>NC_140029.1:78576096-79176096 GCF_963513975.1 Fringilla coelebs | reverse complement strand
GTGGATTTGGTTATTCAGTTAATCTGGCTGCAATTCACCAATTTTCTGCCCCTGAATAAGAAACATACAACTACTTTTAGGTCAAGCATTAACACTCGGGGCTACCTTATATTAGGGAAGACAACAGATCCATTTTTAAACAGAGAAAATAAGAAACTCATGTCTCAGTCACATTGTTACTCAAAGCCAAGAGAAGCCAAAACATTCAAAGATATTGGCTAACTCCCACAGAACTGCTTGCAAAGCCAACTTTTAGCCTCAAGTGAATTTCTTCAGTGAGTTGTAAGTCCTTAAACTTGGCTTTTAAATGTTACTTGCTGACACAATCTTAATCACAATGATGCAAAAAACAAAAAAAAAAATTAAAAACAACAAAATGTTTCTAGTGTTCAGAACTTTTCAGAACTCCCACAGACACCAGTATCTGAAATAAAATATTTAGGGAAGAGCAATTTAACTGTGGTGACTAAAGGTAGTATATGCAGCAATGGTTCTGTATATCTGTTTGAATAAAAAAAATACATCTGTTTAAATTAAAAAAAAAAACAACACAAAAAAAACCCCAAAACAAACAAAAAAACAACACCAAAAAACCCTAAAAAAACCCCAAAGGTCAAAATACACAGACTAAGGATTCAATTCTGATGAGATGAGAATAAATATTTGCCCATTTGCAATGCTGTCAGTTAAATGTTAGTTCTCACAGCAAGGACCGTATACCATAACTCTTGGGGTCTTTGTCTCACATAAGTCTGTACTTAGTACTGGAAATTATTATAAAATTCTTTTAAAAACCTCCTTGAAGGGTCCTGGGTGCAAAGTATTACTGAGGTAGACTGATATTTTAAAAAAGCTTAAGAGATTTTTCCCAAACAAGGAGATCATCAGGCCAAGATTTTCTCCTTATCTGAATAAAACTTAAAAACCTGCACTCCACTACCTCAATACTCTCCTACTCTGGGATTTGCATGGTCATACAACCAGGGAGAGATTTTGCACCCCAGTGCTGACAAATTTCTGAGCAGTCTCAGAACCCTGGGACTTCACTGGAGTCTTGCTTCCCAAGTACTTCTGAAAATGAAGCTTCTTTTTAATTGTCCTACAGCATTTCTCATGCCAAAAACATCTGTGAAAAGCAAGAGCTGACAAAAATGCACCAACATTTTTTTTTCTTTTTTTTTTTCACTCTTGCACATTGTTTGAAAGAGGTTTAAAGCTAAAATAAACTTCTCTGAAGCAACGTGCAGTTCACAGACAATGGCAGCAGCTGCAGATAGCAGAAGTTCATTCCTGTTTATTATATTCATTAAAACTGAAGGGAGAACTGTGGCAGCACCAACTTAATGGTCATCTGAACATAATTATTGAGAAAGCATTGTTCTTTGGAAAGATGCAAAGTGTCAGACGGAACTTCACACCCTTGTCATAAAACCCCCACTTATTTCCTACCATTAATTGGATAAAATGGGCATTGTAGGATCAGAGGTAGAGGGAAATGGGTTAATGAGCATGTGTAGGAGGCAAATGACACTGGAAACTCAGTGTCTACAGAGAGTGGGCAGAGGAAACAAAATCAGATGTGAGCAAATTTCTGGAAGGGAATCGGGTTGACAAAACTCATGAGACAGCATTTTGTGTTCCTATCATCCTTGAACAGTATGAAAAGCAAAACTCTGGCCAGTTTGCACATGTTTTTCAAACAACAAGTCAAGAGAGAAACAAAACCAAGTTGTGAATCAAGGGACTGCATTGACAGCAGCAAAGAAAACTCCTTTTGGAATCCAGACACATTCGTGCATCCTACAGCGTGCACGGTGCAGGTGTTCCCATGGTGCCTTTTGGTACCATGAAATTCCCTCCATCTCTCTAGAAGCTGGGGCAATTCCTCTCCATAAGCCCAGTGAGCCTCCTCAGTGTTCACTGTCAGTCTGTCTTTTCTTTAGTTTCCTTCCTCCTTTCCAAATCAACGTTCACAGCCTTTTATTGGTTGTCTGATGCTAAAGGGGGAGGGAGTTCTCATTGCTCCCCACAAGCAGGCTTGATGCCAAGAGCAGCACGTGGGCTGGACTCCCTCCCCTCCTCAAGCAGGCAGTGGGTGGATTTGCTCTTCAGGCTCTTTTGGGTCAGTGTGCGAGCGCCTGTGGCTGTGCCTGAAATCTGTGTGTCCCTCCACAGGCAGGCATGGATAGTAAATCATTTTTGAGTCTACAGGCAACCTCTCAGTTCTTCCCTCAGTCAGTGCTCTTCAGTGGACAGATCTATGGGGCAGCAGTGTGGGAACACAGGTCCAGACCAAGCGCAAGAGCATTAGTCTGTACACCCACCACATCCCATGGTTCAGGATGTGAACCATGAAGTCCATCCACGGCCTTGCCTGCCCAGCCGCAGATCTGCAGCACGTTACACACCAGTGTTGCATGGGGCTACAAGCTCAACAATGAATTCCACTCCCTTCTCAGCCAGGACCCCCACTGGCTCCTGTGAATGCTTTATGTTTTAGAGAAGGTTGAGCTCTTCCTGGACTATAAAACTTATTTTCCTTAGCTAGTATAAAAATGGGGCCTTCAGACTTCAGCTGGCCAACACCAACTCTCATTCCATAGCTATTCCCAACATTCAATACTGTATAACAGCAAAACAGTGATTCTTTTAACAAAATGTACTCCTTTTTTCTGAGGCTGATCTTCCTTTGTGCTCTGTCTTTTTCTGTGAGTACCCTGGACTTTTTGGTTAAGGATAATTAGTCTCACCATTGACTCTTATATTAGCTGGTAATTTATTTGTTTGTTTGTTTAAATTTACTCCTGCTAGTCCTCATGCATATGAAGTTGGTGCATCTAAGTCAAGGACATCCAAACCTGCTTTTTGAGCCTGGTCTTCCAGTGCAATGATGTTAATATGATTGTGTGCTCACCTGCCTGACAAATTGCCTTCTCATCCCTTCCAGGAGTTTTAGAACACTTTCTTTAGTAGGAGGCTGGAGTCTCAGAGGTCACAGCTGAAGCTCTAGGAGGGCTTCCAACCTCTGTGAATGATCATCATGGCCCCTCCTGACCATGCACAACCCAGGCACACATGACTTCCCACTCTACTGTTGATCCCCTGATTCCATTGCAAGGGCCATAGGCTGTCCCCAGAGAGGTTCCCCATCAGACAGTTGGAGAGCCAGGACTGCAGTTGCCTCCTCAGGTGCTTTAGAAAATGTGATCAAATATAACTTTTGCACCTCCAGCTGCTTTGGTTTTATCTTGTCCGTCAGTTCAGATAAAATTCTGCTTGCTCCAGCAATCCTAGGGAGGAGAATGCATTCCTCCACTCAGCCGGATTTACAGGGAGCCTCGCCGTTGTCACTGCTCTTGGCCTTCTCACTCGATCTCAGGAAGTCATTACATGTTATACAAGTAATTAACTCTGCTACAAACACCGGGTGATTCCTAATTCCTTGCTGCCTTTGCTCACTGGGTTGGGTGTTGACAGTACTTGGAGCAAGAGACCCACACTTTGAGTGTAAAACTAAACCAAAGCTCTGGTTAAGGTTCAGATTTTAGGAAATTACAGACTGCAGTCCAAAACTTTGTGCTTTGAGCTGCTCTGTAGTCTGTGTGTTTCACAGCACTGGGAAATAAGAGTTAGTTCGCCATAATTCTTTCATAGATGACAAAGTGGGAAATTCACCCTTCAGTCCTTCTGAAAGCGCACTCTGTGCTCCCCATGCCAATTAGTGCTTCTGAAGGCTGCTATAATGCTGGAAAATTGCCAGCCAGACTCAGAGAAAGGCATCACCTATGCAACAATCTCAAAGTGACCAAAGCTTACTGAAGTCGTTACATATTTGTCTTCCCAGTCAAATGCTCTTCTCAGATTGTGTATTATGGTTCCCATCAAAATTAATGCAAGTTTTTCAGTGGCATCCAAAAATCTCTCATTGACATTGTGAAAAGCAGAAATTTATAGTTTTTCTTTTACACCGTTTAAACCATCTCGCTCACAGGCTGAATGGGAACTTACCACCAAAAGAAGAAGTGAGTTCAAAAAGCAAACAGACAGGTTCACACAGGACTGACCTGGTGGTGTCCACAGGCAGTCTCGATACCTTGGTGACTACTGCAAACTGGCAATGTTCAGCAAGGGAATGGTCATCTGATTTCCTGCACTTTGCTCTAATTATTCACTCCTGGTCATTGCTTGACACAGGGACCAGGTTAGATACACTCTGCTCCTACCTCCCGTGATAGCAAGCAGGATGTTGCTGTAGTCAGATGAATTCATGACTTCTTACAAGGAAAAAAGACTCAAAGAAAAATCTGAAATTAGGCTTACTTTCAGCTCATGTAGTGAGGGGAATGTTTTTCAAACTATCATCTGAATTCCATCAATATATTTCCCCCAAATAAGAGTATTTTTAATTTTTTTTCCTTTTTTTCTATAAATCATAGTTGAGAGGCCTCTGGGTGCTTCAAAAACTGACTTAAAATTTTAATAATGTACTAATAAACTATGTAAAGGAGACATAAAATTATTCAGTAACTCACACATTCCTTCCATTGACTTAAGCTACATTTTAAAGAACATTTTCAAGAAAATTGTTATTTCATTCTCTTCTTTAAAAGAAAAGTGTGAGTTATTGGGAATTTTGGTACCTTTATTGCTCACTTTATTCAGACAGCATTGCTTTTTTAAATCCAATTTAAATACAGCGTGCTTTTCATTAAGAATAAACAAGTTTGTGTTACATTTAAAAGCTTGAAATCTTGAAATCTTTTATGTGAGACTGAACCAATCTATTTCTATAATTTAAGTTAAACACAAATAGCTTTCAGGCAGTGCATGCTGTTACTGAAGTTTTAAGAAAGTACAACAACAGGCTTCGGGGAAGTCACTTGCTTAGCACCTGGAACAAGAATTTGCTGAAGTGATAAACCAGCATTTGACAGCTGCAACTTGTTCTGCAGGTGCAGAAAACACTTCTTCCTCTCAGTTCCTTCAGCTTAGTTCAGTTCAGTAATTACTTCACTCAATGCTAAGACACCACTTGAGAAATACAAAAAACCAGCAAACCAATTTTCCCTCTCTAGTCTAGGAATAAAAACTCTATACAAGATATTTTCACCCATGATTTCCAAACTGAAGGACAGGACAGCCTGAAATAATCTGTCCAATCCCATCCCTAAAGAAATGTTTTCTATCATTTAATACATTACGCAGTTTTAAAAAAATAGATTAGTTTTGACATACTTATTTTTTTAATTATCTATCCTATTCCCTTAATAACTGGTAACTTATTATGGTTTTCCAAATGTATTTTTGTATTCCAACTCTGTGCATGTGCCATTTAATACAAATTACCAGAAAAATATCAATTAAAAAAATGGCTTTATTTCATAGTTTTAAGTAGTAGTATTGAAATCTGAATATATGTGTGGTAAACTATTCTATGTCTTCAATCTGTACGCATTATACATCCTCCAAATTGTTAAAACCCCCTCAGTTTTAATGTAAAACCCATTTTTAGCTTCAATGTATTTTAGCTGTTGTGAAACAAAGACTTCAATTTTTCATTTGGAAAATCTAAATTAGACAAAGCAAGCCAAGACTTAAAATAAAATTATTTCAATTAAAAGCTTTTACTTGCTGATTTAAATAACAATGGTGAACAGTACTTTAACTCATTCTCCCCTTAAATATATACATTAATATTGGCAAACCTTTAGCTTATAAGAGGCAAAATTTCTAGTGCAGCCAGCAGATACATAAGACAGAATATATTATAAAAAACCCCAATAACATGAGCTCAAAATTGTTGTGTCTTTCTTTCTACCACTGGCTATGAAGGAAATTCTTGAAGGAATGAATTTATGTTAATACTGAAGCATATATGAAGAATAAAAATGTTATAGTTAATTCTATATTAAAGATTAAAAAATGAAAATGGTGAAGAGGGGAAAATAATGTTTCCATATGCATTTGGGAAAGACAAAGATGATGAGGAAGGGGAAAAAAGGGTTTACATGACCTTTGCTTCTTTTGCATGGTATAGAGAGCCAGCTCACAGAGGAAGAAGAAAAGGTAGGGATTTTAAAAACTATTTCCCCCACCAAAAAGCTTTATCATCTAGAAATGTGTGCATGAGAATTTCAAGCTGCTACATCTTTTCCTTTCACTGTTTCATAAATCACTCTGCTCTGATCTCACAAATACCTTCTTGCTTCCTTACAACAAGAAGCACTTTTTTTTTTTCACTGCAGCTGCAAAATCTATAACTCCAAAATCATTGAGGCGCTGCCCTTTGAGGGGCGAGGGGGAGGAGGGAGGGGGAAGCCATTTGCTTTGAAGCCATGTGCTCCAGAGGATGTCATCCTGGTTCCTTGCTGGCCTATCTCTTAAGCCTGTTAATGGGCACTAAAAGAACTGTCAAAACTTCCAGTGCAGTGCAGCAGCACATTCTCCAAATCCCATGAATGTAGCTGGCTTGGTGTGATAAAAACAAGCTGGAAACAGAAATGCTCTCAGTTAAATTAGGCTGAGGTTGATGATGCTTCACATTGTCCCCTTCCCACTACCACACCACCCTTTCCTGCAAGCAGAGGTGATTATAAAGATGACTCTTGAATCACCTAATTGGATATTCCAGTTTATCATTGCCCAAATCCTCCTACACTGACCCCAAAGATTTCAGTTCACTGATGTCCTCAGGAGAGACCAGCGGGTGACCCAAGTGGAGGACAGAAGAATGCTGCTGGTGGTGACTCATGAAATGACACCTTGCCCCATGACTGCATGATTCAAAAAGCCAGTTACACTTCCTCAAGTGTGAGCATCAAGTCTTACTTTCATTCATCTCCCCATCTCTGCTATAATGTCACATGCACTTTATGGTCACCAGTTTGCAAGGTGGTTCCTGTAGCACTCAGGAACACACCCACCAAGCAGACAGGTAAAACTCAGGGTTAGAAATAAAGCATGTAATCAAGAACAAGCAGTGCCCAGAAGTAAGATGAGAGAATCCATCACAAGGGAAGATATCCACTGCACAGGTTAAAAGTGGGAAAATATTATCTCTTCCAAATACAGTAGTCAGAACTGCCCAGCAAGAATGTCAGAGGAAATGCAGGGGTAATGCAAGTATTCACAAGTCAAAGGATAAAGTCCCCAAAGTTAGAACGATACAGAGAAAACCAAAGACCAAAGATAGCTGCAGTACAACCAATTTTTTTACTGGCCCCCTGGGATATATTTGCACAGAGATCAACTTTGCATCATCTTTGGCCTCCTTTTTTCTGCTCAAAACATAAAACTACAATGACAGGCATAAATCAAATGCTTCATGGCATGCTTTTAACTACAAGATTTGATTCTGGTTTACAGAGTTAGGATTTAGTGGGTTTCCTTCTCTCCTCACACCTACCAAATTAGATAACAGCAGACTATGCCTGATTTTACAGGTAAGGTGAAAATGCAGCACTGCCCAAGTTACAGTGCACAGCACAAGCATGATAACAAGCTCAGTGCACTTTGGGAATTCTAAGCCTTATTTTCTCATGGAATCAGCCTGGGGTACTGGAGCAAAATGCTGTGGGCTTTTGGATTAAATACTAACTGTTGACAACATCAGCATCCAGCCTCACTCAGGAGCATTCAGCAGAGAAGCATGCAGATCCTCTGAAAGCAAAGGATCACCACTGCTCTCCTCTAGCAGCACTTAGGCTGCTTTCAGCCCCCATTAAAAAAGTAAATGCTATTATAGCTTCTCCACAGTATAGTGCCATGTTGTTCCTCCTCCTCTTAAACAACATTTTAAGCAATAAACCTGTGGTGCTCCCTGAGTTAAAGCCAGCCAGCACACTTCCACCTAGATGAGCAGGCAGCAAGGCATGCTTGGAGATGTAGCAGGCCACACCTCAGTGCAACAGGCTCAGGTCATAAAGAGAAACCAAATTAGCTAATTAAGGAGGTTCTTTGTTTCATTTCATGGAAGTTTAGGAGGCACCTCATCTTTCTGCAAAGCTGAAAATATGTTCATAAAAGTGACAGTGCCAATATCCCTAGATTAGATTGTGTCCTGGCCACAAAACAAAGAAATCCACGCATCCTCCACCCTTTTATAGGGGAAGCAGAAGTCTCTCAAAAGTGTAGTTAGAGTCCTTGTGGGGAGGGAAGAAGGGTAGTTTTACCACTGATGTCACTGCCAGCATAAGCCTTTTATGGTCATGACTTAGTAGTTGTCTCTGTGCTTCAAAATCAACAAAGAGCAGAGAAAAAAAGCTTGCTTCCTCCTTGGGAAATGGTGTACATTCAGGGAGGAAGCTGCCTTCCTGTTTTCTCCATAATTGCAGCTTTGCATGGTTTTAGCAAGTTCCACAATTTTAAGCCTCTTCCATATGGAACATGTTCCTCTAAACATCTGGCTTCTTTTTTATTGCAGTGATAAAACAGATTTATTTTCTACAAACCATGTAAAATATTACTTTCTCAGTGTACGATCTACTGTGCTTTTAAAAGTAAAAAATATGCAAAGAGATCAATAGTCTTGCTTTTTTTTTTTTCTTTTACTAGCACCAAATCCTTTTCTAAAGCAGACTTAAGGATTAATTCTGAATCTGGAAAGAAAGAAAGCAAGAAAGCAAGAAAAAGAAAGAAAGAAAGCTTGAACACCTACATTTATAATATCCAAATTTCTTGATGCAGACCAATGATATAAACTCAAATCAAAAAAAGAACTATAAATCCAGACAAGGCAAATTTCTTAGGTCCAGGTCAGATTAGAATATGTATCCCTTACACTGGTCCTTAGCCTATATACATCATCTTGTAACTATCACTGGAAGAGAATTAAATGCTTTGATTAGTTTAGAAGTCATCTGTCTAATTTGCCTCAATGATATTAGAAAAGAATGTCTCTTGCAAAGAAAATTCAGAGGCCTGTATAGTAAGGAAGAGAAGAGCATTTTTTGATTTTCTAATGGCAGTTGGGCTGCAATGTCAAATTTCAGTGGGCAAGGCACTCAAGCAATAAACCAGGAAAAAACCCATTATAAATCAACAGATTGTCTTGGCTTCCCATTCCATTAGCTGTTATTTTTAGCTGTACCACATGCATGGCTGGGCAACAATGCAGCAGAGTGCTTCTTCGGAAGTTTTAATCCTTTCCTCTCTTCTCTGCTTCACCTGCTGCTGCCTGAAATAACACAAGGATTCACTGCATGAAACAAGCCTAAAAATGAGCTGTAAACAATATTGTGAAAGATCTGGCCAATACTGGATACAGGGATGTAGTCCAACTGTGGCTTCTGTAGAGAGCTGGAAAAAAAATGAGTCATTTTCTAGATGCTTTGACACATACTAAAGTGAGCAAAGTCTGGCTTCATGCATCAAAAAATGGTGATGCTTTATTCCTCAGCTGGCAGCTTGATACCATTTCCAGATTTATGCTGCCTGCAAAGCCCATCTGCCCCTGTGGGATGCAACCAAGAAGGGGAAAAATTACTAGGGCTGGGTGATTTACTTGGGAGAAGAACAGGAATGAGAAACAGTGATAAAAAGGAGAGTCAAGAAATGGGAACAGTCTTCATAAGGCATGCAAGCTGCATGAGCAATGCTGTCTGGAGGTCCCTCTGGTGCATTCCTGTGCCTCACCACAGCCTAAATGATGTCAATAAACCCAACCAGCTGTGCTTGCTACACCTCACATGCCAGACCTCCTCCTCTGGTCAGGAGGACCAGGACTGGGGTGGTCCTCACCAGCAAGACAACACCCATGTGGGACAGCACCGTGGTACCACCCTGTCAGTGTCCTTTCCAGGTCCTTCTGCACTGGCATCCATCACCTTCCAAGAGAAAGTTTGCTCCAAAATGTAACGGAAAGAGAGCACGTCTCGTCATTTAAATGAACACTGCATCCTTGAACGTGCAAGGGTTAAATTTGCCTCTTTTGAGTCTACAATCAAAGCCAAATCCAGGCCACTCAGGGTAGAGAGTGACTTGAAGCTGAAGTGAAACCAATTGCTTGGTGTCCTTGCTCAGCCTGAAAGAGGGGGGATGTAACCCTAAACCATTTCAGGAAGAGCTAAATCCCATAAAAAAGGCACTGGTCCCATCAACTGTGATGCCACCAAGGGTCTGCCATCTGCCATTCTCATCACAGATGAGAAGTTGTGCATTTTTAGGTGGCCCAGCCACAGGTCATCAGTGCTCCTCAGGCCCCACTGTCCTACTGAAGGGAGGAGAGAGGGCAGAGACTTGGCTTCGGTTCTCTACCATCACATGCCAGAGAGGATCCCTGATGACAGACACAGAACTGAAGATGCAGATCTGCCTGGAGGGGTCACAGTCTGCCTCCTGTTGTTTCCAATCAATAATTAACTCCCAGTCTAACTCAGTGTGATGTTTTCTTGCAAATACTTATTATTTTTGGGTGTCTAACAGTAACTGTGTAATGCAGCAGAAAAACATGAAAAGTATTTCACTTGAAGTAAGTAACACCCCTTTCTCCTTAAATGCCTTTTGCTATCTTCACATAACTGTTTCATTTCAAAATTAATATATATACTGCATGAAAGACTTATTAAAAGCCATTAGATATCCTCTTAGTAAACACACCCATTTTTAAAATTACCTTAAATTTACTTAAGTTCACAGTACAGACAAGGAAGCTTCTGATGGAAAATTACCAGACATGGAGAGACCTCATTACAAAGTTTACAGCTATATTTATCATAATCACTTTGGATATCAATGCAAATTTTTCTAATGTTCTGATAAAGGTAAATGCTTTCACTCCAAAAAAACACCCTTACACCCTAGTGGTTAGGAATCACCAGTACTTAGAACCTTGTTTCCGTGTGAAGTCGGTGAATGAGTAAAACCACACATAAACCTACTCTCATTAATGTAATATCCTATAATTTCTTTTAATCTGGTCCCAAGCCACCAAAGGAAACTGAAACACAGTTAAGTACCATAGGACAAGTTGCCTTCAGAAGATTAGGAATCTTGTTGGAGGTTTGCAGGAGCAGGCTATACAAGTATCTGATTCAGAAGTCGATGATCTTGCCTTGAGATAAGGCAAGGCTTTCCCTTGCAGGAGAGGCAATGAGCAGAGAGCTTTACATCTATTGTATGGGCTTTCTCTCAGTCTGAGTTGGAAACCCTTGCTGTGACCAGAAGGAAATCACCTGCACTAATGAGTGGCTTGGTTTAGACTGCACAGTTTTAACCATCAGCTGCACTGGAGAGGTAGCATCCATGTTCCTGACCCCCTCACAAAGCTAGATGTGCACACTCCATTTAATTAACAAAAAGTACAGATTTAACTCCTGAACCTCTCTTTCTCACTTTCTCAAACTGGGGCATTTCCTGAAGTCATACAAATTGTTTCCTACCTGACACAAAGCTTACATCCCAAGGGAAAGCCCAAGTCCTCTCTCTCCTCTCTTTTAATTTCAAAGCTCAGCACTCCCTTGAGTCCCAGGTTGGTTTACGCATTTCAGGAGCAAAACTACTTGTGTCATCCTGAGAAGAAGCCTAAGAAGAAATGACTCAGCTTGGTGCTCCAGTGTGCCAACTCCTTTCTAGCTACAACTGCAAAAGACATGACCTAGTAGCTGAAAAGTGATTCTTCTAAACATTAGTAGCACTGCCATAAAACCAACCAACCGAACAAAATGAACTACATCCCCAAAAACCAAACAACGAAAAAAATGCAAAGAAACAAAAAACCCTGAAGAGTTATACTTTTGTGTGTAGCTGTGTTACTTTAGGTGAGGCAGTTCCTAACAACCAGAGACATGTGGCATATCCAGTTCAATCCCAGTTTGCACAGGGTGAATGTGGGTAGATTTAGCTTCTCCATGCTTCATTTTACATTTTGACAAACTTGTCCTGAGGGTGTCATGCTGATAAATTCATTAACATAAGGAGAGATTTTTGTATTCCTTGGATAAAATGGCTGGGGAAGTTGAAGCATGCCATTATCATGTTTAGGTAATAAAGTAGAGTCCTCAGCTGGTGACAATGGCAGGGATTAGCAGGTGTATGTAGAGCAATTTTTACATAAACTGGGTCTCAGAAGCCTGTAGAGTCAGATGCCATTGATCACTTCACTGTATTTGAGATGTGTATTTTAATTCATGTACAATGAAATGCAGTTAGGAAATGCAATTCAAAAGGCTGGGTTCTGAGTCTTTGCTGCAAGTGCAAAAGGAAAGCCGAGTGCCTGTAAAATGAAGCCCTCCACTTTGCTAGTGCTTCATGTTTCCTTAGTATCAGCAACAGTGAGTGAGCTGGGTTCTAAAGCCAAGTCAAGTGGCTGCCAAAGACTCACATTTCTAAACACAGGAGATTTTGGATGGATCATATGAGCAGAAACCTGGCTGGTGAGACAACATCAAGTTGACCAAGTCACTGAAATGTTTCTGTGTGCAAGAGGTCCCTGAGACCCGTCACAGTCTCTCCCTGCCTGATGACCAGTGCTGCCCAAGCTCCTTTTGCAAAGCAGATCATGGAGGAATCCATTACTTTAATCAAGCAAGATATATTCTATGTTGCTGCAGGCAAAGATTGATTGCATTTTTACCCATTTCCTTCCTTAGAAGACCAAGGTTTTTTATTCAAAGTGCTAAACCCCTCCTCAAATTAGCTGTTTTGGTGAGAAAAATACACATTTTTTTAGACATTCTGAGATTTTATAAATGCAGGCAAATTAATGCACTTTAAAAATAAAGGCTACCAAGTCTAAGCGAAGTCTGGAGGGCAATCAAAAGTGCAACATGCTGAAAAGTTGTTTGTTGTGTTGGTTTTTCTGTTTCCCCTCAATCATTTTACTAGTTAATCTTCCTGGGAACAGACTGATATTTACTCATCCCATGAGAGAGTGGAGTTGTCAAACAGCCAACTGATACTAAGGGATAAGGTTTAAGGAACTCTATTCATAGTCATCAAATGTGAGGGAGCAACACAGTTCTTTGGCGATGTACATATTACATATTAGTTGAATTTCTCCAGGTTAAATGGGGAAATTTCATATATTGTCTGTGGGTAAACAAATTACAAACTCAGAGAACCATCTCACAGGGAGTCCTAGGGAAAAAGTCTGTGGCCATCAAGGCTGTATGACAGCAAAAAAAAAAAAAGATAATGTTCAATTAGAAAATAATGTATGGAAAGATTCAACCACCACATTTTCCATACTATCTTCCCCTGACACTTAAGGCTCCCAGATGGCTCCCAGCATTGTTCCATGTTGTGCTGTGCAGACTCACCAGCAGTGATCACCACCAGCCTGGGCACCACTGCTGCAATCTTCTCCAAGAGGAGAAAGTGCTGTAGCTTTTTGCATCTCCTTACAAGCCATGCTTTGCTTTCTTCTCATCTGGTTGTCAGTTATGCTAAACTGCTGTTAAATCAAGGGTTTAGAAGGCACAAGATCTGAGTTCATTTTCTTGCTCTGTGCTAGTTCACGTGCAACTTTATGGAGAACCGATATACTTTTGTTCCTGCTAGAAATTGAATACCACTGGGGTCATTCTCCATTGTTCACCACCACCAACACACCACAAACCACATTCAAATCCTTATACTCTTCTAACTTCCAAAGTAGGGTTTGAATATGCATTCCAATTGTCTGTTGGGGTTCATAAGCTGTGTGAGTAAAACATTTGAGTTGGTTTGAGACAGAAGTCAACCACAGGCCATTTAAACAGGTGATCCAATTTGTACAGGCAATCATGTCCCACTAGTTTGCCTCACTTTTTGTGGTGGGTTGTCTATGACTCTCTGCACTCCATCTATCAATGAAGGATCACATCAGTTCTGTCCCTTTAACATGGAGTTAAGATGCAATAATACATCATCTCACTGTAACAGAAATGATCACAGGTAGGAAAGATCAATGTGAGTATAATCTTATGAAAAGCTGTATTTTTACAATATGCCTCTGATTTATTTTGTCCAGTGAGTCAACAAAGACTGCTTGCAGTTTTGACCCCAATGATGCAAAGCACTGATAATGCAGCCCTTTGGAAACAGATCAAAGATAATTGTACTTTGCAAGAGTACTTCACATCTCACTATTTCAGTGCATTGCATACCCTAACCCAGGATCTATAGAGCCTTGTTCCAAAAATGGTCCCAATGGCAGTTAAGTGATATGAACTGACATCTCAGAGATTGGACAGGGTCTAACATGCACAATGTGCTAACATGGATGAACACAGGCTTATTCATATTTAGGAAAAGGCAATGTTACATCATCTGAAGTGCCCCTGACTACTAATTGCATTGCCCAGGTGTCCATCAAGTAATGAAGGGGTTTAGATACTACAATGTGTTTACAATCTGGAGCTGGATCCTACAGCATGGGTCAGTTGAGCCATGGTAATTCACCTTGCACTTACTGGAAAACTGACACAAAGTAATTTGTCATATTTTAGCCTGTAATTAGCTGAGGTTGAGATTAGTCTTTTATTCTGGTCCCAGGTTTAGAGCTTGTATGCACATAAAAAACTCTACAGCTCAGCTAAGGTGCTGTGGCTTCAAAAATGCTAATTTGGGCCTAAATCTGACCACAGCATCTTTTGAACTAGATCCAAGCAGAAACTGCAAGGGGTAAAGTTTTTGCCTAAGTGCTCTGAAATATAAAATGGGCCTTGCAATCACATGTTTCTTAACTCACCAAGATTTATTGTACTTATTACTACTTCACTGTCTTCCATAGAATTATTTCTAATTCACCATAGCATATGTCAGAGAAAAATCAGGAGCACTGTTTCCCCTGATAGTTCTCAGCTACTAATTCATTGGTATTAGAATCAGAAAGGCAAGAGACAGAGAAAATAACCCCTCTGTGAAAAATAATCCACTTGAGGATACCTATACTTCATAATCATATTGTTTTTGTAAATGAACCTCCAGAAAATCAAGGTAAAGCATCCATGTAAGTGGTGAATGTGCTCCCCCGTGAGAGACAGAGGTCTGTACAAAGCCTGTGGCAACTCAGACAACTCAGTCAGTCTTATTGCTACTCTTATTGCACGCATATATTTTTGCTCTTCTTCCATATGTCTTTGCTGAAGTTGAAGAATATTTCTGGATATGTGTATATGGCTGTGTGAAGAGAGGCCAGTCCAACCCAGTGGATGGGAGCCAGCTCTAGTCCAGAATTATGCTTCAGTTAATGTGTCCTGCTGATCTGCTGACAGCAAGGAGGAAATAAACAAGAGGTGACAAAAGAAGACCCACAGAGCAAGGAGACCTTGGAGAAGGACTTCAACCTCTGAGACTGGTTACACACACATGGAGAACTGAGTCTCTCCTCAAGCCATGAAAAATACCTAGAGCTTTTCTGTTCCTACACATTCAGGTTTGTCCAGTGCTGTCAGATTGGCTGATAACAGGTGGGGGTGAAGTAGCCACACATCAAGTGTTTGTGCAGAAAAAGCACCACACTGCTTTTCCCAGCACAGCCATGGAGATCCAGCCATCTGAGGCACGGAGCTCACCACCAGCCCTCCAGGCTGGTACCACCCAAAGGCAACCAGGATGTGCAATGTCCCCTCAAATGTTTGATTTCTTTTTCAGAAGTGCTGTGCTCACCATCACTCCTGAGAATCACTTCAGCAGCTCCCAAGAGGGCTGACCCACGGACAGAAGCTGCACTGCTTCAGCTAGGAGGGAGCACAGAAACCCATTCCAAATGTGCATTACAGCAAGGGCTATACCACGGCAAGTTGCTTAAGCCAGGATGTATGTGCAATCAACATCGATGATGAACAAGAAGCTGAACACTGGAGAAAGCCCATTCAGAGCCAAAGCAGTTTAAAGGACCCTGCAAAATGTCTCACTATCACTGAAACTAGGATAAGCTCTGCATACAAGATCAGGACAAGCTTCCCTTGGGAGACAGAGGGGACAGCACAGTGACAAAGTCCATAATGCAATCAACAGCTGCTTTTCCCTGTTCAAACACACACCAATACTCAGATCCTCAGGCAGGAGGGTGGACAGAAAGTCCACACCAAATTCTGCATTACTGTGGGGAATCCAACATAGGGGCACAGTTGGGTTATAACCTTGTTAATTTCATACAGGAATGTAAAATAACTAAGTGTAGCTGCCAAAACTGCATAATTGCAGATTTGGCTCATGAAACCACACCATGGTTTCACCATCTTTCCCTTAACACCCTTGACATCACTGCAGGTTGCATGGAGTAAATCCACTCTCTCCACTCCACAGCTCTATTCAGGGATTAATTTCAGACCATCATGGCATGGTAGACAGCAAAGGGTTACTAACACTAAGCACAATGTGGTGAAGCTTGGCATTGTCTTTCCCAACTCCTTATCTTTGTTTCATCTGCTGAAGGCAACCAGATCTACCTCATAGTGATGACAACATCACACTGATGCAAGGAGCTGTCATTACAGCCTTCTTTCATGGTCACTGCTTGTTCCATCACACAAAGTGGAGCCTGCATGAACATCAACAAGTGCTTGGAACAGGTTTTCCCTGCACAGCTTGGCTTTCACACAGCTGTGGAGAATGAATTTCTGTGGTCCCTTGTAAGGAAGCAGTGTTCTTCCAAAACAAACAAAAACCTCAAACCAAATGAAACCAAAAAGATGGTTTTTTCCCCCTGAATAAACCCCAAATTGGAAACTTGCATTGTCATAAAAGAAGTGCTGACTGGTTCCCAGGAAGGTAACAAAAATGTTTACCCTCTGGTAAAGCAAATCGTTTTGATCATAGGGAAATACAGCACAGCATGAACTTGTTCTCAAGGTCAGAGCCTTCCCTCCAGCATATTTCTGCTCAGGGCAGGCACAGAGTTGCCTTAGACTCCTCCAGATTTTCCTGATGGGGCCCTAATATTTTAGTTATCTGAATGTAATGCAAAGGCAAACACTTCCCCACACTGGTGTCTGGCATGGTAAACAAAGCAGCCACTGAGCTGAGGGGCACAGTCCTGCAGAACGCAGTCCCACCTCCAGAGCAGGGATATCCCCTGGCAGCTCCCCACACCAGTTATACCCCAGCTCTCCTGGCCACATGGTAAGATTGGATTCAGCTTTCCAGCTTGCAGATGGCACCCTTTGGAGCAGGCTGCTGGGGACTTGTGGGGACTCTCAGTGCCATGTTCCATTCGCCCCGAGTACAGTCCCGACACCGCTCTGCATCGGCACGGGTGCTGCTGCCGCCGGTCACTGCAAGCAGTTGGAGGCAGCATGCATTGTAAGGGCTGTCAGCACTGCAACCAGTTCCAGGGACACTCTTTTTGATTTACATTTTCTACATCCTTTCTGAGAAACCTCAATTGTCTGTTTAATCCCTTAGCACTGGGGCAAAAGCATTCAGCTGTGCAACCCAGTACAGCAGGCGCAAATTTGATACCCATTGAAACTGAGAATTTACCAAGGCATAAAAACCCATATGGGGACAATATAATCTCTGGTGTAATTCCATTTCATTTTCATGTACCAGTGATGAATCTGACTCAGCAATCCGTATTTCCATCTCACACCAGCTTCCCACATCCCTCTAGTGTGTTCAGTAGAAGCGATTCCACCTTGCATTTATATGTGTGTGAGCAGAATTAGGTTTACCCTGCTGATGTTCTCTGATGTTCCCCTGCATGCTCTGGTCACAAGCAGGGACCACAGCATTGCTGTCTCTGTAAACAGTTTTCCATACCAAATAGATCTCTTTTCAACCACATCATTTTCAACTCTGCTTACTTTCAGAATGCGATGGGAGCAGGGTTGAGAGTACACATAAAGACAATGACATGAAACACTACGCTGCAGCAAGATTCAATTAGGGCAACCTTGGTGCCTGAGTTGAGCACTGCTCTCTTCAAAGGGCAGAGACATGCTTCAAAAGACTGTCACACAGAAAGTCCAAAGGTGACAACAGGGCCTGATGGTTTGTAATACACTTACCAGTGGGTGCAGCTGAACATGTGTGTCTCTTGTGAAGTTTTATTGTCCGGATAACAAATTACACATCAGGATGTATGAAAGTCACAAGCATTATACCCTGACTTTATAGGTCTGGCACTAATGTATGCATTTGGATTTAAAGCACTTTCTTGCAAGTTAAAACCCAGCTCTACTAAGAATTGGTGTAATTCAATACTTCCTTTGAAAAACCTCCCATAGGAAGATTAGAACAATCTTAGTGATTACAGTCTATCTGGGGTCCACAGATGCCACTAATCTATGGAAATTGTGAACTCAAAGGATTTATGTCTAAATGTGATTTAAAAACCACTACCAAATCTCCATCACGGTGGGTTTTTTTTAATGATTTCTTTCTTTCTGCTCTCTCTCCCTTCTTTCCCCCTGCCCCTAGACTGGATTTCTGTACGTGGCTGCAGTGTCTGTCTGGAGGACAAACAAGCACAAGCTGAACAAGTGCCTGCCTCCTCTGTGGCCCGTGCTGTGTGTGCATCATCCTCCACAGCAGTAGCAGCAATTGCCCCAGAGAAGGCTGGACCCTGGAGCCTGTCTGCAGCCCTCACCCTGATGAGAGGCAGCTGTGGGCAGATTTTGGTTTATTCTGTGTAAAGAACTATCACGGACTCCCACGTGAATGGGAATGTAAAGAGAAGTCACAAATCAAACCTGAACCGTGCAGGCCACTTAGGCAAACGCTACTTGAGCCATATGTTTTGCAGGTTCATTTCATTGGCATAGTAAATTGGTCTGAAATTAGAGCCAGATTTTAGAAGGCAGCACTGAAGATGTGTCCCTCCAGCATGCATGCACGTGAACTCAAATAAAGGGACAGATCACTCCAAACCTGCAAAGAGGCTGGGTAAATGGACACGTACATGCAGGTCAGAGGCATGGGCATATCCCGCAGGCTTTGTGTTTGCTGTGCTCATTTATAGCCCTTCCAGGTGACTCCTTAGGGTCTGTCTCCAGAACTCTGACTTTGGCACCATCTCTTCTCTGTATGGACACTTCCCAACATTGGATACTCCACACACGGACCCTTACATATTTTGGTGGGCATACATCCACAAATCGTTAGTACAAACTTTTAAATTACAGGGCTTTCAAACTACAACAATGACCTTGTCTTTCCAGCCTGTGCAAATAAACTATTGCAGATTACAGTCCTGAGTTTTTGTCAAGTCCAAACAAACATGTAGAGCACCAGAATTCTGCAGTATTGCATTACCATGACAGCCAGCTCCCAGCAGCTCTCTGGGGCAGAGCAATGCACTCATGTGATTCCTTGCCCACCAGCTCCCCTCTCACCAGCTCCAAAGATGCAGATCCAGCAGGTCCTTAATCCAAACCAGGGTTTTTGTTTTACAGCTCTGTTATAAGGAGGTTTTGCTTACCCCAAACCTGGCTTCAATTTTATCTCATTTCCATAAATAGCACTAGGAACCTTTGGCAATGTTTTGCCACATTTTTCCAGTGGAGGACAGGCAAAAAGACTCAAGGTCAGTGCTATATAAGGGTATCTGAACGGTGTTTCTTCTGCCTCTTTGCACCTAAGAGCCTTTCAAGCCTCCTGCCCAAATGCTTTATCCTCTTCTGCTTTTCAGTCCATATTTTCGAACTGTCATTCCGTTGTGTTTCACCTCATGTCCTCTGAGTTTCCACCTCTGTTTTGTCACTTAATCATGTGGGCCTCTATAACCACTCATTTGCTTATGGTAAATCTGGCATCTTTAGTAAATCCAGACTGTTTCACTCAGGGGGCACATTCACAGGTAAATCTCCTTACAGGCAGCCACCTCTGACTCAATAGTACATTTAATCCTGCAGCTGTCAAACAGAAGGTGATAAATCATCTACCTCTGATCAAATAAATCCTGACTCTTTTCATTCACCCATTAAACTTCTCCCATATCACTGAGGATGCAGTGTTGGATTGGGTTCTGATAGCTATGGACTGAACTTTTCAACTTAAAAATCGTCTCTCTCATCATCAACATCTAAACACTGTTTGCTTAATCTGTGCTGAATAAGGGCCTGAAGAAAGTGAGATTTGCTTTCTTTGGTTTCTCTGCAGTATTTGGAGGGTGTTTATCGAGGGTTTTTGAGTGGTTTTGAGGTTCTTGGTTGGATTTTTTGTTCTTGTTTTTGTTGTTTTCATATGCTTGGAAGAAGGAAAAGAATCCTAAAAGGCGTTCTTGGATCAAAATCCTGTCACAGACTAGGAAAGGGTTAAAAGCAGCCTGTCTACATCTCAGGGAAGGAAAAAGGAGGCTGCTCTGCCGGGCAGCCCCTGCCTCTACACAAAGCCCCATTGAGCCGGGGCAGGATGGGGCAGGAGGGGTGTGCAGAGCAGTTGTAACTCCACAAGCCCCTTCTTTTCACTGCAAAGACCCAGCAAGCCCCATTGGCAGCTCCCGCCGAGTTTGCAGGCTCTGCCAGCCAACTGCTCCCTGTTTGTTCCTTTTTCTTAAAACAACAAGGCACACAGGGAAAATAAATACAAAAAGCCCCCAGTACGTGCGTACATTAAGCTGCAAGAGCTGCTGCTCCAGTCCAAGGATTTTAAAAACCTATGGTTTCTTCTACCACGCTAATTTGGCTGTGTTGCACCTGCAAAGTATTTTTTACTCCACCATCTTTCTTAAACACAGATGTACATGCTGAGCCAGAAGCCTTCAGAAGTGCTCTGTGTTGATTTAACTCTTTCCCTCTGGCCTCCAGCGATTTCAATAAGATCACTCATGCCAAGGCTGAATGCTTTGAAAACCCCTGCTCTCAGGTGCAGGGTCCATGTGCTCCAATTTGTGTGCCTAAATTTCAGCTACCTATATCTACTTCTTGACTTCCAAATATAGGCTAAACTATACAGCCCATAAGTTTTGATTTCAGTAAGGCTGTTCAGTACCTATAAAAGAATCAGGCCACTTGTTTTGAAGTTGCTCAGACATGGATTTAGGCCCCAGATGCTCAAAAACTACAGCTTAAATTTAGACATCTGCATCTGTACCACTGGCAAAGAGTTTTTATTTTTGGAAGCACTGAGCCCCAGCAGCTCCCATTAATTTCAGTAAGAGCTGCTGGGAGCAGAGAGTCTTGGAAAACTCTTCTAGGGAAGCTGTGCTAACATTAGACTCTTGTTTTCAAAAGCGTTGGCTTGAAAAGAAATGACACACAATCAGGAGGAAGGAAAATGTTTGTTTAGCCTTCCTATTTAATAAAGCCGTTCCATGAGCAATGGTTCTGGTAAACTCCAGTTTCTCGAGGAATGGTGCCCAGTGTCCTCAAAATCCCACCACCAAAAAGCAGTCTGCACAATTCCCTCTAATACTGCCAGCCCGTTTAGCGGGACAAACTCCTGTGGCCAGATCCTGACGGCTGGCTGTGCAGTTGGCTGCTGCCACTGAAAACTGAGTGACAGCTGCCTTTCCTCCGGTGCCAGCTTGATTTCTTCCTCTTTCTTCTAACCAGACTAATTTTCATGAAAACTGCAGGAACTTGTGTGTTGCAGACCTTTAACCTTCTATCAAATTTGGCTGAAAAATTGCCCAGAACTTATTACAGACAAGAAACACAACTGGATGAGATTTGTTTCCTTAGGAACGTAGACTAAAAGGAAAAATTAATCAGACACTTGTGGATATCTGAAAAATTCAGGCTAGCAAAATGAGTTATAGACAATGGAAAAGAAAAAAAAATCTACAAAAGACAGAGCCAAAAATGTTTATAAGTCTGTGAGACCTGATGGCAATTAGAAGTCTAAATGCAGGCACAAACCTGAAGAAAAGGCATAGAATAGACAATATGTGGCATTATATTCCATTTTAACCTGTCCCTGTGTAAAATAGGTGAGAGTGGTGGTGTTTGTGGTTCCTCTAGGTGGAAACCACGTGGCTCACATGAAGTGTACAATTCAAGAAAGCTTCACATGCAGGTAAATCTCTGAGCAACATACAGAAATAGCTACAAAAGCAGCTTGAGGATCCCTGCCTTGGGTGCTGCAGCAGTTGCAAAGTGCGTGGTGCCCGATGAAGAAACAGCCCAACAGGAGTCTTTATAGATGGCATTTGCTATGCTTTTAAAACAGTTATAAATACAGCCCCAAAAGCCATAAATTCCATCTGTGTTCACAGCTGAAGGAGACACCAGCAACTTCGTCTCTTCTTCCATGAGACAGAAGAAGATGTCAGAGAAGAACCCTGTGATTTTCTAGAAAGCAATGAAATGAGGAAGAGAAATACATGGCAGGAGTAGTTAAGTATCTTTAAAAAACAATGCTTGGGAAATGAAGCCTGTGAGGGTAGTGGAACTTCATTGAAAATTATAGGAAATGCCACATCTCAGGAAGGGAGGAAGAGCTGTGAGGCTGAATCCATGGCCTTGTATTGCTCTTTAAACTGTCACAGCTCTGGATGTAGTCTCCAGGACCTGCTTTTTGAACAGGCACCAGCAAGCTGCAAGATGGGAGAAATTTCACTCTCCTTCCCCTTTTATCTTTCACATAAGAAGAAATTGGTTGTAAAATTTTGCTACTACATCTTTGTAACAAGAGACAAACAGAAGTTGCATACACCAGACATAAGGGCTCAGCTGCCCTTGCTGGCAGGAAATATCATTAACCCCTTTGGCTGCAGATAGTGATGCAGTAGGCAGGTTAACACAGCTAGGGGGATGGCAGTGCTAAGAGGGTCAGGAGAGGAACACAAGGCAAGTCCTGGGATGGGCTTGAATAACATGCAGGGGTTTAATCAACTTCCTTCCAATCACTTTTCTACAATAATTGTGAAAGAAATTCACCAAAGAACACATTTTCACAAATCATGCAGCATTTCCTTTTGACAGCTGTCAAATGCAATGCCTCCAAAGCACACGGCATGGCTGCTGGGATGGGTGTCCCACATGCCCTGGCTGAGAGGTGTCACGCCTGCTGTTACAGGGAGGATGCTGGGACTTCCCTCATTTCTGCCTACCTGCTCACTGCATTGGAGAGAGAAGCTGGAAAAGCTTGTGGACAGCTTCCCAAGCTTTAACACTCCCTGAAATCTTTCATTCTGCCCAACAAACTGGAAGGATGCAGCAAAAGGCAGCCCTGGGGCTCCCAGTGGCCAAGGCTCTGTAGTCTGGCAAGAAGCACCCCATCTACAGGAAGCCAGCAAATCCATCAGCAGTGAAGCACTGACACCTTTGCTGCTCTTCTCCCATGCTTCTGATCAAGAAATCTAGTGCTAAATCTGTCAATAAGCCCTCTAGTCTCCAGTTTCAGTAGCTGGACACATTTTAATTCCTCTCTAGGTTTTAGGTTAGCAAATTTCACATGAAACCTGTCAAGAACAAATTTTTTCCCCATCTTCTCTCAAGGCAATGAGGTGGTAGGGAACATGACTCCTAGAGAGTCCTGCCTCACAGTTTCCCTATCTGCCTGAATTTGTTCAGTTTCATGGGAACGTAGAAGAAGCCTTGGCCAGTCTCATGTCACTCTAACTAGGTTGCTGAGAGCTGTTCAAAGAAGGCAACTGAAGGAACAGACAATATGAACATTTTCTAACTATGGCAACGGACTAAGATTCTGAAATGGG
The DNA here is from genome assembly GCF_963513975.1 of Fringilla coelebs. Classification (NCBI taxonomy): domain Eukaryota; kingdom Metazoa; phylum Chordata; class Aves; order Passeriformes; family Fringillidae; genus Fringilla; species Fringilla coelebs. The sequence continues at coordinate 79,152,572 of NC_140029.1, read as the reverse complement.
TGCTGAAATACCGTAATGTGAAAAAAGGGCTATGCAACAATAAAATATAAAATATGACGGTAAATTCAGAGTGTGAACCTAAGATTTTGTCTCATTCAGGTTTTGTAGACTGTTCTCAGAAATGCATAGCACAGGCTTAACAAAAAGCACCGAAATACAGACAAATCCTTTTTCTTACTTGGGGCCTACACTCTGCCATCCTGATTTATTTCTTATTCATAGGGTGAAAAACACCCATTGGTTTCAGAAGATGTTGCAGATCAAAGACTGAAACATTTGTGCCTAGATTTTCAGTCCACGTATTTTACACACTTCTGAACGCTAACAACAATGCTGTGACTCTGTCGGGATACATGCATTTAAACCAGCATCAAAACTCCTTTATGAGCAGGATTTAAAATGTTGAATGCATTAGAGAAGAGAAACGTTTGCACTGTGTTTCTTATTGTTGGTTGCTTTTCTGTAAGTGCTTTCAACACCACCAAATTAGTCCAGAAGTGGTTAAAAGCAGCTAAAGGCAGCTTTGGAGGACTCAGTGTCAGCTGGCATTCTAATGAGAATTAGACAATCGGAAATAGACAGCTCTGAGGCCAAACAATTAGCCAGACAATTAAAAGGCTCTACTGTACAGGGTTTTATGTGGGATAGGATAATGCAGCTGCAATATTTGTGCTAATAAGCTAGACGGATAAGAATGAAGTTAATTTCCCTTCTCAGCAGCTAAATGAACAGATTGCTCCATTTTAGCCTAGCCCAAAAGGACACGATTTTTCCCTGATTGGAGAAAAAGCATAAGAGAAAGAAATAGAAATTTTCTACTCAGTCTCTGTCTGGATAGCCAACTGATGTAGAGTTTGTAGTGGTCCAGCAGCAAAGCCACCCTGCTCTTCTCCGTCTTCTGTCGTCTGCAAATGCCACTTTCACCTGGGTGTCAGCTGGCTCTACCCTGGAGCTGGATTTTTCTGGAAATTCTTAATTTTTTCCATATGTACAGGATAAGATTAAACACATCCATTTTGACATTTTTGATAATATTTTGCTCAATACAGATGAGAGGTATGACAATTTAATGTGAGAAATGAAAACAGGAACGATTATAAACACAAGCTGTCACTACCCCAAAATATGCACGTAAGTTTCTTATATTTGAAGAAATTGCAGTGTGTTAACACCCCATGGGGTGCAGAGAATGAGCCTCCCTATGGAAAAATTCCCTTCATGGTGGTATCCCCCTGTGAAGGCTGTACACTGAACTATGGAAATGACACATGTGGGAGGCCAAAGCGATGCAGAAATATGTCTGACTCCATAAGGCTTATCTTTCCCTATATTCTGAAATCCTATACCTCTCAAAACCTATCGCATATCAATGACGTGCCAAGAGTGCCAAAGATCAAACCTCATTACCCATCCAGTTTTGTGTGGCGCTAGTTCAGCTACTGCAGCAGCATCTCACACTGGTATCTCCCTCAAGGCAAAACTGTCTGAACTTTAACATCTACCTGGGCTATGCAGAACTGCGCCCAAACCCCAAGCCCAAAGCAGACGATACCAGCTTGGTGCAATGGGACATGGCCCTATTCCCCATTATCCTGGGCAGCTGGCTCCAGATGGCTCTGCTTGAGCAGGAGGGTTGGACCAGGTGACCTCCAGAGATCCCTGCTGACCTCAGCTACTCTGTGATTATGTGGCTCTGTGGTGTGCCATGAACCAATGGCGTAAAACACCACAGAGACTTCCACCACTTTCTCTTGCACTGAAAGAGTTACATGTGTGAAGGAGTGCTGGGAGTTTGTGGAGATGTGTCTAGCATCCCCTCTGAAAGCACAGACACAGACAGGACCATTGGAGGTTCCTGGTTCCCTGTCCTTCAGGCAGTGCAGGCTGCTGCCAGAGCCTGCTGTCCCACTTTGCATTAGATTACTGGCTTCTGTGGTAGACCAGCAGTCATGTGTTGCTACTTAGCAAAAAGCATCAAGCATCCCCAAAACAGTGAAAATGAGCTATTTTGGTTTGGTGGCTCCTTGCAGCTACAAAAGGCCAGAAGCAAGTGTCATGCACGGGATAATTGATTCCCCAGGAAAAGAAGCCACTTGGATCACAAGCCACAGGTCCATTTTACAGTGGTCACACCGTTGTTTTTCTGCTGTGACAGCAGTGGTTTTGTATCTTTGAGGCTTACCACACTTGCACAAGATAGATCAGACGTGGTCAGCTTTCCACACTGCCCGTCTCTCCTCCCTCTTCCCTCAAAAAGCCATCTATCTGAAAGGACACGTGACAGTATGACACGCTCAGAGGCTAACGCATTTACAATGCATTGGCATGGCTCAGTTCAGTCTGTAATTACCACATTATGGCTTCAGCCAAGCCATTTCTCCAATAACGCCCAGATGTACCAATTACTGCTCCTCTATAATGAAAATAGATGGGAAACAGGTGACAAGCCCTGTTTGTAGCAGAGGGAGGGAAAGAAAGTTTTTGCTAATGAAAAAATGGCTCTGGTAAGAATCCTGTATCAGAAGAAGCTGAAGCACGGTGAAGCTGCCCAAAAGTCTTTGCTCTCTGTAGATCTGATATGGAAGATCACAGAGCTAGCTATCACTTTAATACAGACATCTGCATTCTTAACCAAAATCTCTTTTTGGCCACTGGAAACTGGAAGCATGTGTTTGAGGCTGTGCTCCCATCTTGCCAGACCTGGCACCATGAACTCTGGCCAAGTTCTGCTCTACCAAGCGCCTCACTTTCCAGAACGACCGTGAGCAAGAGGCCCCTTTGGAGGGTCAGGTGTGCATTGGAGTCCTTAGGCCTTCCCTACCCTGTTTTTAATAAGACCTTTTTGTATGACTGCTCCCTGGTTCTTGCTCTTTTTCTGAGCAGGCACACACGGAGTCAACATTGTGAAGATGACTAACCAGTAAAAGCTGCAGGGCCTCAGTTGCCTCTTCCCTGGGCAATGTGACACCAGAGACCAGGGCAGGGATGTAAGATGCAAACAGCATCCCTCTGGATGACTGGAAATGGCCTTTTTGACCAAAAAGTCTTTCCCAATAGTGCTGTATCACAGCATTTTAGGTAAGCAATTTTGTCCAAAAATTCCAGAACATCTCAAAGCTCCTGGAAAACAGGCAGTGGCTTCCTCCACTTGGGATCATTCTACATTTGCAAGCAGCAATAGGGGAAGTTTTGCCAGGCTGGTGTGCAGAACACTTGTATTGATACTAGCACTGCTGCCTACAAACCACAGCACTGGAGAAACAGTAGTTGCACACAGCTTCATCAAAGGGTTCAAGGATGCATTTGCTCTGTCTGGCATATACAACTGAAAGCTACTTAATTCTAATTTTGTGCTTCACGTACATGACACCCTCCCTAATCACAGTGAGGTACAGTGATGCAGCACTGGTGGAGAGGCAAACAGACTTATACTAGTCTGTAAAAGCAAATTCCTTAGAACCATAAACAACAGCCATTGCCGCTCAGCAAAGAGTGAGGGCTTGTTCTGCTATGACTTCATTAAGATTACAAATGATGCTGTAGCACTTTCACTAGTATGTGGGGAAGTGTCAATCACATATGACTAATAGACAGTTGTTAATCATTTACACGATTAACGTGTTAGTGCTTCCCCCCACACTGATTCAGTCACATTTGTCAACTTGCTTTTGTTTATTTTATTTTAAGCAGCTCTAGCAACAAGATGTGCAGAGCAGCACAGTTATCTGATGGACTGAATCACAAGTCCTCTGTGAGCATCGCTGAAGGATTTCACTGGAGATGTGGGTGCAGAGTGCAGGCAATCAGCAGTGGTTTCTAGATGGGTTTTGACATACTGCCTGTAACCAGCTGAGACCCAAGTCCTCCTGAAATCATTGGAAGGTCCTGCACAGCTACAATTTCACCCAGCAGGATCCAGGAATGTCTGTTACTCCAGGGTATTTACTACAAGGAGGGCCAAGCTGCCCAGCTTTTGTTTTCTACTGAATTTAGCTATGATTTTCTAGGCTTCCCCATTGTGTGGCTTTGGCTTCTGAGCCCATCTGCTACACTTCAGGGTATGTTTTCATTGTGGTGCGTGGGCTCTTGGCTCATTAACATGGTGTTAATGGAGTATGGCAGCTAGAGCCTTCCTCCACTCACTGATAAGATGCTCCTTCCGGAAGGAGGTTTGCTCACAGCAGATTCAGCAGCTGAAGCATTTATCTGCCATGGAGTGTTAATAACTGTCGGGTTATAATTACCAAATCTCAATATTTACAGAAAACCAGCCTCTCCATTGTGCAGTTAATAGCACAATCCTGAATGTACAAAATGCCAATTTGCTATGAATGAGGAGCTGCTTGCTAAAATTCAAAAGCAATTAAACTGTAAGCAGTAGCTGACATTTAACGATTGTACTGTTTGCCAAGGAGTCACCACTTACTGGGTGTAATTCTGGCAGTGAAGATGTTTTATGGGACAGAAGGACCTGGGGACCCTCCTCCCCAACTACACCACAGAGAGGATTAGTGCATGCTGTGCCTCTGCTGGGAGACTGGAAAACTCAAACTATTCTCAAACCTCTAGCTATAAAGAAGAAATTTTTTATGATGAGAGTAGTGAAACACTGGCACAGGTTCCCCTGAATTCTGGATACCCCATCCCTGGAAACCTTCAAGGCCAGGTTGGACTCTGAGCAATGTGGTCAAGTCCCCGCTTTTTGCCATTGGTTTGGAACTGTATGACCTTCAAAGGTCCCTTCCAACCAAAATAATTCTATGCTTCTATGATTTGAGCGGCTTCAAACAGCTAGCTGGCAGCAGATCCCACCACACCTTCTTTAGCTCTTCTGATGTGGGATCAGGTTGTGCACTGAGAGATGAGGCAGCTCCTCTGTTTTCTGCTACTGGAAGAGAGGAAAGGTAATTTTGTTTCCCTGTCTTTATTCTTTAGCTCAGCTGGTTTAGTGTGTAAATCCAGAAATGTATGTTGTGTCTTGTCTGCATGAGTAAGGGACCTGGTCCTCTCAATCTGATCTGCTTTCTCCTATCGGTAATTATGCCGCACATTGAATTAGACAGAAATTGGGAAATATTTAAAAACTATTATTATTATTATTATTATTATTATTATTATTATTATTATTATTATTATTATTATTATTATTATTATTATTATTATTATTTTCCACTACTTGGGCAGTGGAAAAATCCACTTTTGTTAATATTCAAAGAAATGAAAAGATCTGTTCAGCTTGGGTTGAACAGAAATATATACATTCAACTTAAACTAAAATTTTGAAGTTGAATTTAGTTTCTCTGGAATGATGTTTCTCTCTTACTGTACTCTATTATTACAAAGCTGAGACAAACTGCAAAACAAAACTTTGTTTCCCAGCAAAAAATCCCCCACCAAAACAGTTATTTCAAAAATGTCAAGATATGCCTGTTCTGCCGTCACTAAAACCACTTGCTAAATTTCACAAGTATTGTTAAGAAGCTTTGGTTGATCCAAATCACTTTTTTTTTTTTTTTTCAGCAAACAAAATCTGTGCTGTGTATTTTCTTCCCAAGCTCCAGAAAGCAGCCTTTATCCACATTGTCCTAGAGCACTCTGGAAGTCATGACTGCAGGGCTTCCCCCAATAAACTGATATAATGAGAGAGTCATCTGCAGAAACTTTACAGAGGATTAAATGGGGCAGAGAAAGCCTGCCTGGTAATCACAGCAGATCAGTGGATAGTGTGCTTATCAGCCAAGGACTAAGGCCGGCACAGGACACAGCGCAGGAAGAGGCCCTGACCCAGCCAGCAGCCCAGCCATGCCGACTGCAGCCCTGCAGGGGAGGAAACCTGGCAGAGGCGGCTTTTGTGTCCTCACCCTTCCTCCGAGAGCCTGGCCAAGGGGGATGGAGGGCAGCTGGTATCTGTGCATGGGGCACATCTTGGTTATTATTTCTCAGCTTCAGCCAGGTCCTGTGTTTGCCCTGAGAAATGTAAATCCATTTTGTGACCCTAAGCCTTAGGCAGCTTTTGCAACCCCTCTTTTCCATTTTCCCTGCTCTCCTACAGCCCAGTGCTGTGTCCCAGAAGTACATCCCAGCATCTGACCCTTTCTGACAAAGAGTGGCGTAAGGATAAGCAGTTCCTGTGCCTACTCTAATTTTTTGGATAGGAAAAAAATCTACTTTTGCTAATACCCATTATGGCTAGGGATAAAGTTCTCTACCTCTCAGCACATTTGGTAACTATTTACTTAACTAAATGGTGAAAAAGAGAGGCCTCAATTCTCCAGAGTTGCCTCCCTCAGCTTGTTTATCACTGTGTTGCAATGGTTCTGTGGTTGTGAAATCTTGAGCTGAAAACTCAAAAGGAAATTTCTAGTGACAAGCTTTCCTTGAGGCTGTAAACAAATAGAATTCATTAGGAGGATGGGAGAGAAGCAGGAAACATCAAAATTAACACTTGCAGCGTGCATACACATACACACACACTCACCAGCTTGATCTAAAGCTCCCGCAATAGGTAGGAAACTGAGTTTTCTCTGACTGCAGTGCAAGTGGGATTGTGTTTTCAGGCAGCCTATTTCATCTGCCATGCCCTGAGAGTGCTTTACCCTTTCTACACCTGCTCGTGCATACTCCAAAACAGGGCTCTCTAAGAGCTCTCAGGTGTTTGCATGCTTAAAAGAAAAAGAATGAATAATGCTTTAAAAAGAAGCTTCTGAGCCAAATGTACTAATGGCTTTTTACCTGTAGTACCAAGAACTTGTATATCCTGGCTTCGTGTTAAAAAGCGTGCTGATTATACCATAATATTATGTTTTGATCTAGCCTACAGCTGAATGAATTACTGGCAGGAAACACAGCTCATGAATTCAATCAAAAATCCTTTCATTTGTCACAGCCGCTTCCTGTCCGTCTTTTAAACATCTGCTTCTCTTGTTCACGACAGAAAAAGTCTTTGTTAAAATAATAAGCATTTACTGATCCTTCTCCCGAATAAAGTGCATGGCTCTCAATGAAACATGCTTTCCCCCCCCCACTCCAAGTTTATTTTATATATCTTTAATAGCTTCCTCATACCCCTCTCTTTCTTTCTGCTTGGAAATTCTGGAAAATCTCAAGCTGACAAAAGATGGCACTTCCAAAGCATGAGCTCAAGCTGCCCCTGGCCTTTCTGCCAACGGGATCCAGAGTTCGAGAGGCTTTGCTGCAATCCCTGCCAAGAACCTCTCCAGCTCCTTAAATGGAAGCTACTTCCTCCCTGAGAAGGACTAGCAGCCATCTAGTGTCCCAGGGAGAGGTGTGTCTTCAAGGTGCTTGATGTCCCCTGCATGTGAAGCTGCACCTGGGAGGAGCATAAAATGTCACCAGTCCCTTCTTATCAGCACCTGAGTGCCACAGCTCCTCCTGGCCAGGGGGTCCGGCTAGAAGAGAAACACAGAGCAACTCCTTCCTTAACTTTCCACTTCCAGTCATCACAGTGACTTCTTGGACCGTGGCCCTTTAGTGACTCCTTTGACCATGGCTCTATTTGTGCAAGTGATAGTATCAGTTGTGCAGCCCCCTCCAGCTGCCTTTAAGTGTCTCAAAAATCCACAATCTACACACTGGGGTTTATGTGCATGTTTGGCACTATCAGCAGCTCCACATTTCCTTACAAGCATCTACAAGGAGGAACACTAGTCTTCCAGATAAGTTTTAAATCCCTACTTTGATGCATACCTCTTTCTGTGCTAATTACTTCTTAATAATTATTTACCTACTTCCTGCAGCTCTTCTGAAAGCACTCTGGGTGTTCACTTCTAAACTTGATGATCTATTGACCAGCACCAAAATGAAGCTAAATGTGTGGTGATGCCTAAGAATTGTCTAACAAATCTTAATAGCAGCCAGAAATCTCAGTGCAGGCATCAGGCTAGAATGTTTAGGGTTGGAGAAGAAGCAGCTCCGTTAGAAAAAACCAGAATCTACAAGGGTCAGCCTGCAAGATGGCTCACGCTATGTGCCAACCCTGTGCCTCTTCCTAAAGCTATCCAAGGAAGGAAGCCCTGAGTGACTGCAATGGTGAGAGTAGGGACAGATGGCTGTCTATGGGAAGTGGAATTAAAGTGTCTTCTCCATTCTCAGGAGCTGGAAAAACCAAGCCAGTCCAATCAACATATTTTCATTGTTTTTTGCGTCATGTAAACTTTCAAAATGTGAGAGATGACTGAAAGCTAAGATCATATGTGAAATAAGCTGATGACAGACAGGAGCAGAAAACTATTAGGGAGACTTGCATGATGCTTTTCCAATGCTCAAATGACTACTTTTTAAATTTCAATTTTCTCACTGGATTCTTCTTCCAAAAAAAAGAAAAATGTAATCCTTCTGAAGCATAGGCTACTTTTCTTGCAAGAGAATCTCACTTTCACTCTGATTCTTTACGACTCATGATCTGAATAAAAGTGGTATAAATAAGTGCTATGACAAACTTAAGAATTTTAGTCATGAGTCAGCCCAAAGGTCAATCTGTCTCAATGTCCTATCTCCATCTCAGACTGAATGAAGGTACATGGGGAAGAGGATGGGAATGAGGCAAACACATAGGAATAAATCCTTTGTATTTTCCATCCATTGCCAGATGTTTCTAGTTTAGGGATCTCCTGAGACAGAGCTGGGGTGTTTACACATCATGGCTGTCATTTTTTTTTCTTCTTCCTGAGATACGTTTAATTGCTTTTTACCTTGCAAATTGTTAGCAACGCAGAATCATGTGGGAGTGAGTTCTACAGTTTAACTGCAACTGTTCCTTCTGTTCATCCAAAGCTCAGCACCACCATCACCATACTGGATGTCCCGTAGGTCTTGTATGAAAAGAAACAGCCCAAATAATTTCCAGCAGACTCGCTGGAGGGCATTCATGGTTGTCAGCACCTCCATACTATTCTTTCACTCCCTTTTCTGACAAGGGAGCTCCAGATATGTAGAAATTGTCCTATACTTCAGGTTATCCTCAGAAATTTGGTGCCTTTTTATTTCTAATACACCCTTTATGAGACAGAAAGGCAGAACTAGCAAATTTGTATAGGTCTGGTTTTTCTCTTTTCCTGATAACTCCTGATGTTTGATTTGTTTTGCACTGCTGTCAAGGAAAAAGAGGCTGTTTTCACAGAGCTATTGCAACTCAAGAATCTCATTCCTGAACAGACACTGCTAACTCAGAGTCTATCATAATTGGCATCTACAGTTAGGAGTTTTTCCCATGCACAACATCCTAAATTTATCTAAAAGTTTTACCCTAAGTTTATCTAAATTATCTGCTTTTTTATTGCCTCACTACAGTGAGTGCCTTCTGCAAGTCTTTGCAGTCAACTTTCATTTTTATTACCCGTAATAACTTACTATCAATAGCAAACATTGCCACCTCACTATCCACCCTCTTTTCCTGAGCGTGGGAGATAAGATCTTCAGTCCTGCCCAGAGCCATTTCTCCCCTCATCTCTGTTACAGTGACAAACCCACACTTGTACTGGTAGAACTTGTTTTGCTTGTGAAAAGAGGTTTTCCACTACCAGTACAGCTTTGCCAGATGTGTCCACACTAGGAGAACTTTGCCAGGTTAAGCTGATGGTATTTTTGTACCAATGAAAAGAAAAAAAATCCTCTCATGTGGTTTGCGAGCATCCTTCTGACACAGTACATGAAACTTGTGGGTGAAGTGCATCCCTCCCAAAGAAGGGGGGCAGTTTAAACAGGGTGATATCATGGCGCTACATAACTTGTGATATGTAACCTTGGCTTGGGGTTTAAATCAGGATGGCAGTTTCTACTAGTCAATGAGAAAAGAGCTTCTCCAGGGATATAAATTACGAAAGAAAAAAAATGAAGCTGACAGTGAGCTTTGGAGCATGAATTATTCTCTGTAAGTAAATAAGCTAACAGTTGGTGTCAGAGCTTCTGGTGCACATCCCCACATGGCCACACTAAGATTTCCGTGATGGTACTTGGATGGCATCTGAAAACTGGCTACTTCAGATCCGCATAATCTTTTTGTTCCAGTTGACCCAAGCTGGGGCACTTGAGCATCCCATTTTCCTGCCCTCTGCATTATTTGGCAACCAAGGGGTGGTGTTGGAATAGCTAACTGACTGCAAAGCTTGCATATTAAGAAATCCTGGGCAATATCAACTTGACTTTGAGCTAGAAATGATAAAAGACATAATGGAGCAAGAGGGGAGGCCAGGTCACTGTCCATTCACCTGCTGAACTGCAACAAGCAGGCCTGCACAGGGGCTTTGTCTGCTGGAAGCTGCTGGTGAGAAGATGACAGTTCACCAGACAGTGCCAGGGCAGGAAGCTGAGATACGCAGTGACTGCATGAGGTGAAGCGTGAGCCAGATGGGGCACCTGTCACCTGGGGAGTTTGGAGCCTCCCATCCCTCCTCTTCTTTTTTTCCAAAGGAGGATATTAAATGCAATTAGCAGGCATCAGGTTTCAAGCAAACCAAAGCAGGCAGGTTTCCATCCAATGCAAATTAAACTGTGGGACTCATTGCCATCAGCTGTTGCTGAGGCCAGAAGTTGAAGCAAACTTGTGAAGGGAAAAAAAGTCCATTGGAATTATTAAACAGAAAGATACTGTCTGTGACTGAGGAACTCCCAGCCCTACAACTCCATCAGGAAAAGGACTGTGCTATGTTTGCCTGTTTTCATATGTTTTTCCTCCAGCATGCACTCCTGGCCAGAATTAGGAGAGGATCCTGGAGTTGACATACTCATTTCAGATCCAGTATAGTTATTCTTCAGCCATGTGCAAAAGTCCTCATTTTACAGTTGTGTGTGCTGCTCATTTTACAATTGTGTGTGCTCCAAAAAATGCCTCTTGCCTTTAATTTTGAAGGTTTGACTAACAGACACAGTCAAATTAAGCCCTTCAAAATATGATTTGTCTAATGCCCAAGGTCCTAGATATATAAGTGATGCCAGTGTTTCTCCTCCCATATTGTTCCGGTGTTGTGTATCATCTGATTGAAAAAGGCAATGCAATCCACTGGAATGAGAGCTGTGCAGTGCCAAACATGGCAGATTCACAGCAAGTAAGAGTCTGGCTTTTTGTACCACATGGAAGTATGTCAGCCCGGAGTTCAGAGGTGACTATTCAGACTAAAGAATTACTCTCCCTCTCTATTAAGCATCTATTTTGCCTCACTAATTGTTAAATGCCAGAAACTAATTTTGTTTTAAATGATCTTTAATACCATGCATTTTTAAAAAGGCTATAAAGCTCCTACGCTTCAGAATCGCAACTTGACACCCAGTTCCCATCTGTCTCCTATTAACAAAAACAATCTAGATAATCTACAGTCTCATGTGGAAAAAGATATGAAAAACTGATGAAGGTGATACAGTGTAGACCACCAAGCAGTCAACAGCATCTTAACAGTACCCATCTGACCTGGTGGCTAGTTTAAGGAATAATTGAATGACAAAGAGATAAAATTTATAGATGAGGCCAACTATGTACACCGACAAACTGAGACTCATTTCACAAGGCATAGAGGGTGATTTGTTTGAGTTTCAAACCACTCCAAAACTCCATGTCCAGGCATCAATTACACGAGCAATCTTGTCTTCAGATGCTCATCCTAAGTGCCTAACTGAAAAGGGATAATAGTTTGGATGAGACAGGACACACATGCACGATGAAATGCAGACTGGACCAGCATTTGCACTGCTGCCTCCCAGGCATGCACTTCAGCAGGGATTTCAGGTAAGCTTTATCAATGAGCAGCTGCAGGGGTTTCCTACAGAGCTTGTATGGTCTGGGTAAAGCAGATGCAGGTAGACTGCAATGGAGTGGCCGGATGCCCCAGCAATAATCCCGCAAGTTGTAAGCTTTGGCTTGAACAACAGCCATGGATGTAGCAGAAGAGTGTTGGAGTCAAGGGGCTCAATGAACTTCAGCTCAGCCCGTATTGCTCAAACGCCCCTCTGGTGGCCTGGTGCTGGCTCACTTCAGGCCACCAGAGAAACCTTTTCCATTCCAGGAGAGGTTCCACCTCCATGTGGCTCCACAGGCTCTCACTTTCCTGGACACACTACACTATGCTGACTGCTGAGGTGGTAGAAAAAACAGGTGGAGGAAGAAAAGGCTGATTTCTGATTTGCAGCTCCTAGAAGAGATGGGACAGGTACAAAAGTGGGAGACCATGAGCAAAATCTGTGCTGAAGCACAGCACCTTGCAGTATTTCCCATCAGGACCTGAAGAGCTCGCTTTGCTGTTGCTAGGGCCCAGGGTGCCGGTTGCTGCTGTTGCTTCTATAAATAAAGTTTCCATTACAGGATAAACTAAGAAAGCAGTAGTTGATTTTTAGGAAAATATCCCTTTTGTCCCCTGAATACACAGAGAAACAAAGGACCTCCACATCCCCCTGCCACTTGGGCAGCCCAGAAGCAGGGAGGAAGCTTACACAGTGGAAGGCAGCTGAGGAAGAGCTCTGTGGTGGCAGGCAGGGACAGTCCCCGGCTGCAACCTGGGACTGCCTGTCTGCAGAGCAAATGGGAGCTTTCTGCAGACACGCAGCCGGTTCCTCATGCCAGGCGGATCACACGCGATTGTTGTGTTTGGAGAATTCCACTGCATATAATTATTCCTTTGATCATGTTGAAAGAGCAGTCACCATGCACTTGAATCGTGGCTTTGCTGGGAATTACCAATTTGAACAGGGAAAGGAGGCTGTGAGAACAACCAGTCCAAGGAAGGGCCTCTCTTACAAATTCTTCTTTTATTCTTTTTTTTTTTTTTTTTTTTAATTTGTGCCTATTTCAACCAAACTGTGCTTCTGTCAGGACAAGCAAATCATTCCAGGAACTGCTTTCATTATTGTTAGCAAAGTGGAACTCCTGCGCAGTGTTTGCTTTTGGCCCAGGCAACTGCCCAAAGACTGCACTTCAAAGGTCCCTCCTCAACTCACATCACAGCAGCATGACCTCGGTTTCCTAGCCACAGTCTCCTCCAGCTCAGGACCTGCTTCTCCTTGAAAATCTCCACATGGTTTGGGCTCACCAAACACCAGTGACCTCAGTTGTGCAAGTATCTTGCAGCAGAAAATGAAGTGTCTAAGGCAGCTGACTTTCATTACCTCACTGGGTTGCTAATCCATGAGGACAGCCTGTAGCTAGCAAGTGTCAAGAACTGGACTTTATAGTAAAAAAAAAACCTAATAGGGTTTTCCTGGAGGATAAGGAAAGCTCCCTTCTGGGGAATTCTCCTAAGTCCAAAAGACTCAGAGTCAACAGAAGGTCAAATGCTATCAAGTCCCTGGCAAAAAAGCCAGAAGTCTCTAAGTCCCATCAGCACCTCATATAATGGTCTAGTCCGGGTAAACACTGAGATGGAAAAAACTGAGCCTGGCTTTGGTGCACAATGCTTCATTGCTTACTGAACCAGACTATCCAGCTATGAGAAAGAGAAATCAGTGGCTCTGGCTCTCTGGACTTGCCCACTAACCTCCGAGGCTTGCCTCTGACACACTGGCACTCACTACGCACAGCCACTGGAGAACAGTAAACCAGACAGGCAAGCATTTCAGCTTGAGTTGCCCAAATCTGAGCCAGGCTGGGTTTGACAAAATAGCACTGACTCCATTAAGCTCTTTAGGGGATTCAGAGACTGCTTTCTGTTTTTGCTGCCTACCAACCCTGCTGCTTTTGGGCATGACTCTGTTTTGTGCCTGCGTTTGAGCAGCTTTGCATTCCGAATGCTGGCGTGTCCCCCTGGGCTGGCAGGCGCATGAGGTCTAAAGCCACTATGGCCTCTGCTACAGTAAGATCACTGCAGACACTGCTCTGCTACTCTGCCAGCTCCTGGCTTGTATTGACTCCAAAAATTAATTGCTTTTTCTATTTTTAAATATGAAAGGGTCTCTGTTTGTCTGTCAAGTGTAGTTATCGCAGGCATGAAAGAGCAGTTTTCAGCTGAAATTTATCCAGAGGTTGTTTGGGACTTGTAGAGTAGATCTAGGGGCTACAATTCTCTCCTGAGTACAGTTCCTTCATGGCTTCATGAAGATTTGCCAAGTCTCGCACAGTATCACCCTCCCTTTCACTGCAGCATTAGGGCTAGGATGGAGCCCCACAGCCCAGGTGCTGTCTTGGCTGAGCTTGCTGGAGCTCTGTCCTCCAGCACTTGCCCACCTTGAAAGGTGGATCCTTCCTGATCATAACTCACATTTTCTGGAAAAGGCAACATAGGTGTATTTCATCTCTTTGTGCCAGACTACACTTGAGAGCCATGAAAGCATCACCATCCTGATCTGGGAAATGTCCCAGTGGTGGAAAAGCAGCACAGGTGTCAGCTGGTGTCACAGCAACACCTGCTTGTCTTTACTGAAGCAGGATCACAGTTGCCTCTAGGGACAGTGATTTAAACTGTAGCTTTATATTTTTTCTAATGGGATCCAAACAAATGTAAGCCAGCAACTTTAAAGTAATAGGTCACACAACCCAGTGTGACCTGGATTGACTGGAGGCTGCAACAGGGATGAGCAGGACAGTGTAGGAGCAAGATAAAGCCTTCACAGCACCTTCCCTCCTGTTGCTGTTTATTGAAAGTGTTACTTGGACAATTAGTTAAGGGTATTCCTGCTGTATAAATTAAAAAACCCTGAACTTTATTAATTTTTTTTTAATTTATTGTGACTTGCAAAGTGAGTTGACCATAGACTAGCAGGCTCTTTACCCAGGCTACATTGACAAAGCTCTTTCTCTGTCTGAAGGAACACTGAGCTTGCTGCACCTCAGCACACTGGCTCCGACCACGGGGTACCACCTGCTCGCACTGAAATGTGGGGCTGACATAAGCCATGGTGCTTGCTGGGTTAGAAACCATCAGCTGATTCCTTGGGGATCTGTTTGGGTCACAGAAAAGCCAGACAGGACTTTTCATAGGTCTGTTATGGCATGTCCCACTGCAGTGACAAAACCAGCTTCTCCTGGCAAGGTGTCATAGTGCCAGCCAGGTCTTGCCATGGACAGCCATATGACACCACCTTTCACCAGTGATAGCCTCACCCAGCCATTTACAGAAAATGCCTCTCCAGAAGCAGCTGCAAGTTGCTGTGCCTACCCCAAATAAAAGGCTGAGGTTAAATCAGGTTTGCTAGCTCATGTTAGCCAAACCCAATGGAAGACAGACTCACTTTTGGTAAACAGATGTGTTTGTTTAAGATATTTACCATCCTGGGTGTTTGACTCTGTCAGAATCACTGCCCTTATCCAAACTGGTGCATAAAACAAGCAAACATGCCTCGGGCATCTCAGTTCACTGCCTGGCGTGAAGCAGCCTCCATGTGTCTGTCTCAGCCTTGGCCTGCTGCGGTGCCTGTGGCTCAGGTATGTGCTGCTTTCTGGAAGGCTGGGGAGAAATAATCTAGCAGAAAAGTGGGGATTTATGGCACCACAGCACAAGTTCCTAGAGCTAGACTTTCAGAGTGAGGGTGGTACTTGAGGAGCAACTCAAACCACTCAGACCTGACATTTCTCCCTCCATTCAGCCCTAGTGTTAGGAGAGAAGACAAGGAATAGAGCCATAGCTGAGCTATCAGGAAGTCACAGGGACATCCATGGTCTGCACAGGTTCTCCCCCACTTGTGCACATGGCATTGACTCCCCAGCATGTGCCCAATGGCTCACACCAACCAAAGCAGGCTCCAAGACTATTGCAAGGCTTTTGCAATATAATAGGGGAAAATTCTTCCTTCCACTCTGGAAAACTTGGCAACAGGTATAGGAAGCCAGACATACCACAAAAGCAGCAATCAAATAGTTTTCTTAATCAGGACTCACTTTGTAAGAGCTCCAGCAGGTTCCTGCATTTTACTGACTGTTTGGAGAGCTGGTATTGGTATGTCTCAGGAATCCGGAGAAAACATCCAGCAAGTAACAAGGGTATGGGTATTTATTAAATTATGTGCAGTACAAAGGATGTCTGCAGTGACAGTGTGTGGTACCTCTCTCTAGCCCCATCTGCACAACCCAGGAGCAATTCCCACACCAGGCAGTGGAGACCGGAGACTCAAAACCTCTCATTTTATCTTTGCTTCACCCTGACTATCAAGACAAAGCAGGCACTGAGATAGCAGTCCTTATGTTTTTCCACTGAACACTTCCTTTCCGAGACACTTATGCACCAAGTCCCACAGAAGCCAAAGCCAACAGTGTAATAATACCTGTGCAGCACTGCTGAGCAAAAGGTCAAAATCAGGTTCACTGTATCACTCATGCTCCCTGTCTGAGGAACTGAAGGTAATCTTAAAGATTATGTTAGGGCTTTTGGAGATTTATGATATAATTCCAGGCTGTCTATGGGCTTTCTCCCTACCTTGTCTGGTTGCCTACAAATTATAATAAATTGGAAATACTGAATGCCTGAATATCCAATATCCAGGGTCCCTGACACACAGATGACTGATGTTTAGAGTTTTACTTTTCAAAGTGAATAATGTCAACATGTGTGACCATGGTCAATTTATCACTGAGACAAAGACCCAGCTATAGTGATTGGGGACAAGAATGTAACAAACCTCAAAGATGTAATCCTGGATGCATAGCTCAACTCTTATTTCATGATGTTACATTACTGTAAAATGGGAGAGCTGACTCTACAGGCTGGAGACTGTGATTCCATTATTGATCTGCTCCTCCTTGTCTCCTCATAGGATTTTTTACTGGGAACAACACAAGACCTTTGTGGATTTTGTAAGCTAAGCATTTTCTAAACCAATTTATGCACCATGCTCTTCTCTCATCTGCACCATGGTAATTCTGGAGCAATTCCATTTCTTATTCATTAACAGGGCAGAGAAATCACTGCAATATCACTGACTCCCCAATAACATTCTACCTTTAGGGTTACAGCATAGTGGTTTTCACAAGTAAATAAGAAGGTTGCAGGAAAATACAAATGTTGACCCTGGTGGGAGAATTTTAACTACTAAACAAGTCCTAAGCAATTGACCATATCTGTAAAGTACCAGAGGGAAAAATATTTTGCTTGCACACAAACAAGAGTGATATTTTCAAACGTATCTAAAGTAAAAAAAAAAAAATAAAAGAAACCAACAACCTCAGGAGCAGCACAAAACATCCTTTGTTGCCGGACGTGAGAAAAACACTACAGTTCTAAAAAAAGCCAAAGGAAGGAAGTGGAAGAACCTCAGAGGCGAGTGGGAGTGCGAAAGGAATGTGACTGCATTTTTCCCCCTCCCTGCATGTAAGCTTGCTGTTTGCAGGCAAAGGGAGAGCTGTTGGGAGAATTTTACTATTTGGGAACTTAGCTGTTCAGAAGTGCAGTGCATATTAAAGCAACTGTTCTCTTTCTGAACTTTGTAGTTTAAAAACCCAACATCCCAAATGACTACCAGGTTTAGCATCCAAGTTCTGCTCTTGGTTCTACTTCTGTAAGCTCAAAAGGATCTAATTTCTTCTGATTACTATATTCTTGCATTTTAATTTTACCACCCTTATGCCCCCATTCTTTGTAGTTTCCTTGCTACATCCAAACCCAATAAAACACAGAGGGGGGAGCAAGCACTGACAACTTTGTCCGTGAAACATTTGGAGACACTCTGAATTATATTTTGTGTAGCTCCCAAGCCACTGAGATTGCCAAAAACCAAGCAGAAGAAAACAGAAGAGTCATTTGAAAACAATGTCATGAAAAGGAAATCAATTTCGTATGCATTTCTGAGAGTAATGACCAGCATAAAAGAAAAAGAACTCACGGACCACAATCTTAGGAGGACTTTATGTCATACTGTGGCAGATACCTTTGGGCAGAGTTACAGGTACTACATCTTTAAAGCATCTATCTGGACCACCGTGCCAGAAAGTAGCATGATGGCCCTGGATAATGAATGACTTGCTAAGCCACAGTCCCTGCAGGCAGGATGTCTCCAAGAGACATGCATTTGCTGAGCAGTGCTATATGGGCCTTATTTGCTTTACCAGAGAAAAGGGCTTGTCATTTCAGCATGAATTTGAATTCTCTGGAGAGCCAGCAGTAAGAAAGAAAATTTGAGATGTTGAACTGAAATAGAACAAAAACCAAAAGAATCTGAGATAGCAAAAATCTTGACATAAAATGATTTCTTTGTTTATTTTTAAGTGATGTTTATCATCCCACTGCCTGGCTAAATGTTGCAGTAACTGTGAAATAGCCTGAAGTTTGTTTAATGGAGAGTGATGTAAACTCTGAAAGCCTTCACCTTTCACATTCCATCTTTGCAGCATGTTCCCTCTCTTTCCAACAAGAAATAGCTTGTTTTTTGTACCATTTCTCTTCACTAGCTCTCCATTATTAATGAGGTTTGCATGAGAACATACTTTCTGTTTTGTTCTAGAGCTTGTTTTCTTCCCCTCTGCCCACAGCCACTCCGTGTATGTCTGTACACTGCTGCAGAGAGCAAAGGCAGCCAAAGGGCACAGGGAGGACAAGAAGCAGTAGCAACAACACTCCTGACAAGTCAAGCTAACCATCTGTCTCCTCTTTCCCAGGAAGGTGAGAGGAAAAGCAATTTTGCTTCTCCACAAGAAATGTGACAGAGCCCTCACATACCCCATGGCTACGGTGGCTGCCGTGCTTCACATTCCTACTTGCTAAAGATTTGCTGTTATCCCAGTATTAGCTTGGATGAGCTTATCTCTGTGTCCAGCATTTCCTGTGGAAAAGCATGAACCCAACTGCTGCCTTGCATTCAGCAGGACTTTTTATACTGGTGCAAAACAGGTGGGAAACCATATCTCACTAAAAGACTCCTCAGCCATGCCAGTGCAGAAGTGGGGAACAGGAACCTCGCGTCTTTTTCTTGCTGTGGGTCGTTCCCACAGTAGCTCCCAAAGATGGTTTACTTTAAGCTGAACTTTTAAAAATTACTTGGATAAGTGACTATGAGAGCCCCTTACAGCTCTCTGGTGAGACAGAGTAAGGCAACACCTTCCATCTTACACAGGCAGCCAAAGAGAGCTGAAGGATGTGCTTAAAGCACATGTGGGAAGTCTGTGGCAGAGCAGAAGGAGTCATGACTTCCAAACCAGCAGGATAAGTCCTTTCTGACATAGGCCCTTCTTTCCACCCTTCATAACAAAAGCCTGACTCAGGCCCATGGCTCTGGGGCCCCTGCACTGACCCACTCTTCGCCCAGACCCTTCTCCAGGGGTGGTCAGAGCTCCCAGGTTTTGGTGTCAAGTTCTCAGTGCCGGTAGTTGAAAGCAGCTCAGGGCATACCAGATGCCAGGGTGATGAGTTCCTTCTAAACATACTGACTGACAGTTCCTGTGGTTCTGCTTTTTTGTTAAGGCGTGCAAAACCAGCCCTTATGACTCTTCAGCTACTTCTGCACTGAGGGACATATGGCACCCTGATGGCCAGGGAGAGCTATGGAAGGACAGTTCTGGTGGAAGGTGTGGTTACAACGAGCTGGGATTGAGGAGTTCAGTGACCAATTCTGTCTTCAGCTTTCTGGGTTGTCCTGAATAAACCTCTATGGACCTAATCCACAGCTCCTCTGTTTTCTGTTGTTGCCTTCAAAGTCTACCAGGTTTGAATTCAGGTTTCTCTCTGGCTGTGGGCCCCTGTCATCATGACTATTACACCCTTTCACCAAGCCCAAGAAGAGATCCAAGCTGTCTGCCAATAGACCACTGGTCCCTGCACCACTAATGAAGATGGACAGGCTTGATAACTCATGAGCATTTCTAGAAGGCAACATGAATGCTGCCTTCTCTTCTCAGCTCCCTTGCTCAGAGGGGCAGCTTCCTTTCACCTTACTTCTGCAGCTCTTCAAGGTAGCACCTCTCTTCTCCAGCCTGTGGTACAGCAGGGACTCCCTCTGGCCTGGGGCCCACCATTCCTGCTGTAATGCTGAGACTCATAACAGGACGCTGCCCGTGGTGGGAGGCAACACCCACACAGGCAGGGAACCAGGCAGGGAAAATTCCTCGGTGCTCCTCCCATGGCCCATGTGTCCCAGCTCTGCCGGCAGATATCTGCGGGGGGCCCTGGGCTGCCTGTGCACTGCAGCCCCTGTGCTCCCACCCTTCCCTCCGTCAGACAGCAAGACCGGTGCGGTGTGTTGGTGAGGATGCACGTGTGGTGGTGCAAGCCTGCCCCGCATCACTGGCTCCTGTAGGGTCAGCAGCAGCCACTCAGAAAATGGCTGTTCCCAGAAACCACCATGCTCTCACGTTAATGAGACCACTCTTTAGAAAACAGCATGAAAAGTTAGATCAGATGTGTTTTTCACCGTGGGAAATGCACTGCTATTTGTCATTCACAGGATGACAGCGCAAAGAGCTACGTGCACTCTTCCCCTTCACTTTCCATCGCCACTAGGGTGAATGGGGTGTTTTCCCCGTGCCTTCCACCATAACCAGAGTTTATTTTTAACTCACTGGCTGTCACTGTGCCCGGTTGGTGACTTGAAGTACTAACAACAGCTCAAAATTGGCTGTTACAAAGCTGATACTCGAGTTATTACCAACCAATTCAGTTTTTGATTCCTGCTCAGCGGCACTGAGCGAGGTGAAAGTGCTGTAACCCATTATCCAACCCCTCAGTTAGCCCAGGCATTTTTTTTTGTTTGTTTTCTTTACAGCAATCTCTTGAGTGGTTGCAGAAATGCAAACAGAAAGTGCTCCTGACAGATTGAAAACAATTAGGAACGTCTCAGAGTCACTGAAGCAGAGATTTTGTTATGATAATAAAGAACGTTCTTAGCTGGTGTATTATTTTAAAAGGAGAAAATTAAAAAGAAATATATCATGAAGGAGCTGACAGTGCTCAAAACCCACATCCTGTTGTTATCCATGGGCCTGGTACTATATACTGCTGGCAGCTGTGAGATGAACTTTCCCATTAGGCCCCTTCCAAGCCCTTAACCCTGACCCAAAGGGACCTTCTTTCCCTCTTTTAAAGGGAAAGAGAGAAATCAATCTCCCTGCTGATTCAGCTGTGGGCCTCTTATGTCCAAAGAATATCAGCACTGCAAAAAGAAGAAGGGGAAAAAAAGTGCAGATTGAAGTTTTTTTAATGATGTGGATCAGTGATATTTATGGACTAAGGTTCCTATCCCTGGGATCCATTTGATGCAATCAAATTACTTTCCTAAAGCATCAAAGACTCAGATTCTAAACTCAAACCCCTTGTTTGGTCTTAATTCCTTCCAGCATGCTTAGAACTAGTAATTTCCAAGACCAGATTAAAGTCACGGATACTACTACTCCTAGATCTTGTAAACTTCCTCCTGCAGGACTGCCTTGCTTGAGAATCACAGACACTTTTCTCAGGCTTTTTAACAGCTACACACATGTCTTTTTAATTTCCTAAGACAAGGCTAGTTCCTTTCAAGATGTTCCACTGGCTCACTGCTATTACTGTCAAAGCTTGTTTGCTTTCCCTCTTTTGCCTGCTTTTTCTCTATTTACAGGCTTCTAGGAATATATCAAGCTACATTTTTTTAAACAGCAGTGTTTCCCTCTTCTTACCTGCTTTGTTTTGCACAAAAAAAAAAAAAAAAGAGAGAAAGGAGTAAAACTTAAAATATTCAGAAAGCAAAAAAGAAAAGAAAAATATAGAGAGAGAAAGAGAGAGAAAGAGAGAGAAAGAGAGAGAAAGAAAGATAGAGAGAGAAGAAAAAGAAAGAAAGAAAGAAAGAAAGAAAGAAAGAAAGAAAGAAAGAAAGAAAGAAAGAAAGAAAGAAAGAAGAAAGAAAGAAAGAAAGAGAAAGAGAAAAAAAGAAAAAGAAAAAGAAAAAGAAAAAGAAAAAGAAAAAGAAAAAGAAAAAGAAAAAGAAAAAGAAAAAGAAAAAGAAAAAAAAGAAAAAGAAAAAAAGTTTCACCACACTTTACCTAAGGCTCAAATCTTTTCGATCTTTGTAAAAAGCTAACAGTGCCTCATTTAGAGGCAGAAGTAAAAAGTTCACCAGAAATGCCCCCATCTGGAAGCATTTACTGGCTTAAGGTATCTCTGTCTTTTGCCATGTTTCTGTGAAGTCACATTTACAAGCTAAGCCAGCCTTTCTGCTCACACAGTCAGGATACAGAGGCAAAATAAACTTTAGCCCAGAGCCTTGAGGACACTCATAGTGCCTTGCAATATGCTACTGTCACAAAAGTCCCCTTAGAGCAGCACTGCCTGCAAGACACACTCTTGAAGAAGAGAACCCAGACATCTCAGCAGGTCTTGTACTATGCCAAAGGTTTGTGCTGGTCCTGTATACCCCAGAGTGACTACTCAGAAGCTACTGAGCATAGATTTCGATGGAGGTACCTTAGCTTGTGCCAGGAAAAGCTGGGGCAGGTCCAGGCAAGGAAGCTGGAGGGGGATAAAAGGAGGCAGCTCTCTGGAGAACTCCAGCCCAGGTGAGCAGCCTCACTGAGACAGTTCAGTGAAGATCAGTTGGTTAGCAGACCCCAGCCTTGCCACACAGGCAGCTCAAGGAGTGCTTCAGGTCCTTGAAGTCTCACTCAAGGCTCAGGGCCCAGAATGGTTCCAAGGTAACTCACTTAACTTTGGCTGGTTTCCCATAGATTTCCCCTGACTTAACCGTGTCCAAGCCATTGTTTTGTTGTGCTAATTCATGTCAATTTTCTTATGCTCTCTGTGCAGATGGTGACTAGTCAGGCCTGGCTTCTTCAATGCAAGAGCTCTGAGAAGTAGGAGTGAGAACCTGATGGGAGGCACCTCTGGAGCTGAAGGTGCTGAAGGCTCCAATATCTCTAATGTTTTTACCATGAACCTGGACACACAAAACCAGAGGGAAGGAAGATGAGAGGGCAGAAGGGAGGATCCTACTACTTTGTAGAGTGAGAAACCCTCCCTTCAGCAGAAAATAGCAAACCTGCCTCCTCTTCAGCCTTTCATAGATAATTCTGGTGGAGGGAGAGGAGGTATCTGGTGTTACCAGATCAGAAGTAGGCTACTGAATCCCACAGTCTGATTAAATCAAAAATTAATCCAGATACTTTGTTACTGTGGCAGTAGAAGCATGGATAAATGCACTTTAAACCCACTACATTTTGAAGTTATTTCTAGCTTTGGTATCTAATATGAAGTATCCAGGTTGGAAAACTCTGACCTAAAGACTTGCTCCATTTCATCTGTGAATGAACTCAGCAAAGGTTTTCCTGGCCTGACTAGGAAATTTAACTCATTCATATGTCAAAATCACTTTAAAATCCTTGGTGATGAAGCATTATGGAAGAGCTGAGTGCTCAGAAATTGTGACTCAGCCTTTCCTCTCTCCTGTCCCACCCCAAAAAACTACAATCAGGAACTGGCTCAAATAGTGAAACAGCGCCTTTTTTTTTTTTTTTTTTATGAGTAGTAATGGAGAAGGGAAGTATTTTATTGGACTCCTAGGTTTAAAGTGATCGTTCATCTTTCCCAGCTCTTCCCTTCTCCTGATTTTTTCTTCTTCTTGATGCAGATCTAGACGTAAGGTATAGGATGTGACCTAGGAGGAGCCACAGCACCTCCAGTGATGGGGAAGGGCTGTGCAGTCTGTGTGTCTCCTCTTACAGCAATGCAACTTCACAATTTCTCTTCTTGCATGTGATCCCTGAGAGTGCCACGGAGCAGTAGTGAGCTGGACTTGATGTTGGGATCTCAGAGAGGGAGGGAGGCCACAGCACCTCAGCTGTGGGGGTGGAATGGACCATGGTGGGAGACCTACACCTTTGGAGTAATCACAGCACTCAAGGACGTGGAGATTGAAATGAGACCAAAACCCAAGGCAAGACTACTGCTGCAGTCAGGCAAGCTGGCAAGTTGCCAAGGATAAGGTGTTATCATCATTCTAATTAGCTGCTGAGTTATGATCCCTGATTTCATCGTTTTGAGAAGTGCACAAAGAAGACTCTGAGGGAAGAGCCTTAGCACAAAGCACACTTTCAACACGAAAACTGGGCTGCCAGGATCACATCATCCTTTGGCTTGTGGACTTACACAGTGAAATGTGCTGAAGAAGGAAAGCCCTCTCTATGTCTGAGTACCCCTAAGGTTAGAGATGTGACTGAAGCTTTAAGGGAATGAAAATAAAAAAATAAAAGAAAAAATGAATATAACCGCATATAATCAACTAATTTTGTGAACACTTTTCTGTTGCCATCAGATAGAAGTTGTGAAGTGGACACTACTGCACATCACAAACAGGATAAAAATTGTTACAGAAAATAGGAAGAATGAGTTTCTGTAGGCTTCACATTTGGAGAGAGGAAACCTAGAAACCGGAGAGAGGAGCTAGCAATAGAAAGGACAGCCTAGGAGCTGGAAGTTATAACTATGGAGCGTTGTGACCTTTCAGGCCTTAGACTTCAAGTGAACCCTGGCAAAACAAGACTCTGTCCAGAGGGCCAGGCACAATGACAACAGGGTCATGTCACATGAGATGTGAGAAAATTCTGTATTGGACAAATAACAATCAGTGAGCTCTGCAGCTGGCCTCATCAGCACAGCATCCCACCCCATGGCAAGCTCTGGCATCTGGCAACTCCTCCTCAGACCTGCACTCCTGTTAGTTGGTACCCACAGCTCTGGCAAGCACTGAAAGACCTTTGCTCTCATTTTCAGTACATTCTTGCCTTTCCTAACTGTGTATAAACTGTTAGCAAAGAAAAGGTGAATGTAATTAGTCTTCCCTGGTGCCTATCTGAAAGAAAATAGTTTTCCTCAAGTATGCAGATATGGCATCCTATCTGTCATTCTGTAAATGGTGGAGACTTTTAAGCCTATCTGTCTGCCCTGCAAAAATCCCAGTGAACACGGGGCCGTGGTGGATTCATAGGGACACAGGCACCTACACCAGAGTCCTCTGGTCTGTCTCACAACTCTGTCTCACAGTCAGCAGGGGCTGAAAAGAGTTTCTCACAAGAAGCTGTTGCTATCACACTTATTGGGCTACTGTAACCACCAGGTTTCAACCAGGTGTTCAACAGCAAAGGTACAAGAAGCTCTAATAAAATGCTTACAATTGCCTTGGGAATAATAACCCTTCCTGCTATTATCAGTGGAGAAACTGAGGTACAGAGAAGCAGGGAATTGCTCATGGCCACACAGAGAGTGAGTGGCCAGACTCCAATCTCTTCCACTGACACTCTCAGCTGCAATTGCCCCTTTAGGCCATGCTGGCTGCCACCAGGAAAAAACAAGAAGCAGGTTGCAACTTGGCAGCTTACAAGACTATAAATATAGTTCAAGGTTGTGCTGATACAATAATAATCCGCAAGAGTGAAATTTGAGCCATTTATGTGTGTGTGCATAACCAGAGCTGGAAGATATGTTTATAATGTTGCTCAGAGATTTCCTTTCCATTATAGTCTGAGCAAATACACACTGTGCTAAAGACAAAATATTCTCTTCACATGACTGTGCTTTCCTGGACCTTTCCCACCTTCCAGATGCAGTTTTCTGTTCTACCACTCCCTTTCACTTTTTCTCCTTGCCATCAAAATCCTTCTTGCTCATCTGGATGGGACAACAGAAGCAGGGAGCCACCAGATTTTCCCAGCTGGGAATAATGCACTTAGAGTCTTTCTTTCTTGCAGAATCAGTAACCCGATACAGAGGAATAGGAGGCAAGTGTAAGAGAAGGGAAAAAATAAAGATAGTAAAAGGATAATTTGGTCTTCAGAACACTTCCTAGGAAGTCTCTAGTTTGCACAGTTGGTGTAGAGCTGTACACCAAACTGTAATTTAGAATATGGAGTAATAATGGCTATCCCTGTCTTCCCACCAGCACAGTTTGTGAGTGAACTGAGAAGAAAGGTCACTACCTCATTTCGCTGGTACATCCCTCCAGAGATGTCCTTCTTGCAACTTTCTTTTCCTCTCTCCCCAGCTGCCTTGCTTTGTTCAAGTCACATGGCACAAATAGACTTGGACAGACAACTGGGCCAGCACTTCTCCCCCTTTTTTGGTTGATTTTTCTCCCACCTTCATGTGTTTTCAACATACTCGTCAACTCTGCTTTCTGTAAATAAAGCAAGGCTTCACTTCTACCCACTAACAGTTTTTGTTTTGTGAGCTTCTCCTGTGAATTCACCCCATGTATTATAATGCTGGATCATGTTTGATTTATGCCATTTAGTCTTTCCTTCAGACCAGCCTCCCTGGCCAGCAGCCCCAGAATTTTCATACCACTGCCCCAGTGCAAGTGGAAACTGGACCCTTCCCTGTAGAGCTCTCTTGGCTTTTCCACTCTGGTTGGCTCCTTTCCTTCCCAGCCTACCAGCTGTTCTGGGAGCAGCAGCTACTTCAGAGCACCACAGGCAAGGGCCCAAACTGCTTTGTGCCCTTAGGATAATCAAAGTATGCTCTAGTTTAGGGCGCTTTCATGTACCAAATCACTGTGGGGCCTGACTTCTCAGAGCACTGGAACTCATGTCAAAGTCAGTGGGTAACAAGAGGTTCGCCATCCCTAGGAAGCACAGTCAGGCATGTGGGAAACAGTAGCACCCCAGTCAAGGGGACAGATTAGACCACAGGGCCTCATTCAATTCCCAGGGGAATGAGCTGAAATCTTTAGGTGAAGGTCATAACTAGTCCTAGTCATGTCAAATAAGTAACTCCCACAAACACAGTTTGCACCAACTGGCTCAAATGCATCACATTCCAACTCTAATCACTGATTAAAGAGGAGGAAACTGCACATAAATTCTTTTATTGCAGAGGCTGGACTTAAACCCTTATCAGCTCATATCTTGTTGCAACCGTAAATCTTTTTCAGTGACAGCAAGTTTTTATCAAGAAGACCCATATATTCCTAATATCTGGCAGCCAGCCTAAGATTCAAAGTTTATAAAACTTGTTTTAAAATAAGCCATAAAATTCATTACATATATTAGTGTAAATATCCAGAGTTTAAATGCAAGTTTTGGACCACAAAATCATAAGACTGGATTAAAAAAACCAAACAATCCAAGAGATTTAAGAAAGAAAATAATGAAAAGAAACCAACATTCATTCAGTACCACATTTCTGAAGCTAACACATTGACTAAACATTCACAATATTTTTCCCCACAGACATTATGGGGTCAAATATTTTTGAACAAACTTGAGACTGCTACTTTCTCACTTTCTTTCAGGGCTGCTGGCTTAACAGAGACATAGTATTATTAGAACTTGCCATCATAAATGTATGAATTCACTGCAAAAAAACAAATTAAGTTGGTCATTATAGAGTAAATCTTTTTCCTAATAATGACACTAACTATGATGGAACCATGCCAGAAGTCTGATGCCATTTTGGTTAAGATTGGAATTTTATATTGTCCCAGAGATACTAGCAGACATTTGAATTAGCTGTCATAGTTGGCAGTAAATCCAGACCTGCCCAATCCAATACATTCTTTAGCTTACGAAACGGACCAAAATGATACAATGGGATCTTCATGGGCATTAGAAGGAGTTGGAAAGGGTGAGGCGATTTGGCAGGTGTAGAAATGAGATTGGGAAAAACAAGATAAATAGTTTCCCTGTGAATAATTGTCCACAAAATCTGCAAGTGAGACAATAAAACCCAGCTTTACTGGAATAACTTTGGTCTGTGAAAGAAAGGTCTTTGGTGAAGAGGATTCAGAATGATAAGGGAGAGCAAAGGAGCTTCCCATACAACTGCAGCTGTGAGGCAGAACTGTGTGAGGGCAGGGTGGCTTTGGGAACACCAGTGTCTGCTGAGGACTGTGCTGACCAAATCCTGTTCACTTCTGGAAGTGGAATAGCACAGTCAGGAGCTTCCAGTGGTTCCTCTGGGAAAGGCAAGGTGTTTTTACATGGCACCCCCCATTACAAAGGATACTAATTTTTCATAAATGTAGTCAGACCACTGCCTCTAAGTATCTAATGTATCACTCTACCACTTTGATACCGAAGATCAAAAAAGGGGCTCATGTTGTTTAGTACTTGTTTACTACTACTAGCTCTTGGCTAAATCAACACATCATCTGTTCCTATGGTACTTAGAGGCATCATGTCTGAGCTGAGAAACCTCCCTGCAGACTGGTAAGTATTTGGCCAGGTAGTGTTTGGATTGCCCAAGGATATGAGTGGAGAAAGCTTAAAGCTGCCCACAAGCCATTGGGACATTTAAATAAGGCACAAACCACAACTGGCCTTCTGCTATCCTACTCTTTCTTCAGACTGTATAAGGAGCTGGAGGAAGTCAACCCTACCTTGTCACAAACCCAAAACAGGCTTGATGTTTGCTATAAATTCTCACTGGGCTGAACAAAAACACCAGCCCACATGTCAGAGAGCTCTTATCCATTACATACCTAAAAGATGCCTGTTGCAGAAAGACTTAAGATGACCATTTTATTATTGATTCTGATTATTTTCATGTCAAAATTGATCTTCAAGCCTCCAAAGATTTCTGGTACAATTGGTATTCAAAGATGGATAAAGAGGGAAAAGATTTGTGCTTGCTGAAAGAAATATGC
Source organism: Fringilla coelebs (assembly GCF_963513975.1). Lineage (NCBI taxonomy): Eukaryota > Metazoa > Chordata > Aves > Passeriformes > Fringillidae > Fringilla > Fringilla coelebs. Next base: position 79,124,108 of record NC_140029.1, on the reverse strand, counting down.
AGTTATGTCTGCATAAACCTCTGAGCAGCATTTGGCCCTAAATGTCTAGCTGGGACTCAAAATGTTTCTAGAACAATACAGCTAAATAACTTTTTTTCCTAGGTCATGAGATGATGGTTGTGTAGCTCCCCTGAGGGTGGTGTAGCCCTGAAACAACAAGGCTTTGTTAGCTTTTCTGGAAAGGTTGAAGACCAAGCAGAAGGCAAGTCTGGCCCAGGTCTATCTGGAGCAAATGTGCTCAGTCCAGAGCAAGCAGGAGGTCTGGTCTCAAAGAAGGGATGCTACCCTTCAAGGGCAGCTTGCAGAGGACTGTTCATCCTCCTCCTCCACTGTATAGGAGGTGAACACAACGTCATACAAAGCAAAAGGATGGATTTTGCCCCTACTGTAAGCCTTGAGATCTGTATTAGAAATATTTCCTGTAGATGACAAACAAGCAATTTACAAACAAGCAGAAAGCACACAAAGGGAATATCACTACATAGTCAGCAACGAAGGATCTGAGACTCCCTTGATTTCATAAAGTACAGACATTTTTATTTTATTCATTGCATGGTGTCAGGAGTTTTGAATATTTGGCCATACTTAAACTGTTTTACTTTTGACAAGGCAGAGGGAAAAAAAAATGCTTACAAATGGCTCTGGTAGACACCAATGGTCCCTCCTGAACACTCAAACAACATGAAGGTTGCAACACAAACTGACAAAAGAAAGAAAAATTATAGATGTTGCTGCACTATAAAGCCAACCCAAACATGTCTTCTGTGACACGCAACTGAAGGAGGTCACTTGCATATTTTGATTCCCAAAACAACAAAACAACCCAAACTCCCTGCCCCTACACTCCCAGTGCCTGCTGATGAGCAAATCATGGAGGGCCTGCATGTACACAGACGGGGCAGGTTTTCCATCCAAGTGTGTGGTCCAGCTGTTCCTTGTGGTGGGAAGAACAGCCACAAGGCTATTTCATCTTCTACTATTCAGGACTTGGGAGCAGGATGGGTAAGTGTTGCATGGGCCCATTGCACAATGGAACCTGTGAGACTCTCCTGGGCTTGATGCCAGGATTTTCACACAGAGCAGGGGGAGCATCCCAGAATTTTAGCCATCCCAACTGATGACTAAAATTCTGTCTTAAGCCATACCCCCTTGGTAAGGGCTCCTGAATATGCAGGGTTTGAGTCAGATAATTTATCAAAGTTTATCCCATTCTCTTCTTACAGGAAGGCTGTTAAATAGAAATTGTAGGGATAGAAGGTGATAATGCAGCCACATCTTTCCTCATTCTTCCTTACTCCATTTTCTTTGCCCCTATTCCAGAATTTTGCTTTGGTGGATGTACCGTGCCCTCAGGATTGTTTGCATTTCCTGTGGCTTTAAAAAAAACCAAACCAAACCAAACCAACAAACAAAAAAACCCCAAAACAAAACAACAAACAAAAACCCCCAAACAAACAAAACAAAACAAAACCACCAAAAGAAATCAAAAGCAAAAAAAAAAAAACAACTAAGAAAACTCCCTAGCACTTTCAGGAGTATGCAGAGAGAAAGAGCAAAGCCTCTTTTTATCAAAGAGCCCAGATCTTTTGCTCATCTGTGACCTGTAGAGACATATTCTCTCTTCAGACCAACCGAAACACATAAGAAACTCCAATGCTTTTCACCAGTGTAACTGGAAGAACTGGGCTATGTGACATTTAACAGGCACTCTCTCAGACATGCAGGTAAAACCTGTATGTGGTAATTGTGCCAATGTACAGTCCTCCTTGTCTCTGGGGATTTTGCTACATAAATTAAAACACATCAGCATTTCTGTTACCTAAACATTTACTCACTAGGGTTATGCATCTGCTGCAAACCTTCATTCTGAAATTAGCTGTGAGTTTATTGTTCTGTATGCACTTTTAATAATTGAAAACCAGCAATGATCTCCTCAGCTGAGTGGCATTTTGCAGCACATTTGTCCATATTGAGAACTATGTCTGCTTCATATTTGCAAACCAAGATAAAAAGAAACAAAAGAAAGGCAAAACAATTTGCAGCTTTCCTGTGCACACACATCCAGCAACATTTTTCTCTACCAGCAAATATATCACAAACACATTAGGCCAAGAGTGGCAGATGTGAGGAGTGCCAGTTCTTTGAAATAGTTTATTTTACAACCAATTAGACCAATCGTCCACAACCTAAAAATTCTCAAAGTTGGCAGTCACACCAGGGAAGTAGAGATCTCTGCTAACATGGCCTCCAAAGATGTGGAGGTAAACATAATGGCTAAGTCTGTTTCTTATACATAGAAAAAGAGAATTTACACACAAAACTTTGCTACTTTCGCTTTTTCCCCCTTAAGTATGCTCACATAGATTTTTAAAGCACATAGCCATCTGATTACTGTATTTGTATTTGAAAGGTTTGGGGAGAAAACTATGATCTATATGGTCTGCTTGGCCTCTGAAGTTTTTTACTTTCTTTCTCTGTAGCTCAGGGACATGGGAACAGAGCTGCTTGTCACAAAGGCTTTTCTAACAAGTGGTCACTGGAGCTCCACTTTCTGCAGAGTATTTTGATAAGATGCCAGAATTCACAGTTCTTACTGATCCTGCAAACATCGCCAACCCTCATAACTCTTGCCTTTCTTTACATATTTTTTATATTTTTTATGTTACTGTACCATATGAGAAAGATGATGGCAAAGCAGCAGCCTCCCAAGAATTGATCCTATCTGTTAAAGGTGGACTGTCTAAACAGACAGCAGAGGAAACCACCAGACAAGGAGACCACCATGGCCACAAAAATGGAAAGCTCTCTTGGCTCCTTTGTGGTTGCTGAACTGTGTTTAAGGATCTGCCCATGACAGTTTTACAGAGAGCTTGAACCTAAAGAGAGAAAATTTGCCTGATGCTTGTTTAATTTGAAAAATTCCTCCTCAAATGTGCAGACAGACTTTCTCAAAAATTCTATTAGTGGCCAAGGGGCCTCTAAAAAATCAATTAGTGGCAGCAGAACCAGAGCACATAGGGAATGACCAGAGAGTCCACAAAGCAAAGACAGGTAGCTTGTGTCTGGAGTGGGTGAGAAAGGGAAATCGGTCATGAGGCAGAAAGCAATGGTGTAATCAAAGAAATCCTTAGGAAAATTCTCCTTTTGACACAATTTTGAACAAATTAATTTGCCTTTCTATTCTCACTGCCTTAACATTTGGAGGCTTTCTAGACATGAGTTTTCAGAGTGCACTCTCAGCACTCTCAAATTATAGTAATTATGAATTACTTCTCATAGAACTGAGGTTTTACATGAGATTTTTAACTCACACCTTTACCAAGTTCTCATATGTCCACAATTCAGGCATGGATATGAAGACTGGGTCAGAAAAGTTTCTCCAGTTTTGATTGCTTACACTAAGAAATTCTCACTAGCAGGACCGGGCTATGTAATGAAGGTCAGAACTGTAAAGAAGCATTAAAAAATGCAAGTAATGCCCAAGTGCTCAAGGTGATACTTACAAGGATTTTTCCAGAAGTTCTGATTTGCTCCCAGGACCAGAAACGTTCCCAGGAGTACACATCCAGGGTACATTAGTCACTATTGGACTAAACAGCAAAACACGCTGTGCATTTAATGAGTTATCCTCAATTTAAGGCCTATAAAGAGCCTACTTTTCCAATAGACCTTTTTTAATTTAGCCCCATTTGCTGAAGATTGCCCATTTAATGCAACACATCATTATGTTTTTATTGTTTGCTTTTTATGAACTGTACCAGATTAGCTGCAGAGAATTTACACTAGATGCTCTAATTAGACCTTTATAGGTAGCCATAATTTTCTTTTCATGTGCCCATAAAGACTGATAAATTAATCTGCAGGAACATGAACTCCGTCATCTTTTCTCCCTCTTCACCACTTACTCCTTGTTATGATAAAGCCCTAATGAACCCACTTGCACAATTCCCTTCTGTTTTGTTTTCCTTTAAAGGCTAATTTCAACTAGACAATTCAACCAGCTGCAATATTTTTCCATATATGATGCCAGAGAATAAGCGGCAAGCATGATCCTTTCTTATATGGTTTAATCATTTCCATTCTGAGTGGAAAATGATCCGTCAACAATGGCAAACAAAGAGGTGTGATCCATAAAACTTTGGATCGTTTGTTTAACAAAGGGGAAAATAAGGCAAAAAGATAAACAATAAATTCTAGGGCTGCTAATTGTCAGTTAATTAGCAAAAATTGTCAGAATAGGACAAAAACCAGTAGCAAGGGAAAGAGTTTTCTCATTTACAGTTTTGAATATGCTCTTCACACAAAAGACAGCACTCTTAAAGGATCCAGTCTCTGATTCAGCAAAAACCATTCTTAAGCAGCAAAATCTTTAAAACTGACTTAAACATATACTAAAAACTTGGTTAACTAGAAGGGATGTTTTGCTTTGAATTGGATGCCAATCTACTCTACCTACCCCTGATCCTATTGCAGGATCTCTATTCAATATTTTTTGTCTTTCTCAAGACAGAAATGAGTGAAGACAAATAACATGGTCTTTTCATTAGTGCTGGCACTCACTTGCAGACTGAAGACCACAGTTTTTGCTGCACTAAGTCCTTTACAGTAGCTTGTCTTCTTAAATATTGGCTCAGATTCAGCAATTGAAGAAGAGGCTTTGCATTGATACCTACAAAAAAGGCTAACTGCGCTCCCAAACACCTGTACAATTTCCTTCTTGGGTACTGAAATGAAAGAAGTTATACTACCAATATCAGCCATCAGCAATAATGTGGAAGCAGCAAGCTTGCTAAAGAACTGTTCAAGCTGTATCAGGTAAAAATGTGACTTTGGGTTATTAAATGAATGAAAACTGTATTAGTGAGGGAATGTGGTGTTCAAGAGGTCTTGGGCATGTTTCAAAATGGACACTATACCAAAGTGCCTGCTGTACTCCTTTACACCAAATACTAAGGAAAAAAAATGTAACTTAAAAAAGCTTGGGTGGGGAGGATTCACCACAGTAGTACCCACAGCAAGTGGTAAAGGAGCTGAGTCACTGCTGGTCCTCTGTGGCATTATGTTGTTTGGAGGAAGTCAGGATGAGGTCCTCATGCACCCTAGAACCAGAAAGACCCACCACAAAGTTCTCCTTAACACAGGGCATTGTAGTTTTCCTTGGCCTCCTCTCTTACTAGGGTGGCTTTTTTCTTGCTTAGTTTTCTAAGGAAAAGAAGTACATGTGTACTCATATCTGGATCACAGAATTGTAGAATTGTTTAGGTTGGAAAAAACCTCCAAGATCATCAAGGCTACCATTAACCTACACTGCCAAGTTCACCACTTAAACCATGTCATTAAGTGCCACATCTACATGTCTTTTAAATACCTCCAGGGACAATGACTCCACCACTTCCCTGGGCAGCCTATTCCAATGCCTGATGATCCTTTCAGGGAAGAAATGTTTTCTAATGTATGGTCTAAGCCTCCCCTGGTGCAATTTGAGGCAGATTCTTCTTGTTCTTCACCTTTGTTCTTTGGGTGCAGAGACCAACCCCCACCTGGCTACACCCTCCTTTCAGGCAATTGTAGAGAGTGATAAGGTCTCCCCAGAGCCTCTTTTTCTGTGGTTAAACAACCTCAGCACTCCAAGATGCTCCTCATCAGACTTGTGCTTCAGATGCTTCCCCAGCTCTGCTGCCCTTCTCTGGACACGCTCCAGCACCTCCAGCACTGTCTTGCAGTGAGGGGCCCAGAACTGAACACAGGGTTGGAGCTGTGGCCTCACCAGGGCTGAGCACAGGGATGGTCACTGCCCTGCTCCTGCTGGCCATACTCTGGCTGATCCAGGCCAGGATGCCATTTGCTTTCTTGGCTACCTGGATATGCCCTGGCTCATGTTCATGGCTATAGACCAGCGCTCCCAGGGCCTTTTCCACCAGGTAGTTTCCTAGCTCCTTCTCCCCAGCCTGTAGCACTGCCTGGGGTTGTTGTGACCCAAGTGCAGGACCCAGCCAGCACCTGGCATCACTGAACCTCATACAAATGGCCTTGGCTCACTTATCCAGTCTGTCCAATCCCTCTGCAGAGCCTTTCTACCTTCCAGTAGATTGCCCAAATTGGTATTTTCTGCAAACTGATGGAGGATGCACTCAATTCCTTCTTCCAGATTATAGATAAAGATATTAAAGAAAACTGGTCCCAGCACTAAGCCCTGGGGAACACCATGTATGACCAGCTGGAGTTCACTCCAGCTCACCACTCCATTCAGCACCACTATCAGGGCCCAGCCATCCACCCAGTTTTTCATGCAGTGGTCTCTGCATGCATCCAAGTATGAGCAGCCAGTTTCTCCAGGAGAATATTGTGGGAAATGGTGTGAAAGACTTTGCTAAATCCAGGTAGACAACATCCACAGCATTTCCCTCATCAACTAAGTGGGTCTCCTTATCTTAAAAGGAATCAGGTTAGTCAAAAATACTTGCATTTGCCTGGCCTTAACCACTAATTCTTATATTTGCTAGCCAATTTTACAAAACATTGAGATATTAAAGAACATAAAAGAATTTTGAAAACATTTTAGGCAATGACATGACTATTAACAATAGACAGAAAACAGAAGTATATTCATGACCTCACTGAGACAAAGGTGTGAGATCATTTACTCCTTAGCAGACATCAGTGAATCCATTCACAGCAGCCGAGATTCACTTGTTCCCATTCCACAGAACAACTTCTTTCATTCACAGAACAATTTCAAGGGGATGCTTCCCCTGCATCTATTGTTAATCTGGCCCTAATCTGCCCTCACAGTGTCACCTGTGAGCCTACTACATCAATTGAGGACAGGGGCTTCTTGCCTCGGCCCCTCTCACACCTCTCTTCTGATTTTCCTGTGGAGGAGGAAAAGGTACCTCACACCATGCTGGGACCCTCATCCATCTCATATTGTCTTCAGGCACTCACTTCCTGCAGATCTCAGCATATCTGCTTCTGCTGTGTGCTAAGCAACCAGCACCTACACTGTTTGGAACACAGCAAAATTTAAATATCCCAAATCTCACAATCTTGGATTATGCAATCTTGCTCCTAATTTGTGGCTCTTATTAATTTCTGATAATTTTGATCCAAAACAACAAAGTTAAAAAGCAGTAAAAAAAAGTACAGGAAGAAGGGAGTGAGACTGCAAAACACAGTTCATACTCCCCTTAGATATAATCGTTCCAACAGAGCAATGAATTTTATACCAAACACCAGTCTTGGCAGTTTCATTTAATTATGGGACCCTATACACAACACCATGAAATAAGTAATCGGGGACATAGTTTGGCTCATGGACTCAGGCAGTGTCTTTCAATTATATTGGGGGAAAGAACATTAGGCCTTTGGAACAGCTAAAGCCTGTGTGTGATTTTTCACCTTATTACTGGCAAGCATGCAGGATGTGTTTTCACAAATGCATGGTTCATCAAAAAAATCTGAAAGGACTGTGGAGGCCTCAGCAAGAAAAATGCTCCTTAATCCCATTTTACAGGTAATTCTGAAGGGAGTTTGCTCAAGCAAAAATATGCTAACAATGAATAAAAGACAGAAGATATCTTAGTACTGCTTGCATGCATGGCAGCAATGCCAGATCTACCATGTGTTCTGGACAAACACTGGCATCACAGTGAATGGCATCATCTACCAGGTGCTGACACTGTGTGTTACAGGGCTCCCAGAGGAAGCAGGTTCATTAGCCTCCTATTGCCTCCCTTTGTTTAGACCCAGAAACTGAAAAATTATTCCCTAACAAAGAATATTTACTACTGCCCTCAAGGGCACCAGCTTTTGCTTTCTAACACCTGAACCACCACAACGTGCTCAGCCCTGCCCAGGTCCCACACAAACTGTGTGCTCACAGAGCCTCCTCTGGGCTGGCCACAGACATTTAGAGGCAGGGGTCCAAGGGGAAAGGCTTTGCTCACAGCCTCGGTTAGAACTAAGCTACAGACACGTGAGCTGGTGCATCCTATTGTGGCACTTCACACCAAAGCTGCTTCCCCAGGCAGCACTGCTGCCTAACTGAGACAGTGAATGATGCTGCCCAAAAGGAGCATTTACACAGTCTTTATGAGGTGCTCTAACTCTGAAAGGGGCAGAGGGGGCTTTTTAGGAAGTATAAAAGTCCCACAAGCTCAGTATCCCTAAAGGAACTGAATATACACAGGACTGGACCTTTTGGTCAAGTCCATGTTGTGGTGAACTTGGATACTTTCTGTGCATACCAAAAGGCATTACAATTCATCTTTAGGGATTTGCATGGGATCTGCTCAATGCTTCTGCTACTCAGCAAAAACAAAACAAAAGCATATTCTATATATTTTTAAAGCAGGATCTGTCCTATACATCTTACCAAATAAAAACATTTCTTTGCTTTAAGGAGCTAAAGCATTTTGTAAAAGAAATTATTCAACAGATTTGGAAACACTAGTGGTATCCCCAATGTAATAGCACCACTCCCCAGGCATTCAGAAATCATGAGTCAGATGTCTCACTCCAAAAGAAAAATCCTACAATTGACTTCAAACCATGCACATAAAAAGTGTAATCAATTCCAAAGATGTTTTTGGATTTCTTGGTATATAATTGGGGTCATGTTTCAATCATTTTTCTGACTAAAAAAGCACTAAATATTTTCTTTGCTTTTCAAACAGAGCTGAGAGATTCTCATATAATCCATTGTTTCTAGGAGCTGGGGTTTTAAGCAAAATAGAAAACACTGTCTCATGACAAAATCATAAAGCTGGCGGTGTTGCTAGTGTGATAATTCTCTCCTATCATTAAAAGCCTGGCAAGGAAGGGAAAAACACTGAGATGTTCAAAAGGCTCTAAACAAACTCTGCTTTTGCATATCAAAAAGTAATTTTTTTTCAGTTTCTGTTCTGTGCATTAAATTCAATAGGGATCAAATTTTTTTATCAAACCATCACTGGTGACTAGCATAGTCATCTACAGCAAGAGCTGCACTGGAGACCTCTATTTGTGACATCTTCAGTGTCATTATAAAGGTGTTATTGGGATGTGAGGGCATTCAAGTCCCGAGACCAAGGCACTGGGAAAAATCCCAAGTGCAAGACATGCCACAATGCCACAGAAAAAGGCAGATATGTATCCTTGCACCAGGCAAATCAGTCCCTACAGTGGTCTCCTCTCCCTGTGGCCAACAGCACTTCAGACTGGAAGCTCCAGGCTGTGCTTCCACGCAGTCCCAGATGTTGGCACCACCCTTTGTAGTGCCAAGAGCTCTGTGCTGTGCCCCACAACCACCTCCTGACCCTTCATCTGGCACACAGCTTTGTCTGGCCATGCATGGTGGCTCACTGAGCCACAGGGCAAGCACAGGCAGTGGACACCGCAGAAGCTTTGAAAGTTGGCCTTACACGTGAGCCCTTAAGGGCTGCCTCCAGGCCCTGTTTGACTTATATTATAGAAAGCTTTCACCTCTGTCTTAAATGGTCATGTTTACCTTTCTCCTCCTGTGGCAAACACTAACAGGCAGGCCATATTTCATCTATTTGTAGAGTTCTAAGAAGGAGCGGTTCATCCTAAGCATTTTTGGTTTTATTCAATGGAAAAGAGTAAGCACTTTTTAATGTATAATTTTTCTGACCTATTTTAATGTTCATAGATCAAATACTACACAAAGTATTTTTATTTTACTCCATGGACACAACAGGATCCAGGAAGATCAGTTCTGCTATAGAAGTTAAGATTTGTTTTGGAGGAAGGCACTGAAGAACTCAATAGGTGCATGTAAAATAGGATTTCCTTATTAAAGCCAAAGCTTCTGCAAGTTTTTATGACAGGACAGGCATCTGCCTTATTAAGAAACAAGAAGGGATGACCGTTTCCCAGATCACCGTTCAAACCCTACGGTCCCCCCAGCCACAGAGAAAATCAAGCCTGTAACCACTAATAAAGCATGTTTTGCATCCAGCTCAGATATAGACTGTTTCTGTGCTCAAAAACCCAACACTATACCTAAAATGTCAATGGCGTCATGTTTCTTATTGAACTCTTTGGACAACATGAGAACCACTGCCACCAGTCAGTTTTTAGCCAGATTTGACAAAAGCTAGTGGGAATTTGGCCACAGCTGTGTGAATTATGGGCCCATAGTTTGTTTCCTAATGAAAAGACAAAAACATGCTTGATCTCTTCATAGCCTCTACTTCTTGTAGAGACTTTGTAAAGGTCTATAGGAGTTCTCTACAGAAATAAACAACGTGTGTCTTACCTGGGAGGACATTTCTCCCTATACTTCCCAAAAGTAACTCCTGTCCAATTTGGTCACATGTAACAGCAGTGAGCTCAGTTAAAGGTTGTTGATCTCACTAGGAATAGTGAAATAGTGTTTTTGAAGATGCACTTGAAACTTAGTGAACACATTTCACTCCAGAATATAACCTTGCCTTCCTCTGCACCTCAGTCCCCTTCAGGTCTAGGAATAAACATAACAATTAACGCCGACATGAAGAGTAAGTAATTATTCTCATGGGGCCAAAACGGGAATCTGTATCACCAGGAAGATCAAAATACAGATACTCCTGTTTTCCTGAGAGAGGGAGCTTACACAATTCTCATGGAGAATGTTAAGCCAGGAACATTAAGCCTTTGAATGAAAGGCAGTTGTTCTGAATCCCCTAACATTGGGCTCGACCGCAGAGCTGACTGCCCTGCTCGGTGGGAAGGAAGTGAAAGACCAAAGAAAAGCAAGCATAGTAGTGCTTTTTGATCCTGGAGTGATTGTAGTAATTGTAATCTTTTACATCTAGCCACTCTTCACAGTAAAATAATGAAAACTATATCAAGATGTAATAATTTGCTAAACATCCAGAGGGAAAAGGAAACCCAAATAATAAGCAGCATAGATTTAAAATTAGTGTTTCCTTTTATTTTAAAACACACACCATTACCACTGGATAAAATCTTAAAAGAGGAATAATTCAGTATGCCAGAATAGGGCCACTGTGATGTGGTTTGAAAACTGACTGAAGGTTCATAACCAAAGGCTAATTCGCATGTAAATGTAATGAGTCCTGCCCTGTGAGGCAACGCATGAATCAGTGTATTAAAGTGGAATTTTTTTTTACAAATTATCTGAAAGAAGAAATAAACAGTTCAGGAATGAAATCACCAACTGCTAGCATAACTGGAGAAACATCAAGAAACAATGAAAATAGCAGAATATTGCAAATGGAAAGAAACCTGCAGTTTAAAAGTGTAAGAAGCTGACGTTCAATTCAGGCACAAAAATGGCGACTTGTTGCCTGTGGAAAATACTTGGCACACACACATTCAGCAAGGTGGAGTGCCAGTCCAGATGAGAGTACAGAGGAAGAGCAGATGAATGCCATAAACATGCACAACCAGAGTCTCAGTGGTATCCACACTCTCATTTCACACTTTATACAGGAAGTAGGTACCTCTGTCCTCCTGAGAGATCCGTCCTACAGCACAGCATCCCCAACCAGAAGGTGGGAGTTCGCAGGTGTGTAAGCCCAACACACAGACCACAGGCTCCCACCTCCTGGCATTGCCTGGGAGGAGACAGGCACAAGGGGACTGAGCATGGACGCACAGTGGCCAAGTGGCTGAGTGCCCCTGATGTCAGGTGTCTTAGAGGACATTCTCAGCTGACAGCGAGCCAATAGGGCTGCCCTGCCCACAGCTGGTGTCACTGGGTTTGCTAGGGCTCAGCACGTGTGGTTCCAGCCCTTAAAGCTTTGGGTGGCCCATGAGGTGATGCTGTCTTGGACATAAGATAGGGTGAGAAAGATGGGGGCAGTTTGTTCTCTGGCAAGAACAGGATGGACAGAAGCAGTTGAGTCCAGGAGGCAAGATAGCATGATTTATGAGAAAAACTCATGCACTGTATGGAGAATCTGGCAAGAAATTATCAGGAGAAGAAAACACGGATGACAACAACCTCAAAATGCTTAAAGGATGCAAAAATCTGAAAGCTAAGAGTTTATGGCCCATTTTCCACAAAGGATTCAGACTTTTGCTATTTACATCTGTCCATTGCTAGCACTTGCAAAGAAATGAGAGCTGAGGCCTTCTGAAAATCAATTAAATAAACATAATGAGAAATTGAAACAGGAATTAAATCCATGCTGAATCTCAGAAAACGACAGACTGATGTTGTGAAGGTGCTGAATGGTATCCCAAGGCATGCTTCTTCCCTTGGCCTTTCCAAACTGGACTGAAGAAAGCTTTAGCACTAGTCCTGCAAAGAATCTGTGCTTCTGTGGGTAAAGACTCAAGCTGCTTGCACCAGCAGGTGTTTTCCTCGTCAGTGTCAAACTTAATTACACAGCACAGGTTCACTTTTGAGCACATTACAGGAAAAGAACATTCTGAGCTGAAACCCATAGTTTCCCAGCCTCCCAGAGCTCTCACCCATTTGCAAACAATTGTGAAGGTGGAAGAATTCAGGGAACAGATGTAGCCTGCCCCCCTAGTCCCATCTGTTCACATCAGAGAACCACCACGCAATCTGGCAGGGAGAGCTCTCTCTGCTCAAGATAAACGCTGGCCTGGGCTGAGAGGGGAGAGGGAAGGGGGGTCAGAGAGGGGCGGTGGTCGCGGGTCAGATCCGAGAGGCACTGCCAGTGCTGCGTGGGAAGCTTGCATGGCATCTGCCAGTACTATGTCTGGCTCAAGTCAGAGCAAAATCCTTCAGCAGAGTCTGTCAAAACACAAAGAACTTGCCTGAAGCTTTTAGCATCCCCCTGAGCACACATCTTCCCACGAACACCACTGCAGCAAGGAAATGTCTCTCGCTCCCCAGTCAGCCAGAGGAGGCTTGTGAATTTGGGGATGTAGGCATGAGAGGATGTGCCAAATACACAGTGTGGAAGGGAAGACTGAAGTAAATGGGTGCTCAGAGGTGTAGATATGAAAGGCAGGGGAATATGGCCGGCAAAGCATTTATATATTTAGTTTCCTGCACTGCAAATCATTAACAGCAGCGCTGAACACCCTTGACTGGGATAAAATCCCAGTGACTTGGGAGCCTCAGTGATACAGGCTTAGATCCTGGGTATCCTTAGTCCCTGCTTCTTCTCTTGAAGCCTGACTCAAGTCATAGCCTGCTTACCCTTTCCTTCATCACCATCTCAACCTGAAGCCTTTCTGCTCATCTGGAGCTGCTCCAGATCTCTGGGGAGCACTCGAGGGAATGGCAAGGCAATGGAGCTGTGGTGTGACAGTCACCGGTGCCGGGCAGAGAGCAGAGTTCAGCTGCCAGTTCACACTCCTCCCAAGCCTCCTCCTTCTCTGTCTATGGAAACAGGCTGACATAACTTTTCTTCTCCTTTTTAAGGCTGTTGCAAAGATCTAGATCCATGAAGCATTTAGCTAGTGCACCTTCAGGCAAGTATCCAGGCTGTAACACAGCCTCAGCACTGCCCTAACTAAGCCATCCTCCAGTTCTCCCTGTGGCAAAAGTAGTGTAAAAACAGCACACAGCCCAATGTACAGCAATAAAATGATGAGAAAAGTACACAGCCTGCTTCTAAGTAAATAGGGAGATATAACATCAATGGAAAACAGCAAAGCTGATCCTCCTCCACTGTTGGACTAATCCAGCACTTCAGATGTGAGATCACAAAATATTAATGGGAAAAGGCAAAGCCATAATGCTTTTCTACTGATGGCTGAGGTGCAAACTATTTTGAATCCTTTTCTCCTTTTTTTTTTTTTTTTAATAGATGTTCTTGTGGTGGTGTTTGGGGGTGCTTAATATCCTCTGGGAAAGATAAACATCAGTGATTATTTTAGGCCTGTATGACCTTGCTGAGGAGTAACATGACTCCTTGCAGGGCTAAGAGCAGACTTGGCAGAGCCCAGTTGTAAGGAAGTCTTCTATTGTGCAGACTTGCTTTGCCTGTGAAGCAATATGTTTTTTTGTCTTGCAGAGCGGAGCTCAGAGAAAAGGCTCAGCTTGCACCAAATTCTAGCAGAAAATGACTGACTCATTTTCAGAAAATCAAACAGGACCACAGGAGGAAGTAATAACTGGCCTTCGGAGCTGAACACTTTACAGTCCTGATCTTGATTCACTCACAATGGCAAGGGAAGAAGATAGCAAGTGACAGTGGAAAGCAACACACATTCTATTCAGTTTCAATCAATCTTTGCTTTATGACAAATTTCACTAAATGTTAAAAAAAATGCCCGCCCTAACATGTCCAGCAATGTTTTCATTTAAACTAACAAAGCAGCGTTTCAAATTTCTGACCACGTCTTGGTTGGCCAACAGCAGAGCCTCTTTCCTGAACAAAATGATTTGTTGTAGCAAAGTGGAGTAAGCCACAACAGCTGTAAATCTGCGTTTGCTTCCCTGCACAGCTCTGCTGCACCTGCAGATGAACTTTCAGTTCTGAATTTGACACAAACAGCCCTCGCAATAAATGAATTTATTGGCTGTCACATGTCCAGACTTCTGCAGGGCATTTGAGTCAGGGATGGAGTTATGAACAAGGGACACGTTATAACCAAAGCAGCAGAATGCAATTATTTTTAATGCTGCTTCCACCTAGTCTCTCCTTTTAAGTCCTCTACAGTTTTGCCAAGGAAGCCCAGGGTACTGTAGTGGTCCGATCTTTTCTCCTTCCCCTCTCCCCTCCCACTCATGTATAGCTGTGTGTGCCATGCACACTTGCACTATGTGGCATTTGGCTGCAGTCCTACGCAGCATCTCTTGCCCCTTCCCCCTCAGCCAGCTGCTGCACCCAGCCCGTAACAAAAAGTAACCCTTTTGGGGTTAATGAGTGTGGCTGTGAGCTATCCTAACTGAGCTGAGCTTTCAGCACAGCTCAAAATCCTTTCTAGATTAAATTTAAGATTATGCTTTTGGGTTAATGTCCTGTTTTAAAATGACATAAAGAAATGCAGGACTGCTATCCCGGAATTCAGCAGTCCCTGCAATAGCCTGAGTGATGAATTTGGCAGGATACGAAGAGCTTTGGTTTACATATGGGTCAACATCTAAGAAGTAGAACTTCCATATAGCACAATGAAGTTCCTAGGCATCCACAGACTTAATAATACCCACTTCACGAGCTTATCTTAGCTATCTCCTCCCTGTTACAGTGATTTAAGTATTATCAAGTAGGCTGAAAATCTGCCTTGGTCAGCTTGATGAGACTTGTAGGAGAAGGAAGGTGCCCTCCTGCAGCTGTGTAGCATGAGCTATTCTGCATCTACAGAGCTTCCACCTGGCTGAGACAGAGGTAAAGAAACACCACAGGAATTCACAGCCCTTGCATAAGTTTGTAGTAGCCACATGAAGAAGCAAGGCTCTGTTAGCGGGAGGCTGGGGAACCATGGGTACCTCCTCATCCCTCTTTTCACCAGGCTGTCCACACAATTGCCAGCACCCTTGATTAGTCCCTCTAATTAGTCTCTGCCTAACCATGGCCTTTCCTTCTCATTTGGCTAGCCTGAAATGCTGATAGCTGGTAAAAGTTATGACTTTAGCAAGAAGATGCCACTAAGCCAAATGGAGACTACTTCACTGTATAAAGGGAAGCTTTGTACACCGCTGCCTAATAAAAAGAGGCATCGGGACAAGGACGCAGTTAGGTTTGAGGTGAGTTTACAGCTTCACTCCAACTTCCTCTCTGCCCACTGCCCTGAAGCTCAGACAAGCCCAGTGCAAACAGAGCAAAACCCCTGGGGGCCAGAGGAAGGAGTGTGCAGAGGTTTCCTTCCCTTTTCTTCCCACCTCACCCCAGTTCTGCCAGTTTAACTTCTCTGATACTTGTAGAAGAACATAAGCACCACAGACACCCATATCTGGGGGCCTGAAAATGTTATACAGTAACATAGCAAGACCTGCTGTAGGACATATCCCTAGCTGGGTCTCCCTCAATAACATTTTTGCCTCGGGGGAGGAAGATAAAACAGGAACTCTGGAAGCCGACTTCCCAGATTTCTCTGACACCACAGCATGCATGAACCTAGAAAATTGCTGCTGCAGTTTATAACAGCCAGCTCCTCTCTGGCTAGTGAAGAAAAAGCTGAGAAACATTAGGATCCTTAAGGAAGGAATCTTCAGTAGCTCCTCAGATAGAGCAGCATTCAAAAAACCATCCATTTTCAAGACATGTTTCAGTTTAAGGATGACTCCCTGAAAGATAAACAACTTTGTGGATACTTTTGCTGTGCACTCAGCAGTAGCTTTTCCTTTGGAAAAACAGTGGTAGAACTGGGTTCAAAGAAGCCCAGCCTTCACGCACACCAACTATTAAAAACAATCCCTTCATTTCATAAGACTTCGCTGGCCTTGGATTCATCCACAGCTGTTGTCCTCTTGGTTTTGTTGCTGAAAAGGCTTGGAACAAGCTATCACCTGGAGTAAACCGGAGTGTTGTCAGCTGATGTCAGTAGTACTGCACCAGTTTGCACCAGTGGCAAATCTGGCCCCTGCCACACGAGAATCAGGAAACTGAGGTTACAGAAAGGGTTTTTTGTACTACAGGAATGAATGACAGGGCAGTTTCAGTTTCCTGTGTGACTACATTTCTTGCATCCCTCACTTTTGGTCTTTCTCACACACTGCATCCCGAGCACAGCATGCTGCAAGGAAAGATTAAAGATGTTGTAGATCTCATTAATCTGGAGCGTCCCTGAACATGTAGCTACTACAATTGTGTAGGTAGGACAGAAATTTCTGTACTGAACCAGTAATGTCACAGAAATAAGTAAGAAAAAAAAAAAAAAAGCTGAATAAAAGCAACTCTTTTGAGACATTTAGCTTTAATGCAGCAACCTTTCATCTCCCTGGCTAAGTCCTCTGCTGGTGTAAACTGTCACATCATCATCAAGCCACATTATTTACACTAGTTGATTTGTCCTGCTGTATTTGGAACACAAAATTAATCTACTTTGCGTTGTAACTTGAGATATCACAGCCACCAAATAACTAGGCAATCATCCCTAAAGACAAATCCTGTTAAATGCAATGAGAAAGATAAAAGAGGCAATGGCTTCACTGACAAACCGTAGGTGGATCCTGTGGTAATACCTAACCTTTAGACCTTACCTAGATCACAGTGAAACCAAAAGGAGTTTCTGTTACCTCCCATGTTGGCAAGATCTGTGCCCAGCTTCTCAGCTGGAGCTCCCAACTCAATCACAGAACACTGCAGCCAGCATAACATCAGAGACTGTGATGGTACCCAGGCAGCTTTTTACCTTTGGAAGTAAACAGGTGGTGATGCTGTTGGCTGCAGTTCATGGGAGTCCCACATGGTCAGAGGTTTTGCAGGATTCACCTTCTGAGTATGGTCATAGGGAGGCTGCAAGCTCCAGAAGTTTGTCACTGACTCATGCAGAGTCAAGTTTTTCCCTGTGTGTTCCCTGGCTAACCCCTACAGGAAGTAATTTTCTGTTCTTTTAGAAATCAGAGCTTTGCTAGATGACAATTTATGATGAACGTTTATAATACCTTTCCCTGAGAAGTGTGTGTTAAAATAGGACACCTAGGTCCATCTATTATACCACTGAACAGTCAGGTGGGAAATTCTAATTCAAAAAAGAAAACCAGAAAATTACCCCTGCAACAGTTCTTTCCTATAAGAATGGATTTTTTGAAACATCCAGAAGTCATGAAAGCAAGAAGAGTCCATAACAAAATCCTGTTATTTCCCACCTTCTCAAATACATTTCAGGAAGAGGCAGTTGCTGCTATCTCAATTAAATACAACATAAGAACATCACATGGCAGCCAGGGTTGTAGAAAATAGTCAGTTACAACAAATTATACTATGCAGTGGTGTTTTAATGCTTCAGAATAACCCTGACACCTCACACCTAGTTTCTGTACACTCAGAGAGAGTGTGGTGAGAAGGCAGTGGCTAGCCAGGGATTCAGGCAGGGCCTGCTCTCCTGGATGAGTCCAGTTATTCATTCTCTAATGTGGCAGTAATGGAACTGGCTGGTTTTATAAATTGCTTTGAGATCTGCCCATAGAAAGTGATTTGTAGAAAGCATGCATTGCTCTTAATTCCACCTCCAGGGAATAATGGTACTACTCAGAGTACAGGAAGCTCAGTATGAAGATAGCTTTTTGCTGGACCTAGGCCTTGATTAATTTTTTTTCCCTGTTTACACTGTGTATTTACTTTTTGCACTTCATTCAGAATAGATAATGAAAACAGTATAGTCTGCTTCCACTTTTGTTTCTGGAATAGATCAAAGACTTTAATAGACTCAGACTCAGCAGAACTCCAAATGCTCCTTTCAGTACAGATACAGCCAATTAAATGGCTCTGTTTGCTTTCAGGAGGATTACTTGAGATTTGATTATTTGCACTGCTCTAAATTCAGTCCTTAGAAAAGAGTGGACACATTCTGCCAAAAAAAAAAAAAAAAAAAAGAAAAAAAAAGTGGAAAATAGCAACATTTTTTTTCTGCATCTCTGTATTTCATGCAATCAGCCTTAGCAAAGTGAACTGCACCCCTCCTTATTAAAGCAGTCCTGTCCTTTTCTTTTTCTCCCTGCCTTGGAATTGCTACAGAGGGATAAAGTTCTGCATGGCTCACTCACTCGCACAGTTGTAATAAGTCAGAGCAGGCTGGCGCCCTGCCCAACAAAACACAAACTCCCCTGAAGTCTCTAGCTTTTCCATGGCAACACCACAGTCATCAACACAGCAAACAATCACTCCAACCCCTTTTACTTCTCCCCTTGTAGCACAGGGAAGGATAGCATTGCACCCAGCCCATGGACCTGTGCTAATTATTGGGCATGAAAGGAGACAGTGATGGAGATCATATAACCCTCTGCATGGAGCTTTACGTGAGATCAAAGGAAAGAAGAGGTACTGAAGCACTTAACACTTCTCACTGTATTTGCTTAAATTAAAAGATTGTTGCTCCATGCTCAAGACATGAAACACCAAAAAGAGTAAGCACACTGAGACTGAACCGGGGTGCAAACAGCACTACAAAGCAAGAGTGTAACCCTGAGTAGAGCCCCTTATCACCTGTCACTCCAAGGTGTGTAATGGCCTGATCCTTGCCATGGTTATTGATGTGCCAGGCCAGTGCTTGGCTTTCAGGGAATAACAGCAGAATGATGGTTCTGCAAATAGAATTGTTCCCCAGCTCCGCTGTGAGTAGTGCTGCTCAAGATCTTCATGGAGGAGGGAGCAGTTACTGGTGCTCCAGCAGTTACAGTGCTGGGGCCCTGATATGTCACTGCTTTGTGCTGGCATCCTTCACACCTGTCCAAATAAAAGCCAACACCAGAGCTGAACACCACCATCCTCATCTGGTAGCATTTTACTCACACTTTGCATAGGTATATAGGACCTCACAAGCTGCAAAGCTATAGAAAATTAAGCCCAAAAGGCCCCAAAATATCTTGTTTAAACTAAGAGCTAGTGGTTTTCAAGCTGTGGTCTGCAGACCCATGAGGGTCTGAGGACTACTTCTGAAGGGTCTGTGAAAGCAAAGTAAGAAAAGCAAGTCAATTGCTACGAGGCTTAAATTAGTTGTAAATGACCCTTCATATGTATTGGAAAACTTTTAGAGGATCTGTAGTTTATAAAAGATTGACAGGTATGTCCACAGACTTTATACTTCCCTATAGACACAGTAAGAACCTGCTCTGTTCAAGAAAAGCTACCTTGTTTTTGGATAATTTGAGGGTACGTGTGACAGCATGGATAAGCATATGGGCAGTTCTCTGCCACTAAACCTCAGCAGTGTAAACTCAAGAATGGATATAGTTTTTCTGGCATAAGCAATATTGGAATTTCTTTAGACTGAGATTTTTTTGTTGAGTTTTTAGGCCCTCGTTAAAGTAAAAAAAGCTTTGTAGGCTGGAAATACCATAGGCCAACTAGCTCCTTGTGGACAAAGTAGTTTTTAACGTAAATTGGCCCCCAAACAGCCATTTCCAATTCAAATCCCGATACAAAAGTATGTTCTTCAGGCATTAAAAAATTATGTAACTATTTTTGTAACATTTGAAAAAAATATTTATTTGGAAAAAGTTCAAAATGGAAATAATACTCCCAGTATTCAAATGTAGGCAGAGGTAGCCCTGTGCTTTCAATGTGCCTGGCCTTGGAGTAAGCCTGAGGGAAGCTGTGAACCTCCGCTGCAGGACAAGAAATCTTAGGGTGTCAGTCCCCACGGCAAAATCCTGCCACCACAAGTCTTTCTTCACTGCCACATGTGTGACTGAAGCAGTGTGGGGTCACAGTCCCTTGTACAGAGCTCTGCAGTTTGTCTTGGTCCAGTACAACCTGGGAGAATTAATCCTTCTTTTGGGGTGAATGGTACAAACAAGGATTCTGGGAGACTAACAGCACTTCAGTTACATGTGTTTCAGTTCAAGTTAGTGCAGAAGCACTCTGAACCATAATCCCAGCCTGAATAATTTGTTCAAATTTACATTAGAGACATTTTAGTGTGGATAGCTTAAGAAAGAGGGTGAGTTTTCTACATGATAGACATAGATATACATAGCTCGGGCAGGATTTGTTGCAACTAACACAAATCTTGACAGCCTAACACTGAGCTGAACTCTCACTGGCAAGAGAAGCACTTCATTTGATACCCACAGTGTGATGAGGTCCTAATGATGGTATCTTCCATGTCATTTTAAGATTGCCTCACCCTGGCTGCTGGGTTACATCTGCAGTGCAGGCCAAAATGTAACCCACTGGTCAGTGTGTGTTATGCATCCATTTCTGTGGCTCATCCAGAGAGGAAATGAGTCTCTCAGCTACTACTCTGAAAGAGCTGGTTTGTCCACCCACACTATGATAGCTTGTAAGTTTAATTCTAGAGGTCCCTGACCTCTAGAATTTGGTGGTGGTGAAAACAGTGGTTAGCATGCAAGTTTCTGTGTGTTAACATGAACTAGGACACAAAAAAAGAAGCAACCCTATGATTATGTACTGATGACCTGAACAAAGCCAGCCGACTCAAACTGAATTCTTCTATGAAAATTATTTTTAATTTGATTTTTCCTTATCTTAAGAAAATAGCATTACACTTTAAGGCTGGAGCTAGTCCTTTTTTTCTTCAGTGCCAACATGAACACTTGTCTTCTGTATGAAGAGGCTTACTAGTAAAATCCCAGTGGCTCCTACTGAGACACAACAATAAAACTTCCTCCTAGGACTCTGTGATGCACTGCCACAGCAGTCTCAGAACCTACAGATCCAGAAAAGCAATCTAGAGCTTTGGACTAGTCTGTCTCAGCTGTGATAAGATTTCTTTCAATAGGCTGAGGAGCCTTAGGATGAAAGTGATGTTCCCCCTGTCACTCCCTCATGTGCCACTGGTGATGGCTGCAGATGTGTGTTAACATGTTAGCCCCATGGGGCAGCCTCAGCTGGAGGAGGTCAGATTGGTTTCCAGCAAGACCAGTGAAGCAGAGATCAAATGGCTTATTAACCAGAGGTGAAATTACAACCTTGTTGCTATCTCTGGTGTTAATCAGAAGAAATTAATGAGATTTGGTATAAAACTGAAGGGTCCTGCCCTAGCCAAGGGTCTATGTGTTCATTTTCTGCTTTGTATCCAGCTGCTCAAGTACCTTTCTGCATGCAAAGCCACTGTCTGTTAGTAGTTCAGACTTTTTCATTCTGCAGTGCCAGGTACTCCTTTCCTTCATAGACAGATGGGGTGGAAGTTCTCAACCACCTGCCTAGTGTTCCTTGCAAGCAAAGGAATCACTTAGCTCACACCAGGAAAGCAAATGTGAAGCCCTTCATATCACCATCCTACATTATGGTTCATTCCTGCCCAGTCAGAAGTGTCCCTTGCCATTAGCCACAGCAGCCCCAGGTACAAGTTGCTCTGGTTTGCACGCCTGCACTCCCCCCATCACATGGGTGTGCTATCTTCTGCTGGCTGACAGCCTTTAGACACACCCGTGGGCATCATCATCAGTGCAAGCTGCAAGTGTTCCAATAGGAACCAAACACTCCAGCTTAACTTTGCTTTCTCTTTTTCAGGACTGTTTTCATGAATAAACAGACTTTCTTCTGTCTGCTGTGAGTGGGAAAGGCACTCACTGTGTCTCCTGTTAAGCAGCCCATCCTGGCTAAAACTAAGGGCCTTAATGGGCCCTCATAAGCACCTCTGGGTGCCTCCCTGTTGTGCTTGGTTTGGAAAGAACTTGTGTGAAGGGTGCATCTTTCTTATCAGTCAAGTTCCTCACTGGAACAGGTAGCCTGGAGAGGTTGTGGAGTCTCTCTCACTGGAGATATTCAAGAACCATCTGGATGCAATCCTGCACCATAGGACACACAATCCTGTGTCTAGAACAGTTCTGCTTGAACAGGGCATTGGATCAGATGACCCACTGTAGTCCCTTTCAACCTTATCCATTTTGGGGTGCTGAGTTTCTGAGGCCCTTTGCCTCAGTAACAGTCATGTAAAGGGAATTGCTGGAAATGTTTCTGTGATGAAAGAACACACAAAAAAATTAAAAGGAGAGGCAGCGAGGAGGAGGAGGATTGATTAACTGGACCATCCTAACCATGTGTAACTGAGCAGTGCCGCCAATAAAACTAATTGAAAATAAACACTAACAGTAGCTGTAGCTCATTCCCATCAAAGAAACCAAATGAAATCTGATGGCATTTTCTTCAGAAAAATGGTCTCATGAATAATGTTTCTGAGCGGGGATCAAAGGTATCCACAGCCTTGGATTTGAATTTTGCTGGAGAAACTGTCTAAGGCACAGGACACCATTCCATTCCATTTCTGTGCTATAGTGTCTCAGTCACCCACACCCAGTCTCTGCCACCAGGTCCTCACCACCTCAAAGTCAGTGGGACAGGAGAAGGACAAGAAGGTCTGCTGTTTGCAATGCTCATTGCCTAACAGAAGAGCTTGTATAGCTCTTTTAACCTTTCCTCAACATAATGTCTCATGCCTCTCTGTCTCATGCTTTACCAAGGCCCCAATCTCCTTCCTGCCATTCCTTGATAAAAGGATAATAAATGCAGTAAAGATACTAATGTGTTAGGTTAGATTAGATTAGATAAGAGATAGTTACAAAAGACCAGCAGAGTTGTTCTTGCAGGACTTAAATGTCTCTGGCTCTAAGCAGGTTTGTTTTGCTTTCAGATCCAT
This sequence comes from Fringilla coelebs, assembly GCF_963513975.1. Classification (NCBI taxonomy): domain Eukaryota; kingdom Metazoa; phylum Chordata; class Aves; order Passeriformes; family Fringillidae; genus Fringilla; species Fringilla coelebs. The sequence continues at coordinate 79,100,972 of NC_140029.1, read as the reverse complement.
TGCTCCTGTAATATTGTACCTTTAAAGACCATTTCAGAAGAAGCCAAGTCCTAATATGCAGTTCATTACCCCTGTGAGAGGCAAGGGCTCTAGCCTCCCCAACAAAGCATTCATATTGAGTTGGTGCCCACACAACCTTCAAAGTGCACACACAGAGTGGTTTGTAAGCAGGAAAAGGTGATGGCTAAAGAGGGATTAAGTGCTGAGAGAGAAAACCTGTTCTAAAGAGACAAAGCATATCGAGACAGAAAAGCACAAGTTTTAGACGTGCAATTGTCTTGTAATAGGCCTGACAAAACAGGAGGTCTGGCCACTGGCTCCTGTTGCATAGCTAGAGTGAAGTCAGTCAAATTGGATTGGTTTTTAATTTTACTGCTTGAAAAAATGGCTATCCCACTCAGCATCAATTTGCTTTCCTAGTCCCAGGGTAATTTTTTCAAGCTTCCTTTGCTAACATGTCATAGGATTGTACAGAGCTAGACACTCAAGCACTGACAGCAAATTTCACTCTCTTCCTTTGCCCTCCAGCTCTTCTTCTGCCTTCAGCTCCTAGCACTGGCCTCTTAACACCACTCCGAGATCGATGGTTACCATGTGTGCTGGAAAGTGCAGGCATCCCACCACCCTGCCAGGACCGTGAGAAACAAGGAGTCTGAGAGACATAGTTTCAGCCCCAATACTGCATTTCCCAGCTGGGACCTGCCTGTGTGTGGTATGCCTAGAGTCTTTTACAGGTAAAGCCCTTTTCAATAAATTATTGCCTTTAATTTTTTAAAATACATTTTCAGTAATATATCTATAGAATGAAAAGCCAAAACAGAGGGAAAGCAGAAACAGTGACAGATCAGAAGGCAATGATAATAACTCAGCCTTCTCTAAAGGCCCAACACTTACAACACTGGCAAGAAAAGAGACTGGACTGTCTCCTACTAGCAAAATTCAGGATTTTTCCTAGACCACACTTACAAGCAAGGAAGGAAATAGGCCTTTTACATTTGTTCTCTAGTATGTCTAACTATTCAAAAAACAAGAAAGCCTGTCTTTATACAAGGCATTTAATTTAAAATAGTGTTTTCACTGTACAGCAAACCAAAATGTCAAGTTAGTACTACAATTTCAGAAAGTAAATAGGTTAACTACTTCTTAGGTAAATACAAAGAATACTTTGTCCTCTGGCACTGATGGATGACTCATTGACTGATGCACTGATGTCACACGTCGGCTTTTTTTTCTTTTTCAGCCATGGCTCCAGTCTGTATTCTTGACTCCAGCAAAATCTCCTAGGGATAAATGTTCTAAAAGTCTCCAGAGATTTTAGGCTGAGATTCAAAAATACAATTATATGTCCAGTTCTCCTTGGTTTCAGTTCAGTACAGAGAAGATTTGATGCCTACATGTTTTAAGTCAAAAAGATTTGGATTCCTAACTGTTCCCAGACAGTCATTGGGATGCAGGAGAGGAATCCAAGAGTCCAAGGGTCCAGCTCCCTGTCAAATACAGTCATAGAAATAATGCTAACTCTGTATGAAGAGTTACCTTTCTAAGATGTAATTGCTCTTCATTTAATGGCAGTTGCTTTAAATAAACTGCATCTGGGTACGCACCACAGCTACGTTATTGAACATTCAAGCAGCAAATAGGTGGTAGCACTACCAAAATGTCTTTACAGTTCAGAGACACTCAGATTCCCAAGTGAGTGAAAATGTAAAAGGTGACCAGGAGAGCCCCCACATTTTCTGCCTTGCCTGCGCTACCCAGCCCTATTTAAGAGTCACTGAAAATACAAGATAGTGGATGAACTACTCTTCTTAAAACTTTGGTATACTCTTAAGCATTTTCTAAATCAGACCAATAAAGATGCCTCCTCCAGAATGGGGTCCACTTCCACAGTGAAGCAGCACTCAAACAGAAAAGTATTTAATTATATTTTTATTGTCACATATATTCTTTTAGTATTTTTCTGAACTGGAGCCTAAGCATTCTGTGAGTGCTCATGGCCTTTGGTGGAGGGTTAAAGAACCTACAAGTGCTTTGTCAACTCACAGAAGCTTTTGCTCTAAGTTTCTTAGGACAGCGATACAGAAACTTTGAGCTCATCCTTTATAAAACTAGTAAGAGAAGAGAATATGGTCATTAGATGTCCCATTTAAGCAAAAAACTAAAGACAGCTAGAGAAACAGTATGAGTGAAGATGAGGAGAACATGTGGAAAACATGTGTTCAGCATGTCTCTCTCAGCCTGGCCCTCTGGCCTTTCCAAACTAGAAAAACAACATTATGAAGCAGCAGTGTCAGAAGCATGAAAGGAGAGATGGGAGGGCAATAACCCAGGTGAGAGGGGGTGCATGTGGAAGAGGAGACATGCTTATAGCTTTAGGAAGTGGAGGAGGGGGACAGCAGAGAAGGGGGTGAGTGTGACTTCAGTGACCAAAAGTGGCAATGCAAGGCTGGGGTGAGGAGTCCTTGTGACCCGTGTCAAAGAGCCTGTGCTTTGATGGCAGCCTGGGAGACCCGAGCACAGACAGTACGTCCTGGGAGAGGGCTGCAAGAACCACATAATAAAGTGTTGCAGTAAATAGCCCTTTTGGTACAGCTGTTATACAAAGGCTGTTATCCTTCAGAGGCATAACAGAATGAACACACATTCAGTACGCTGGCAAGGGGGTTATCAACCTCACTAGCCATTCTGGCTCTAGCAGGGTCCCTCAGATGTATTTTGTGTGGTACAAATGTATGGCAAGCCCTTACATATGGTTGGTTTATACAGAAAGTTTTAGAAGCACAAACTGTTTACTCAAGGGACTGAATTAACTTCTGCAGAGCTATTCTGGTCCACCTGTAAACACATGGACTAAAGGGCCTTATGAAAAGTAGTTACTGTGTATTTCCAAGTGGCACCTTTTAAAACCTGGATATCTTGTGTTATGAATGCTAGGGGTTTGTTTCGGTTTCTAAGTACCAAAAATGACAGGATCATGCTATACAACTACTGGATACAGTTATTTTTTCCCCAGTTCAAAGCTGGTTTTTTCCCCGCCAATCCCCTAGGGCTGAAAAAGTTGTGTGTTAAACTTGCAGTATAAACTGCTGCTGGCAATTGCCCTCATCCCAATGCCCTTGCTTAGATGAATAGCAAGGTCTGTATGGGATTGACCAAGGGGACGAGAGGGGAGAGGGCTGTGGTGGTCCCAGGCCTGCTTACACAGGAGCCTCACAGACATCAGCCCAGGCACATCTGCAGGTTCCTTAGCTGCTGAGAGTGGCACTGATTGCATTATAGGAGCTCCTACATGAAGGATGGTCATGCCTAGTTTGAGGATGGCCTTCACACTGCACCTGAGCTGTGCTCTGAGATTCACCATCTGCACACAGACGGTAGATTGTGCCTTCAGGTTGTCTCAGGGCACCCCTCAAAGGACAGTCTTGACTTACCCAAAGGGAAGGAATTAACTGAGACTGGAATTAGCCATTAGTTCTGTTTTCTAAACTATGACTTTGATGGAAAGCAAGAAGACTTTGTAGCAAAGGGGGAAAAAAAGCAGGAAGCTGGGGGGGGGGGGGGGGGAATGGAGCCACAGTGTGTTTGCAGCTGCTGGCCATCAAATTTCGATTCAATCAACATGACTGAGCTCCAGCTCCTGAAAAAGAGAGCTTTTGATGACATATTGACATAGCCTGAACTACAGTAGTCCAAGTGGCAGTGCTATAATTATAAGGATTATATTTAATACTGCACTTAGAAATGAAGGCCTGAAACACTGTGACACTCTCTCTCTCCCTAAGAGCTGGCCAAAATATGTCCTAGGGACCATTATGGTAATACACAAAGTTGGTAGGAAAAAAGAAACGTCAGAACTCAAATCGTTATAAAAGGGGATCATGTTGCTGGAAGCTCAGGTCTGTTGGGAGTTGAGCAGTGAGGAGGAAAAATGAGCGTGAAAGGAAGGGCAGTTGGATTTGCACAAAAAATGGCAAGAAGTTTTTAAAAGTACAGAATTAACTGGTTTAAGGAAATAAGTCAATTGATAATTAATACACTACTTACTTTTGAATTTGGATTCTTTTTGTAGTATGTCGTGGACTTCAGCCAGGCTGAGGCCTGTTTGTTGAACAAAGACCAAACCCTGCAAATATTTCTTGACTTGCTTAATTCGACACATCTTGATTTCAGTGCGATTACCCATGTGTGCACAATTAAGCACATGCATAAGTGTTTCCGGGAACTGGGCCATGGAGGTAAGCGGCCGCATGTTGAACACCAACTCTATCTAGCTTGGAAGGATGTCGAACCAAAAGCTTTCAGAGAAGCAGAGAGAAGGCATTTCTTTGGAAAACAAAATAATTAACTATAAACTAGCATAATGATCAGAAATGAAAGGCCTGATCCTACATTAGGCTGATGTTCCAGAGCGCCACGTCCTCAGTACTTCCCATAGGCGGTTTCAGGAGGGGAAAATCAGATCATAATCAGGACTGAAAATGCAGATGTTGAGATACCATAACAATGAGGGAAAGGGAAAAAAAAAAGGAAAAAAGAGGGAAGGGAAGGGAAGGGAAGGGAAGGGAAGGGAAGGGAAGGGAAGGGAAGGGAAGGGAAGGGAAGGGAAGGGAAGGGAAGGGAAGGGAAGGGAAGGGAAGGGAAGGGAAGGGAAGGGAAGGGAAGGGAAGGGAAGGGAAGGGAAGGGAAGGGAAGGGAAGGGAAGGGAAGGGAAGGGAAGGGAAGGGAAGGGAAGGGAAGGGAAGGGAAGGGAAGGGAAGGGAAGGGAAGGGAAGGGAAGGGAAGGGAAGGGAAGGGAAGGGAAGATGGTTTCTAAAGCAACAGAACCCTAAATAAATGGTCTGATTTTCTAAAGTGAAAAACATAAACTGAACAGCCCATGCAGCATTTTTGCCAACTGTCACTGAGGTGGTATTTCTAAAATCTGGTGGGATGACTCATCCCAGAACAACTGTTGCCAACAAGGTCTTTCCTTCAAGTCTAGATATTTGAATAAGAGAGATACAAAAAGAAAATAAACAGAAAAATCAGGGACAGCTTCTTGTCTTGGAGTTCAACTCTGAAGCTGCCCGTGAAGTCACGCACTCTCCAAGGTGCCTCCCCTATCTACTGAGTAGGCATCCAGGTGATCCTCTGGGCCAGGGAAGGGATTGAGTAAACCTCCTGTTTGTTAAACCAAATTCTTCCTTCTGCATCTAGAAGGAAGAATTACCACCCCTCACACCATGAATATGTACAGGATGCATCCTCCTGATCCACTCTGCACTCCACAGAAGCAAACATTCCCAGGAGAAGCACAACCCTGCCAACAGGTAGCACAGTCCTCAAGTGGTTTGAGACAGACACCCTTAAACTCTGTGGGAGTAAGCCTGGACCAAAGACTCCACTGTTGTGCAGTAACTAAACACAGCCCTGTCAGCACCAATGAACACCCTTCTTTGGCTAGTACAGAATGCAATGATTTCAAAGATGCTTTCTGAAGCAGTGTTATTTTGCTGAATAATTTATGTCTCTGAGTCTTCTGAAAATGAGCAGCATACACTTCAGTGCTGCAATAATACTATTCAGTGGAGACAGTGCACATTATGTTCAGTAAGCTCATTGCTTAAACACTGTTGCCATGACTATAAGAAAGTGATTATACTATTGTTTACGAGAGACTCTCAGTAAGTCATTACCACAGTAGCCAGAGTTTTGCCTCAAGTCAAAATTTTTCAGAAGGAAAAAAATAATCTCACAGGTATAATCAACTTTGTGATCAAGATAATCCATTGAAAGGCTTTGGAAACTGAATACATCCTGCAGTGAGGAATGAAAATAAGTAAGGATCACCAGTGTCTCAGGACTGTTGACTTACTGGCTTTCTGACTGTTTCATGGGTAAATTCCACTGAGAAGAAAAGCCCTGCTAACTAAAACCTGTTACAGCTAATTTTTAATTTATAGGGCAAGCACCAATATAGGAGTTCAACTGCGATAGGTAATGCTATAAAAACAAACCATTTTGTACATAACATAAGGGAAAAAAAAGACTTTAAAATTTTGACTTTGAAGAAACATTTGGGATTATGAAATATGGCTTTTCAGTGTCCTGGACTGAAATCAATACCCAGAACACTCAGTTCTGAATCCTCTAGTGCATATACATGTACAAGAGTCCAGTACATGACCTCTTTATCTCAATAACATGCTGATGATCAATAGTTTCCAAAAGTAAGAAGCAATTCTGAAGCTGTCGGAAAGTCATCCTCACATTTCCTAGGATCAGTAACAGGCCAGGAACACAAAGCAAAGAGATGATTAATAGAGTGCTGGACTAGGAGTCAGGAAATCTGGGCTCTGTTCCCAGCTCTGCCACTGACCTGCTGTTTGGCCTTGGGCAAGACACTTGACCTTTCTGTGCTTCTGTTCCTCCTTCCATTCTTTGTCTATCTTGTCTCTTGAGGCACTGAGCTACACAGGGAAGGGCACAGTTCTCACTGGGTGTTTGTATAACACCTACTCTAGGGAGGTGGCTGCAGAGATCTACAATAAAGCCAGGGTACCACCAGGATGACTCTTGCACAATAGCATGTTTTGTTTCAAAACAGAATGGCCATGATGAACGCTCTTGGGGTTTCATCTGCTAGTCCAGGATCTTACCAAGTCTTTTAACCAGCTTCAGGCTCAGGCAGCATGTAAATGGGTTTGCAAGATCTACATCCTCACTTGTCAGAAGCACTTTCACATTGATTCCTAATTGGTACTAATTTCTCTCCACCTTGATTCAGCTGGGTTTGCAAGCACATCAGAATTATAACTGAGTGACATAGATAAAAATAGCTACAGGAGCCATTCCTGAATACAAGGAATTTCTTTAGGCAAATGCCAACACCTGTAGGTGAAACCACAGGCATGAGGGTGTTTTCAAATTAAAACTAAAATAAATTATAATTTTTAGGTAAGTGTGTTGGAATTTTGCATAAATTATTCAATTAAGCAGTATTTCTCAGTGTTTTTCTCACCCTGAGCCATAAATGTGAACTACCCTCCATTACTACCAGATGAGAGACAACACATGCAGGGCAAGCTGGCTCTCACCTGCTCTCACTGGGGAGCAGCTGCAGCCTCAGAGAGACCTGATGACTGGTGTATATACTCTCAGTACAGTCCCACTCTGCTCCCAGTTAGCTGAAGCATCAAGTACATGAAACACGGACACAGAAGACTTCATTGGGAGATTAATTTGAGCACATACTGATGCAGAATCAGGAGCAAGTAAATCAAGAAAATATGAAGCATACACATTCATGATTATGAAAAGAAAGTTAAAAAATGCTTTTCTCTGCTAAAAAGAAAGGTCACTGCCACATCTTGTGCTTTTATTGTGAATATTGGCAACATGGTGCCATGAAAACCTAGGTCTGGAGTCATGTGATTATGTAAATGACTCATTCAGGTTTGTATTTCCAATACTCACATCTGTAGGTCAAAGGCTGAAAAGGTGAAGCTCCTCCAAGGCTTTGTCAAAGCAAACGCTCAAAACTCCTGCTTTAGGCTCCATCAATAATGAATTTGGCTTCTGAGCAATAAACTCACCATCACTTATGGAAGTGAAATAACAGGAGTAATCTGTTGAATAGATCCTAGAGTCAAAGTGGAAACACTTAGATTTCGGTTTACAGCATGCTCACCTAAAAGCAATTGCTTGAGAATTACAGGTATTTTGGTTTAGGTATTAGTGTTGGCACTACAGTACAAATACGGCCTGATTATCTGCATCTAAAAATACTTTGGACGAACCGGACAAGGTATAACAAATTTACAAGCTGGCTCTCAAGTGGCTACAGGAAGCTTTCCAATAGGAATCTAGGGCATAAATAGTTTATGCTTTTATTTAAATGAAAAAAAAATCACAGAAAAAAAATCTGTATCTTAGTACTGCTAAGTTGAAAATTTGATCTAAATCTAAATCTCACTCAGCACCAGCTCCTTCTTTTCTGCAGCCAAGACTACTGCCTCTTTCACAGCTCAAAGCTGTTCCAAATTGAAGCAGCATGATATAGGTAAGAACTTTTTCAGGTTTACAGACTGTGATTAAGATTTGTGGAAAATACAGACCTGTCAAAGATCCCATCAGCCTCATCTTACTCCTGCTGGGAGTACCACCACTGGGAATTCATATAGGGGAATACTGACATGCAGACACCAGAGAGAGGTCAAAGAGCAAAGACCTTGTTCTTCTTCTCTTCAGAAGCTCCTCTAGGCACCATGCAGCTGATTTCATGCCCTCAAAGGTGTTACATAGAGGTCGCTCTAATCACCTGCTTGAATTCCAGGATATGATCGTGTCAGGTCATTGTCATGTAGAGTTGAGCCTTCAGCAGAACCCAAGGTCCCATGTGCTAGTGAGACTGTACCACCAGAAAAGCTAAAGCATAGAAGTGAAATAGTGGCACAGCAGGAGACATTTGCAAGACCACAGAGACACTTTCTGGCAGAGCTGGCACCTCTATGCCAGCGCTTTGTTAGCTGGAGCAGCTTGCCTGCTTCCAGCTCCTCCTACACCACATAGGAAATGCAATATAAATGAAGCAGTGGAGATACCACCCTTCCCAAAGTTGTCAAAAGGACCTGGATGGAGCTATTCTTTTCCAGTAATGAGACAGTGGTGAAGTTTCAGCTTTATAAGGCAGCAGACTTAATAAGAAAAGCAGACCACAACTGGCCTCTGAAGACAATATCTTGGTAGAAGGGACTGTTGACAGCAGTTAGGAAGAGGAAGAGAGGCACTGTAGCCTTTCTTAACCTGCTGACTAACCTAACTGCTGGGGCTTTTTTTGGTCACTGCAACCTAACTGAACCTCACATACTCCTTCTGCAGGGAGTGCTCTTTGCGAGGGGAGAAGCACCAATAGTGATGTGAGTCAAAGTTTCTGCAAAACAGCTTCTCTGACTCAGACATACCTGTCTAAGGTTCAGATTTCCCCACAGATCAGCTCACATTTTTGCTGGAGTCACACTTTTCAAAGTAGAACAAACAGAAGCTAAATATCACTTTCCTTTGTTGTGGTGCTACAGAAAAGGGACTCAATTTGAGTACTGCAGGGGATGCAAGAACTCTGTCAGAGGACATGCCATAACAGCCATGGATGTTAATAAACCCACAGGCTGGCCTTGGAGAGCACACCAAGTCCAGGCAGAGACATTGTTCCTCTGCTCACTGCCTACAGAAATTTTGGTGGTGGAAACAGTCTGTTAAACAGTTTCAGAATGGAGGAGACTTTCATTAAATGTATTCAAAGTGGAAAAAGCTTTAAAGGGTGCAAGTGATTTGATAGGAGAGCTAGGCCTGAAAAGGCTCCTACATACTAGCATAAATTTAACAAATTCACTTGTTGAAATCCTCATTGAAAACAGCTTCTATGCAGCTTGGTCTGGAAAATATTCTCACAGTTAAGGGGAACAAAGATTTTTAAACGGCACCCATGTCCATCCAAAGCAAATGGCTCTCAGCAGGCCAGAGGGCCCATAACAGCAGATCAATATTTTCTACCCACACAGGCAATGTGACTTACTCCTTTTACCTGACTCAGCTACATAAATTGTCATTATTAGCTGGAACACAGCTTTGCTCCTGCAGAAGCCCAAGGAGCAGAGAGCAGTCCTTTATCTCACAAACAGAACATTTCCATTGCTTTGGCACCAAACTTTGTGTCAGTGAAAAGACTGCACTGTAGCTTTTCAGAATGGTTTGTGATTTAACCCACCTGTCCTCACGACACCATAATGTCACTTCACCCCACAGCTGGTCACCTTATCCTGCTTGCTTCAGAGTGGTTCCAAATGTTATGTGCATCCACAAAAAATGCAGGTATTTCTGCAGGGTGCCCTGGCAGCCAAGCAGCAAACAAAACAAAGAACTTGGGAGATGGGGATAAGTGTCAGCTTGGGCAAAGATACCAGAGCACAGTCGCTCCTTTTAAAATACTCAAGGATCTTTAACACTAGCACAGAGGAGGCCAAACCTCAGCAAACACAGCGTGGATCATTAAAAAAAAAAGTCCTAAGGAAATTAATTCAGGATCTCCACATAAAATAACTGCCTAAATTGAGGTTTTACAAGTCAGTCTTGGCTCTTGGTACCAGTCAGGCAACCCTGGTTTTCACTGAGGTCCTCTGGGAACTGGGACAAACCCATTGACTCTTCTAGATTTATACAGCTGTTGATAAGAATTTAGGGAGCAGGAGGAATTAACACATTCCCCTCTTCCTTGGATATATCACTTTTATGGGATGGTTTTCCCTTTTCTTTTTTCCCCTGCTTGCAGACTATATCTGGGGAGCAGGCCACTTTTACAGTCACTTTTCAAGTACAGAAAATATTAATGTATTTAACTGCTATTTAAAATGAATTCTTGTAATGATAAATTCAGCACAACTGTGAGATGGGTGAAAGTAGAACAAGTCACCTGTGACTGATGACAAACATCGCTTAACACACTCAGAGCCACCGGGGTGATGGCTGCAATGGAAGAACCTGGCCAGAATAATGCACTAATGCCTATGAGACAGAGTTCCCAGCTCTCACAGAGCAAAATGAGCAGTGCTCAGCCTGTGTCAGAAGGACGATGTAATGAATTGGCTGCAAGAGACTTGAAACTGCAATGCAAGAAGTTTAGTATTACCAGTTCAGTTCTTAAGGCACTGAGGAATGCCCTCCAGAGCTAACTGTTTACATATAACGTAAATAGTATAAACAGCTAAGTGCTGGAGGGCATATACATACATATAGATGTATGTATAAAAGAAAGACAGAATATTTTATCTGTTCCACTCTGCACCACGAAAAGTAACAACACCATATAAATAAACAAATGTCAGCTCTTGGGAAATGCACGAAGGCAGAAAGTACAAAAGCTTCCTTAGCTGCGTCCCGAAGAATAAATCTCTCATTCACACACACCCACATCCATTGGTCAAGCTAAAAAAATCTGATCTCCAGTCAGCAATTAGAAAATGCTGTTGCTAAAGATACTTTCTCAAAAATCAAAGTAACAATGTTAAATTGAGGCCAAACCAAACTCCTCTAAAAACTCTCTTCTGCCAGTTCTAAACAGCCCACTGGGAAAAGATAATTATCAAATAATAGTACCAACAATGTCAGATAATCACTTCAAGCTCTTTGATATGTTCCAGGAAACATTGTTTCAAATGTTACCAAGTGTCAAATATTTACTTTTGAGTCCAACTGTGTAAATGACCCATCCAGTGCCACTAAACACGGCAGGCACATGTGTAACAAGAGCAGTGGGACCTGCAAAGAAGAGGAAACAGCCCAGCTGGGTTTTGCAGACAAAAGAGCGTCCTAGTAGCCAGAGCTCCCCAGCGAGAGTTATGACTGCCTTTGCACTGTGTAGCTGTGGGGTTTTTTTTAAACTGGTGGGCCTGCAGCAAGGCATGTGGAGCTTTACATTCCCCTTGGAGTCAGCTGTGTGTCCAGTCTCACATGCTCAGTGTGAGACTTGAACCTGTGCTCCTGTCTTGTACTTCCCTGTGCTAGAGCTTGTACCCGCCACAACTGAAACTCAGAGCTGTCCCTTGTTCCAGGACCCTGTGCACCCTGTCTGCTGTAAGGAATAAATCTGGAATTAGAGGAATAGCACATGTAAGCCTTCCACTGGATTTCTTCTTGAGAATCACTCCATAGAGGATGAATTCTACTCTCTTCCCATCCATTTATAACGCACAGGACAACAGGCTTAGTCTACCTCGTCCTTCCTCTTCTAGTAGCCTTGGAATAACTGGCAGAGATAATTCCTTTTCCAGCTATGGCTGGAGAAAAGCAAGACTCTGTTCTTTCCTGGTCCATCCCTGCCCTCTGAATTTTCAAGAACAGAAACATAAAGCTGTACTACCTCAAAGCTGCATGACCCTCAGCCACTTGAATTCACCCCACTCAGAGGCGGTGGGTTTCGCTATTCCTTGTTAATATTTGCAACACTGTTGTAAGGAGCTCTTGGTAAGGAGAAGGTGTACCTCCAGGACACAGAGATGTGATTTTGAACCAATGCCTTTCTCTGTTTCTTAATCAGAGCAGCAAATGAGGAATGTCAGTGTCAAGCATAGAGCGGGAGGATGTGCAGTGACACCCTTACAACAATGCTGTTCCATGAGACAGCATTTACACAGTGTCAAAACATGGTTCAGCACCCCAAAAGTCATGCTCACTGAAGTCACACACCTTGCCAGCATGTGTACCAAAGGCTCACATGCAAAAATGATGGGGACTTTGTCAGACCTCTTGTTTCTCAAGGTCGCGTGTGTGTGGAGTTTTCTGGGAGGAAATGCAACATGCAACATAGAGCAAGGGCTGTGCATAGCATGCCCAGCAAGCAGCAGGCTAATAGCCATTAGTGATATTTCAAAAACAAGAACAACCTCTCTGCACTTAAAAGATGAAAATCTTTCAGTATTTTCTTGGGAATTGTTCCATTTAGCATTTCCAAACAGCTGTCTCCAGCTATTTCATAATAATAGTAACAACTAGCAAAAAAAAAAAAAAAAAAAAAAATTCAAAACAAACAAACAAGCCAAAACAAAAAAAAACCACATAGGCCTGTTGCCTGATTTCAGAAAGTGACTTTTTCTGGGATGTACACTATTAGGCAAAAGCCCTTTTTTTTTCCCATAAGGCAAGTGCAAAGCATTACATTAATACACACTGGGAAAATAAGATAATGGCTTTCTTGATTGTGACGAGGAATGTGGGGAGATTTAATCTGAACACTGAGTCAGGTGGAAGCGCCTAAACTCCCCTCGGACACAATGTTATCGCGTTTAACGCTTACATCATCACCCTCACGAATGATGCTGAGTAACGCAGCCCCAAACGTCGATCCACGCACCGCACGGGTAAAAAGGGAGAAACGACCACAAAGGTCCCGTTTTAGCATACGTCAGACACTAAGAAAGATAAGTTTGATGTCTGGAGCAGAGGGAGCGATCTATTTTCAGCTGTTCGAATAGCAGCCGCGGGCCTATCAGGATGCAATGCAGTCACTCCTCTCAATGTTTCGCATGTGTGCCGAGAATTAAGAGTTGGGAGGCAGCACAGCGGAGCGAACGCCTTCAAAAGCGTGGTGCACTGAATGCTCGTAATAAAGTAACAGGAGACAAGGCTTCGCCTCCTTGACATGTTCAGAGCAATTTCCAGTTGAAAAAGGTCAGCGTATCATTTACAGAGCGGCAGTGCCTGGAAAACTCTCGTAACTCTGCTCCGCGAAACGCTCTGGGTGACAATAACAACCTGAGCATCTCTGCTGGGGCCGGCGCTCGGAGCTGCCCCGCCGGCACGGGCGCTCCGCTCCGGACAGTGCCGCTGCCCCGGGCTTTGGCACCGCCTAAGCCGAGTTCCAGGGCCACGGCTGAGAAACGACCTAAAATTGGTGCTGGAAGCCCTGGCGAACGGGATGTAGCGGGACAGGGGGAATAATCCTGAACGCGGGTGATACCCGAGCGCTACTTTTCACCCTTGCTCGGGGACGCGCTGACAGCGTCGGCTGCCAGTGCCCTCCTCAGGGACGACGCTGTCACCGCCTTGGCAAGGCGCGACGGCAGAGGCGCGCCACGGGTTTTTAGGTGCACAGCGTGATATAAAACACCCCAAAGCAGCACCCCAAGCAGTCCCAAAATCCCTTCGAAGAGCACACACACACGCCCTCAGCCCCCCGAGCTCGGCACCTGCCCACCGCCCCTCACACACTCGCTGCGGCCGCGGGCCCGGCGCCTGGCAGGGCCCGCCCCGCGGCGCAGGCGGGCCGAGCCCACGGACACGGCCGGGCCCGCGGGACGGGGCGGGCAGGGCGGGCGCCCCGCGGGGCGAGCGGGGGCTCGGCGCGGCGCCTCCCCGCCGGCAGCGGGCGCTGTGACTCACCGCTAGGAGCGCCGAGGCGCGCTGCTCCCCCGCCGGCTGCTCCCCGTTGATGCCGCCGTTGCCGAGGAGGTGCTGGTGGTAGTCCGGGGGCGCCGCGCCGGCGGCAGCGGCGGCGGCGGGGGCGGCGGCCGCCTTGGGGTGCTTTCCGGCCTTGCGGGCGCCCTGCCCCTGCTGCACGAGGTGGAGGAGCTGCAAGGTGCTCTCCCGCTCGCGGTCGGAGCTCTCGGCGCGGCCCCGCTCGTAGCGCCCCTCGCAGCTGAGGTGGTGCTGGCGGCAGACGGCGATGCGGGCCCGCAGCCGCTCCACGATGGCGCTGTGCACCCGGGGCGCCGCCGGGCCCCCCCCCAGCAGCCCGGCCCCCAGCCCCGCGGCCTGGGGGGGAGCCGTGTCGCCCATCGCTGGCTGCCGGTCCTGGCCCTCCGGATGGGTCGGTCCTCACTGCCGCATGGAGGAGGGCGGGGGGGATGGGGGGGGAGGCGGGGGCAGCGGCGGGAGCCCGAGCCCGGGGGCTGGCGGCGGGGCGGAGGGCGGTCAGCCCCGCGCCCCCAGCCCACCCCCGCCCGGCCCCCGGGCGGTGACGGCCCCGCGGGGGGTTGACAGATCGGGGGGCGGGAGGGGGTCGCTAGGGCCGCGCCAGCATCGGCCGGCGGGAGGGGCGGGGGTCGGGGCCGGGCAGCCCCGGCCGAGGGGCGCCCGGTGAGGGGGGGACGGCGGGGCTCCGCCGGGGGAGGAGAACGGGGGCGAAAAAAAAAAAAAAGCCAAATAAAGCGAGCCGCTGCCTTCAAAATGAATCTCTGGACGAAGGAGCTCTCCGTCGGGAATGAGTGAGACTTGGCAGGTTTATTGGGTTTATTTTATTTCGGGGGAGCGGGGGGTGATATTCCTTGAAGTGAAAATTTAAGGCATTGCCGTGGTCGGCGGCGCGGAGAAACCCCCGGCGGACCGAAAATCTCGTAGGTTAGCTGGAGTGGGTTTCTTGGGGTTTCTCTCTCTTTTTTTTTTTTCTTTTTTTTTTTTTTTTTTTTTTTTTTCTTTTAAGTCTTTAGTAAATGTGCAAATAAAGAGCCGGGGAAGGAGGAGAAAGAGGAGGAGGGTCGGGTTAGTTCAGTCTTTGTGCTTTCTCGTTTCTCTCGCCCGCTCGTTGCTGGCCACTCTGCGGCGTGGTGACTGTGTCCGGCTGGCTGCCGCTAAACTGTAGTTCCTCTAAAAATCAGAGAGATAGATCCCCCGGTCCGGAACAATGTCAGTCAGTGGACTTCCAAGCCACGCTTCGCCTTCACTTAATTCAGCCACTGGATAAATCGGTATTGCTTTCAGTGCTCATCTCCCCCCTTAGTATTAAGCAGCAAGCTACGGACACAAGTCCTCTCGCGTACTTTCCCTTTTACTCCCAGATATCGAACAGTTTCAAGTACAGTTTCAAGAAAAGCACGGAGGAGGGGGGAGAAGGGGAAGAGGGAAAAAAAAATCCCAAACAAGCAACCCAGCCCCTCTTCAGACAGTAATTACAAACGGAGAGTTGCACTTACAAACTTCCAGCATTTTGCCCCCAGAACAGTCCAGCAGCCACTTTTCCTTTGTGCTATTGTATATTCCATGCCCGCGCCGGCGGGCGGGTGTTTGCCGGTAGGCTGTCGGCGCTGCCGGTGCCGGAGCTGCCCGCGGCCCCTCCGTGCGGCGCGGCGCGGAGCGGAGCGGAGCAGCGTGGAGCGGAGCGGAGCGGGGGCGGGAGGCGGGTGTCACCGACAGAGAGCGCGGCCGGGGACGCGGCGCCCGGGAGGCCGGGGCGAGGCGCGGAGCCTCCCAGCGGCCGCCGAGGGGAGTCGGGCTGCCGCTCCCCGGGAGGTATGTGCATGGGAGGAAGCCAAGGAAATCCCCGCTCCCCTCCTCGCCCTCTACCTGGATGCCGGGCCGGGCTCGGAGCCGCTGCCGAGGAGCGCAGCCTCCCGCGCTCTCCCTCCTCCCCCGGCAGCGAGACCTTCAGGCGAGTACGAGAGAGTTCTCAAATAAATCACGGCGCTGCGCTCCTCTACCAGCTGGATTTCTCTGGAACAGGCGGTATAAAAACAAGCAGTGCGTTCTAGGGCGCTCGCATGCACGGGACGAGTGCACGACACGAGATCAGGCTCGGGATGTGGGAGCTCCGCGCGCTGACAGGAGCTTCTTGGGTGTCCGGGGCAAGTCACGTAGCGCCTACACTGTGGTTTCTCCCCGGGAAAGCCGCAGGCTTAGTGCTTCTCTCGCCCGGCTCCTCTGTTAAGAGCAGGGCAATTTTAGACTGCGAGATCTGGCCTCTGGAACTGGCCTTGCTGCAACTGGCAGCCGTCAGGTTCTGCGTGTTGTTGTAGGTGAGCTGTAAAGGAGGATGCAGAAATAGCTGGGAGCTGGCCGGCTTTATTAAAGCAATATGCTTTTGTACTACTGTGGCTGCATTAGCCAAATTCCCAAATACCTCTGGGAATAAAAATGGCCCCCAAGCACGCAGAGACACATCCCTGATGGAAAACCTCCAATGTCTTTTGGGACTGTACAGCCCTGAGTAGATGGGTGCATTCTCTTTCAGTTCTGCAACGGGTCCAGTCAGAAACATACACAAATTTCATCTCAGCATACTGAGACCATTAAGCTGAGGATGAGGAGGAGCTGACAATAACCCTCTCAGGTGTTTTTTATCCCCTTCCAAGGTCATGCAAATAAATACTTTGAATGACAGTGATGAAGTGACACATTCCTGGAAAATCCCCCAGAATATAAAAGATATGCAGCATTAGACATATGGGAAATATAAAACCCCCCACTTTCATGACCCCCATCTCCTTCATGCAGCAACAAACATGAAGGTTTATTGCAAGATGTGGGTTTCCAGGTTCTGGCTTGGTGAGCACCAGCCAGAGCCTCCAGCACGTTCAGCCCCATGTTTGTCTCAGCAAATGCTTTGAGACTTTGCTGAGGGATAAGGTCTGTGGGAGAGGGTTTGGGGCTGTGCTGCCTTCAGAGGAAGGCATTACTGCTAACAGGAAAAAGAGTTTTTTGTTGTTGTTTAACCTTGAACAACTGAGGAAGAGTGGGTTATGATTTGATATTTAACAGTAGCTTGAATCTGTTGAGAACAGTGGGTTGGCACAGCTGGAAAATAAAATGAAATTATAATATTTGTAAAATACTAGACAATGTTACTTTTGCTTCAGGCCTTACTTGGGCTTATATTTGTTCTGTACTGCTCAGATGTCATTGCCGTGCTTAAGGGGGTCAGTCACAGAACACATGTGACACAGTAACACACGAATCTCATGGAGAATAAGTGAGAGTGTTTTAAATGATGGCTTAGCTGTGTTTTTCAAAGTGGCTGTGGGAATATGAAATCCATGGTGCTGCTCCGGAAGCTACCAAGACAGCTGAAGGAATTCTCTCTCTCTCTCTCTTACAAGACTTAGTAGAACTCAGAGAGTGATCTTTCCAAACAAAGATTTTTTTTTTTTTTAAATTATAACTTGAGACGTTTAAGATGCGCTTTTTGCCCAGCAGCATCTCGAGAGTTCGGTTTGCGGTTTGATCTCTCCCTAGCAAGGCGAGAGGCAGCCGGCTGCGGGGCTGCGCTGCGAGTCCCGCTCTCTCAATCCGCAGCAAATGCTGCCCCTGGTGTTTCCGAGCAGGAAATACCCCACAGCCATCCCTCGGCTTTCAAAGTTTTGTTCAGAAGACCCTGGCGAATGTCACCAACCCCTGGATACTGCCATCAGTTTTGGACTGGTCGGTTGTCGATTTTCTTAAAAGCAAACGGTTCTTAACACGTTGTAACATCCCTTGCGATTAGTGGCATTCTCATAAACACACTCAGGATAAAACAACCTAACAGGTCCTTGGACAATTAATTACTTTATTCCTTCTGTTGACACTAATTTGTGACCTTTTTCCACCTGACATTGTAATCTCATATCAACTGTCATGCTTGATCATTTTTTCTGTTTGAATTCCCTACTGCTGTTGAAGCTCTGAGTTTCCCAAAGCAGCAGCCCCCTCCAGATGAGAAAAGCACTTATTTGTGCTGGGTTCACAGCCAGGAATTCCCACCATAGACATCCCATCATGCTAATAACTTTCCAAAAATGGAACAAAAAGACTGTGCTGAACCTGTGTTGCCTAAAATCTTGAGTGCATGCTTGAGTCTTAGCACAAGCCTCGTTCATGTGTTTAGAAATCACATATCAAATTTCTTCAAAGTTACATTAACTCCACTTGGAACGGCATGTACTTAATATCAATCCTACAGAGGACTTTCTGAACTCGGAGTGCTGAATTTTGAGCCATTTCCATTATTTACTTTTCAGTGAGGGTTCTTTGCCCTTTGCCATTTTGATTTCCGGGGGTATTCCCTGCGAGGCTCATGTACAATGCTGCTCACCTGGCAAATTGTTTAATTTTGAACCTTTGAAGCAGAGTCTGGACCTGAGTCAGTTTTCTTGTCTTTAAATTTTGGGCACAAGGTGCTTGCAATTGCTGCTTTATTTCAACTGTGAAGTAAGAAATCTTGAACAGAGCATTTCTGTTTGGTTTGGGGTTTTTGTTTGGTTTTGTTTTTATTTTTTAACTAATATTTATTAATCCAAGGAAAATGTGTTCATATCTTATTTAATAAACAATAGGGGAAGAAACCCCGAACAATCTCATGCCACCACTTACTGGCTAGACAATTACCAAAGTTCACATCAACTATTCAGGGAAGTGGAGCCACTGACAGGGTTATTATCAGGTTCTTTTAATATAATTTTAACATATTTCTCATATTACTCTTTGGCTGCTAGATTATACTTTTTTACATTCTTTTGTCTAATCTCTGAAGTCAGATTAGAAATTGGTATTTTTCTTCTCAAAGCAGAAACAGAAAGGCAACTTTTTAAAGTCTACTTCATGTGTGCTGGATATTTCTCTTGGAATGGTATTGTATTTACAAGTGTTAGTGTAGCACACATGCACACTAGCCCACTCTGTTAATCCAGACAGACTTAAAAACAGATAAAACTAGAAGTCTTTATTTATCCAAATAAATGTAAACTAGAGGAGTTAAGCATGGGAATAGTCTGTAATTGCCTGCTGTAGTGCTAAAAATAGCTGCTTTTTGGAAACAGGAGAAGCCTTCACTGTTGAAAAAGTGGCAGTAACAGCTACCTACTATTAGCAAACAACTTTCTTTCCAAAAACTGAAGGACACGGATGGAGAAAACTTGTTTCTTTTCATACTTCACTGCAAGAACTGGACAGAATACAGACCAAAGAGAACCTCCTGTCCCAGAAGTACATCGTGTTAGTCAGCCCGATCCTGTGCATAAATACCTTGTGTGAACTTCATCATTATCACCGTCTCTAGTTACAGAACTTAAACTGGAGCAGATTATCAAAACATTACAGGAACTAAAGTAATTTCCAAGTATGATCATTAATCACCCGTGCAAAGTCTATTCGCATACTGAGCTCTCTTCATTGTTCCATTAAGACAGGTACTTTATCTTAATTAGAGCTACTGCTCCAAAAATTAACACTAAAAACAATTTAAAATGTCCTACTGGAACAATCATTTTCTTCTCTCACCTCCTAACTCCATTCAGCTTCCCTGATGTGGAAAAAAAGCATGAAAGACTGGTCAGATTTCTAACTTCTCCCATCATTAGGTATTCGCACATTTTTTTTTCCTGCTAGAAATATTCTTACTGATTGATTCTATATATAGAAAGTCTCAGGGGTAAGAGACTTTGTGCTTCCTGCTGTACTAGCATTTGCAGACAGACCTGGAAAATTTGATTTAAATTTTTGCATATTTACTCTTCTAAAGAATTTTTAAACTTCCTGTGGTGAAGACAAATGTAAAAGTGATGTAATGACACATCATATTTGCTGTCTTTTTGAAACACTTTAGATAGAACAACAGCCACAAAAGTATTATCACTTCCTCCCATCGCAGTGAGGTGAATATCAGAGTTTAAGAGACACAATACACACAAAAACATCAGCTCCTGCCAAATCAAATATCTGCTTCTTACTGAGACAGAAATGAGTGCTTTCAATTTACAGCATATTTTTAGTCCCCCTGGTGACACCACAGCCAAGACCAGTAAACCTATGGAAGCACCTTCTACCTATAAGCTCCATCAGAATACTTTTGTATGCCTGCTAGCAACACAAAAAACAATGATCTGGAAAAAAAAAGCTGTAGATAGCACAAGCTTTTTAGGTGAATAAACAAGAGTGAGAAACAAGTCTGGGATATCAAAAAATGAGCAGAATGGACCAATTCAATTTCCAATCAAACTTCATGTATTTCTGAAATATTACCTACATGTAATCAGCAAGCCAGAGTTTCACAAACTTATTCTTTATTTCGGTAGTGAATTGTTTTCATGTAGCAAAATGAGAGATCAACCATTCATTTTGACAACAAAATTTTAAAGCAAAGTCATAGTCTTGAGAGTGTTCAGAACATTCACACAGTAGCAAAAATTAGAACCAGTCAGGAAGGCTCTAAGAGGACATATTCCATTACATGGTACAGAACTCATTTCATAATGGTTTTCCTTTGTAAGAATAAAGGTACACCAAATGTATATTATGTTCCAGAGAAGCGAACCAAACTATACAGAGATTTTGTTAACAGAAAGAAGTGAGGTATCAATAACTAAAAGGGATATATTCAAGATGGATTCCTGAGTACTTTTAAGTTGATGGGTGTGATCCCACCAATATTCCCAGAAGAACAGAGATGAGAGAGGAGAAGGAATAGAAACCTTCAGCTTTGGTAACCAGGGAGATAGATATAAGACATACCAAACCTTAGATTTTTATGTGCCTAACTCACAGATAAGGTATGGAAAGAATACCTTCAACATAAGTTTACTTCAGAGCAAGTCTCAATCTGTTTACTGGGAATTTTCATCTTGGTTTTCTACATCTTGTGTCTGTATGTGGTACAAAGGAGTACTGATGCTACTAACTCAGCCTAATAGCATTTAAAACATTGCTGAATTTCAAGTCCTTAAAAAAGTAAAAGCAGCTAATTTCTTACAGTGATTGCTAGAAAAAGAGTAGTGAATGATAAATCTAAGGTAGAGTCTCTATGTAAAAAGGCAGCAGATGTTCATTGTTAAGCAATACATCTGGCAGCAGTTGCCTACTCAATCTGGATATCTGTTCCCAGTAAAGTGGCAAAATAAATGTGGTGACTTCTTATGGACAAATCTATGAGAAATCAGATTCCATTAGTTTTGCTGCTGAGAGAATAACATGCTAAAAGGATTCAGAGTGTTAACAGTATCTTTCACCAAGTAGTTCAGCCACAAAAGACTAATAGAGTACGTGCAATACAGCAAGATGTAGGATTCAAAATGCTGTGCCCTTAATTTTATCTTAGGCTATATCTGATTCTTTTTATATGCAGCCCAAAATACAGGGAGAGAAACACTGAATAATTTGGGTGGGAAGGGACCTTTAAGGATCATAATGGCCAGGAATATCTTCCAGTATACCAGGTTTTTCAAAGTCCTAGCCTGACCTAACCTTAACACCCTTCCAGGGGTGGGGTATTCACACCTTCTCTGGGCAACCTGTGCCAGTGCCTCACCAACCTCACAGTAAAATTTTTTTCCTCTATATCCATCTATACCTACCTTCTTTGAGTTCAAAACCTGTTGTCCTCTCACTACAGGCCTTGGTATAAAGTATTAGTCTTTCTCCATCTTCTTTGTAGGCCCCCTTTAAATACTTAAAGGTTGCAATATGGTGCCCCAGAGTCTTCCCTTCTCCAGACTGAACAACCCCAACTCTCTCAGGTTATCTACAGTCAGCCCTCTGATCAACTTAGTGACCCTCCTCTGGACTTGCTCCAGCATGTCCTGTCTTTCCTGTGCCAGGACCCTAGAGCTGGTGAAGCATTCCAGGTAGGGTTTCATAAGAGCAGAGGGGCAGAATCACCTCTCTCAGTCTGCTGGCCATGCTGTTTTGGATGCAGCCCAGGACACAGCTGGCTTTCTGGACTGTGAGTACACATTCACAGTTCTTGTGCAATTTTTCAGAATGGGCAGTACCATACTTAACCCTTCCAAAATCCTTGAAAATCTACTCTGATTTGGGTTTCATGCAATTCTGGTAAGCCATGCATCCTGTTTCTGACTAACTCCTACTTTCTCTTAAGTTACACTAGAAGAATTTTGCTTATCTTGCTTGGGCATATTAACCCATTCACTTAGGACTGCAGTTACTCCAAGCTGCTGCCATTATGTTTGCACAATGTAACCCGATGTTTAAAATCTCAGTAAATTGCCCCAGCTACTTATCAGAGACAGCAATGTGGGCCCATGTGTTCATTTAAATGGCTAAGCCAGACTCAGTCTGTATGACGCCCATACTGTGACTCATCACCTACTTTCTCAAGAGAGGAATGACTACTGTGCTGCAAATGCAGTCAGGACTGCAGAATATTTCCTCTGTTGCCTTGCAACTGTCTATACTGATTCCTCAGAGGAGAAATAGATATTTGCATTTGGGTCCTGTTTGTTGTAACTAACATTTTAACTGACTGGACTTCCTTGCACCTAATGAGCAATAAAGGAAAGTAAGATGCAAGTCCTAAGTTCTGGTATAACAAAGCCTTACCTTTCCAAATATACCCACTTCAAAAGATCTCAGCATCTCCTGTGTTATCTACAATGCAGCTCAATCTGAATAGGTGGAAGTTTTATTTCACAAGTAAATAAGATATTGAACTGATATTTCTAACAGTAGAAAACTTAAAGTGATTAATTAATGCCGTAAGACTGGAAGGACTGATTTGGTAAAACTTTGGATTTCTATTGAAACAGATGAGAAAAAAAAGAGCACATAATCAAACAGTAATTTAAAGGCATATGAATTTACGTGTAACAGCCTACATAGAAATTTTGAAGTCCAGGCAGAGATAAAGTGCATGCAGATGAAGTAGGTCATTCACATTTTTAAAGATGTCTTTCAAAGAGCTATATGACCTCTTAATCAATTTTTTCTTCTTGGAAATTGTCTGCATCTTCCAGGTAATCTTCAAGATCATTGTATCTCTGTGAATGAAATAAAATTTGTATAATTTATCCATATTTAGTAACTGTATTATGTAAAGACTGCTTTTCTTGTTCAACACATGACCAAGTATGCCAATAACAATTTAGAGGCTACATCTAAAAGCACACTAAATGTAATTGTACTACAAATTGTCTTAAAATTGTTCATAAAGAGGTACTGAACAATTAAAAGTTCTTCAGTGTAAACAGAATTGTAAAATACAATTCTGTGCCTCATGTACATCTTTCCCATCTTCCCAAGTTACAGGTCAAGTTTGTTATGTTGCTGCTTTTAAATGAAACAGGGGTCTGCCCACCACAGCCCGGAGATCATGCAGCTGTCAAAAAACTTCATGTCAAAAGCTGATAGAAACTCTGTGTGAGCACAGCAGCAGACCACTACTTGAAACACTGGGTCAGCAGAAACGGGGGAATGGTTGAGCTGGGTTGTATTATTGATGAATGGTAACTCAGAACTGATCCATTAAATCAGACATTTTATCTGAACTTACTTTCATCTGCTCAGAAAAGAATACAGGGAATAACCCAGTCATACCTTCTGAATCCATCCAGTCTCTTCCAAGTGGCTGAAAAGCCGCTCTACAGTGTCTTTGACTGGTTCATCCTCAACACCATCTGATTCAACAATGGAGCTGCAATTCATGTATAACTTGTACTTGAAGTGTTTCAAGTTATGATAAACTCTTGTACGATTTGCACACACCGTACCAACCTTCAAAACCTAAACCAGAGTGAACAAATTATTCCTTTGGATAGAACCATGATTATCTTTACAATATACAGAATTGGTGGGCTAATCTAATAAGATTTAACCAGTCAGTCCAGGAAATTGTTTGGAATAACGAAATAAACAGAATGACACCACATGCATAAAATTAGCACAAACCCATGTAATTTTCACAGCCACAGCAGAAAGATTTTCGAGCAAGCAGGCAGCCAGCAAGTCCAAGCAATGGCAGCTTATCAGTGCTGTCTTCTTGCAAACACAATTATGTTTGTAATTGGTTGTATCTTTCCTATCTCCCAGTGGAACTTTGTTACAAAATCACCAACACTTTAGACAACCATCATATTGTGAAAGCAGAGGAAGAGGAATTATTTGCTTACTTTTGCTTAATATGTAAGTACTTCCTAGGGAGAAGGAATACCAGATTTAACATTTTGTAAACTGAAAAATATTCAGTGTTTCTTCAAGAAGTACATATAAACACATATAGGCATACACCTCACAGCACTTACTTAATAAATGGAGAGGCTGAATTTCAAAGAAATGAAATCTGAACTTGAAGCTTTATACAATACAAACATTAATTGGCAACTGTTTGGGAGGAATAGCTGAGATATGATGGTACAGATAATAAAGCCTCTGCATCTCCCAGTTATTACCAGTTTTACCTCTATGATTTCCATGCAGAAAAGATGGAACTGACTAATTTCACAGTTTTTTTCAGAGCAGTATTTATAGGTAATCAAATGGTAAAATGAGCCAGTTTTGGACTGATGTCTTGTCACACCTTTCCATAACAAATATGTAAATGGTTAAAGTTCTCTGCATTAGTAATGCAATCTACCTACAATTGCATTGTTGCTTTTACTGTATGTGCAGATATAGATATATATATATTTATAAGAATCAATTTTAATTTTAAGTTGCAAGACTATTTCTTCTGAGCCACAGAAGTGATACCTTTTATTGCTAATAATCTGAATACTCTCAAACTACAAGCAGGTTAAGCTTCAATTAATGCCTTTAACTTACATTTTCAGGGAGCTTTTCTGAATGCATGACCAAATGTTTGCATCTGTGAGCAGTTTTCCAGACCACCTGATCTACTTGTGCAACCTAGCACACTATCTCTATCTGCTGACAATGAAAGTAACAGAAAAGTGTATTTTAAAGATTATGTAAATGGAATTTGTATGTGTTAGTTATATATTCTCTTAACTATATGAATATATCTTAATTTCCTAAACATATTAATCAGCAGCTCAGTGGATATCACCAGGCATAGTATCAGTTAAGTCAAAAGAGACACACTCACTTAAAAGAACTTTTGATCTGACCTACAGTAAATTGTTAGTAACTGAAATTTTAAACATTTTGAGATAAAAATGCCTATTACTATGTTTTAAGTCTTTACTGATCATGTAAATGTTGTACCTATATACAGCTCCATTTTCTAGTATCCCCAAAACTGAAAAACTAAGGCTTGTCTGGTGCTGCAGACGCTTCTGAAGTGCAACACCTACCAACTAATGCTGAGCCTTGATTAATTCAAATTTCCAGAAGCACCATTTCAAATACTGCAGCAATGAAGAATTGAACTGCCAGTGTTTTGTACAGCATTGCACAACTTTTCAGCATCCCAAGTAATGAGGTGTGGCATTTGGAACATTATGTGATATAAAATAGGAGATACCATCTTACATCAAACTGGTGGCCCAGTTTTCTCCCTTGTGACAACAGCTAGCAGGAGATATGTAGGAAGCTAGTATAAGATCCAGCACAAACATTAGAATGATGATAAGACTACTGCACATTTTCTGGCAGTCAAGAGTTAAGATCATCTGTATCCTCCCAAATATCATGTTCCATAGTGTGAAAGAACCTTCCCCAAGAACCTGTCTACTTTGTTTTGGTACCCAATACTATTTTCCCTTCCAAAATATCCTGTGGCAGTGAGTTTCATAGCTTATTTATGTGTGACGTGGAGAAATGCCAAAGGCAAATAGCTAAATATCGTATAAATGTAACCATGTATTGTGTTTTTAAGCAAGAAAGATAGTCTAAAAATACAATGCTATTTCAGAATGCAGCTTTGGAAAGAATCTCAGTACTGTACTCTAATTTTTTCCCCTCTGAGTTGCTCTGTGTTAATGCTTAACTTATCTACTAAAGCTGGCCCTATCAGCCAAAGTTGTGTTAAATCACTTTGTAAAGAATGTAGGAGCATGGTTGGACAATAGCACAACATGTAGTGACTGAATCCATGTCCTCTAAGCATGTTTATAAAGAGAACACCAAAACTAAGAGTAGAAAACAGTTTATAATCCAGGTGACATAAGGAGCAAGGAAGTATGGCGGACACTTATATCTCTAAACCTTGTGATTCTCCCTGATCAGGGGGAAATGAGAATTGGCACCTAAACAGTGAACAATCACTGCAAGCCTAAGCAAAATTGGAACAGCTGTTTCTCTTCTCTTTCTACTGGCAAAGCAGAATACTTTGGAGATGAGAGAAAAGGAAAGTTTCATGCAGAAGAAGGAGGTTGGAGGTCTGTTTTTGTTCTCTTCACATCCACTTTTCTCGGGTATTTTCAAACAAATCCATAGAAAATAGTCCAACTATGTGTTTCCATTCAATTTGATCTGTCAGTGCTGAACTGCCTTCTCTATTAGTCAATTAGGCTTGTGAAATGGCAGTTTTATGCAGCTCCGTGAGCCTCCTTGTCTTTTATATTTTTTTCTAAATTGGCAGGACAAGTTGCTCAATGCATTGCCAGCAGAGCTTTAAAGACAACTTGAGAACAGTACTTTTAGCAATCTAAACTGCAGGTCACCATAAGAACACAAATGTTGCATTACAAGATACAAGACACTATTAAAAATGTGCTCAATTACTCTCTCTCCTGAGCCTCCTTAACAGCCACTGAGCTATACTGAGCAGGCACATAGCAGACATCCCCAGATGCTGGTGTACACAGGGTAAAAAAAGCTCTCATTTTGTACTGCTAAGCCGAAGAGGACAAAAATGAACTAGCAAGTTAATTCAGTATTCCATAGGATATTTCAAGTTTTTTCCAAAGTGAAAAATAGCCAACACTTTATGCAGCACAACATTTGGTCAGCAGCGTGGGAACTGCTACTGTTATTTCCACAGTTAAGCTGAAAGTTAGGTAAAAATTAAATTCTTCTGCTAGTTCACTAATTATTTCTGGTTAGGTAAGGCACACGCTTCCCATGAAAAACAGTAATTTTAAATTAATGATTTAAGAAAGAATGCCTGTGACAGACTGCAGTATCAGTGCTGGGATGATTGCAGAGGACTTACTGTTTTCCTCCAATAAACAGGATTAAAAAGGGGAAAAGCATTGCTGGAAAAGCCTAGATTTCTTGACTATCATGCACATACATATTTTTCAAAACAGAATATCAGCAACTGCTGCTCAGAAGGGTCTGTAATATAAGAAAAACTCTGTCACAGATTTTCAAGCTCCTGCATTACATGCAGAGCTTGTATAATGACAAAATGATAATCATGCTGACAGCTCTCAAATCTGTAAGTTAAAGAATTTGCAAACACCCAAACAATACAGGTTTGAGCTTCAGTAGGGTATACTTCCTGTTTGACAAGGGCTTCACTTTATTTTTACTTAAGGAATCTCATTATACCTCATTACCAAATATACCTAAAAACCCCCTGTTTCTGAAACTTTTTTATTTTCAACAAATACTGTAAGGAACTTCAGCTGTGTTCAAAAATTCTTTTACACTCACAAATAAAATACCATGTGTGTCTCCTGAAAGGGAAGAAACTTGGATATCAGCTTGGAAAAACAACTGTAGCAATATTTTATTCTTGACAAATCAAGTGCTTTGAATTTATCATAAGAAGTCATGAATTGCATCACTGAAGTCATATGCATACCTAAAAATCATAACACTTATGTGGAGCTGTAATTTTGAAGGGAAGATCTCTAAATATTAGAAACACACAGGTTCTTGAGAGTCAAGGTTTTCAAAAGGCTCAGCTACGAAATAAAATTGTATTAGGCTATTATTAAATTATTTTAGGTGACTTATTAAATCACCTAAAATGACTGCTTAATGGAACATTATGTAACAATATGAAAGATGCCTTTTAGTTTAAAAAAAAAAAAATCTAATCCAATATGTTCTACAAGTGACAACTGAGGGAGAAATAGATGCAAGACTACCTAAATGGAAGTGTTCTCTAGTTTGGACAAGTAATTCTGATGCATCTGAGATGCCAGGATAATTTGTTCTGAGTGAATAGCTATGTGGGAAAGAGCAGATGTGGGAAAAACATCTGAAGAATGAAGCAATAAATTTTGACAAGGTCACACGTGGACTGCTAGAATGACCATTGCACTCAGGGTTTGAACCTAGAGCAAACAAGAACTTTTGGAGTGCACATGGACTCACCAAGTGCTAGAGGCAGAGCAGGCACAGAATTAGTAAGCCTAGAGACCCAATGTTGAACAAACCTTACCTGCACCAAAATAGAAAGCACAATCATTCAATGGCAATGATTGTCCATCTTACAGAAAGTTACTTTTACAACATTTTTGACCACCAATCAATGCAAGATTCCCGCTGGGAAAGTCTTAAGGGCATTATAGGCACACACAAAGGTAAAGGAAGGGCTTTTTCATTAAGGGGTAGATGCGGGGAGGAAACAGCACAAGGGTCATTGTGATGCAGACAAAACCAAAGGTCACAGAAAAACATCTGATTTATTTTCTTGATAGAAGAAAAACTTAAAAATAAAACTTTAAAATATAGTGCTGGTTTGTAATTACCTGTTTATCATCTGACATGAAGTCATCCACTTCCAAAGTTTTACTATTATAAAGCCTTCCAGAGAGCAGCACAATGAACTTACACCACCGCTTCAGCTCACAGGCCTGACAAGACATATTTTCTGCACTTTGCAAGCTTATGCGAACATCTGGGTAACAATCCACACGCTCCTGAAAAAGAGATTCCAAATAACATTGAAGAACCTCTGTAAACTGAACGATGCCACTAACAGGCTGCTGAGTACTCTGTACTCACAAAAAATTAGTCCAAGAGAAATGAAACCAAATTTCATTATTACAGTGATCATTCAATCATCACACCCATGACACTAATTCTCTTCTAGTAATATACATACAACAACTAATTGCTCTATACTGACGTATTTTTTGTAGCAGTAGAAAGTTCATGATGAAAATACTGTTTACCTTCTTGTGGGAGGAGGAAAAAATCTTGTTAGAATGTTTAGCAAGTGACAAAAAAATCCTCAAATGTTAACTGCTAAAGTTTGCAAGAAACACATTCAGGTAGCTGGGAACAGATTCTGTTCTGCTACCTGAATGTTTGTCTAGTTATCAACATGTAAAATATTTCTGATATTTATATAAGCACCAAAACAAATTATTTAAGTTAAAGAACAATAGTTGCTATTAAAAAGGAAATATAATTACAGTGATTGTTGCACCTTTACAGAGAATTTCAGCATTTAAAGTAGAATCTACATACCTTGTATCGATCCTTCCAGCGACTTCTACAGATTAGGTTCTCAAGACGAGGCTGAATGAAGCGGTCGTCCAAATAATGAAGTGAGAGCAGCATCTCTTGTGCATACTTCTTTTGTCTTGTTCCATCTGTTCAGTGAGAATCATCACTAATATGCTGACCACCCTACGTTGTACAAGCTCTTTAGATAAAATTTTCAAGGACATTATGCTTCTGCATACAAAGAACTACGAATGATTTTACTAAACTGTTATTGAATACATTTGCTACCGTTACCCATAAAAGTGATCCACACAATCCATGCAGTTTGCTAAAGGATTTTATTATTTAAAATGGCTACAAGAATAAACTCCACAATCAAGCCTAAAGCTCTCGTCCTAAATGGAGATCCATTCACTCAATCCTATTTAAAACAACAGAAAAGGAGGAAGCATGTGGAGGAATGTCGTGCTTTTCAACCAACCTGTTTAAGTTGTTTGAAATGTATAAGGGAAGTGGTTGGAATCCACAAAAACAAACTGCTCTGAGCTACTTCTGAGCAGAAATTTTGACAACTCTCTTTGTCACTTATAAAAATCACAGAGAAACTGACCTTTACGTCACTAGCGCAGTCAGATGCCTGGAGTTAGCATAAGTACTTCCAAATACTCAAGCAAAATAAATAAAAAAGCATGAGGATGAGTAAAACTACCACTATTGCTGTTTCCCAAATACATGCTGGACTCCAGGAAACAGGACTTCCGTAGATGGCGGTCAATGCACACTGCCCTGGAACCTCAGCATGTACAGACATAAAACTTAATTCAGCTACCTTCTAGCAAAGCTGTTATCTAAAAAAAAAGCAGACCTGAGAAGGACCACTGGCTATCCAGCTTTCTATATAAACATAGTTAATTATCATTATAGCCACCATAATTGCAATTAACTGTTTTTCCATATTCACTTTACACACACATTTGCAGCATGAGCTTGAAGAGGCTGTACTAGACCATAAAACAAAATCCCTCCCAATAAAAAGCAAGTGTAAACTCCAATACTATAGCAGCTGCTCTTGAGTCAAAACTAATGAAGAGATTCACTTCCATGAACTCAGAACAACCCATTCTACCTTACAAAAATACATTTCTGTAATGCTAGGCTATGTTCATACAATGTTCACGTACAACCTCCAGCTCACCCGCAGAGCTCATTTACTTCCAGCAACTTGGCAGTAAATTGCTACATTTTATTGAGCAGATATCATTGGAAATAGAAGGAAGCTATTACAACATTAATCTGGCAGTGTTTACTTATTACTTTTCAAAGGCTTGTTTTTACTCGTTGAAACAAAACACACCAAACACCTGAAAGAACTAGCAGTGGTAGATGAAAGACATGTTTTAGCTCCAAGAGTATACAGCTTTTATTCTGAGGTCTGTGGAGTACTTCAGTTTCTCCATTCCCTCTAAGTTCCCGATGACACCAAAACCTCCACTCTTGGCATTTCACTAATTCCTTCCATAATCTGACACCGAGAGCCCTCTCCTTAATCCCATCTTTACAGGGCTTATGAAACTATGTATGAGGCTGTTATTCAGCCCCACTAGGCCAAATGCCAAAAAGTACTTCCTCAGAAAGAGTACGACAAGTACTGACTGCAGCTGAAGCTTATTTATCTGATGTGTTAAAAAAAAAAGAAGGGAAAAAATATGATATAGAGTCATCTCCATAACTAAAAGCATTTATTATCTATCAAATTCCTAAGAAAAAAAGCTGTGAAGCACAAGAGATTTTGACAAACTAGCTGACCTTGCAATGTTTTCATTGAGATATCTGCTTTGAAAGTAATTTGGTTTTCATGCTGGAAAGGCTACTACTGATTAGGAACACAGAAACACATTCCTACATCTCAAGAAGGCATTTCAAGCCTTCTGTGCTCAAGAATTAAGTCTACACATTTTTCCAAGATTACTGTATCGTTTTCAGACTGACTCCCCTCTGCTCTCCCCCACCAAAGTTATATAGCAGGAAAATCACAGATTTCAGGACCCTCAGTTCTACAATCAGGAGAAGCACCCTTCCCTAGAACAAATGGCTTTATATAATTTCAAATGCATTAATATATTATTTTATGAAATTTACTTACCATATAATGAGCTCAGAAAAGTGTCATCAATTGCATTTATGAGGAAAGCCTTCACTATTCTTTTGAAGTGTACATAATGATCACAGTGAGATACTGGGAAGAAAGCAATACAACCAAAGTTTAACAAAAGAAGGGAAAAAAAAAGTCACATTAGAAGTCCTATAAGAAGAAGAATTCTTCTTCAGTATTGTAAGTTTATAATTTTAAACTTATTTAAATATAGATTGAGAAATAATTTCAATGCACAATTTATACACCCACAGGATTTTGCCTTAAAATTGTGCTTCTTATCCCAATGATCCTACAGAATTTTAGCATTCTAAAGTCCCATGTGCTTCCAGCAAGAAGAGTCTGCAGTAAGACCTACAAACACTAACAGAAGTGAAGAATTAGTTCTACAAACAGAGAAAATAATATAAAATCAGAGAAGACCAAGCTTATGTTGTGGTCATGGGTTTTTTGCTTGCGCTTTGTTTTGTTGTGTTCATTTTTTTTTCTTTCAAATACAATTCTGCTGAGGTCTTCAGCGGGGAGAAATACCACAAATGCTTATGACTACCTACAACTAGCACTGACTGTCCAGTCACCACATACCTACTTCTGAACAACAAAATATGGAAGAAAATAACTTGCATAAGGTTCTTCTTCAAATCTCTCTGCTCCATCCAGAAACTGGTTTTCATAAAAGAACAGCTTGAAGAGTTTTCATGCTCTGTGTAATTCAGCCAAGATTGGCCAATGAAGTCAGAAACCCCTCTAGACCTCTGGTCCCAAGTCTTACCACCACAGAATAAAAATATATTAAAAAACCCAAAACAAAACAAAACAAAAAAACCCAACAAAAAAAATTCAAAAAATAAAATCCCAAGCCCCAGACTGATAGCAAGACCAGAATTTGGACAGATTAACATAGCTGCTCTTAGCATAAACCACAAAATTGTAGGATGAAGGATGATGCCTTCAGGTCTCCATAGTAATGAATGCATCATGGGCAGTCTACTTCATCCTAAATCAGAACAACTGAAAAAAAAGTTGTGCAATAAGGTTTCACTTTCTCCCCTCCAACTTATACCCTCTCTTTAATAGGATATTTAAAGACTGCGAAGGTTTACTGTGGAAATCAGAATACTTTCATAATAAATTGAAAGCTTTTAGGTATCTGCTTTTAAATACCATATCCTATTCCTTAGCATTTGTATTCAGCCCATTAATTTTTATTACAGTACTACAAGCTAGTTATACGTGAAAAATTATCACTAATTTTGATCTTACACTGTGGGACGTAGCGTGCCAGCAGCTCGCTGTTTGATGGATTTGGTTGCTTTTGATGTGGCTGATTTTCATTCTTCACATGCTCTGTGTTGTCAATGTCATCACCATCATCACTGTTTTCCTCTTCCTCTATTATGAAATCTTTCATGCTGTCACCATCAGTTTCACTGCCTGCTGATGGTGTGAGGGGCAACTGACAGAATGGTTCCTCTTCTGTTGCTGCTTCACTATTAGAATCCTAATTAAATTTTAAAAAGTACTTCAAACACAAGAATTTTCAGTATTTGCACAGACAAAATGCTACATACACCAGCTAAGATTTTTGACCATCTAATAACACCATTTGTTCAGTTAACAAGAAAGCACAAATTTCCAAATATACATCATCCTGTACTAGACAACAATTACTTTCAGCTTTAAATTAGCCATTTCCACATACCTCCCTTCAGTCTATTTCTAGGAATTAAGCTAACAGATCTATAAGACTGACTCTAAGATTCTAATACTTCAGCAAGTATTCTGCTTCCTGATAAAAATAACTTGATAGATTTTCAGCAGTCAATAGTTATCCAGTTAATGTGACTGTTAAAATATTACAGAACTACTAATTTGTCATGCATTCAAACCCAAAAAATCCAACTGATTTGTGCCTCTTAACCTTTCCTGAGATTATTTTTTTTTTATTTCCTCCAATTAAATTTCAAAGATTAAACCCTGACCTCACAATTTGCACTGCTGCAGGATCTCCGAGCTGTGCTCTGTCTTACAAGTTCCTTCAATTTTTCAAGCACTCTCTGTTTCCTGCTAGCAGGAACATTCTCTGTAGGGCATGTTTTATCAGGCTGCTGTTCTTCAGAACTCTCATCGTCATCCATTATACAGCGGCGTTTGGCAGAAACCTTTCTAAGAAGTATGTCACTGCCCTCACTTTCATCGCTGTCGTACATGACAGAGGTGCTCAACCTCTTGCGCTTCCCAGGCACAACGCACTCATCGTCACCATCTTCTGCTACTTCCCCACCGCGGTCTTTCTCCTGCTGATCCGCAGGACTGCTCTCCACAGCCGTCGGATCTTTCTCATCTATTTCACTTTCGGATGTGGCAGACTCCTCCTCCTCAGAGGTGGCTGAGGATTCGTCATTGCTGTCCAGCAGTATGAGCGCCCTCCTAGTGCGTCTCCAATCGACTCGGGATCTGGGTGATGCCAGCTCTGTCCCGCCTGTCTTATTTCTTGTTTCGTATCTTTTCGTATCTGTTTGTACCCCCATCGGAAAGCTGTAGCAACACACCTAAATATAAACCGGCAGAACAAAGCACTTACTACACTGTGCTATTCAAAGGGAAAAAAAAAAATAAAAAAAAGAGTACATTTTGCTCCGCATGCTCATGACTTAGCAGCACCATTAAGAGACTCACGCGGAAACCGGCACCAAACAGCACTCAGCGCGCACAGCAGCTTTTCCAAAGGCTACACGTCACTCAGGACGCACAGAAGCGCCCGGCGTGGCTACACGGAGGAAGGGATCGGGTCTGGGACGCCGCTGCCGCTCCCAGGGCCGGCTCCGGAGCCGTTCGGGGCCGTTCGGGGCCGTTCCCGAGCCTCAGCACACTCCAGCCCGCGCGCCGCCGTTTCCCGCCGCGCGCCGCCTCAGCCGCCCAGCGCGGGCTCCCGCCCCCTCCTCCGCTCCGCGCGCCTCGATTGGCCGCCGCGTCTGTCACTCATCCCGCCGCGATGTTTACGGAAGTGCGGTCACGCCGCGGAGGAGGGTTTTGCTGGAGTTCGCGCGCAGAGCCTGCCGAAGAGGGGGTGGTAGCGGGTTCGAGTCCCGGCTCGGGCCCTGCCCGCGCCTCACCCTGAGGTCTCAGGCAGCGCTGTCCTGTGGTGTTTAATTGTTTGTGCCCGTCCTCGGTACCTCCGCAGCGGGGCTGGCAGGGGCCGCCGCTGGTCTGAGGCGCTCCCCGCCACAGCAGCTTCCTCAGCAGCCGTGGGAGCAGAGCGGGTGGGTTTGTGAGGGGCGCCTGAGCGAGCTGAGGTGTCTGGCCTGCAGAAAAGTGGGCTCGGGGAGGCCTTATGGTTCCCTACAACTGCCTGAAAGGAGGGCGTAGCAAGGATGGGACAAGAGGAAATGGCCTCAAGTTGTGCCAGGGGAGGTTTAAGTTGTGCATTAGGAAGAAAATTCTTCCCTGAAAGGATGGCTAACCATTGGAACAGGCTGCCCGGGGAAGTGGTGGAGTCGCCATCCCTGGAAACGTTCAAAAGACGTGTGGATACAGCACTTGAGGACAGGTTTTGTTATAAATGAGAAGCTTGATTAGGCCAATATTCAAGCATCAATCAATTTATTAATTAATATGGTAAAGTATGAACAAAACAGCACTGGGTACAGCGGAGGCAGTTTTCCCTCCAACTGCACACTGATGTTATAGGGGTACTAAGAAGCTTTCTCAGCAGTTTCTATTCCAATTTTTTTACTCATCAGCAGTTTCTATTTCCAATTTTTACATCGCAATTCTATACACTATTGTGATTTAGTTTTTCTTCAGGATGCATCCCAAAAAGGAGGATCCTCAGATGGTGGTGCTAGTTTCCAAGATGTTGGTCTGCTTTCCGCAAGAATAAAGATGAATCCCATCTGGTGAAGTCCAGCTCCCCAGATGTGGGTCCACCTTTTTAATTACAATGACTATAAATCTCATAACAGTGATGTCAAAATGATCAATTTTGGTCAAAATGATCAATCCTTGAGATGATGTTCATCTTTCTTTCTCAAGCTGTTTTTCTCTGTTTTGTTAAGGCGTGAGATAAGCATATTTCCTTTATATATATATATACCAAAGTTATAGTTTCAAGGATACAAGCAATATTCTAAAATTATACTTCAAAAGGTTATTATTGCAGCACTCTTTAAGGCCTGACTACAAGCAAAAAGCAACATCCTTAACACTTTAATTCAAATGCTCCTAAATCAACCAAGGTTAATTGCAAACAAAAGATAGGTTCAAAGGCCTTCTTCCATGTTTTACTTTCCTCAGTTATTATTAGAATTCACAGCTGTCCCATGGTTGGTTCCCACACATATCGCAATCACAAATACACACATTGCCTGTCTGTACCTGACACGAAACACAGCTTTGTATTTCACAGTTTTAATGGTGAACATAGTGGTGGTGCTGGGCTGGTGGTCGAGCTTGATTATCTTAAAGGTCGTTTCCAGCCTTAACGATTCTATGGCTCTGTGAATAATAACGAGCTTCTGCTCGTTTTCTGCATAAAGCATCTTTGAATAGGATGCTGGATCCTGTTCAGAGCTAATAAGCTTAGAGATGCATTTTAATAACAAGATTCATGTCTTAAATTTTCTCTGCTATGCTTGGTCTGTGGCAGAAAACTGCTGTTACCTTGGAACTCATTCTGCTGATATACTTTGGTATTCTTTTAACAAGATCTTGTAATTGCTTCCATATATTTCTTTAAAAATAGCTGCTTACAAAACCATAAGGAGAGAAAATCATAAAAAGACAATTATTTCTCATCTTATTTACATAATGAATTTGATATGGTGAAAGGTGTGTACAGGTGTGTTGAATTGCCACCAAAATGTTTATATTGAAAGTATTCTAATGGTTATAATTCAAGGATTGTATTGCATTAGGGGATTTGTAGTCCTAGGCTGACATTTCCTTTAATTGCTTTAGATTTAAAGCCAGTATATGGATTTTCACATAAATATACGGATCAGAGTTTACCCATGATTTATTATTTTCTCCAAAGTGTGGTGAAAGTCAGCATTTTAGGGTGCTGCTCTGTCCCTGGTCTCCATCATATTTCTTGCTTCCAACGCCGCCACCTTGTGACAAAAGGCATAAAGGAATCTTGGTGGTTTTACTCCTGTAGTACAGCGGTCAGAAATAACGTAATTACAATGAAAATATTGTATGTAACTAAAGAAATTATCTAGTAAATACATTTTTTTTCCTACTTCAATGACATGAAGAGTTTCAGTTATGAATACTGAAGGTCTGAAGGACCATGAGAAGTTTTTACTATTCACAATACTTATATCCTGATGATTTTTCAGGTGAGCCCCAGTCCCAGGGGAATTGACAGCATGGGGTCATGTTCGACTTTAGTAGCAGAACTCAGTCGAAAGTCAGAAGTTTTCCAAACAGACAAATTTTCATCAAAACTCCTCTCTAAGTATCTTAATATGTTCTGTACACATTAAGCAAACTCATTTGTCTCATAGAAAATAAACACAGTTGATTTTCTTGTGTACCATAGCATTTTTCCTGACTTTATGCAGTTACTCTGCCATGTGATGGCAGCAGCATCTCCCTAGTACAGAATTTTATATTTTACCGAGAGATTCCAGTCCCCTATGATTTTAGATAATAGAGAAATTGTTATATTGAAATCTTTATTTTAAGTGGCAGTCCCCAGGAACCCCTTCTGTCGCTGGCTGCTTTAGCCTCCGAGTATTTGCTCTGCTGCTTCCCAGCTGGTCTGTTAGTTGTGTGGCTGTTGCTGTGTTCACATTGCAGTTTCTCTGGAGCTTTAGCTCTTCTGTGATGTCCAGGGTTATATGAACATTCCTCCCACAAAACAGACCCTTCCTGCTTGGGGTATTCTCCTGTCCCTAAGGTAAGCAATGGGAAGCTCAGAGCCCGCGGTTCCCAGGGACTGTTTCCTGCAGCAGTACAGCATTTGCAAACACCCTGTGCCTCCCAGGCACACTGAGCATTAGGCTGGCTCATGCCCAAATAGTAGTGTTGGAATTTACCCCAACTGGAAAAAAGAAAAAAAACAAAACAAAACAAATAAAACATCTTAAAAAGCTCTTTTTGACTTTTAAACTTATGTAGAGGTTCAGTCTGGCTGGGACTGGCACAGGCACCAAAGTTGCTGTTTGACAGATTGCAATAGCTCAACAGTGTGTTGAGCTCTACTCAACAGCAGAGTAGAAGTGGTAAGCCACCTCTGAGTTTGACAAGGTGTTTAGGTAGTGGCACCCTTGACAATGAGCTTTAATGCTTTTGAAATAAATTTTCAGCATCGCAGTTCCTTAGAAAGGACTTTTTACTGGTCACCAGCTCACATCACCAGGGACTCCCCATTCCTGTCCAGTCCATTTATGTCATGCATTAAATAGAGACATAAATCAACCACACAATAACAGTTTCATCACCAGAAAGAGCTGCTAGCACTCATAGGGAGGTCCCCAAGTAAGACTGCACCCAAAGTGTAGAAATTGAATGTAAGGTTGTCTTCTTTTTATTTTTTAAATTCTTTTAATATTTCTCTCTGTCTTCCTTGAACTCAGCTTCCTGTAGGGTACATGAAGAGCATATTACAGGGGACTCACTATCTTGCATTTCTCTGCCTCCTATTCCTTGTCAATGAAAGACCATTTCCCTAATTTTAGGGAGAAACCCTGCAAATGGTAAGCCTCCCCAAAAGCCCTTTTAGATGCTGGCTGACTTTGACCCGATTCTTGTCATTTTTTGTTATCACTCTGTAGTCAGTAGCAACAGAGAAATTGACTTTAATAATTACAATTTTCTAAGTGAAAACATTTTAAGATTTGATTTTCAATGCCTATTTTAAAGAACATACATCTCCATTTAGAAAAAGTGTGTTTCCAAAAAAAGTTTAAAAAGTTTCCTGGAGCACAGTTTTCATAGTAGTTCTAAAGCACCCCCATCCCTCATGCTTTTGTGAATAGTGCAACTTTTCTCAGAGACTGGAATTCATTTCAGCACAGAAGCCTTTTTAAGGAATTAAATGGGGTTTATGAGATCCTTAATCCTGATTCTGGCTCTTTGTGTGGTGTTGAATTTCA
This sequence comes from Fringilla coelebs, assembly GCF_963513975.1. Lineage (NCBI taxonomy): Eukaryota > Metazoa > Chordata > Aves > Passeriformes > Fringillidae > Fringilla > Fringilla coelebs. The sequence continues at coordinate 79,062,461 of NC_140029.1, read as the reverse complement.
TAGAAAGAGTGAATTTCAGACAAAAGAGACCAATGGAGTTAACATTTAATCTCTTTTTGAAACACTGAGAGCTTTCTGGTCTTGTGAGATTCTGAAATGATGTTTCATATACAAAAGTTTTCTTTGTGTGTCTTGTAGGCTGGATCATGATTACTAGATGACTTGCATGATGTGGTCAGCAGTGCCTTTGGGAACTCTCTTCCCTGCTATTTAAATAGTTGCTATTTATATAATATTTGATAAAATGTGTAGTTTACCTTGCCCTTTGTATATGTAAGGTAAAATCTTTTATCTTCAGTGCCTGAAGTATATACAGTCTAATGGTAGGAGGGTACAAGGCTGCATGTAGTTAAGGTTCATTATTACTATTTGAAGATCACCTCTCCTTTGATCAGTTTCACTCTAGTAAAACTCAGTTTATTCTATTTTCCCTGCCTCAAGATTTCAGAAATACCTTGGTCTTTCAAAGTCACATAGAGTATGAATTACATCCTTCTGTGTTGAAGTAAGAGACTGGGGAATAAATAGGATTTGATGTTTATCTGGTGCTGGTATAAGGGTGAGGCATTCCTACAAAATCCTGGAGAGATTGTTTGAATGATCTCAATGTTTAGATAATGCTTGCTATAACTCAACCATGTTGATGTGCTGAATTTTGAGCCAGAGCAAACCAAGGCATAACTTACTAGCATCTCCAAGAACTGTGTAATGAAGCTCAGTAGTTTTGTACATTGAGGGGAGGGGTATTTCATCCTACTTTCAGAGTTTTTCACCTTCATTTTAATATTTCCTGGAGAATTTACTTAAATTTACTTAAACTTTTGTGTGGTTTCTTTTCTCTTGGTCACAAGTTAAACACAAGCTCTTGGCAGCATTTCCCTAGCTGGAGTAGGGTCTTTTGCCAGGAGGAATGTGATGAGTCATGATGTGTGACCGGAATAGCTGGGCTGTTAAAATTGCCAAGAGTTGATGGAGTTCCACCCACAGAACTGTGCTTAGGTACTTGAATATATTCGATCTGTGGCAGCAGAAATAAGAGACTCTTAGAAGGAACTGTAGTGGCAAAAGCATTAATCTCCTTGTTAATGCATGTGCACTAACTTCTTACCATGCTATATACCAGAGCCTCTGGACATGCAAAAGCCTGTCAGCTTTAACTTAGCCTTCGTTTTTGGCCTGGCTTGATGAATGACTATTAAAAGCCTTCCTTGGTGTTTGCATTGCATTATAGATATAAAAAGTAAGTATTTAAACTATAATGAAGAGAACACCTACCTGGTTTACCCAAACTGCATGTACTGCAAACAGGATACCAAAGTATACACAAACAAACTGACATCCCTACATTTCTTACTGTGTACATTTCTAACTTAATTGAGGGAATGAAGGTGACGGAACCCTGCTTGTAGGGAGGTGCAGTTTACATAATGTATCTGTAAAGTTTAGAAATCTGTTAAATTATTTGCATAACAGCAAAGTCAGAATAAAGGACTGTTTTGTCCCAGGGTTGATGGTGGTTCTCTCAGATTTACTGTTTGAGTAAAGCGCCTTTCATGTGTAGATATTTTTTCTATTCAGATCATTGGCAAAAAGAAGAGGTACAGGTATCAGGACAATTGCAGACAGAGAGAGTTTAGAGTCTTAACCTGCTCCTGTGGAGCCAACAACAGAAGTTCAGCTGACTTCAGCCACACAGATTCAGAAGAAAGATCTTCAGAAAGATCAACACAGGAAAAAAAACGTGTGAAAAGGTATACAAGAGAAAAAGAGAAAGCAGGTTTCCGTGGCTGTTCTTCGAAATAGATATATATTTAAAAATGTAATTTTAATTGTAGATTTACTTGTTTCAACCATATGAAAAATGGAGGTAACATGGAGAGATCTTTCATTGTTAAAATAACTAAAATAGATGGATTTTCACTTTACATATTCATCTCTGAAATTCTTTATTTTTTTCTTATTATTGTGAAATTTGCACATCTGCTCTGGTTCAGTATTCTCCCAGCCTTCTCTGAAATTCTTTTGTATCTGCTTACCACTGGCCTGTTGCACAGCAATACTGAATTTAGAGGGCTTATTTTTCATTGTTAAAATCCATGACTCTTTCAGCATAATTGGAATTATATATACAAAATACCAGTATTATATATACAAAATAACAGTATTATATATACAAAATAACAGTATTTACAACATGTATTATGTATCAAAAGTACCCAAAAGCAAACGGTAGACAAGAAAGATGCAAATGATGGTACCTGGTAAGTAATCAAACGTGCTCCTAAGCACAAGTCCTTTGTAAGTACAGTAATTTCTTGTTTTCTTAGCAAGCTATGTTCATCTAATGTCCTTAGCATAGGTATGGTCTTTGCAGACACCAGGTGGTGCAGTGGGGTTTTTCCTCACCCTAACTCTGTATTTAAAGTTTACCATCCCCTCTACTCTGTGCTTGTTCTCCAGAAACAGCCTTTGAGTTCAGCTTACATTGTACTGAGGCGGGGATGTGGTCTCTGGTAAGCCAAATGAAAGAGTGTTACACAAACGTCCTGTCTTGAAATTCTGCCTAGAAATTATCAAAACCACAGACAAGTAGATAGAGCACAGGATCTCAGCTGCTGAGGTCATCCACTTCCTTTGAGATTATATAGATCAGAAATATTCAAACCTCTACCACCTTTCCCCACACATTCAAGCAGTATTTAGTCCAGAATAGCAGCATTTTCAGCAAGGTGAAATGGGCCTGAAAGAAAGAAAGCCATTTACTAAGTAAGCAGTCCCAGACTGAATTGCCCCTGAACACTGCGAATGATGAAATAATTTGGTCATGTGAAAGACCTCAACGACCTGTGCCCTTTGAGGTCTGGGCTAGATTTTTATCTTAGATTTCTTAGGCTAATGTAGTTTCTCAGTTCCTTTCCCATGACTTTTTTATTTCTGATGTTATCTAAGCATATGTGACATACTTTCCCATTCAGATCTAGAGGTGTCTTATATTTTAGCTATACAACATGCTTAGGAATAGTTGTGGCTACTTTTTAAGCACATGGGGATACTGGGGGAGGGAAAGAAAGTTCTTGGTGGGGAGTGTTGGTAAAGTTGCTTTTATTAGATATGAATGTTTGCCAGTAGCTTAACTTTAAAACTAGTGCTGACTGTAATTTTCATTTCTTATAAGGCTTTTGCGTCCCCCTCCCCCTCTTGACTTTTGTGTAATTTGGCTTATTAAAAAAAATTATTATTATTCTTTATATATTCCAATAAAAGGTTTAAACAACTTATTTCTGTCTGAAATCTCTCTATCCTACCAATATATTGGTTATATAACCAACTGTGAGCAAAACTGATCACAATGAAAAATTTACTTGAGCTTTCTGTGATTGGTTATAGCAAACACTTTGGAATTTCTTACATTTGGATGTAATAATATACAATGACAGGGATTTTTGCCTTCACATAAGGTGCCTCCTTCGGTAATAGAGCATAACGTATTTTGAGATGACGCTTTTCTTACAGTATTCATTTTTTAAATAAGTACCCCACACTTGAAGTTGGTAAAATGGTGGTTAAAGTGGCATGTTAAATTCAAAGCATCACATTTGCAAACTGCTTAATATTGTTTGAAAACAGAAGAGTGCAGAGCAGAACACTAGAATGCAATTGTACGACTGCCGTGTCTCTCTTTTGCCCACGTACCTTGTACAGCTCAAACCACAGTGGCCTGATGTTAGCTGCTCGCAGGGGAGGCACAGGAGGGGTGTGTGTGTTTCAGTTTCCACTCACTGTTGCTGTTCTGAGTAGTCATTACTTGTGTTAGAGAAGAACCTATCAGCTCAGACATAGTCCTGCACTGTTGATTATTGTGAAAAGATGGTTTCTGTTCCTTTGAACATATGATTAAGGATGAAGGACACAGAGGGTGGATAATGGTAAACAAAAAAAGGACAGAGGGAGACAGCCAGTTATTTATGATTGCAATGACAAGTGGAGGTCACAGAACCACAGTTTTGTAAACAGCATGAATCAAATCTCAGAGAACTTTGGAATTTGATTGTTGTTTTGGCTGAAAACATATCTGTAGCCTTAAGTTATTAAATCATTCCCTTCTTCCTCTGACAATGCCAGGCAAGTAGGGCCATGGGCAGTTATCTCAGCATTTTAGCTGGGAAGCTGAAAAAAGTAAAAGAAGTCAAGAGAAGCACCTAAAAACTTAATACAGACTGGAGACCACTACTGTGCTTATTAAAAAAAAATTAGGCAAAACCAAGTTTTGTTCACATATGCATTCAGGCAAACTCAGGGTGACCACTTTCTACACCGGAGCATGATTAAATGATTAGTGCTGAGAAGTGCTCTGCAGCTGGAGAGATTTGCACTCTAAATTTGCTGTAGTTTCTGCCCTCCTTTAGACCCCCTAGGGTATTTTGCTTAGTCAAAATTGACAACACTGTTGAAGTCCAAAGATATATTTCAGCAAGCAGCAAAATTCTGTGGAGCGCCCTCCAGAAGGATGGTGATGACCAGTGGTGGAGGTGGGAGCAGGAATGATGGATATTTTGTAGAAATACAGCACAGTAAGATTGCTGTGTGCTGCAGGTTTTCCAGCCGGCTCTGGGTGCAAGGCTCACAGGGCTCACTTGCTCACACCTAAACCAGGGTGCAAAGGGAAGAAGTGAAGGAGGAAACAGAGAAGAAATCATGGAGAATGGTAAGGAGGAATATGCAATGGTTCTCCTGTACCTTTATCTAAGATTAAGGGTGGTCAAGGGTAGAGGACGATGCTGCCTGACTTGAAAGCAAAGTTGCAAAATAGATAGGTGTGCTTGCAGTAAACACCTGACCTATGGACTGGGGCCAGACTCTAGTGAACTTCAAAATTTGGGAACGTGTTCTCCTCTCCTATGACAGTGGTTCAGAAGCATCTGGCAGATCTTTGCTTATGCTGCCTCTGCTGTGTCAACAGAAACAGAATAACTGACCCAGAACAAGCCCTTTTCTTAATTGCCAAAGTAAAGTATTTTTATCTTTCATAAAGTATGCAGTTTTACTGCTTTCTTGTTAGAATGAGGCTCTAGAGAAAGAATCTTAAGAGATTTTTTAGCATGGGGATTTATATTTTATGATAGCAGTCTTTTCAAATAGGCATTTAAAGCAGGTTTTAAAAGTGATTTTTGAGGAAAGGAGAAAGAGCTGTTACTATGGAATAATGTAATGATAACCCTTCCTCATTAGCTGACAGGTGCTTTTTCTGGTGATTGTAGATTATGTAACACTGATTGTATTTTGGGACACAGATAGATTTCTGGATTTATCCAGTATGGTCTCAGGAAATTGCTTTCTTGCTGGGTTTGCTTTTATTCTGATCTGATGAAAAATCACTAGTTGCTAAAAAGCTGTAGTCATTTAGTAACTATTTGAGAAACTGGTTTATTAAAAAAGTGCAATTTTTTTGGTACAAAACATGTCATAGAAATGGGTTAGTTGAAATTACCCTCTGAAGTTAAAGACTGATAGGAGCATTTTTCAAAATTGTGAATATATTAATATTTTCAAAATTGAGAAATCCCTGTCTCATATTACAAAATAATTCTGTATTAAACTATAAATTAATAACAACTTTTTGTAAATTATACATATATCCATATTAGAAATCACACACTTAAATTTACTCAAATGAAATGGTTAGTACCTTGCATTAGTATGCCATTTCGGTTAACCTTTTTGCTCAGATTTAAGAGAGTTTGTAATTTTTTTTCCCCAGTTCTACCTATTCTTCACAGTTTAGAATAAGATTTATTTAAACAAAAAGTTTCAAAGCTTTTCTCATTAAGTAGGCCAATTCCCACTGGTCCTATTAAAATGAAACAACACTGCAAAGAAACCAACAAAAAAAAAGTCTGATTGTTTGTCTGTATATCTACAGCCTTGGGAGATGTGTGTGTGGGAGGGAGGGATGGAGAAGGGGAAGGATAGATGAAATTACCATATGTGTACTCTTAATCTGATGCAATGGAAGATTAATTTAAGCTGCATGGTAGCTTTGCTTTGGAGCTTATCAAAGAAACTTAGAAGGGGCCTGAAAGCCAGAACTGTAGCTCGCAAGAGACTGCTTAATTTGCAGAATAATCTGAGGTTTTATTAGTCCAGGACCCCAAAAGAACCTGTTCTGCTAACACGTCCTAAAGGGACCTGCTTCCTTGATTTCAGGCTGTGAGCTCCCCAGGCAGGGTCTCTATTTAGGGGGTTGATCTCTTCTAGTTCTGGTGCAGTGCTGAGACAAAGTCTTTGAAAAAGAGACTACAAGTCATCAATTGTGAAGGATGCTTACTCAGAAAAACTAGGTAGGACTGCCAGACTGACTCCAGCCCAAAACCTGACGTGGACAGAAAGCCCTTCTGACTGCAGTGCACTTGCCTTGCATGGCTCATGCTGTGGCCCAAAGCTGTGATGCATTCGTGTTTCCTTTAGGCTTCTTTTGGTTTGTACTTTTGGGCTTGGGGGGGCAGGAGGGGTAGGGTGGTGTTGACGTTTTCTGTTTGTATCTTTTTTATAGTCCCAAATAATTATTTGGCTTTTTTGTACAATATATCCTTTTTCAAGGTGACCTATGGTTTTTAGGTGCTTGGGAGGGGTTTTCCTGACGTTAATCACGCTTGTGTTCTACCATGCTGTACTAATACCGAAACACCTTTCTCTCTTAGTGTCTACAAAGAACTTTGTTTGTGTGTTTTTAAATTAAACCTTAAAAACATTCCAATGAGAACTCAGTCGCTTTCCAGCATAGGATATGCCCAGTAGATGGCACCTGGAACCCACACACTGACAACTGCTTGCCCTGAATTCCAATGTATCTCAATTCGCTATGCTGAAGTGATTTTTAGTTAACACACACCCTATGTTTTCATTAAGATTGGCGAAAGGAGGTTACTTTAACCTCGATTAAATAACATGTATAATAATTTTGGAAATATTTGGAGTCGGAGACCTGCCAACTGCTTTTTTCTTTCTCTTTTTTTTTTTTTTTCACCCCCTGACTCTTGCAGTAATCAATACAAGAAACTAAAATGCAAATCACGGAAAGTGTCTCGCATTTCACATCTCCTCTCAGCCTCCCTTCCTGCCTCTCCCTGCATAATTTAACCCGTCCTGGAAATCATGGTTGTCAGCAGACTGGTGAGGGAACCATCAGCCAAATTTGCTCTTTCTTGGTATTTTTCAAGGAGAATAAATGAAGCAAATGCACATAAAAGCACCGCTGCCAACACCCGCGGCATTACTGGGGGAAGGAAGGGCCGGACCTTGGCACAGTCCCGGCCTACCTGGGGGTTTCTACTGACAAAGAAATGTTTGTGACCCCAGAACGAGGGCGAGAGTCGGGGCCGGCAGGGGCCGCTGCTGCCCCGCGGGAGCCGCTGGCCCGAGCCCCCGCATCCTCCGCATCCCCCTCCCCGCGAACGGCAGGGGGGCCTGCGAGAGTGTCCTCAGCACTGCGGGCAGAACCCCAGCATGGGTTCCTGCCCATACACCACAGGAAAAAAAACACAAATCAGACCCAGCATTTATTTTATTTTATTTTATTTTATTTTATTTTATTTTATTTTATTTTATTTTATTTTATTTTATTTTATTTTATTTTATTTTATTTTATTTTATTTTAATTTTCATGACTGGCCCCTTCCCTTATAAAATTGTCAATACTCTGTAATTAACTACCAGCATCTGTTTAATTTCATTAGTTTATTTATTTTACAGTTATTCTGTGGGAAGCAGGCACATCTTGGAAGCAGGTTAAGCATATTCCTGTTTTGCATGTTGAGTCCATCACGGTTTTCTATAATAGTCAAATATCCTCTCAGTGTTGAAATATATACTCTAAAGGCACCTAAAGCCAAGATTTTGTATTACTGCTCCAGGAGATGTTTTCTGCAGTACACCTGTGGTTGTGTCATCTCCACGTTGCTGTGTTGCAGGTATTTAATGATAATTAACTGAAGTGAGAAGCACCTGAGTGCATTTTAACTCCAAGTATACAAGCAGCTCTCCTGAAGTCAGCAATTCCCTTCAAGCACTTGAGGTTAATCATGTGCTTAAATGCTTGACTATGTCTTCATTCACCACATCACAGCCTGCAGAAGAGCTGTGAAAAGTATTATGATTAAATATGAAGTAGGGGAGTCCAGGCTGAGATCAAGGCCGGTGGCTCTGGAAAAAGCTTATTCCGTCACAGTCCTGCTGGGCACAGGATTCTGGATTTGGGGATCTGAACATGAAATCAGTGCTGATCTCAGTAGTCTGCTTGAAGATTAATGGCACTGTCCTGCTGGAGGGGCTGTCACAGCGTGTTGTAAATCCACTGTCATGTCATATGTAGACACTAAAGAAGCTGCAAAATGCTTTAACAGAGCCTGGATCTACACTAATGGCCAACTTTCAGCATGAAATTCCCTGCTTACACACATTCCTCCTGCAGCTTCAAATACCATCAGACTTTGTGTAAGCTGATCTGAGTTTAAGTCAGCTGACATTGATTTAAAAGGATAATCTCTACAAAAGTATTGACCTCTGCATATGAAAGAACTAAAAAAATCCAGCAGGGAATACACTGTGAAACTAACTCCTGAGGCACTCACAGGCTTTGTCTTGCCCAAACCTAAACCCAGCCATGCACTGAGCCCGCTTGGGATAAACAACCACTGCCTACATGAAGGCTGCATCATCAGCTCTGCAAAGCGGTGGCCTGTAGTATGCTGTTCATATGCTGAAATCCTGATGAGATGTCAGGACTAGCAAAGCTTGGGGGAAGGTGGAAAAGGAAGGGGAAGAGAAGGAAAGGAATCCATTGATAAGGCTACACAATATGCAGGGAATTACAGTGAATTTTACATGATTTTAAACATCACAGTAATGAATACAGTGCAGAGGCAGACAGTTGGGAAAGAGCAAGCAGTGTCTGCTTCCCCCTGATTTACACATGGACAGGATGCGAAGGTCCTCAGCTAGACAGCTGGAGCAGTGAGTCATTGTAGGCTAAAGTTCCTTCTCAGTCATTTAAAGCTATTATTTGGACCTTAGCAGCTTCAGTAATAACTGAAAATATGTTCATTATGTAAGATAATGCCTATCTCAGTCTAACTCAATCCAGTGAAATGGCTGTCTGTCAAATGGAGGCTAAATGAGATAGAATTATTTTGCTCAGTACTGGAGCCAATCCTATTTAATATGTGTACCAAGGATCTGGACAAGGGGATCAAGTGCACCCTCAATCAGTTTGCAATTGACACCAAGTTGGGCAGGAGTGTTGATCTGCTGGAGGACAGAAAGGCTCTGCAGAAGAATCTGGACAGGCTGGATTGATGGACTGAGGCCATTTTTATGAGGTTCAACATGGCCAAGTCCACCTGGGTCACAGCAACCCAGGCAGTGCTACAGGCTGGGGGCATGGCCTGGAAAACTGTCAGGCAGAAAAGGGCCTGGGGTGCTGGTGACAGCAGCTGAACATGAGCCAGCAGTGCCCAGGTGGCCAAGAAGGCCGGCGGGATCCTGGCCTGGATCAGCAATGGTGTGGCCAGCAGGAGCAGGGCAGTGACCGTCCCCCTGTGCTGGGCACTGGGTGAGGTTGCACCTGGAACCCTGTGTGCTGTTTTGGGCCCCTCACACTAGAAAGAGAAGAGGTGTGGAAACACCCATCTGGAGACCTGAGCCACTCTACTTAGAGAGGTGTGCTGCTTACTGGTGGCTCATATCAGGGATGTCGCTGAGGGATGACCAAGACTTGTACAGGGCACTCACTATTACCCACTGCTGTTGTTTCATGTGGCACAGACAGGAGCACTCTGAGGAGTATCAAGAAGGGTAACACAACCCTAGGAGTGCTGATAAGGGATTCTGGACCACAAGTACTAGAATCTATGATTATATTGGATTCCTTTGAATTTAGTCAGAGACAGGCATCTGGTAAACATCAGTAAACTCATTTTATTATTGGAAAGCAATTTATTGAGTATTGTTTTCTACTCCTTTAAAGTTAGCTCAAAAGGTAAATTTGAAACAGTCTTGAAATATTTTGCTTTGTAGATAAACACTTCAAAAATAATAAAAATGCTAAATCGATTTAATGAATATATTTTTAGCAAACCCATTGAGTACAGTCTTCTGAGTCAAATGTATAGCTCTGAACTCGCAAACCTCACCTTTTTCTGCCTCTACTTCTATTTTTGTTGTAATATTTTGTTTAGAAAGTGAAAACAGATTTCACACTGCTGAAAAGCCAAGCCAAACTCCTAAGGGAGTTTATTTCAATGATGTGTGAAGTTACCAGAGCCTTTTTCCCCTCCCTTAATTTCAGGTAGTACAATATGTAAATTGACCAGAATACTCTGGAGAGTTTCTTTTGGGAGTCCTTCTGAAACCTATGATGTCTCACACTTTTGATTCCCTCCTGTCTGCAAGTGCATGTGCAGCACAGTGCCACAGCCTTTCTCCCACTCCCTGACTGGTATTTTTTTAACCTAACTTCAAGCACCTACCCTGCAGAGATATTTTTTTTCTCCACTGAGCTGTCCAGGCTTTCATAGTCGATGCAAACAAGAGAAAGGCATTTCTAAGGCATGAGTCACCTTACTGTAATGTACACAACTAAAATCAGGTAGAGTGCTTTTGATTTTAGAGGAAATGTGAAATGTTCAAGGCATTAAGAATCATTGAAATTAGGATTTCAGCATTATAGTTTGATTTCTTTCTGCAAAGGGAATACATTTGAGTACTGCTTCCTTATGGCTCTATGTTGAAAGCATAATTCATTAATTATTCTGAAGTGTTTGGATAGTAGGGTCTCACTGGGTAGGTAACTATAGGGCTATCTAGGCAGCATAAACACTCAGAATGAATCATGAGTCTGTGCATCAAAAGTGAGGTTCATTAATCTCAGAACTGAAATTAAACTAATGTACTCAGTGAATAGACAAATTAATTTTAACAATGTCATTGCCACTCTGTGTTTCTTCCTTGAGGACAAGTAGAAACCCAAGGCAAATAATTTTCCCAAGCCATGAGCCATTAGGGAAAGAAAATGCTGCTCTCAGATCCCTGGACTCTCCATCATGCACACTGTGCTGCCAGGATATTAGCAAGCCAGCATTCCCATGCTATATTAGGAAAAAAAAAAAGTTTCATTCATATCATTGAGGCTTAAGATGAAACACAGTCTTTTGGCAAGATACATGACTAAGTGTTCTGACTAGAGGGATCTCTGATCCCTTCCCAGCTCTCCCTCAAGTCTTTACAGCTCACTTTTTCAGATATAAGTGACTTAAGTACCCAAAGCTGTAGGCAGAGAACAGACAAATGATTGTTTTTTTAGGACTGCTGAGTCACTGAAGCTGAATTTGAAAATTAACCTCTAGCTTGTTAATTCTTTGAACTTGCTATGAAAGCAAATGGAAAGTACTGTATGAGTACCAAGAATAATTTTTCTGTAAGTGTAGCTATCACAGTGTCAGAGAAAGAATATTCTGAAAGATCCTCAGCCTATTTTTTTTTAAAGTACAGAAAGGCATCAGTAATCACAAAATGCCTCCAAAATCTCCTTGAAGTGTTATAAAGCCGAAAAGGACAGCTTCAGCTAAATCTGGAGTGGTTCAGCCACTAAGATATTCAAAGACTGACTTGCAGCAGATTTAGGTTTATTACAGCCCCAGCTAACTCATCCACTGAGAATCTCACTTTTCTGGCCCACCTGGTAAAGCTGCTGTATGTGGACCACAAAATGTCCCAGATCACATCTCAGTTGTTCTAAATGTGCATTTTGGCTGGTGCAGGGGACAGCTCTAATTGGTTAAGTATGTTCTAGTGTCTGGCCACCAGCTGCCAGCCACAGCATTGCACAGTGTTGCCTTAATGCTGTTTGTTCCAATCAGTTAATTTGTCTAGATTATGAACTCTTCTGTCATCCGGAAGAGAAAAGCACTTTAAGGCTATTTCAACCCGTCTGCTCTGCCTTCTCCTGTCAAAAGTCTAATTTGCAATTAGGAATTTCAGCAGCACTTTCATGTGCTCAGGAAGCAGCAGAGCAAAGCTTCCAGGGAGATTTGTTTCCCATAGAAATAGAGGCATCAGCAATTCCCAAGAAGCTGGTCTTTATCAGAAGTTAGTAAATTGTTAGTATTGTCGTTTATGGGGCTATAAAAGTGCACAGAGCTGAACTGTCTCCTCCGGAGGCCGACATGGTAACATGCACCTCACATGGTTGGTTCATCTCAGGCAGCCACGCTGCTGGGGGATCAGGAAAGAACTCTGCTGGGAAGCCTCAAGCTCAGGGTGGGCCTGTCCTTTATGATGCCTTAATAATGCGCTGGTTAGTGTAAAATAGGGATGAGATACATGAAACCCTCAATTCCTATGGGACTTGCTACCAAGTTTCCCTCTACTTATGTAGCTGTGCCTTAACCTTTGCTTGTAGCTGAGATTCCTCATCCCCTAATTTAAAGATTATTTTCCTAATGAGACCCTAATTCAGCAAAATTCAGAACTGCCTCCTGGAAAGACATTGATTTTTCTATAGTTCCTATCTATTTCTTCCAGCAATACCTTTGAAATTATGGCCTTTGTTTATTAGTTCTGTTGTTGTTATTGTTGGTACAATGCAAGATTCTTCCAAATGAGTGATCCATACTTCTGATGGTGTTGTTTTATAATTAAATCCTGGGGCCATGGTTTCTAAGGGATTTCAGTCCAATGAGTAACTGCTCAGTGAAATAATCTGTAAATTAAGAAGACAGGGATGAACAGACTGGCATGAATACAGAAGGCAGGAATCATATTCTTACAGGTAGAAGTCCTGGTAACTCTCCCTCTCTGAATTAGCTGTCTTGAACTGTTTTATAGTCAATGTAGGAAGATGAATTATTCTAGGGTGCAATTCCTGTCAGTGCACAGCAGATTAGATAACTACCTGGTTTACTCAAGTGACTAGAAAATGAGCCCAGAATGGCTAGATCAAATGTAGATGTCTACACAGTAAATATCTAAAGTGAAGTTAAATGAATCTTAGGGTAAATATGTTTTGAGGAAAAAAGCCATTGTCCTTCTTCTCAGGTTGTGGGGCAGTTGCAAAGAAGTCCCATGTTAAGCCCTGAATCTTATTACCTTCAAAATTAGAGTATTTTCCTGTTTTCTCTGGTGTTGCTCCATCCTTCCCATGCCCCTCTCAGTCCTGGGGCTGACAGCAGTGGGGCTGGTGGGAATGTCAGCAGCCACCAGTGTCCTCAGTTCTTATCCAGCAGGGTTTGATGGCTGGAGATCCCTTCTCCATCTATTTTAGGGTCACTTTGGGTTTATGTTTCACTATTTTCTTAATATAGCCTGCATTACATGAACTTTATTTTCTTTAGTCCTCAATTATTCAATTCTGCAGTCTCTTTGTTATATCTAAAGTGGTTTAGATAGTTGCCTGCCTGTAGGAACCACTGACTGACCACTGGGATTTGTGTTTGCAGTCTGGGACCTCCAGTACAGCCTGTGTTTGCATTCTTGCAAGCTGTATTTTATTCTAGGATCACAGGTAGTGTAATCTACACAGAAAATCTACTTGTTATCACTATAAACTAGAGCTAACTCAAAGCAAACCCAACTGCTGAACATTTCCTCCCCCAGTTAAATAAAACAAGCTCATTATCAGCTTAGGCCAGGACAAGCCCAAACAAACCCCGACACCCTTTTCTGTCAGGTCAATAAAAAACATGTGGCCTTTTAGCAGGAATGGCAAAAAAAGTAATATTTACACCAAACACCACCCAGGAGCTGTTTGGCTGTGTTTGCACAGTGCTGTGCCTCATCTGTTGTGCTCCAGAAGTCGTGTAGCTGTGTTGACACTGCTGTGCTAATACAGCTACACAACTGCTGAGCAGCGTTTAGCTTGCGTGTGCCCAGCTCAGCACACGGACAGAGAGAGCTTCCATCTGTCTCCAGCCGTCTTTAGAGGCAGGTCCACAGTCTGTCTGCCTCCTGTAAAAATGCAAGCAAGTGAGAGGACAAAGATCCTGGAACTGTTTCTTACAGTGATGGCTTAGTGTTTAGAAAGCCATCTGAATGCCTGGGTATTTGGCACAACTTTTTGGAACACGTTTGGAACATCCAATGTCCTGATCATTGACCACCTTGAAAGTGGTTTCAGCAGGCATTGGCTGACTGATGAAACACAGATCACTAGACCCCCTAAAAAAGTTTATTTGTGCCTCTAGTTATTCAGTAGTAAAAATTGAGGATCCGTTCAAAAAATTAGGCATCTTCTTCAGTAATTATAATTTCCAATGTCTTAGCATAGCATTTTTTAAATGCAATTGTGGGATTACTGTACTGACAAACCAGAATCTTTCTAATTGTTTAAATTACTCCCATTACCAATCAGAAGAGAATACATACTCTATTAAGCTGACAATTACCATATATTTGAGCATTTCACAGTCCACTTAGTCTCCTGATAGAGTTCCCTGAATGATCTCCCCCTCTCATTTCTTCCTGTCTAGCAGATTGTTTTAAGAAGTGTTTAAACACCAGAGCAGGTGATAAAATATTTCTGGTAATCCTTTAAGGTGAATTATAAGCTTCTGGGAAGAAGGGTTGACTTTCATTTAAGGGATAAAATATGGCCAAGTTCAACAACCATGGAAAAGTAGCAGCCACCTGACAGTAAACAGCCAGAGGCACGCTAAAGGGACTGGTGGATTTTTTCTAATTTTGTGGGATTCACTTGACTAGGCAAATATCATAGAGATGACTACATTTCAGCTTGTTCTCTTTTAAATGAATGTAAAGAATGGTGGCTCCCAGGGCTTGAGTAATCATGTTGTGAAAAAGGGCTTCTAAACTAAATGTGGCGAGTCTTGTTCCTTTTTTATTCTTTTTGCTAACCATGTTAGGCTCTGATGGCTAGCTTTGATGTAGATGCCTACTTCATTGACATCTTAAGTTAGATGAGATAAATTCCATATGCATCCTAAAGGCAATACCTCCTAGCTAGAGTTTCCAGTGATGAATAAGGACTTTTGTAAAATTCTGGACACACATGATACTGAAGTTGTAGCATGCAGCTTTATTTTAAGAGGCTAAATCAGATGAAAACAACACAGACACATGGGACAGGAACATAACTGATGCAAGCTCATCCTGCCAATTCAAATGGAATGCTTTTCCCTTTTGAAGGGATGACTTTGTGCCAGTGGACTCTGTTCCAGGGCAGAAGCTGTCTCATGTCACTCTCCTTTTACAGTGGACTGGGCATTGACTATCTTTTCCAAGTGGCAAGGAGTTGATGTAAATACCTTATCGTTATTTTTCTAACATGACATAAGTAAACGTGCTCTTGTCACGTGCTCTTGTCTGACCCAGATCAAATTTCTACTGTTTGGTAATGCATGATATCAATGAAGGTGGAACCAAGGTTGTTCTGTAAGGGCTTTTATGCCTCAGCAATGACATCTGCCATCTGGCTTGTCTCCTGTGCTGATCTGTGCTGGCAGACACCATTTTGAACAGTGAATAAACCTTATCAGGCGCAGACATATTTCTGTTCATTGATCCCAGTCACCTGCTTACGTCTTATTTGTGCTGTCTGACATGTCTTTCAGCCCAAGGAGAGCTCCTTTCACATGATACGTGAGGAATGGGGCAAACATGTTCTGGCATCTTCCAGTGCTGAGACTAGCTCCACAATAAGCTTCATACTCTGAGATGGCTGCTACTTTGAAAGCTTTATTGACCTGATAAATGTTCCTAGCTCATGTTAAATGGGCTGTGAGTCTGATCCAGATGGCTTGCTGGATACAGCTTTGAGGTCAGAAGCTGCTGACACTTGAGCCAGCCATGTGCATAAGCTACAGCATCTGGGATCAAAAGCGTAATTCTCTTGCTAATCAAACCAGGCCTCTGTCAGCTGCTGGTAGTTTTGCAACATAATTTTCTCACTCGATACACTAACAAAAAGAGAAATATTTGCATCTAATAACTTAGGATAATTGATGCAGGGAAGACAAACTATCAGAAGATATTCTGCCTCTGTTTTTCATTTTCTTTTGCATGCAGAAAGGTATCTATGTAAACACTGAGCATCCTATAAATGGATGGTGCCATTTCTCATCAATGCTGAAACAGATTTCCCAGAGTTATACACACTTTTAAATCAACTGGAAGATTCGTGTTCAGACAAAATAAGACATCACATTTAAAAATAAAATAATGAATATAAAATTGGGCCAGCACACCCAATGTTTTTGCTGACAGACATAATTTGTTTTGCTAGAAGAAGATATGTCAAAGCTTTGGTGAGGACAGAACAAATATATTCAGTCAATAGAGTAGAAATTCTTAGCAAGTTCACTTTGATTTTGGTCACACCTTTCTTCCAGTACTCCAACAAAAAATCCATAGCTAGTTAGTGGTGCAAGACAAAACAATATTTAAATAAAATAGCGAACAACTTTTGAAAAGTACAGTTCTTATTCATAATTCTATGGTTGCGCAACAGTGCAATCCTCGTCTGAGAGAATCAGCTTTCCATGTGACTAGCGTGTCTACTCAGAACACTTCATGTTTTAAGTATGAAAAAACTTACTAAACTGATTTGGTTGGGATGAGAGGGGTGGTGGCAGTGGTCAAATTTCTTGGGAAAATTAGATGGCTGCCAAGACCAGTGTTTTTTTTGGAAGTGCTGCTGAATGGCCGCTTTTAAAAAAGATCTTTGGTACAGCTAAAGTGTCGCTTTTGACTCTGTACTGTCCATCTGTGTACCAGCTTTTCCAAGAGCCATGAGCCTTCCAAATAGTGATTCTAAACCTTGGAGGGGGGGGGATCACTACCTAGTCAAAGTACTCGAGTCTTGAGCAAAAATTGATAGATCATGGAGATCATGGCACTTTTACTGTGGGGAGGCAGGAGGCAAACCCCCCCCAGTAAGAGAGGACTAATGTGACCATGTTTAACTGCGGATCGCGTGTGATCAGGGAGTAAGTGGAGCCCCGCCGGGGCGGGGGGTGTGTGTGCGTCTGTCTGTGTGTCTGTCTGTGTGTCTGTATGTCTGTGTACCCTACTCTCCCTGCGGACCGAGGGCGCTTCCCTTGGTTGGAGACACCGCGCAAGGCAACTCCTAGAGGCTGAGAGCCTTCGAGGGACCGGCTTCCCGGGCTACCCTGCTGGCACCTTCAGGATTCTGAAGCCAGTCGGGTCGTAGCGATGGCCTTGGAGCTGAATCCAGTTCCGTAACGGGGAAGAAGTGAAAGAGGCCCGCGGGCTCCTGCCCCGCCGCCGCCGCCGCCGCCGGAGGTGCCGCCCGCGCCGCGGCCGCTGGGTGGCGCCCTCAGGAAGGAGAAGACGCGCGCGCGAGGCGGCGGGGCCGGGCCCGCCTGTGGCGCCTCGGGCGGAGGGCGGCGGGCGCTGCTCCCGGCAGCGGGGCTGAGGGCTCTGCGTGGCTCCCAGGCTCCTGCACGGCGTTCGCACAGGCTGCGGGGGCTTCGCCGCCATGCAGACGAGATGGGCTTGGGGGCGGGCGCGTCACCGCTACTCCTGCCGGCCCCGCTGGTTCTGATACAAGGCGGCGCTGCCGCGGGCCGGGCAGTGCCCAGCGGGGTGTGAAGATCATCGTCCTCCTCTTCTTCCCTGCTGTCTGTAGCACCCTCAGAGTCTTCCCGTCCCAAAGAGACCATCCGGGGAAGACCCCGTCCCGCGGGCTTCCATCAGCTGGCAGCCCTGGTTTCCGCGGTGATGTTGCAGCCGCTCCTGAGCCCCTCGCCTCTGTGCCCCCGACAGCGGGGCCGGGCTGGCACCAGGCACCGCTGGAACCCTCAAAGACCTGCAGGGAGCTGCCAAGGGGATGAGCCCGGCGCTGCCAGTGATGCCCGGGGTGCAGGGGTACCCAGGAGGGTGGGGGTGAGCTGTGTGGTGGTGCAGAATCGCTTTCCCTTCCGTGGCTGCTCTCATGCAGGGCTCCTGTCCAAGCACGTCCAAAAGGGAAAGTGGAGCACTGCTCCTCCGGGCCAGCAGGGACAGGTGCCAGGCACTCTGGAGTAGTGGCAGCAGTTTGGGGTGCTGCTGGTTTCAAAGGTGGGCTTCGGGGAACATGAGAAGGGGTAATTTCAACTGGAATTACACAATTATCAGAGGCTGAGGGAGGATCTGGCATGGAGCATAGTTTGGCCTAATGATAGGGATGGGTTGACGTGGTTGGAAGACTCCTGTCTGGGAGGTGGCCCTGGGTGCTGAGATAAGGAGCAGTCTCAGCATTGTCTTGTAGCCATCCTGGAGGGGGAGCGCTGTAGGCACCAGGCTCTGGGAGCCACCACTGGGCAGCATTTGGTCAGTGGAATGGACCAAGGGCTGAGCTGAGGGGCTGTGGACCCCAGCCTTCCCTTTTCTCCCTTGGCCCAGCATCTCCTTCCTTCCCTTTGAGCTGCACAGGCCTCAGCTTCATCCTCCCTTGCCTGTGTGTGACCCAGGCTGTCTTCTCCAGGACAACCAAACTGAACCTTCTATCCCTTCCTGATCCCCCTTCCCTGTCCCTTTGCTAAACCTCCCCTCCCTGTCCTTTGCTGAACCTTCCCTGACATCTGATCTACAAGGGTCTCAGCAGAGCTGAGCAGAAGGGGTGAATCACCCCTACCCTTGACCTACTCTCCAGGCTGCTGGGGATGCAGCCCCAGACATAGTTGGCATTGATCTATAGTGAGGATGATTCTAGATTGTAGGTAGAGGTTTTTATTTTTCCTGTCCTTTTGCAAAGGTGATTCTTCTGTGGCTGACACTTGAGAACATCTGGTAGCCATTAAGGACATCTGCTGAAGCAGTAAAGGAGAAGGTCTCATCACTGTTTTGTTCTGTTGCCCAATGAATCTGGATGCCTTCTACCACTTTAGCAATTTTAGGATTCTGAAGCATGCTCTAATGTCATCTGGTTTGAATATTTACAAGTCCTGTGGATCTCCTTTCTTTAAGGAAAAGGCAGAGGAAAGTCCATCTTAGAGCATTATTGCAGTGTAGCTTGGTTTAAGCTAAAGTAGGTATGTGCACAGCATCAACATCTCAGCTGATATAAATAGACTTGGCCTTTTCAGTCATTAGAATGATACCAGTCTGTGCAAAAAGTATGGGATAATTCAGTTCTGTGGCACAGGAAAGATTTTATGTTCTTCATGCTCCCAGTGTGTGACGGTGTTCACAGGGGTCCCAGGATGAGGGAAGAGACGAGAACGGTGACTCCATGTTTTAGAAGGCTTGATTAATTATTTTATGATATATATTATAATAAAACTATCCTAAAAGAATAAAAGAAAGGATTCCATCAGAAGGCTAGCTAAGAAAAGAAAAAGAATGATAACAAAGGCTTGTGACTGACCGAGACAGTCTGGAGAGCTGGACTGTGATTGGCCATTAATTAAAAACAACCACATGAGACCAATCACAGATCCAACTGTTGCATTCCACAGCAGCAGATAATCATTGTTTACATTTGTTCCTGAGGTGCCTCAGCTTCTCAGGAGAAAAATCCTGAGGAAAGGATGTGGAGGGATATAATGTAAGAAAACAAAGTGCAGAAGGTAATCTCCCACCTGAAGAGTCAAAGCTGTACTAACCACTAAAGATTAGGAACAGGCCTGCCCTTAATAGGCCACAGCAGTGTCCAGTAAGAAGACGAGTGCTACAAAAAAGTGGGCTAGCTGGGTGAGAGGAGAGATGGAGTTTGTTGGCTGTGCTGTGAAGTGAGTTAGAGTTGTTAGCTGTGAAGAAGGAGTCGGTGCTGTGAAGAGCTGCCCATGAGAAATTGCCCAGAAGATATGAGAGCTTTTGAAATATGATGACAACAAAAGGATTTTTCAGAAAATATCATGGCTACACCAGTGTGCTTTCAGCAACAAAGGACACTCCTTCATTAATTTCTGCTGTGTTTAAGTATGCTGAATGTTTTATTACTCAGTGTTGCTGTTGGAGTGTGTGCCTTGAGGAGAGTATGGCTAGCAGAAGGAACCATCTAGCTGAAAAAAGTAAGTATTCTGTGAAAACTGGAACTACTTTTCCTTACCTGAAAGGAAATTCAAAAGTTATGGGATGTCCTTTCACTTCCAAACTGGGAAAAAACCCATGGTTGAAAACTGAAATTTAATGTGAGTAAAGCTATCACATTGGCTTGCTTGTTTCAGATTTACAGTTTAGACAATATTTTTTGTGATGTAAAAATTTTTTTAAGCAATATTTGCAAACAATACTTCAACATATTATAGAGGATTTCCCATTTTTTCCTTCCAAGCAAGATTTAGACTTTTTTAGGGAACGGTTGTCCTAAGACATTCTGGCTTAAAAAAGCCCCAGCATTTCCAAAGGGGTGAAATGCTCCATTAGTTTTGTAACTAAGTGTAATTACTTACATTTTTATTTCTTACAATCAGCATTTCACTAATTTTGAACCCCTATGAATCTTATTCAGAGGATATTTTCAGCATTAGCTGTTTTAGTGGGGATTTTTATCTAGGTGTCATAGACAGGAAGTAAATGTAAAAGGTACTTCAGATGTAAAATAAACATTCATTTAAATCCTATGGTAGGAACAGATTTATATTTCATGGTTTCTAAATTCAGAGTACTGTAATATCTAGATCTGGATGGCTGCTTTCAAGGGGAAATGATAAACAACATTGTCCCTTGTAGTTAGATAGTAATATTGAGAACAGTCCATTCAGCAACAAATCAAAAGATTTATATTAAAAAGGAAAGTCGTATTAATCTTGCCTCAGTTGCACCAATGTATGAAACTTATTTGAAAAAGAAGGTAGAAACAGTAACCTGCAAAAGATGGTGATTACACTTCAGCATAGAGAAGTGATGATAACATGGAGATAGTTCCTTTTCTATCTGTAACTTGGAACTATTTTTTTCTTCTGCATTGAAACAGAAAACTCAGTGTCTGCAGTCACTGACTGAAAGGATTGTCTTGTCTGATGTTGCGCGTGTATGTTGCTTCACGGAATACGTGAGGAGAGGTGCATTGCAGTATGCAAAAAGTCTTTGTCAGATATAGAGTGCTTTTGATCTTGGTTTTTTATCTTGTGTGGATTTTTGTGCAATGGGCCTATATATGGCATGGAATGGTGTGTTTTACTGATAGTGCAGGAAAAATAAATATCTAATGCAGTATGCTAAATGATATGGATGTATGGATACACAGCTATTTGTGAGTTTTGTGCTTTTGTTTAGATATTCCTGAGTGCAGAAGGGCAAATAAAAAATTGTAACTGTTAGCTAGATTTATTTGAACTCACTGTTTTATAGTAGCAGGTACAGATACCAGGTTTATGATTGTTTTCCTTAGACACTCCCAAATTCAGGTAAGATAAAATATTTTCATGGCCAACCAGGACTTGGGAGCTTTAGGCTAAACTTTGACTTAAATGCTGCAAGCAAGCAATTGGCTTTATGGTTATGACACAATCTTTTATTTTCCATTTGTAAAATGGATGAAACCACTGAGATCAGTGGCTGATCAGCCATAAGTGAGTCTGTCATGCATCCCTAAATGTATCAGATGACCTCTTGAGGTCTTTGGCAGTTTTATTTTCTGTTTTTTTTTTCCTCTGCCTTTTTCCATTTAAAATGCAGTGCATCTGATTGGTCATATCAATGGGCGTATCTTAGCCTGTATATACTCAATTTCAACAGTGACATCTAGTGCCAGCAAGGGGCTCCCAGCATTATTACAGTACAAATAAACAAAAAATACAGCGTTGGTGTGAGTTGGTTATTACTGCTCAAAAGCAATACAGCAGATCTTTGTTATCTCCCAGGAAAAAGTTTTCACTGAGACAAAGAGAGAATTATCACTTTATGCATAAACAACTGGATAGACTTTTCAGACAAAAAAAGAAGAGATTGCAAAGGGCTTTCCAGGAATAGTATCATTTCTTTTGTTAAGTTACTCTAAAGGACACTGTGTTCCTTGCCATTTTACCTCAAAAATGTATTTCTCCATCTGTGGGGAAATTTGCTTTCCAACTTGAAGTATGGTCGGGTTTTAAAGCTGTTATGAATCTTGTGCAGGAAACATGGGAATGGTTCTGATAGTTGACAGATGTAGTGCAACTACTGTGATGAAAACCATTTGAGGAACTCATATTTTTTCTTTCTCCTCTGCTGTGTTCAGAGAACCCTTCACTGTGTATCATCAGTCTGGAGTTACAGAGATCCAAAGCTGAATGTCAGAAAACTCAGAAAACATCCGTGGTTCCAGCTCATCCCTCATGTAACTCCATGGATTTGGATGAGATTATACCAGGAGTAAGCTGAGCCCAGTGATCTTCACTGAGCCTGCTTGACTTCATGAGATTCAGCATGAGGATTTGTAATGCTAAACTCTCAGTAGAGGCCAAAGAATTGTGTAAGTGGGGTGGAGGAGTTAGGAAACAGGGAGGGAGGAAGAAAAAGTAAACAAGGAAGATAAAGCTGATTTCGGATGACTGTCAGTTCTGACTATATCCTTGCTCTTTATATTTCCTCTGCTTTTATTTGGTTTTCTTTTTGCAATTCTTTTATTAATTTTATTTTCATGGTTTAGTGATTTTTAGGCAGCCTTTTCTCTGTGCTGCTTATTCAGATTTTTAGCACTGTCATTTGAACATCATTTAACAGCTACACATATTAATCAAGTGACAGGGACCCCCTGGGGGACACAATTCAGCCTTTTAGCAGCACTTGGGAAATCTCCTTTACTCTGATTCCATGGAGCTCTGCATATGCTTAGTAGCAGAAAGGAGCTGTGAAAAAGGGAACTTCCGTAGGTCTAATACAGAGCAGGTGGAGACCTTGGGCTGTGGATCTACTTGAAAAGAATAAACTCTCTCATTTAAAGGAGAAATTCTGGAATGGGTGCAGAAATTACTAATGTTTGTGAATATTGTGCTTTTGTGGTTGTTATTTCCCTGTTAAGTACATTACTGCAGTGCCCAGATATAACTGTCATGGACTATGATTTGTACTTGATACACAGACTGGTTGTAGAGCTCAGCACCTATTTTGGGAAAGGCTCTCCTGGATGAAGATGATGTTCTTAAAGTGAAAAAGAGGGGGAAAAAAAGAATAGGTTTGAAGCTCTTCTCTGAGTTTCGTTGATCATCAGCTCTTGGTGACGTTATCAGGAGCCAAAAGGAAAAGTCAAATTAGAAATCAATTAAACCCTTTCACTCTGCATAGATACTGCTTTTAAGCTCTTGTTTGACTCTGAGTCAAACAAGAATCTTGAAAGCATTTTCCTGGAAACACCTAAAAAATCAGAGAAAAAAAATCAAGGAGGAAGAGAGAACATTGAGGGGAAGATATGAATCAAATGACGTGGATACTGAAAAAAACCTCAAAAAATGTCACCAAAGTGAAAGCCATCAAAAGGCATGGAATGCTGTGAAGTGCATGCAGGGATATGGACCAAATCTTGCCAAAATACATACCCATTGAAATCCTGGAAACAGAAAAGAAGGACTAAGGAACAAAGGAATGGAGATATGATCAAAGGAAATGCAATTGAAGAAAAACAAAACAGAAAATGGCGAAATTCGGTAACTACCAGAAAATGCACTGGGATTACATGAGGTGCAGTGCAAAGGACAAATAGTCAAACATTAACTTCATGGATGTTCCAAAAGCAGTGGGAAAATCAAGGAGGAAGACACAACATGGAGGGGAAGATATGAGGGACATGGCATGGATAGTTAAAAAACAGGAAAAAAAAAAAAGGAAATATCTTGGTAGAGGCGAAAGCCATCAAAAGGAGTGGCATGCCATCAAGTGCAGGGACATGCACAAAAGCTTGCCCAATTGATCCCCATTGAAATTGCAAGATTTCATCTCCCTTCCCCAAAGGAAGTTTCGTTTCCTTTGGGGAAGGGAAACGGGATCCTGCCAAACAGAATAGAAAGGCTCTGGAAAGGAGATATGATCCAATGACAGTCGATAGAACAAAAACCAAAAAAACCCCAGAAAATCCAGAGATTTAGTGATTACAAGAAAGCTTGAGTGCATGTTCCTGCACTTGATGGCATGTCATGCCTTTTGATGGCTCTCACAATAACCAAGTTTTTTTGGTTTTTTTTTTAGTGTCTTTGTCATGTCTCTCATATCTTCCCCTCCAAGTTTGTTCTTCCTCCTTGTTTTTTTTCCCTGCTTTTGCAACATCTGTGAAGTTAGTTTTGGCCTCTTTTGGTCCTTTGCACTGCACCTGATGTATTACTTGTCAAGTTTCTTGTTGTCACTAAATTTCCCTAATTTTTTTTTTCTTCCTTCAATTTCATTTCCCTAGGTGCCATCTCCATTCCAGAGTGTTGGGAAGTCCTTCTTTTCTGTTTTGGCCTTCAACAGGGATCAATTCGGGCACACTTTGGTGCATGTCCCTGTACTTGATGGCATGCCATGCTTTTGATGGCTTTCCCTATAAACACTAGTTTTTGGTTTTTTTTTAAAGTATCCATTCCGTGTCCCTCATATCTTCCCCTCCAAGTTGTGTCTTCCTCCTTGGTTTTTTCCCTGCTTTTGCAACATCCATGGAGTTAGTTTTGGCCTCTTTTGGCCCTTTGCACTGCATCTCTTCTCCTCCCAAACCACTTTATTGAAGTCACTACATCTCTGGATTTTCTGGTGTTTTTTTGGTTTTTTTTTTTTCAATTGCATTCCATATTCTGTGTTCCTTCTTGATTTTTTTTCTCCTGATTTTTCTACATCTGTTTGGTTCATTTTGGCATCTTTTGGCAGTGTCCCTACAACTCATATAATCCAGGTTCTTTTTGTTTTAGTCACTAAATTTTCCAATTTTCTTTTTTTTTTTTTGTATGCATTTCTTTTGATCATATTTCTTTTCTGGAGTGTTTTTAAGGCCTTCTTTTCTGTTTTCTAGCTTTCAAAGCAGATTACTTTTGGCAATCTTTGCTCCCTGTCTATGCAATTCAAGGCATCATATGCCTTTTGGTAGCTTTGAATTCGGTGAAGGCTTTTTCAGCAACTGTGAGGTCAGTTTTGTCATATTTTAGTCCTTTCCACTGTACCTCATTTCCTTCCTGACAATTTTCTTGTAGTCACTAAATGTCCTATGTTTTGGGTTTGTTTGGGTTTTTTTCATTTTGTTTGTGTCTTATCTCTCTTCCAGACTGTTTCTAAGTCTTTCCTTTCTGTTTTCTAGATTTTTTTCTTTTACTGAAGGAAGGGATGGTCAATTTATGTCTTGAAATCATAATCTGGAAGGGAAATGTTTTACGAGATGAAATGTGCAGGTTTTCTTTTCCTCAGTGAACTTTTAATATATCAGGACAAAATATGAATGCTTTTTTTATTATGTTTTGCTTTCTGTAACTTTAGGGAGAATGTAACGGTAGTTCAAGCTGTTCTCTCAGTAAGGATAAGAGGCAAGCAGAGTTATCTGTGAAAGATTCTCTTTCTGTTTTGAAATCCAGAGGCTAAACACATTTGTGGAAATAGTAGTTAACATTATGAAGGGAGATTTGATGTGCAGTTTCCACTGCAGCAAAGTCTCCAAGTTTGAACAGGTTTCTTCCAGGTTTGAGAATCTGTTTCCTCCCAGAGGAGGCAGTTTCTGTAACAAAACAAATAGGAAGTGGTGAATATGTCATTTTTGATAGTACGGACATTACCTGAATGGTTTTTCTATAAGAAGGTTCAGCAATGCTAAAAGTAAAATAAAAAATCTTGCTAGCATTGCTTTATTGATTGAAAATACAAAATATTCTGGTTTAGCTGATGCTTGGATTCATCCTATGTTATGTTTATTCTCTCTGGCTATATATATGTGAAAATGCATTCTTGTTAAAATTAAAACCAAGTTATCAATCTGTCAAGCTGCTTCTAAAAACTCATCCTCTGTCAGGAGCTGTGCTGTACAACATGTAGCCCAAAGTAGCCAATTTACAAAAGACAGATACCTTAGAAGCAAAGTTGTCATGACAACTTTAACTCCATATCCACCTTTTCCATGCACACATTATGAATGAAGGCATGAAGGGGTTGTCAAGGTAACTTAAACTGAGCATCATAATTTCTGGGATTCATAGTTTAGTCTAAGCATTGGTTTTGTTGGATTTTAATACTGCTTTGTATTCAGAATTCTAGTCCTGTATTTAGAATTTTAGATTATTTTGGAATCTTACAGATGAAGGACACGCATAATATGCAAGAAGAAAAAAAGAAAATATTTCTAAGACTTCTGTTGAAATTTGCATAGACCTCCAGGTATAGCATTGTGTTAAATCTCACTTTCAGCAGTACTTTTTGTGAAGAGAGGGATCTTTGATACCTTTATTCTAGATACCGTCCATGGTTTCGATTTCATGGCAATTTTACCTTGGGATAGCACCACGGAGCTAAATGGCACTATTTCTAATGTACAGCAGCGTAAATAAAGCAAATCCAGATAAGCCTGTTCTTTAAGAAATGTAACAGACTTTCCTTACTTTTTTCTTGTGTAAACAAAGTGAAATAAACACAAGGATCTTTTACTCTGGTCAGTCACTGGAGCACTTATGGCTATCTTAGTCCAACAAGGAGCCATCTTCCTTAAATCTCACTTACGGGCACAGCTAATGTGGAAGAAGTGATGTTGGATGTCTGACTTGTTTTGTGAGAGCAGAAACCACTCCCTAATGATTTACAATAATATATTCAGTGAGAAAGCATTGGATAGATGGATGTTTCTTTCCTGTGCTAGCATCAGGAAAGCATGTTCACCAACACTGTTGTGGAGAAAGCTTGTGCTGCCTGCTACCCCCAGGGATCTGCAATCCACCTTCCTTCTGTGCATTCAGCTGACTTTGCCAGTCTGTCCCTGACCGTGCAATTTCAGCAGAGCCTCCCTGGCAGGCTGCAGCACTGCTGCACGTATACAGGAAATTTGGTATAATGTCCAAATAAACATTGTTACGTGTTGGAAGCAAATTGATGAAATGTTTCATTTCAGTCCAGTGTTCAAGGCTCCAGTGTGTAGGAGAGAAATTGCCATAGTCTGCACTGATTCATCTGGACCTGAGCTTTGAACTTCAGGCCAGATGTTGGTACTAGCTGATACAAGTGATATGGAGCAAAAGCTGCTGGAATGCAAGAGCCTGAGCATGAATTGCAAATTGAAGACATACCAATGAATGGTTTCAGCAATAACTTTTCACTACAGATTCATGGGGTCCATCTGTGCTAGAAAGTGATCAGCTGCTGACTGCTGTTTTTAACAAGAGTGCAACAACATCAGGAAACTTTCCAGGGCAGGATTAAAATTGAGGCAATAGGAGGAAGCTTTCCCTGCTGTTGCCCTGAATCACCTTTTCCATGGATAAGGGTCTTTACTGCTGATGTGCCTTGCCAAAGGCACCTATTGTGGAAAAGAAGGATACTCAGAGTAAAGCAGATGAGAGCTTGCACAAAGGATAAAGAATCACCAAACAGAAGCAAGGCTGTGTTCTGAAATCACCCCTTGGGGGAAACTGGTCAAAGCCAGATTCCTGGGCAAATCTGAAAAGCTGCTGCCTCTCTCTGCAGGGCTGAATGTTTGGGACAATCTGTGGAGTAAACAGCTGTGTCAGGAGGATAGGAAGAAGCACAAGCTGGAGAATATAGGGGCAGCAGTTGTCAGCTGAGTGGATGAATCTGATAAACTGAATCTTATAAACACTTTGGGCATAATTCTGTACCTGCTTCTGGTCTGTGAGTGTTCCATCCCTGTGGCAAATCTCCTCCATGCATACTGTGCAGTTCCTGCTGACTTTGAGGATGAGTTTGGAATAATCAATCATATCCTAAAATGTACCCAATTCACAGTGCAGGTAGCACACCTGTAATAAGAAAGGTCCATGAAATGTTGCTGGCTGTGTATTATTGTTGGGAGATGTGTAAATGACTTTTAAGTGGTAACAAAGTTATTCATAGTCTGATAACTAAAGGAGATGAGAAAGACCTATTAGTATGAATTTTACTGTCTTAAGCACAGAAGGTTTCCCACCACCTTGAGGAAAACATTTGAATTGATTTAAAATAATTAAATGACTTATCCGAGTATGGGAAAGAGTGGGAGCAAAGCCAAGAAAGCTTCACTGGCTAATTTTGAAGCATATGGCACAATTAATAATGGACTGAAACTGCAAAATTAGAGCTGGATATTGGGAGTTTTGGATAGTGTGCGTTGATTCAAAATGAACAGCACTTGAACACCCCAGTGACGGGTACATAGAAGGATCTAATAATGCATACATTCAGGAGATATAGAAGTGTAGAAGTCTGCTGATGCATAGGGGAAATAAGTGAAATTCAGCTATTACTTTTATTGGCTATGAACACTTCACTAGAAAGACTTCATTACCTAGCAAGAACTGACATGGAAACCCCTTATATTCTTAGTGGCTGTGAGCATTTTCCATATGATTGAGACATGTAATGTTAAAGCAACAGATCTGTTTGAACTCTTGACTGAAGAACTGTGGCCTCCAGGTCATAAATGTTATGATTTCATAGCTTGTTTAAAAATTCCCATTCCTCTCTTCCCCCAGAGGAGGTTGCTAGGGGGTCAAGTGGACATGTTTTATATTGTTCATATTGGGATTCTGGACAGGGCACATGCAAACAGAGTTCCCTTGGTCTTAATGGACCATCCTTTCAATATCAGCATTTTTGATGAGTGTACACTCATTTTTGGTGTCACTTAGCATCGTTTCTGACCTCATTCTGCAAATTGTTACCTGTGAGTGTTCTTGCTAACTTCGGGGGAAGCAGTTTCATCAGTATGACTATGTATGCTTGAATAAAAATTTGGGGGAGGGAAGCTTTCCTTTGTTCTCCTTTATAAATACCACTATAAAGGTTAAAGCTCTTGCTTTAACCAAAGAATGAAATGTAAGTTAATATATGACATTAAGAGATCACAAAATTGGGTGGCTGTGTGCGAAAATGCCATTTTTGGGGTTGATATGCATTATGCCCAAATTCTCCCTCTCTTGTAGTGTCTTGTAAGGTTTATGGCCAGAGAAAGCACAGGAATTGGAGCTAATCTGGTCCTATTATACAGTGTTCATAAGCTTGCACAGACAATCTGAAGTCAAGTCAGAGGGGCGAGAGCTGGCTGTTCTGTCTGGTTTGCTTTGACAACATCTTTTGCAGATAACTCACTACTGGCATCATGTACCATTTTTATTTTCAGTGTGATCAGGCATACCTTTACCCAGAAGAAGATTGCAACATAGCTTTTTAAAAGCAGTTAGATGTTTTTATTTGCTAGACCTACTGTTTCCCTGGTTTATTTTAGTGGCTCAGGCACAGGCTATGGTACCTGCTCTAGGATGGGCATGTAGAAATGCATTTATTGGTTTTATTTTCATAGCAGAAATGGAAAGTCTGGAAATAATTTTCTATCTATAAAAGGGTATCTTGAAGTCCCTGACAAAGTTGATCCTTGTTGTGATGGGGGAATGAAAATTTCTCTGAAGTTCTTAACTGTCTGACATTGGACACAACTGGAGTGGAGAAGTGGAATAAGCAAGAGAGTGGAGAAGAAAGGAATAGAATAAGCAAGTGTTTTTTCAATCATGCAGCAAAATGCTTTCCCCTCTGAGTAAGACAATATAGGAATCTGTGATTGTCTCCCAAGGCTCCTTCCTAATGTGGCTTAGCTAAAAGTTACCCTCTATTGAGAGCTGTGTCGGAGTGTCACTGTCAAGCCCCAAGGAAACAAATTCAGAGAAAACAATTGGCCTTCATGCCTCTGGATTGTAATGTTAATTGCCTGATTTAATGCAACTTAAGAATTTCAACTAGAGACAGTTCAGCTACCCTCAGTCTCTGTCTTAGATTCCTATTTCTTTCCCGAAATAAAATGTCATCTATAACTTTGAATTTTTTGGATTTGTCACTTTGTAGTAGATCAAACAAAGTAAGATTTAAATGCAGAATTTTTAATATATGTGTCTTCTTATGCCTTATTAATGCAATCAGTCAGCTTAGGAAAATATGCCAAAGATAACAAACTTGCTGAGTGCATTCTTTCTTCCTCCTTCAAAAAATATAGGTTATGCTTATGAAGATTAACTGCTTACTTTGGAAAGTGGAGTGATCTATTTTTATGCAGGTGATGTAAAATATGGACAGCAACTGTTTATGACTTTTATGTCCTTCAGGACCTAATTCTGTCAGGTTCAGAGCAATATGACCCACAAAGCCTTAGCCTGGTACAGGCAGAGCCCAGGATGTCAGGGAGAAAAGCTAGGTAGGAGCAGGTCCAGAAGGAGCTTGGGCTGGTCTGTAGCTTCAGGACACATTGCACAGTGGGCACATGGTCTTCACAAACCTCTTCTTGCCCATCACACAGGCAGGAGGGTTGCAAGGACAGCTGACAAACCCCACAAGCAGCACAAAATTCCCACTTGGTGATACCTGGTGAGGAGGAGGAGAACACATCTCCAACTCTACCCTGGCTCTCTTCTCTCCTGATGCTGTTTTGTCAGGTGAGTCAGATCAACCATATGGTAAATAACAAATAACTAAATTATTTCCTTTTTATTCTACTGGATATTTTTAACCTTTGCACAGAAGATAAGCAAGACTTGATTATGCATCTTCATAACTGAGTGTGCTGAGGATTTTCAGGATGGAGCCCACACCAAAATATTTCCTCTCTCTGGTTGCATTGCTGTATGATATGGTTCTTACCAGCACAGGATTATTCTGGTTGATAGGCTGATAGGTAAGAGGGGTAAATGCAAATACTGCTTCAGTTCATTTGGCTACTTCTACAACTAGTCCTTGCTGGCCTAGTATTTTCAGTATCTGCTAACCTAGACCTATATTACAAGCACAGAAGAAATAAGGACCTGATTTAATGCTTTTGCCATGTAGTGGCTTAAAACACATGCATCCTTAAATTATCCATTAATTGGATTTTACATGCTGAATATCTAAGCCTTGTTTGCAGCAGGAGGTGTGAGGATTTGCAATTTGCAAAACTTGTAGGTGGTGATTAGTCTGTTAAATCCTATTCAAAACTGGCCTGGCTTATTTCTCGGCTGTGAGAGAGATCTTTAGGCAAATACGTTTACCATATGAACACATTGCAGGTCAGTGACTGTACATTCAAAAGTATTTTACTTAGCAATAAAATCTTCATCGCAGTTTCATTATCATAAACACGTGGTGACAAAAGTAGTTCAGAGCTTTGCACACCATGTGCTGGCTTTATATTAATTTTCAGTTACAATTCTTCTGGGGTTACCTACAATGACTCAAGGTCTTGCCCTAATTGAACAGGAGGAAAGAATAAAATTAATGGACCACAAATGTCAGTAATGTGGCTTATGACTCATATAATAATTTATTGTAAATACATGAGAGTGGCTGTACATGTGTAGTCAGATGGCAACCCTCCTCTTAGTAGTGCTTTGGTCATTCATGATATATTTAATTTCATCTGCTTTGCTCATATATTGCATCTTTTTGTTATTTTTGGTCTTTTTGCTTCT
Source organism: Fringilla coelebs (assembly GCF_963513975.1). NCBI lineage: Eukaryota > Metazoa > Chordata > Aves > Passeriformes > Fringillidae > Fringilla > Fringilla coelebs. Next base: position 79,030,950 of record NC_140029.1, on the reverse strand, counting down.
GGTGTTGCTAAAGAAAATGAGCAAAAGTTCTTCTAAAACAGTGCTGTGTTCCCAGTAGTGAGTGCTTAAATTAGAAGAAACTGAGCAATAGTGGTGCACTTTTTTTCTCAGAAATCTGTCCTGACTTCCAGTTCAAGTTTTCTGAATGCTGTTGGAAGTGTTATGTGTCTGGAAAAACTTGTGTTGGACTGGTGTGGATTGCAAGGGTCTGACCTCTGTGGCATACAAGAGTCTTTGTAGCCCTTGGGTCCCATCATCACAGGCTTGCTGCAGGATGGATGACGCTTGCTGTAAATACTCTATAGAGTGGTTCTGCGTATTAGCAGAACCACTGTGATTTCCAAATTCTGATGAAGCAGAGAAATACACACAGGGGAGAGACAGAGACATTATAAAATGTCCCAGCTGTGGAAAATGCATTTTTTGTTGTTTTGCATTTTTTCAGACAGTGATTTTTTCATAGTGGTTGAGCTATAAGACAGAAATATCTAGAAAAGGAGACTCAAACATTAAAAGAGGCTTTGTGGTTTGGGTTTTTTTAATACTGTTCTGTAGTTTCCCAACAAATGTTCAATGGGCTTCTCTTGAAAACACAGGAAAAAATTACTTTCAATGTTTAATAATTTGAACTGGCAGGGATATCAGATTGGCAGAAGAAAAATCTGGACCTGGTACCTTTCCTTGGTCTGTAATGTAATAATTGACTAATGCCAGCTGTGGCAGCAACTATTTGTCCACTGGAATGAGACCAGTCATTAGATACTAATGCCTTCTAGTCACTAATGAACTCTTCAAGATTTGAACCAACGATTTACAGGTTAATGATCTCAAATCTTATTACCAGTGTGCATAGAAATAATTGAGAATTGTGGAGCAAGGGGGACTAAACTGCTTAATAACACTCCTTAAAACAGTAAGAAGCATTTTTCTTATAAATGACTTGCTTTTGAAATGTTCTAAAGTGATTGTACAAACTTCATATCATAATTATACCCTTGATTTCCTGAGTACACGAATAATTATTGTTTTTCAAGCACCCAAAAGTGTAATCTGGGGTCAATAAATGAACAGAACCAAGATCAACTATGCCATGCTTATTTTGAGTCCCTAACCATACATCCTGAAAGTTCCTTTTCAACATCCAGTGTACCTGTGGAACCAATAATTCCAGTGTGACTTGTCTTTCTATGAAATTCTGTCTGTTGGTAGAAAATTTAGGCTCATATCTCTGATTTAACCCCTATTCACAGTGTGAGCCATGGCTGAATGAAATTTTTTCCTTTGAGGTGATGGATAGAGCAATATATCTCAAACTCATTCCACTGTACCTGTATGGCTTTGCTTGTTCTTACAATGAATGGTTCCATATCCTAGGTCTCCAGTTCCTGTACCTGAAAGCTATGAAAGATGGCATTTGGGTGAGATTGGGTTCTTGTCTTACATGTTAAGGTAAGACCCTTACTGCCACTAGGACGTTCTGAGGCGTATAAATTTTTAAATCATATCTACAGAGTGTGAATGAGAGGACGTGTGTGTAAGGCATTGTAATTAGTGGCAAAGTAGTATTTAAAGTAATGGTGTATACATGGTAGGTTAAAAAGACTGAGAAGAGGAAGATTAAGTAGAGGAATGCTGTAAATAAAATTCCAAGTGTTGGAAGTAGTGATAGTTGTTCCATGACCTCAGACCTCATCACAGATACAAAGCTGGTGCAAAACAGCTCACACTGGATACAAACTTTCTTCGTCAAGAGAGGCTTCGAAGGCTTCAATGTTCATGCATTTCATCTCTACTCATGATGGATCCAGAAGAATGGATAAGAACTTTCCAGCTGGTGTCCCTGACCCTCTGTGTCACCATAAGGCATCCAGGACAAGGTACTAGAATATACAAACATCTCAGTTCTTAGAACCATAGAGGAATAAGAGAATTTTGAGAGAATGGGTGAGGGTGAAGCAAATCTCTTTCTTCAAAAATAAAACTCTACTTCTCTATATGTGTGGCCTTGCATTGAGTATTGCTTCTTTGACTGCTGTATAGGAACCCTACTGAGCTATCTGAGGCTGCTCCCGTCCTTGCTATAGCTGCCTTTACAAACCCCATGTTGTTATCCCACTCCTGGAGACACCTGGTCATTTGCTGGGCTTTATAAAAAGAATCTGCATCAGAACAGACAATTCTGGCATAGCCATAATCATCAGGTTTTTATCTGCTAAAATGCTGTAAATAGTTTGGCACTGGGTAACGGAGGATAATATAGGACAAGATTATTGACCTACTATGAGGAAAGTTACATGGTGAAGTTAACTAATTTCAAACCCAAGCTAATCCTGCACTGCTGCCAGTTGTGGAATGACCTTGTCAAGGTATTATATTAGCTTAATTCTTGCCTCATAACACACCACTTTGACCAGTTTTTTGACACTGCGCATAGACAAGAAATAAATTAAAGCTTTATAGATAAACCATAAATACAGCCTTTTTTTATTTTGTACAATCGCAGACCTAACATTAGGAAACGGACTGCTAAATTACGGTACTGAAGTTTTATGAAATGTAATTATAGGTCCAAAGATATTTTGTTTGGAAGGGAAAAGCTTACTGTACACTATTAAAGTGTTTTATGTCCAGAGATGACTGACACAATGCATTATGGGGCTAGAATAAGCATAATTGTCCAGGAAGAAATAATTGAAAATAGTCCTTTAGATGTCAAAATAAAGCTATACATCATGTGAGACTGTCAGCAGTTATTACATATCTTTGGTTGTAGAGACAAGCTTCCTTGGGGGCTCATAAATAATGCTTCAAACAAAAATAACATTATTTAGGGCTTGCGCTTCAACATGCCCATGTGGGCACTGCTGGGCTGGTTGAGTTTCAAGTGGCCACACATTTTGCCATTACCCTGCTGGAGTAACTGGGGTCTCTGAACCATGGGGAGGCAGGGCACCCACAAGTCCCCTGATCTACCGACCTTGGTTGTTCCCAGTGCCTCAGCAGGGTGGGAGCACTGGGAAGACATGCTAGTGCCCACAGCAGTGTGAGCTTGTATGTGCTGGCTGCAGCCCCAGCACAGCTGGATGTCACGGCCTTCATGATCCACAAGGAATCATGTGCGTCTGCTTTGCAGTGTTACAACCTGAGTAGCTGCTAGTAAAGGCCAGGGTCAGGAAGCAGAAAGGGCCTTTGCATGGTATCCACAGATGTTTTATTCAGCCGCCCATGAGATGTTCAGGTCCCAGGCACACACGCATGGAGGGTCAAGGTTTCTCTCTTACCGAGGGCTAGGGGGCGAGCCTGGTCTTGGGGCAGTACAAAGATGAAGGCCAATCAGGGAATAGGGAGGGAGGGGTTCAGGGACATAGGAACAGACCTCGGAAGAGGGGGAGGAGTCAATGGGGTCTTAAACAGCTTTTTGGGGAAAGCTTCTTCTGTCTCCCTAACCCAGGTGATGCCCCCTAGGGTCTCCACATTGCAGGATGGGAAAAATACTCTTTGAACATGAGGAGTCACAGCTCTGGCTATGGTCTTGGGATGGAGGGGCAGGTTCATCAGCAAGCATTTTTAATTAATATTGTCTCTTAACTAAAAAGGAAATCCATAAATACGTGACTATCTTGAATTTTTTGAAAGCTGAGAGTCTTTGAATGAATGTTTTCATGCATTTTACATACAGGTGATGTTAATTAGTTCAGTCAGCTTGTTGTAAACTAGCAAAGTGTTTTTTTTTTATTTGGGAATAACAGCAATGTATCACACAGGAACACCCTGAGAGTTAATTAACTGTGGGTAGCCAATTTGATATTCTTTGGATAAAAGCTCTGTACAAGCTGAATACTCTTGCTGTTCAGGAAAGGCTGTAGTACCTTTATTCACATGCAGCAATAACTTTATAAGAAAACCCAGTAGAGATCATTGAACTTACTTCAGCAGCAGTGACATGCACTAAACACGAGCCAGCCCTCCCTTCTTCTGTTACCAGTGATTAATACATATTTAGCACCATTGCAGTGAAGAAAAATCACAATAATTTTGTTTGTAAGTGTATGACTATATAGTTAAAATACAAAAAAAAAAAAAAGTTTCTTGAAACTATAGTTTATATCTGTATATGAAAGCTGCTGTGAAAAGTGTATTCCACTTTAAAAGGCAAACCACATGTAGACTGTAAGATGAATATTTCTGGGCTGTAGTTTTTCAGCCAGAATAATAATTATTCTTTCAGTGAGGATCTTGAATAGACAGGGAGGAGAAGGAGAAGGAGATGGAGGCTAGCAGTGGAGGAGGGCTGTATTTTGCTGAAAATTATTTTTAAGAACTGGCTCATCTCTGCTGGGGATTTTCACAGCTCGTTCTGTTGAGTGAGGTAGAATCACACACACCTTTCTGTATATGTGTGTTTACATAAATACAAACATAAGATGCAGTCTCTAAAATCCATGTTTTACATTATAATTATACCAATTAAACAGAAGGGAGGCCTGCTTACTTAAATGTCCAGGAAGTAATGATAGGAGTTTTGAAAACATCTGGGTGAAGGGAATAATAATGTAAGCATAAACACATAAAGTGCTTTATTGGAAATGACTTGATCAGGTCATGAAGTGTGAGAAGTGTGTTAACAACCTGAGGAGCACTCCTAGGGCAAGACTGGTAATGGTGACGGCCAGGAAATAAATAAAAGTCCTCTGGATAAAGCAACCTAACTGGACACACACTACCCAACTGTGGGTTTGGAAATCTGCTGGAACAGATTTTCATGCTTTTTTTTTTTTTTATTGAAATGGGCAGAATTATTACTATAACATGAATCAAAATCAGAAGGTATCTGGGGAAAGTTATTTCAAAACCTTGTAATTCCTAATCCTAAAGGAAAGAAGATAAAGAAGCAGCTCACCAATCAATTTTGCATCTGGGAAGAAAAGCATGTATATATTAGAACTTCTTAAAGATCCAAGAGTCAAAGAACCTCTCATAAATTTGCAACAAATATTTCTGATGATAAATACTGCCATTGTTATGGTCAAAATATGAGAAGAATCTGAAATACAGCACAGATAGAAATGAATATAAGAAAAAAGTCTATATAGCTGTTAGAACAACAATCTGACAGGGACCTCAAACATTTTGGAAGAAGGGCTTAAAACTGGAATGAATCTGCTTCAGACAATAGATGTAGTTTAAAATCACAAAAAGGGAATTTTATGAAGACCAATCTGAAGAATATGTTTTAGGGAATAAAGCTCCAGTACAGTTTAGGGGAAAGTACTAATTCCACAATGCTGTGCAAAAAAAATTGGTGGTGGTACCCAATCATAAAGTGGAGATGGGTGAACAATGTAATGTTGACTTAGAAAACACTTATGTCTGTCCTGAATGCATTGGCAGCCATGTCCTAGGTGAAACATGATGTTAGCTAATTTAGTTTACCTCACATTTACAAAATCTGTGTTGGAGGAATGTTTTGGATGTTATATTTTAAGAAAATGCAGAATAACTTAAAAGATGCTCAACAGGGAGAAATGTGGCCTGTGAGAAAAAGCTGGAGGAATCATCTCTTCTAAAAAAGAGAGGAAAAAGTGGATAACAGGACTGGAGTTTTCAATCATAATGGAGGTGTAAGGGCACTGGTGATCAATGGTTCTCCATGTCTGTGGAGAGAAGGATGAAAAGTAATCAAAATAATTTGTAGCAAGGGAGATTTAGGTTAGATATCAGGAGAAACTTTCTAACTATAAAGATATTTAGGCACTGGAACAGGAGCCTGTGTGGTCCCACTGCGAGTTTTAAAGAAAGATCTAGTTTCTCAGGGGTGGTCTAAGGCTGGCTGAGCTTGTCTGAAAGCTCCTCATCAGGAGGACCTGATGACCACTTACAACTCCCCCCTTTCCCACAGGACTGTCATGTACATTATGCAGAAAAAGTAATATAGAATGAGTAAACTCTTCCATAAAAGTTGATGGGTTTAAATGTTATTAGTCACTACATTCAGAAGAGCCTGTGAAAAACCTTACACTTGGGGCCTTCACAGGATGGGGAAAGACTCATGCAGCAGTCCTGGGAGTATGAGAAGTCTGAATCTGAACAGCTCCCTGCATATAGTTATGTTGCACCAAGTGGGTCTCTTCGTGCTACCTTTGTAGAAATTAAAATGCAGGAAAGAGGTTAAATGCACTGATGCTTCATCCATGTGGCTTTCTACCTATCAATTGGCTCTTTACTACAGTGCTGTGCGCCCCTGTGGAAGTGACTAAAAAGTGTCATGCACCATTGCTGGGTAACAACTTTTATTTTCCTTAAAGCAACTGCACACTCTCTGTGAAGCAAGGCAAAAATAGCCAAAGTAAATAAAAAAAAACCCAAAGCATGCATAGTCATAACTGAGGGGTTGATTCTGGAATCAGCTGTTTGGAAGCCAACTGCAGAGTCAAGATTTTTTTCAGATGCACAGATAGGAAAAGGAGCATGTAACTGAAATATCTTCTTCTTAGATGAAATGGTGTAAGGAATCTGAAAGGATGAAAAAAATCTGATTTTATCTGTAAATCACTAAATACTTAATGAAAGATGATTTATTTGTACTTAGATTCAAAGCAGTTTCCTTTGTGGTAGCTTTAGGAAGGTTTGTCACAAAATTGTAGACTAGTAGAAGGATACAGGCTGGGAGGTACCTGCTCTAGTCCAAGTCCCTCCTAACAGCAGGTCCAGGATCTTGTCAAGTTGTGAATATCTGCAAACACAAAGGTTCCACAACCTCTCCGTACAGCCTGTGCTGATGATTACCCACCTTCATGTTCAAAATGTTTCCCTGATATCTAATTGCAATTCCCTATATTGTGTCTTGTGACTGTTACCTGTAGCTCTTTTGCTGTCAGCCTCAGCCTCTAATTGCCTGCCTCTGGCTTCCTCACATCCTCTTATTAGGTATTTCTTTTAAGGGCAACAACAAGATCCCCTCTGAGCCTTCTCTTCTCCAGCCTGTATGAACCTAATTCTCTCACAAGGCAAGAGCTGCATCCCTTCATTGGATATCCTCCAGTTTATTATTTCTTGTACAAATCTGGTCATAATACTCTAGATGTGATCTCATGAGTGCTGATAGAGAAGGATCACCCTTTTCAATCTGATCAGGAGAATTTTTACCTTTGTTGCTGCAATGGTTTATTGCTGATTCATGCTGTGGTCCGCTGGGACCCTCAAGTACTTTGCTGCAAAACTACTTTCCAGCCAGTTCTCACTATGCCTGGTTTGTTATATATGATTGTTTTGTCCCAGGTGCAATTTTAAAGGCAGATTTGAAATGCCATGTCAAGGAGCTCTGAGGCTATGTTTACACTAGTAAAAATAAATTTAAGCTTGCCAGAGGTCTAAACATCAAAACCTTGTCGTGCTCTAGCTGAATGTTAATGGTCATTTTGTAATTCAGCATTCCTAGGTGTATGATATTAGGAACATATCTAAAGGTACAAATGAATGTCTTCATGCATTCTGAGGTTTAACTGTAGGAAAAGGTATGTGCATAGTGTTGAAATGAGTAAATATGAATCACTAGGAGTTGCAGGGTGTCATGCTTAGTAAATACTGTGTAAAAATGAAAAGCTCAAAGAAGTGGTTCATAAATGCTTAGTTCTGTTTGGAAGAGTTTAGGATCATTTTAATAATGGTTTTTGCCCAGTCTAGATAAACTTAGTTGAAAATAGGCAAGGATCAGAAGTTATTGTCTTTGTTGCTCTTCACCTGCTGGGGCTGAAGAAAGGTGAAACAAGAGGGTGCTTTTCCTGGCTGTGTGGTGCAGAGAGAAGTCATCTTTCTGCATGGGGTTGGTGGGTCATTGGACAGCTGGGGCTGCCACAATTTAGACATTTTGTTCACTGCGGGCAGATGCCAGACACAGCAATCTGTGCCTTCCTGTGTTAGATAACCCTCCAAATGCAGCACTTTTTGATATTGTGTCAGCTTCTGTGGTCATCAGCATAAGAAGGATGTAGACCTCTTAAGAGGGTCCAGAGGAGGGCTGCATTCAGTGTGGTAGGTGTAACATGGAGCGTGTCTGGCATTGTTGGTTGCTTCTTTGTCGTCCATGTTAACCCAAGTGACTGGAAAGGAAATACAGACATTCTTAACTGGAGTCTATTCCCCTGCTGAGGCATCCACAAGAAAGAGTCAAGATACTTTGTCAGGTTTTTAATTTTGCCTTATAAGCCTTACTGCAAGTTGTTTAATTTTAGAAATATTAGAGTCTGACAACATGCAATATGGATGTTCAGCAATTACTGAGAGAGGAGCAGAAATAAGTAATCCTCTGGCTCCTTTTCTGGCTTTCATCCAGTCAGTAGAGTGGTCCTTATGAGAGACAAGCAATGGGAACCTGATGTGGCCCCTCACAGCATTTCAGGACTGCTCTGCCTGCAGTAAACAGATATTTCCATACAGTCCACTCACAACACCCCAGTGACATCTAGAAGGATTCTTCTCATCAGTTCTGATCATTGGGAATGGCAGGAGGGACCTGCAGCTGGAACAGCCTAGTGAAAGCTCCCTGTCCATCCAGTCACTGGAGTTCTCTCCAGTGTGTATCCTCAAGCAGCCTGGTTAGCCTTGCTCTTGGAGCACACTTTCCACCCTGCCCTTATCGTTTCAGTGGATAGCAGCATCTATCATGGAATCATACGGTCGTACAATTACAGAGTGCTTTGGGTTGGAAGGATCCTCCAAGATCATCTAGCTCCAACCCCCCTGCAGTGGGCAGGGACACATTCCAGTAGACCAGATTGCTCAATGTCCCATCCACCCTGGCCTTGAACACTCCTAGGAATGATGCATCCAACTCTTCTCTGAGCAACCTGTGCCAGTCTGACTGTCCTCACAGTAATATCTAATCTAAACCTGCACTCTATTCAGTTTAAAGCCATTACCCCTTGTCCTGTTACTACTTCATGCCTTTTCAAAAGTCACCAGCTCTCTTGCAGCCCCTTCAGGTACTGTCAGGTGCTAAAAGCTGTCCCTACAGCCTTTCCTCTCTGTGCTGAACTACCCCAACTCTCTCAGCCTCTCTTCATAGGAGAAGTGTGCCAGCCCTTTGATCATATTAATGACCCTCCTCTGGACCCACTTAAGAGGTCCATATCCTTCTTATGTTGGTGACCCCAGAGGTGGACACAATATCAAAAAGTGCTTCATTTGGAGGGTTTTCTAACACAGTAACAGGCAGGATTAAGTCCTGAACCTGTCAGCACACATCTACCAAACAAAGCAGACAGTGCGGACTGGGTGGTATGCACAGCTCTGTTTGTAGAACCATCAGAGTCCTGATGGACAAGTTGAACAGGGGCCAGCAACATGCCCTTGTGGTGAAGAACAATTCAGAACCATGTCCTTGACTGCCTTAATGAAAACACAGACAGCAGGTTGAGGACCATTATTCTTTTCCTCTATTTGGGATTTACGAGAGGCGCTTGGAGCACTGTGTCTGGTTTTGGGCTCCCCAGTAACCTGGAATGTACCCATTTATTCCTCAAGCAACTCTTATTTTGGCCGGTACACCTGGTCTACCTCAACTGCGAGAGCTAGTCACAGCTGAAGCTGGGCCAGTGCCCACATAACAGAAGGTTCAAAACACATTGTGATTTTTAATGGGAAGGTTGTGCTGCAGATTCCTGCAAGCCTGTTTGATGATCACATCCATGCTAAGGAATGCTTGAGGCAGCCCTTGGGCAGAGACAAAGGTCTGTGTGTGCAGGCTCTGCAGGCAGAGGGGATAAAGGCAGAGAGAGACTGTGCCTCATCTTCACAATTATTATCTCCATTAATAATTGTGTTCAGCTTGTCATTCATCCTGGGATTATTGGAAGAGCCTCCCTGGTGTGCCTTGAGCCTTTAATTCGCCATCACTTTCTGCACCACCAGGCCTCAAGTGTAAGTTATGAGAGAATAAAGCATATAACAAACTCCTACACAAGCCATAGGTTTTGGGCTATTTAAATTACAGCTGGGAGAGGGGAAATCGTGCAAAATCTTTGGGGGGTACTTGCTCAAAGAGCTGGAAAGATTCAGCACAGTTTCTCTCTCTCAGTTTTATGGCTTCTTCACTCAGACGCAACAATAAAAATGTTCCACTGGATTAGCTAGGTGGCTGAACTGTGATTTCTCTGCAACGCTTTTTCACACTCTAAAAGCCTAATGACAAGCAATCAAGAACATGCTAATTGGGACGATTGCTCCTAGGGGACCCCAGGGTCCTGGGAAGTTGAAGGTTTTCATTAATTCTGTAGAGCTGGCTGCAAAAAATAACATTTCTTATCCCCGGGAAATGTCTTAGAAATGGGGTAAAATATGAATTTCCAAGTAAAGGTAAAGCACTTAATGTCCTAGAGGGTCTTTTTAAACTTTTGTCACCCGGGCTTCCTTCCCTCTTGATGGTTCCTCACAGACTTGTCCTGAGTGGGGTTAGGAGGACCATACCCATTAGTTCAGGCACACTGAAGGGGAGCTGGTGATCAGCTTTCTTCTTTGCAGGCCTGCAGCAACCACACAGTCTGTGACCCTATGGACCAGAGGTAGCTCTTCCTTTAACCACTTGGTCATCTCAGCTATCCCTGACAGCCTGACCAGCTAGAAGTCATGCTGTGGCTTGTTTCCCCATGCCATGCATCAGCTTGGTCTCATGAAAAGAAAATTAAGTGCACTGTCTGGATTTTCCTTTTATTTTTTTTTTATTTTAAATAAAATTGAAAATAATTGAAGATCCTGTAAGTTAAACTGCCGTCAGTAAGCTTGTGGCAACAGCATGTTGAATGGACAGCCTGCTTCACACATCCTGAAGTCAGTGCCTTGGCTTGCCTGCCTGCCAGCCTCGGGGGCTTTGTCTAGATGAGAGCCAACACCAACACGAAGCGGGGTGGCTGCCTGCCCTGGGGGCGTTTTGTGGCACTGTCTACAGGAGCTGCAAAAGTCTGCAAAAATGGGGCCATGCTGTGTGTCTGAGGCAACAGTAGTTGCCTCTCTTTTGTCCTGCACATTTGTAAGATTAATGTGGATTTCCTAAGAGATGGGACAGTTATTTGCTCCATGTAAAGTTAACGTACCAGGGGAATTCATGGGAAAAATGCTCCAAGAGTCATCACTCAATGTAAGTGAATTCTGGCAACAGAAGCTTTATTACTGCCATGGCTTAGACAGATGATGATGTTTGTCTAAGTAAATGCTTTCTTTCTGAGTGTCTCATTACCATTAGGAGAGGATCCAGCTCCAGAAAGGAGAGGGAATTATTACTCTCCCAGTGGCGGCTGGTACCATGGAGCTTGAATTGACCTCTGTGGTCACTTCAGCAGCCCTCCTGCACCATGCCTCAGTGGTCCACTCTCAGGGGCATCTCACTGGCCTGCAACAAACCATGCTCCCTACCAACTGCACACTGAGGACCACTGATAACCTTTTGCTCCATTAAACAATATTATTTTCTTTATCTGGATGATGGTTTTTATGAGTCTTCCAGGAAGCTCAGACACTGCAGTAGATTCCCTGAAACACGTGTGACCTTGCTTGGCTACTGCAGTGGCTTTTGCTCTTCCTCGTGAAAATGGGGCTCATTTGGCTGAAGCTCATGGTTAATAGGATAAGCATCCCTCAGGCTGTGCTACATGTGTTGCTGAGTCTTGCCCCATGTTCTACCTCTCCTCTAGCATGGGACAGACTCATCTCTGAAAATCAGTGCAAAGCTGAAGGATGAATCCCTGCAAACTCTGCAGGGTTTAATTTGGCACTTATTACTATGTTGTGCTCTTCTTGTCTGCAGATATTTAACAGTAAATACTGCAGCAAGCTTACCCAGCTGAAGATTAGCAAATCAACACTTCATTGGGGTCACCCAAGAGTGGCAGAGCGGGGAAAAGAGCTCCTGTCTAGACTTCAAAAGCTCTTCCCTGATCCCTGGGCTGCTCTGTCTCTCAGCTGTACAGGAATGGGCCTTTTTTATCTTTTAACACAATCCATCATGAGAGCTGCACTTCTGATTCCTTATTTCTTCTCTGTGACAAGCCTTGGTATCCTGATGAGATGCAAGGTCCCCAGGAGTTGCCACTTGCAACCATTTCTGGACCATCCCACCTTGCCCTTTCTTCTTTGCACTTCTCTCCTGTCTTGAAAATGAAAAGCATAACAGGAGCAAGTAAGTATGAACTTACATGTAAGCCATTCTTTAAATAAACTACCATAGAAGGATATTTCAAAAGAAGGAATATTTCAAAATTTTCTCATGCACCTTTCTGCAGTCTGCTTGGTGAAGGCAAACCAATCAAGTACAAGAAAAACACAGCTCTGAATGAGAATATGGATATTTTGGATCCTGTATGAAACATTAAAAAAAAAAAAAGGTGAAGTTTTTTATCTGTGTTAGAGAGTACTGACCATGAGCTGTGTTGAGAAGAAAGGGTTAGATGGTAGATTGCTCAAGGGACCTTGCAGCTAGAAATGCCAAGACCCCAAGGAAAACAATGTGGAAACCGGATGGTACCTGTGTCTCTGTGTTGCGTGTCTCTGCAGCCTGACGTTTTGGGCTCCTTCAGTCAGCGAGGTAATGGAATGAATTTACTCTTTGCATTTCAGCTGTGGTTTTTTCGTTGCCCTCAATCGCCTGTCTGTGTGGATTCACACAAACTGTGATCTATTTTTGCATTTGTATGTAATTATCATGGGGTTACAGTCCCTAAGATGATTAATTCCTCCACTTGTTATATGTGCTGACGGTCAGGCAAGGTGGCTTTTGCTATCACCAAAGTGCAGGTTCATATCAAGATCCAGATCAACAGCTTGCCTATCCAGAGTTCCCATCAGGTCCTTGGGAATTCAGACAAGGGGTAAGGTGCCTCTGGGCTCCTTGTGTAGACACTGGTGTGTTTTCTGAGTTATGTCACACCTGAGTGCCTTCACAGATAACTCTGTTGCTCAGCACATAGTACAGGAGACTTAATCCAGGGGAAGGCTTTGCACTTTGGTTCTTCTCTGTACTGTTGAGGAAATGTTTTCACAAATATTTTACCCTTGTATTTTGTCTCTGAGGATCTTAAAAAAAAAAAAGAAGGTGAAATCAGAAAAAGCAGGGTTAAAAACAGCAGTGAAGATGTGCTTTCTGTGAAGAGAATTTCCTACTCCCCACTGTAGGTTTTGTCCCCTCAGATTTTCTCTATCCCCCTGTTCTTCCCCTTTCCAAGCTTACTACAGTCCCCTGCCTAGGGAGGGGCTTGACCTGTGGTGAGTAGCTCAAGGTATCTCACTGGCTGGGCTTGTATCTTGGCTTGATCAGGGTCGTGCAAGTTACTGTGAGAGAATTGGGAACCTCTCACTGTGCTGGGGGGGCCCGAGGCTCACCAGACTCCAGGGGAGGATGCTGCAGTGTGTCTGTCTGCTGCAGGTGCCTTACTCCCTCTACCTGCATTTCAAAGAAACTCATTAACATCCTCTGTGACTCAGAAACACTTCATAGATGAGGCTGCAGCCAAGAAATTGTGCAAGCTCAGCACCCTACTTCATGTGGTGTACATGTGTATGAGGGGATCATATTGGTGCAGGGCTGTGTGTACTGCAGAGCTGTAGTCAGGAAGAATCTTCAAAGTTTTGCCTCTTCCTAAACTGCAGTTTTTATTGCTCTGTTTAAACTTCACTGCTATTTTTTTTACAATGCTCTGACACATATATTAGTGGGGATGTGCTGTATCAGAGCTGCTGAACAGCCTGCAATTCCCCAGCTTCCTCTGTAGATTTTTATGCCGGTGCATCCATAAAGGAACTCCAGATCTTCCAAGTTTTCCCCATGAGAACAGAGTAACACCTTTCCTCTGGAAATACTGTAATAAAACAAAGGGAATACAACACTCCCATTATGAAGATCCCATGGATGGCCTTTATCATTTATCAAAAAGAAAAGGTGTTCTTGTAATATCTGCTAGAACTGTACACGGGGGAGGCTGCTTGGAGGAGCACATTAATAAAAAGTCAGAAACCTGAAAGATATGTCTTTGCAGATTCACAATTGTGCATTAATTTATTTTTGTAGCTTTTTCTCAATAGTCCAGTGGCTTCTGTCATGAAGCAATTTCATTAAGGCTTGGAGTGTAGTGGTAATATAAAGCCAAGCTTCCTGCAAAGGCTTCATTGCCCTAAAGAGTGTGTAATTGGCCAAATGCCTTAGAAAGTTTTGCTTGGTTTCTCCAGAGCACAAGTAAAAATTAATTGCCCCAGCAGTAGCTGCAGTGCTATCATATAAGGGTGTCAAAACCAGTCTTTCCAAATGGCATATTCTAACTGAGCAATAGATATGAGACTTGCCGTAAAAGTGATTTGTGAACATCGTTAATGAAGTACTAGACCTAATTGACTTCTCCTGGCTTTATGACAGCATAAAAAAGTTCTGCACCACCAATGATATTTCTTTTAAATTTCTTCAGCTGAATCTCTAACACTGCAGAGCTCTCTTAAAAGCAAGCTCTCACTGATATTTATTTGGGAAAAAAAGAAACTGACTGTTAGACAGCATTTCCAGTTCTTTAGAAGTAATAAGAACAGTCCTTCCATTGCAGAATGAAATTAGGATGCTCTGCAAGTATCCCTGAAAACTCAAGCACATTAGGGAAGATCAGCTGAGGGTAGTTGCTAGCCTGATCATTTGAGAATTCAAGAACGGACTAACAGATTCAGGTTCAAATCCCTGTTGTGATTTCGTTCAGGGATTTACATTTCTTGTGTAATCACATGCTCTTGATCTGAACTAATATTATATTTTTGTCAATAATTATCATTCTAGCAAGATATTTTGGTTTTCAACTATCTTTTGTTCAGAGATACTGAGGTCTGTGACAGCAAGTGTCACCATTCATACTGGTACTTGCAGTAAAATAGTACAGCACTTTATATTCCTTCTGTAAGCGTAAACCAGCCCAGATACAGCTTTACCTAGTAGTTTTAAGGGATATGTTGCTATTTTGCTGTATATGTATATGCTAAGGATAAGCTTCATAGAAAAAAAAAATAATTTCCATGTCCTGAAATTGATTTTTTTTTTGCATTTACCTTTTCTCCATCCAAAAATTAAACATTTTATGTGCTAAATTTTATGTTTTGGCTGCAATTTTTCTCCTCGCTACTCAGAGTGAGTTTTTGCGCGGTGCTAATACAAGTGAAAATAATCTGAAGGGTAAAATCAAAATGTAATTAAATGAGTGACCTCTAAGTATTTGCTTGAAACATTTGTAGATTACCATTTCACACATTAAACCTTCACTTATGATGAAGGTTGCTGTAATGTCAGACATGGCAAACACCCCTAGCCACTGCTGAGTTAATGAACATTGAAAGAGGACCTTTGAGTTGATGGTAAATGATAAATCCTGTTGACTTAAACAGTTAATGTAATCCTGTGTTGATTAGTCTTGCTCCATTTTTGTTGGCAGTTTGGGTAGAGGTAGAAAAGACTTTTTGTGGGTCTGCTGGGTCAGTTGGCCCAGGCTTTGCTTTGGGCTTCTTCTGATTACTCTAGGGAGTCCCCAAGTCTGAGTGCCCCCAGGACAGTGCAAATGGGTCTTACTTCTCTGGCTGTCCTCCTCCCTTTCTGCTTTCTTCTGTCAGATACCCAGTGCTGTCAGAGTTTTCTGGATCTGTTGTACTTTGTTATATGGAGTTTGATAAATACAGTCAGCTGAAGTGATTGGAGATTGAAAGGTGTGGAATTTCCCAAACATTCAGCATCTTCAATTTACTGATTTGAGTTAAACTCATAGTGATTGTATTAATATTAATCACAGCTCTTCTCTTTCTTCACTTCATTCCCTCAAGCAGTGCATTTATATATATATGTATGAGGAAGCCAACAAAGGACAATAATAGGGCGGCTTCTGGGATGTGCCCTGAATGATGAGCACCCTCCTCATAAAGAGGAGTTGGCTGCAAACTACTGGCAGAGAAGGCTCCTTCGTGTGGGGTTTGTTGTCACTGGTCACAACGCAGAGATTTGCAGCAGGGTGAGGAGCATGGGCATCCTTGGGGTAGTTCCCAGAATACTGGTAATCAGCAAGCAGCCTAAAGAGGAATTCTACAAATCCCCCAGATTTTTGAGGATCCAAAAAGACTAATCCCTGAATCTCATTTGGGGAACCCTGTTTCCTTCAGGGTTTTGATTTTCACTGTTCATCACCTCTGGCTGTGTTTGTATCAGCCATGCTGTGGAGCAGTAGCACAAAGCAGTAGGGGTCAGCCTGTGGAGTTGTTGCAGAGGTGCTGATGTCCACACCATGTGCATCTCAGAAGTTTAACACTGGACCTCCCCAGGAGCCCTGTGGTCACCTATGGTCAGTGTGCAGGAAGTGCAGCCCCTCCTTGGCTTTGTCAGCAAGGAATCCAGCTGCTCTCCTGTGCCTGCTGGAGCCTAGAGATGAAGGTGATTGCTTCCAACATGAATTCTCATCCCGACTAAAACACTGAATAGTTGGAACCTTTGAAACTGTTAAATTGGAATGCTCTTAAACATTTTTGAGAGTATTTTCTGTTCTTGTACTCCTGCACTGAAGAGATGAATTTAGTTGCAGCTGTAAACTTACATTTAACATTTTGAAATCCTTGTGAGTTTGCTGGCATTGAGGGGGCAGTTTGTCTTTTGATTACCTCCCTGCTGTATAGTATGATTTGTGATGTGAACTTTCTTCTGTCTTTCTAATAATCTGCAGCTTGAGTATTCTAAAAGCATTATTTATGCAGCACGCTTGACACTGAACTAGGCTGTGCTGCTTCCATGGAAACCTCTGACAACATATTACTGCCTGGTCTGACAGGTAAACTATGCCTCGTTTTCCCTTATGTCAGCCCTCTCAAAAGCCCTGCTATGTCAGACCAAAGGTCCATCTGTCCAGTGTCTTGTTTCTAACCATGGCAAATGACAAATTACTAGGGAAAACTGCTGAAACGGGCCAAGAATTTATCAGTACTGCTATAAATGCAAACCTTCATCATTTTGGAACCTTCTGAGTAAAATATTAAATTCAAAGGTCTT
Source organism: Fringilla coelebs (assembly GCF_963513975.1). Lineage (NCBI taxonomy): Eukaryota > Metazoa > Chordata > Aves > Passeriformes > Fringillidae > Fringilla > Fringilla coelebs. Next base: position 79,013,912 of record NC_140029.1, on the reverse strand, counting down.
TTTTATATATATATATATATATATATATATATATATATATATACACACACACACACACACACACACATATATATATATATATATATATACACACACATACACACACACACATATATATATATATACTCTTTCACTTTTTGGACCTATGTACTAATACAGAATAGGAGCACAGGTTAATTTTTTTTTTAAAGAGACTGCAGAGGTCTCTAGTCCTCCTGTTCCAATGTTCCAATCTGGGTCAGCTGTGAAATCAGACTACATTTCTCAAGTCTTTATTTGGTTGTGTCTTCACAGATTCCAAGGATGGAGACTTCAAACTGTTTCTGGGGAACCATTCTTTTTTTCCCACCTAGGAGATTATAGATAAGAAGTCAAGTAAACTTGCTAGTGCTAGTAAACTCTGTACTTTGTCATTTAAAAGTCATCTATCTGAAATCCTCTTTGCTTTATGTTGTAGACTCAAAGAATTTGCAGAAGGAATTTTTTAGGTATCTTTTGGAAATCTCTGTAAACTGCTGAAGATAGGAAAATCCCCAGACACATTGTTTCAAAAATCAGGAGCTGTGAAGAGGATTATTTCTGTAGTTTTTGGTGTGGAAATATATAGGAGGACACTGAAGTGGCTGGTTGTAGGAACAAGTCATGCAGTCAACAAATTTTTTCTGATCTGTGCTGGAGATTTGATGGGACCCTATCTTTTGCCTTCAGTAAATCCTCAAAACAGAGATAAAAAATTGTGTATAAGGCATTCATGGAATATGGTGGGCTCGAGGGAAATTGAGATTGTTCAATACTGAGGGTACCATATATGAGATACCCTCTCCTTTTTCTGGGCCTTGTTTGAGTTTTTTCTGTGTAACTCCAAGTTTCTGCTGCCAAGCCCAGATACTTCAGTTGGGGAAGGAGGAAAGAAAAGAGAGATCTTTTTCTTTCCCACTTAGGATCCACCTGACAGAGAAAGCTCTTATTTTTGCATAACCTGGAAGCTTTGCCAGGTGTTTTGTTCCTAGAGCTTTACCTTCAGCTGAACGCTGTCTGCTTTTCTGGTCTCTTCAGGTCCTTTACGATTTCCAGAGGTCACTTGTGCTGGGAGAATTAGTGTATGTCCAGTAAATTCTTGTTCTCTGCTTATCAGGCTGGTGTGCATTTCAGTATTAGAAGACAAATTTTTTTTTTCCCTTCCCTGATGCTGGACATGAATTATTGAATTTATCTTGTCTGAGCTAGAAGGATTTTCTAAGGAGAGTAATGCACACATCTGGTTTTACTTTCTTGATTTCAATAAAGATCAAAGATAATATCCATGTACTTAATTCTCTCTAGATGTGTTATTTATAGGTGGCAAAAAGCTTCTTCATGGAAGCTTTAATTAAGCTTAATTTGAGACCACTTCCTGGATTTCTTTCTTAAATTAATTTCTCAGTGTTGAAAACTGAGTTGATCTTTTTCTTCCTGCTTTCACAGAAGAAGGGTTCTGAATCTGTTTAATGAATAGAAGTGCAGAAGTACAAACTCTATTGTCAGAATAAGCAGCACCATTAGACTACAGTCATCACAATAAGAGATCTTAATTTCAAACATGATTGCATATGGCTGAATCACTCCCAGGTCAGAAAAGCATTTACTATATAGCTTTTCTTTGCAATAAACAGAATAATCAATGAGTACAGTTGAACATGGCTTTCTTATGATCTCTGAAGAATGTTAAATAGTAGCAACAGAAATATTTTATTGTTCATTTGTTTTCTAGTTTTATGCTACTTGCTTTTTATCTGTTAAAGAGAAGAAATATTAGCAAAGGCTGTGTGAGAAAATGTTGCCAATATGTTTTAGCCATCTTCTCAATGACTCTTTGAATCATATCCATCAAGGTAACTGCTTTTTCTCCTGTTATTTAGTTTGTGACAAAGATGTGATAGTTTTTGGCTTTGTCTTTTCTTTCATGCTTTTAACCAATTTAACTCAATCAGGAAAAAACAAAAATGCATTATTAATACATTTTTACTGGTTATCATCCTCCTTGTTCATTCTGTGGACATCTTACACTCATTAACTCTTGAAAAGTGTTGTAACCACTACATCCCCCTTTTCCAGGGCTGACCTTTGGCTGTTTTATAGCAGGGAAAGCTCTGAATTGAGCTCTCTGACTTTCTAACTCAAGTGTCTTTCTGAGTTTATTTTGAATTACTTCTGATGTCTGTAGTCTCAGGATACTCTTGACCCTCATGTGTCCCTTCTCAAATTCTTACTGCATCACATGATAGTTCTTACTGGTGTCTATAAATGTTTTATCTGAATTTGTGTTCATAGTCTCTACTCAGGGGCTGTTTTCCACCTGATTTCCTTTTCTATTTACACTTTTTTTTATACTTTCTCTTTTAAAAATATTTTTTATATGTCATCCTTTATGAAGTGCACTTCTTTAACACAATTTCAGTCACATCTGCTATCATTAGAAAGCTCTTGTAAACACCAAGGGCTTCACATAATGAAAACATCAAGTGCTGCAATAGAGGCATCTATTGTCAGAAATAAAACTCTCCCTCTCCTCTCCTCTCCTCTCCTCTCCTCTCCTCTCCTCTCCTCTCCTCTCCTCTCCTCTCCTCTCCTCTCCTCTCCTCTCCTCTCCTCTCCTCTCCTCTCCTCTCCTCTCCTCTCCTCTCCTCTCCTCTCCTCTCCTCTCCTCTCCTCTCCTCTCCTCTCCTCTCCTCTCCTCTCCTCTCCTCTCCTCTCCTCTCCTCTCCTCTCCTCTCCTCTCCTCTCCTCTCCTCTCCTCTCCTCTCCTCTCCTCTCCTCTCCTCTCCTCTCCTCTCCTCTCCTCTCCTCTCCTCTCCTCTCCTCTCCTCTCCTCTCCTCTCCTCTCCTCTCCTCTCCTCTCCTCTCCTCTCCTCTCCTCTCCTCTCCTCTCCTCTCCTCTCCTCTCCTCTCCTCTCCTCTCCTCTCCTCTCCTCTCCTCTCCTCTCCTCTCCTCTCCTCTCCTCTCCTCTCCTCTCCTCTCCTCTCCTCTCCTCTCCTCTCCTCTCCTCTCCTCTCCTCTCCTCTCCTCTCCTCTCCTATGCAGAAGTAAGTGGTCTTCAAACCTTCTTGAAGTCTTCTAAACTCTGATGGAGATATTAATAGCACCTTTCTTCCAAAGATATTTCCCTCCTTCTTTCAGAACTACATCTTTTTTAATTTCTCAAGGTCACAAAGGCAGAGACAGGTGGCTTCATTCAGTAGATAAGGAGCTGCCATTTCTAGTAAAGGAAGTACAACTTTGCATTGGGCAAGGGAGCTGCTCTGCCAGGGACTTAGTGCAGGAAGGCAGAAAGAGAGGCAGAGCTATTGTGAAACCCTAGCAGTTGCTCTCTCTCTTTTTGACAGGAGGTTATTGCTTCCATTGACCTCTGGTATCCAACTTCCTACTGGGCATGTGTTTATCCTCTGCCCTGACCTTGACTGTGATATTGTGGATAATCTCTTCAGAGGGAGTGTTTGCTTTTGTGGCTTTGGATTACTTTATCAAGGAAGATGTTTTTCTCTGGCTAGAACCCTGACTTAGCTACTCAGCAGGTCACAGACAGCATCTTCACAGAGCACCCTCATTCTGTTCAGCTCTTCTTAAGGAGACCAGCATTCCATCAGAGAGGCCTTAGAGATCTCTGATGAGCTGAAGAAGGGGAGAGGCTGGAGAGGAGGGAGGGAAGTCAGAAGGGAGAGTCAGAGAAGGCTTCCAGAAAAGCTGTTGGAGATCATACTGATTTTCAGTAGGAGGTGGAAGACAGAGATTAGGTTAGGTGTGATTTAGGATGTGGTGGGTTGTCCTGGCTGAGCCATGGGTACTCACCAAACCACTCTATCACTCCCCTTCTCATCAGGGCAATGGCAGGGAGAAAATAAGATGTTAAAAAACCTTAAGGGTCAAGATAAAAGCTGTAACAAAGCAAAAGCAAAGATTGTATGCCAAAGCAAAGGTTAACAGAGGATTTATTCTCTACCTCCCATCAGCAGATGATGCTGTGCCACTTCCTAGGGAACAGGCCTTCAGTACATGTAGCAATTGCTCCAGGATAGAAACATCCGAGAAATGAATGCCACAGCCTCCTCACTTTCTCTTAATTAATTGCTGAGCAGACATCATACGGTATGGAATGTCCCTTTTGTCAGTTGGGGTCAGCTGTCCTGGATGTGTCCCCTCCCAAGATTTTGCCCCTCTCCCTGCCCCCAGCCTGCTAGTGAGGGAATGTTGGAGAGACAGCCCCAATAACTTGCCAGCACTGCTCAGCAGGAGCCAAATCAGTGGGGTGTTATCAGCTCCTTTCAGGTACCAATGCAAAGTACAGCCCTGTGGGGGCTGCTGTGGGGAAAATGAACTCCACCTCAGCCAGACCCATTTCAATGATACATGTCCACCCAGGAAAGAAAACGTTCCCTAGACTGAGAGTAGGCAACACCTCCTATTGCAGAGAAAGGAAATCTCTAGCAAGGATGTGACTTTATGCAGCTCAGCTCGGGCAGCCTAGCAAGTTTACCATCAATCCATCATCCCCCTAAGAGGAAGAGATCCAGCATAACTGGGGCAGCTTTGCCTGGTGAGAACTGGTGATACCTTAAAGAAGATTCTGCGTGCTGAGTAACATCACGTTGCCAGGGGAAGAAAATCCTTCTTGCTCTCTGACAGAATACACAGCTTTTCTGACAGGCAGGCTTTTGGTTCAGAGTCAAAATGTGTACAAATGCTCATGCAGGCAGATAAATGTCCTCAGAATTTGTTAAGCTAATAGATATTTTCTGCATAGGCTCCTAACAACTTCAAGTGATATCTAAAATATTTAAACAAAATTGCTCATCTGGTCTAGGGTAAATCCATTCGTATGATAATTTGTAAGGTTGCTGCTCTTCCTTTATATTTCATTATTTGGGAAAAAAAAGTCTGTCTAATGCCTCATTTAAGATTCAGTGAAATCTTCCTTGCTTCGGTAATTTTCCTATTAAATTACAACTATTAACACTCATTCCTCACCCTAAAGGAAACCAATAGAATCACCCAAACTAATGAAGTTGTTTTCAGCAGCAAGCATCTCGTTACGGGGGTATTTCTAATTACTGTTAAAATGAACTGGAACACAATGCCTCCAGAATGGGATGTCCCAGAGCTATCAACCCAAACCATAAACATCTGTGCAACTCATAATCTCTTCATTTAACCTTTGTAATAGCAATACAACCTCAACTAATTTTTAAATGCTGATAGACATTAAAATAAATAGATATGAAAATGTCACTGACACATTTTAAATAGAATTCTAATTTATGAGCGCTCACTCCCAGTGAGGAATGCAGTTTTTGTCTTTCAAAAAATAACTGTGCCACCTGGAGTTTATCTTTCTCTTATATTGTCTAGTCTGAACTAATTTTTTTTTCTTTCTGCACTAATTGTTATATTTAGATATCATCACCCAGAAGACTATGTTGAGGAGTGATTAGGGTATAGCTTACACATCAGAATGCATGAGCTAACTAGAAAAGCAAAGCTTCAGATCAGATTTAATTAAGATAGCTTACACTCTCAGTTCAGTTTTCTGCCTAAAGCAAGGAAAAAAAATGAAGATTAACAGTTTCTTCCAGAAACATGATACTCCTGGGATAGAAATTTAGAACTCCATAAGCAAAATAACTTTTACTCCTGTGAGTAGTCCTCCTGAAATCAGCATGACTAGTTACGTGAGTAAATGGTACTCTGCATAAATTAATAATGCACAATCTGGCCCTATAGAATCCTTGCTCTGGTGCAGATTACTAATTGCCTGTGAGTCATTCAAATAATAAAAAGGGAAAAAGAAGTGATATTCATATGAGTAATGGCTTGCAGGATTTTTCTTTTAGTTTTCATATATGGAAAACTGAAACTTTAATACCTAAATGAATAAAATTGGGAATCTTCGACTGGAGCTAGCTAAAGGGCTGTGTCTGCAACTCATAATGCATTCACCTCCTTACAAGAAGAAAGGTGTTTTTTAATAGCAGCAGCTTAGTCTATAAACAACATGCATAACTGTAATCACCATCAATTTAGTGCTCACATTACAGGGCAGATAGAAGGTTGGGGGCAACTGAGATCCATTTCCATAAACAGCAGGCAAGTAAATAATGTGAGTAACTGCACTGGACTATCTATGTTAAATCTCATTCATAGATCATCCTTAGGCTTCAATGTTATAGAAGCATGAGCCAAAATCTCTTCCATCCTTTCTCCTGCTTCTGGGTCCTAAGTGCTGGGCTTTGCAATGCTAACTGATGTAGAAGGCAGAAGAGTGATTTTGTAAGCAATGGAAATATGAGGCCTGGCGTCCTTTGGATTTATAACTTTTCACAGGTGACGGGAAGGGAGAGAAAAGATAATCTTCATCTGAACCTTTTCTCTTTGGGCTCTGTTCAAGGTATATACCCTCATGTCTATAAGCTGGTGTACTTTCCTTTGGTTGGGGCATGAATGGGATCTTTCCTCTGCTTCTGGCCATTCATTTATTTGCATGAAATTTGTAGAAAATTAATCATCTTTCAAACTGTGGTTAAATTGCATTAAAAGTCAATCTGTTGGTTCCAGTGATATTTAGAATGTTATGCAAACCCACCAATCAAGCACACATACCTAGCCTCAATTCCACATGAAAAAAAATGGTCTAAAATACTGAGGTGGCTTTTTTTCAGTAAACAAGGTGAATAGTAAAAAGTGGGAATATTTGCAGTTTAAAATTCATACAAATGTTGACATAATTGCAATTTTTTATATAATCTCATCTTCAGTGGGAAAAGGTGCTGTGGAGACATGAAAACCCCAGTCAGAGGCGATGGTTCACTTTGCTAGTTGCTATTCAGGTCAATAAGGACAGTTCTGCTTTCATTGGGTTGTTTATGACCTATGGAGACAGAACAAAAGTTGAAATACAAAGAAGAAAAACCATACTCTTAATGCAAATGATATCTCTATTCTTTCCATTTTTTATTCCTGACCACTCTCTGAGCCTTACTATAAAGCTTGACAGAAGTATATCTGTGCCCTGATAAACTGATACACAGGGAGAAAAAAGTGCCTTGGTTCCTAAATCTTGTCCCCAAAGTGCAGAAAATTATGCAAAAATTTTTTTCAGAAACTTGTTTAAGAATGTCTTTGCATGGTGTGAAAGAAGATACAGAAACTGTTGTGAAAGAGGCAGACAATTGACTGGCATAATTTGCTGCATAGAGAGAACAGGGAGACAGGGTAAGTGACAAGAATAACAGCACCAACTGACAGAAATGTACCTCTGTCATGAGCAATTCAAAGCCTACTCAAGGATATTATCCTGCTGCACATCAATACAGAGCCTGAGTTGAACTGGAGATGCTGGATGATTTCACTGAGACTTTATCTGTTTTTCTCCCTTTTTAGGTAATATTACTGACAGGGTTTTTGATTTGTTCTTGTTTTAAATTATGGCCATCATTAAAAACTAGTTTGTAGCTGATTTGCTTTGTAGTTCATGCAGGTTGTTTGAAAGCCTTTGGAGTGAAAGAAAGCAGCAGGGGATGGAGAAGAGAGCTGGGATGGAGAGGAGAGCTGAGGCAGGTGGAGCTGTTCATGGCACTCTTCCTGCAAGGCTGCAAGGAACAAAGTGGCTTTGCAGCTTTCCCTCAAGGAGTCATATTCCAAATTTGTGCCATTTTCTCTTCCAGGTTAAGAACAGAGGTGTCAACACTGTGTCAGATCAGAGGTGAATCTGGCTGCTCATCCTGTATTTGACAGTGGTCAATAGCAGTGATAGAAGAGGGTAAGATGCCTGCAGCCCTGCAGCTTCTTGGGGTTCAAAAACCTGAATGACATAAGTATCTCCTATGAAGACAAAGAGAGAGTTGGGGCTTTTCAGCCTGCAGAAGAGAAGGCTCTGGAGATACCTTAGAGCAGCCTTTCAGTACCTAAAAGAGCCTAGAAGAAATCTGAAGAGGGACCTTTCACAAGGGCACATAGTGACAGCAAAAGGGGGAATGGCTTTAAAGAGAAAGAGAGTAGGTTTAGATCAGACTTAAGGGAAAAAAATCTTTACTGTGAAAGTGGTAAGAGACTGGCACAGGTTGCCTAGAGAACTTGTGGAGGCCCCATCCCTGGAAGTGTTCAAGAACAGCTTGGATGGGGCTTTAAGCAGCCTGATCTACTGGAAGGTGTGCCTGCCCATGGAAAGAGGGTTGGAACTGGATGATCTTCAAGGTTCCCTCCAACCCCATCCATTCTGTTATTCCGTGATAAGACTATCTTTGATAGTCTTTGGTCAATTTATTTTCCATTATCTTGTCTAGTGTCTTTTGGAAGCCTTGCATGTCAGTAGGATCCAGGAGGTCTTGTGTTTTATTTCCCAAAAAGACTCCATTCACAGCCATTTTGTACCTTCGTTTTGAACTCTGTGATCTTACTTTCCTGGAGCTGCACATAAATCTGGTGATTCACATGTCTGCAGTTGCCCTTACTAATCTGATATTGATAGAAGGAGCACTGAAATAATGAGAATCTAAATTCATTGAAGTCATTGCCATGACATCATCTATGAAGAAAGATGGCAGGTGTTTCCTGTAGAGCAGAGATAGTGAACTGTGATCAGATTCAAATACAGTAATCCAGTTTGAACATGACGGACCAAGTGATCATTATGCTCAGAAACATGGTTAGGGGAAAAGAGAAAGTTTTTTAGACTTAGAATTAAATAAACCATGATCTGTGGAAACACTAACAAATTCTGAAGAATTTACACAAGTCCTTTTTTAGTGCAAAATATAAGATTCTAAAGCTAAACATAGGTGTAGAAGCATGAAACAACTGATTTGAGATGAGCATGTGCGATGGAAAGCTTTTTCTGTTCTTTTAAATCTATTAGGTCTACTTATCTTAACTCACTTACATGGATCATTAGAGATTCAGTGCTGTCAGTGATCTGAATAAATCATTTGGCAATACTGATGGAGACTAGCCAGAGGACATTACAACAGCAGTCTCTTGCTTTGTCTTTCTGAGCTATGAATGAATCCTTTCCAACAAACTTTTAAAGAGACTCATTTGTCAGAAGCAGTAGCCTTCCTACTAATTTATTGTTTTATATATAATGGACCATTCCTTAAGCATGATAACATTCTCTTTCTAAATGCACCCTTTTCTATGTGACAAAAACGTGGGGAAAATCAAAGCTTCTTTTTGGTGGAATCATGGCTTGATTCCTTCCCTCTTCCTTCCCCAATCAAACTGAACTCATACAAGGGAAAGTGTGACAGAAAGCTGTTAATTTAGTTGACAGCATTGCTTAACTGCAGAGATTAATCTTCATATATGACTGTTTTTTAAATCTCCTATTCATCACTGAATTATGTCCAGGTGAACTACTCTGGAATAACAGCATGCTGAAATTTCAGAACATTTTAACAATCTACAAGAGACAGTGTAATATGTCAAAAGAAGATAATTTCCTCCAAAATTCCTTTAAAATAGAGTGATAATGATATGGCATGGCATTTATAGGGAAAACTGAGGGCATAGCACAGAAAACTAGGAAAAAGCGACAGAAGGGCAAGAGTGTTGGGCCGTTTGCAGCCATGGCACACTCATAATTGTCATTAAGAATATTTATTTCCAAACTGTTTTGTTTTTTTACTAGTTCATTAGATTAGTTCCTCATTGTAGAGAGATTTATCTGAGATTAAGAATTATAACAAGCAATGTTATGAACTAATAAGCACATCTAATTTGGATGTTGTTAGAGCATTAAATGGAATTAGTGACAGCACCATTTCATTTCATTTTCGTAAGGTTATTATCACCTACATATTCCTTCCATGAAATGGGACCGTAACTATTTCAGTGGCTATAATGGGAGCACACACAATATTTCTTTGTTTCTGTTTTTAGGTCAGCTATCTCTATTAGATCATGTTCATCATTAAGAAGGAAAAGTGCTCTATTTGAGGGAGGCTTTTCCTTTGGTGATACAGGAAATATTAGGTTGGGAATTGGAAGGGACCTTAAAGATCATGTAGTTCCAAACCCCTGTCATGAGGGATGATCTTTTTTGCCTTAATGTGAAAGAACAGGGAGCATGCACCTACATTTTGCAGCAAATAATTGCCAGGAGTATCCTGATGGCTTCTCATGCCAGGGGAGGCAGGGGAACAAGCTTTCCATTTTGCAAAGCTTCCATGCAGGGTGTGGTTCAGACGTGCTCTGCCACCTCCCTCTAACCAGGGCCACCGAGAGCTGAAGCATTTATCAGATGGCTTCCCTTCTTCAGGTCTTCATTCACAAATTCATTTCTGCTCAACGATGCCCAGGACAGCGTTAATGAGTTTGCTGAAGCGCTGGAAGCAGGATAGCCATGGTTTTGTGGCGCTCTGCCCAGGTTAATCAGCCCTGTTTCTCAGCAGCGTTAATTAGGCGAAGCAGAGATCTCTGTGGTGGTGAGTATATTTGTTCTGATGCTCAGTTATTTCAGGCAGCTCCAAGTTGCATTGCACTGTGCTGGTAGACCTACACTCAGCATCAAGGACATTAAGAGGCAACCCTGTCCAATAGCTCTGTAGGCTTCCAGCTCTCTCTCTTCCAGTAAATGTGGTGCAAGTTTTTCATCATAAATTAGCTAAGAGATACTCCTTAGAGACAGACCTGCTATGAGTAGAAGTACTGTCATTGACTCAAATAAGATGAAATCCTGATTCCAAGTGAAGCAGTGTGAAGTAGGCAAACTTGTCTGAAATGCTGCAAGTTAAACAGCTATCTAAAAAGTGAGTATTAGACATTAGCATGTCAGGTGTTAATGGCTTTTGTCAGTAGCCACCAGAGGCTGAGCAGCTTTGCTGGCAAAGGTAGAGAGCTTGTTTTACCATTGCTAGGTAACCAGTAACCCACTGTGACTTGCAGCAATAGAAACCAGTGCTCAGAGCATGCAGATGCCCAGTGCCAGGACACCTAAAGTATGCCTGCCACTTTGCACCCCTGGTACAAACTCACCAGACTTGGTAGCATGGGTATGGAAAGCTAGGGATGGCCTGAGCAGCCCTTTGGGATACCGAAGATCTGATTTGCACATTAAAAAATCAGGAGTGAAGAAATAAAACCTTCTCAGTCTACACTGAGGCGTGGCTGGGGGGCAACTCTCCCTTCCAGCTGAACAAGGTTTGTTAGGTTTTTGAGGTTGGGTCCCAATTTCTCTTCTGTACTAGCCCATCTCTTTTCTTTTCTGTCATGGCCAACACAATAATTATTCTTGAGAGACAATCTCCTTTGTACAGCCTGTGCATAGTGAACACCCTATGACATCCCATGTGGCACCTCCTGGGACACGCTTCAGACCCCTGGCTTGGGAGCCGCAGGGGAATACTCATGGCTTGTCTCCACAATGGGGTGAAGCAGCTGGCCTTTGCCTGGCTCAGTGTCTCCACTGCTTGCCCTGGGAAAAGTTTCTTCTCTCTTGTTTTACAGGTGATCCAGAGGTCATGGGGATGTGGAAATGAAATAAGAACTGGAGTGTGAACCTGTTCCTTCTTAAAAAAGAAGTGGGTTATGCCTGACATGGTCAAAACACTACAGTGCTTGCTCCTGGCTTGCTGCTGTGGCAGAGCTTTCTACTGTTGGTATTGTCTGCAAAATTAACATGGTGAACAGGACCGAGGAATACATGAGGAGACCTGCATTATAGAATCATGGAATATCCTGAGTTGGAAGGGACCCACAAAGATCATCAAAGTCCAACTCCTGGCCCTCCACGGGAGAGCCCCAAGAACCTGGGAGTGTCCGAAGTCCACTCTGGCAGGCACCTGGGAGAAGGCATGTTCTCGCTTGAGAGTGTATCAGGACAATACTTTGGTTTAAGGGAAGTTAAACTTTGCAATGTCCTACTTGTGAAAGTTCATAGCAATGCAATTGTCATCCTAGCAACATCAGAGCCAAACAGACCTTCACTGAACATAGGCTACTTTCAGGAAGAAATCTCTCTATTCTTCCTATTTTCTTTTCTTTTTAAGAACATTATGTGAGCCTGCTTGAATCAGAATATACTAATTGGATTATTTATGCTGCATTTGATAAAGTAATTGAAATAAATTGGAGGGTTAACGATGACTCACTGTTTTGGTGAGCCCCCACGGTATAAACAGCAAAAACAGGGAATTAGGCTGTTTCACAAAAACATTTTCTGAAGTTATGGTCTTTGATCAGTTCTCCTAAGTAAATTGACACTGCGCTGATGGTCATAAAATCAATGTGAGGTGACAGAAACAGCGTTGCTGTTTTTGTGGAACAAGAGCATATCTTCTGCGCACCATACACTTTTTTTCCTCTCCTGTGACCTTTTTAAAATTTGTTGGCAGGGATAAAAAGTCATATTCACACACAATATTTCCCTCAAAATGATATTGTAACGTAGTCCCTTCCCATAGCTGTGGCTCATCTCTTGACCTCCAGCTTCCCACATAATCTAATTCACTCCTTCTCTAGCTTGATGCCCCAGAGACATCTGCTGCAGCTCTGAGGAGCCCTGAGTGAATCTCTGCTCACATATCTGAGTACCATGTACTCCCTAAGCACCTCTATCTTGGGAAGATTGTGACTTCTTGCCTGCAGGGGTAGCCGCAGAACAGCAAAAGAAAAGGCCACCTCTCCCTGCTTCCAAAGCTGTCATCCCCTAGCACTTGTCTCTGCTCAGCCGTGCTGCAGCGTGTGACTAATAGCAGCGGGCTGCTGCTCGGCGCTGCGCATCAGGGCAGAGCCGAACCCTCCCCTGCCATGCCTGGGAGCAGCGCTGTGCTAAAGGTGGTCTAAACATTTCCTACGATATTATCAACCTATCCTGCAAGCCACGGTGAGTGCAGCAATGCAGGGAGAGGCGCTAAATACACACTGCCGCTGTGGGCTTTAAGGATAACCGGATTGGGAGAGGTAGGGAAGAGGTATCAAAACAAACCTTTGGCTCTCAGTGGATGTGATGTGTACTGTTGGAAGTAAAAGTACTGATAATCAGGAAACTATTCTGCTGCATCAATATGCTTGACAAGCTGAAAAATAGCTTCAAAATTTCATGAATATTTCTGTGTAAATTGCATTTAAACTAATGTTAGTGCTTCCCCTTGTAGATTACGAATTAGCAACTATTCTTCTGTTAATGTAAATTTAACTTGTTGTTGTTCTCTGCTTTTGTACCAGCTCTACTCCAGTAGAAACTGAAGCGCAAACTTCTCAAAGCGTCCAGATGGCAACAATAATTATTATCTTTAGCTACCATGATTACGTTGCCCAATCTGTGATATTGTAAATCAGTTTTCAGATGGTCACAGGAGTTGTAGCAAGTTTGTGAAAAACATTGCTCATTATATGTTTGTTCAGAAGGATTGAACCAGAGAACTGCGACTCTTTCAACATAAGTAGAAGGCAGTGTGGAAGTTTAGATCTAAAAGGGACTCTATGTGTGGAGAGACCAGTATGGTGGGATGCACACAGCGAGGAATCCATCAGTCGTGTGGCAGAGTCTAGGTTTATCTGAAATCCACACTCCCAAAGCGGGTTCAGTCAAGGGCTGTGCTATTTTCTCTTACTGGAACCAAACTGAAGTGTAAAATGAGAGAAGGCTCTTCTTGGGGCCAAGGCAAAAGCATGACATTCAGTTGTAGCACGACTGATATTCAGCACCACTGAAGTGAGGGTTCAGACCTAGTGAAATTTGTGAGATTTGCATGTTTTAATTACAAGCTTGCATAGGTTTTGCCCTCCAGAGTGTATTTTTCCCCTTAACCTAATTCTATCAAATCTGTCATCTTTTCTTAGTAACACTCTGAGGCCACAATTTTTTTTCTTGCTGAAAATGTGATCTCTAAGTGTTTTATATTTGCAGGGTAATGGTGACATTGAAATGAAAGAGATGACACACTGATTTTTAGCAAGGCTTTTATAAATTGTCTTCTTAGATTTATGATGTGCCATTTGATTTTCAGCACTCCCGTTTTTGTGGATGCTGCTATCTGTTAACATTTCTACAATAGCCCTTTTTTTTAACTTCTTAAAAAGTTAACACATCTTTACTCTGATATTTTAAAATTTGGATAACTTGATAGTCCCAATTACTGACTCTTATAAGAACAGAGCTTGTTTTCCAAGATACTATTTTATCCTGAGCCCCTGATTTGTTCATCTTACAACTACTATGGGGAAAAAAATGCTGTTTAAATTTTAAAGGTCTAAAACTTACTCTGACAAATAAATCTGTCTTTTGGTGCTCTCAGTATTGCTCCTGAGTTTGATGTATTTTAGATTTTTTTAGGACCTCCAGATTTTTTTTCCTGAAGATTATCAGTAGTCAAAGGTGCTAAGATTCTATTTTCTCAAGGCATGAAGACTGAATTTGTTTTTTTTCTATAATGAACTCACTGTAGCATCTTGATTGGAGCGAGTTAAGGAATTTTCCCTCACAATCCTTCTGGCTGTTCATTTATGGCAATTAAGAGTCTATTTATGGTGCAGAACATCTTTTCCCATGCTGAAGTGTAGGAATGCTGCCCAAGTGAGTGCCTCTTCCTGCCTGTGTGCATTGCTGGGGTCTGGTCTTGCCACCATTGAGGATATATTAATAGATGATATTTTCTTTCCTGCTAAAGGGAAGAAAGATGATGGCTCAGATAACTATTACAAACTCACAGGAGGCCCTTCAGCTTCCACTAGGCTCCAGTGTGCCTTTTGCCCATCACTGGCCAATACTTGTCAAAGGAAAATGTTTCTTAATTGGCACATGGTGTTACCTGCCCTGGCCCATGCTGCTCTGTGAGAAAGATGCTCCCTTCCTTCATGGTACCCATGAAACCTTTGAATAAAGTTTCAGAGAAAGACACAGAACTATTTTCAAAGACTGGTAGGAGAAGGAATGTAATGCTTTCTTGTTTGCCAGTTAATGGGCAATTGCTTTCAACAGTAGAGAAATATGGATGTATGGCAGGAATATATTAAAGCAGTATTAAAAAAGGGGTTACTATGTTTAGAAACAGATATATAGAACTATTTGAAAACCATGAAAATACTTCTGTATTGGATTAACTCCAAGGTCAGGTCTGTTTCAGGTGACAAACTGCCAGATGTCTTGTGGCAAAATCCTCAGGTCAGCTATTGCCTTTATGGTCCAGGAACAAGCGCCGTGATTGGTTTGCTTGGTCCTTTGTGGATGAACCCCTCCATGGCTGTCTTTAATCCCAGCATTCACAGCTCTGTGGTACTTAGGCTGGTCCAACACTAGGAGTGTGATGGAACCAACAGCTTTAGAAATAATCCTAAACATGTACAGAGGTTATTTTGTCTATCATGGCCACGGTTCTTGAATGTTGGACTTCCTGTTGTTTCTCTTTTTTTGAGCACACTGCCATATAACATGTGGGCAGTGTGGGAGGTAGTGAACTACAAGGTGGGCATCTTGTGTGACATTTTTTCCTTTTTTTTCCTCTTAGTTTGAGGTCCATTAATCCTATGTAATCTAACACTGAAGATGTTGTGGTTTGTAGGTTCCACCACCACACACCACCTACCCTCTTTCACAGTTTCACAGTAATTAGTAAAATTTTCTGCAACTTTAAAAAGTGTGCTGACAGATTTTTACCCCCTAGTTCATTAGGTAGCCACAGCTAGGCTTTCTATGATATAGCCTAGGGTTGTGTGCTCGGATGGAAGGCAAGGAAGTGAGTGAAGTTGATGATAAGAAAGGCCACTGATGTGGATCATGTTCCCCCTGCTCTTGCACAAACACAGGTGATTTCTGCTGTGATTTGGGGGTGTGCATGTCTTGGGCAGATTTCACATGGAGATCAAAACCAAGATGAATGAGATGCTGCAGACAGCACTGTGGAGGGAAAAGAAGAATAAATGCTGCCCGAGCTAAGAAAAGAAAAGGAGAAAAATCTATTTCATATTATCTTGAGACTGTTGTCTAAAACAGCTTACATTTAAGGCCTGTCTTGTAAAGATATATAGCAACACCTGTTTTTGCAAAGTCTTTGAATATAGACAAAGCAAATGCCTACTACCTGTATGACAGCTGGACTCCATGTTCAAAATAGCAAACTTTTTCAGACCATGTCAGGCACATTACCAGCATCTTTTCTGGCAAGAATGATGAAGAAAGATGCAGCATAGATTTCCCACTGAAGACGATACTTTGTTTAACTTTATGCCTTGAATCCTTTACTGGAATCCTCTGATTTAGGAACATAGTGACTTCTCTTGAGACTTTGGCTGCTGCTCTTATCCCTCCCAGCTGTCCTGTTATCTCTACTGCCAGGCTAGGTAGAATCAGTGAAGGAGATTTTAGAAAGCCGTGATGTTGGCTGTGGCCTTTTCATGTCTTTTTTATGAGTATTAGAGCTGTCCATATGCTGAGTGGAGAGGGGAGGTGGAAATCTCTAAGCCTTCTTAGCTATCCTAAAAGATAAGATCACTGAAATATTCAATCATAAATGCTGTCTGTGTACAGTTTTAAAGATGTTTTGGCTATTCAGTTTGCTTCCACTTTTCTCTAATTATCTTTAAATTTTAATTCTGTATTTCTAGTTTTTTCCTGAGGCAGAGAAACACAAGAATTTCATGGTGGAAATAAAACCTTGAAGGAGAAAATACCCACTCCTGAAGGGCCAGGGGTACCTTGTGCTTCTGCCAGGGTGCTAAAGATACACTAAGTGCAAAGCTTGCCAGCTGGCAAACTCAGAATTTTCTTGAAGGAAAGAAAAGCATCCCCTGAAAGACAAAACCCTTTAGACAATTCTTTTTCTCCCCACTTCATCTAGAGAAAAGCAACTGAGGTGCAGTAATAGTAAAGTCTGACACAGCTGAGAGCAAGCCTGTGCACAGTGATTGGAGGGAAGACACAAGGGCCAGGATTGTCTTTTAATTTGTCCATTGCCGGAGGATAAAAGAAAACTGCTGTCAGTCACAAAGTGCAAAGGAAGATATTCTAGTGTGCTTAGGACTGCAAAAGGGACTCTTTTATCCTTTCAGTGATCTATGAGTAATTTCTGAAATAAAACCTTCAAGTCATCTGCAAAGCCAGTTTCAGAGACAATGGTAACAAACATTTCTTCTAGGAGCTCTGGAGGAAAAAAAATAAAAAAAGGAAAAAAAAACCCCAAAAAACCAAAAAAACAACTTTCCTGCCCTTTATTTTGTCTGGTATTATCTGCTGTACAAATGTCATTAAGTGACATTTTTCTCCTACAGGCCATCCAGTATATAGGAGGATTATTATTCCTTCCTTCTCTCTTCCACTGAAAAACAGATAGTGGCTGACAGTTAATGAGGGGGACTGTAATCTGACAGCACTATGAAAGCTACTGACAGAAAAGATCTTGATAGTGGCATAAGAAATTCCTTCTATCTCAGACTACCATTAAGGTGCCTGTCTGCAGCTGGGAAGTCAGGATATTCTCCTCTAATCGAAGCTTGTTAGATCTGTATCCTCTTGTACATCTGCAACCTCTTTAAGAGGAAAACCCAAAACATCTGTGGGGAAATAAGAAAATAAAGGCATTCAAAATATAAGGACCTATTAAGATTAAATTCCTAAAGAGGAGTTTGTTGCCATCTTTCTGTGCTCAACAATTAAGCTGTATTTTGCTTTCAGTTGCAGCGTTATGCATGAGCTACTCCATGCGCATATATATGGATATAGAAATGGAGATTTCACCGTGGGAGCTTCTGTGTATCACATGGGACTTTCCAAACTGGGGAACCTGATGTCTAAATTTGCATGACAGACAGCCTCCTCCTGATTTTGGATAGTACAAACTGTAATGGATTACTTGCTCTAGACCACGTGGCATGAACATCCCCTCAGCCTCAGCCCTGAACCTTCAACCCCAGGCGACCACTCTGTGGTACAGGTATTGACATTTCCCTGAGGTGGCCCCTGAGTATTTCAGAGCAGAAGTGTTTTCTAAATATGCACTCAGGATTTTTACTCTGGTATGCTCAGGCCTATGGTTTTAAACTATTTAAACTCTGGACACTGCTGGTGTTAGAGACAGAAGTTTCTGACTGATGAATGTCAACCCTTTTGACACAGCTTCTTTTTGAGAACATGCAATGATTTAACTTTTGAGATCTTTCACTGTGCTTGAAGAAGGGGTTAATGCAGACCCATATTGGAGGCTATGAGAAAGGCAGTGGTGGGAAGTGCAGCAAACAAAATGTGACCAGAGAAGTTAAAACAAGGTTTTGTTTTCAGAGAGTCTGAAGCACTGAAGACTTTTTGTATCAAGTTTGTTACTTGTTCAGTCTTTATTGTACTTTTCCAAAGAGTTGTCCCTTATATGTGTATTTCAGTAAAAAAGAGAAATGTTGCTTTGATGTAGGTTTTCTTTCTTTGAGCAAAGAACAGGCCATCCAGGTGCTCAACCCCTCCTAACAGGAAAACTTGAATAAGGCAGTCATCCTACTCAGCCTGTCCCTTGCATTTTGTAGAGTTAAACTTCATGCATTCTTGCCAAAGCTCTGATCATTTTTGAAACTGGCACACATAAATGCATACCGTACTCTCTGTATTTTTCCCACTGCTATGTTGTCTGCTCACAAAAGGTTATAATTCTATGTGCTTTTCTCCAGCTAGCCCTACTTTTTTTTTTTTCACCTACACATTCAATTTTAGTGTGCCATCTGCTTTCAACCTGCTTAATGTTATACTCCAGCATTTAATGACAGAAGATATCAAGTGCCATGGTTCTTACTTTATTGCTAAAGATGGCATGCAGACCTTCTTTAAATGATTCCAAATCATCTAAAGCCTCTCTTTGGATGGTTTTCAAAGGCAGCCTAGAGTTGTCAAGCTTCTACTGCAGAGCTCGTGAGCACTTTTCATAGGTTAATCTTTTTAAAGGCCTCTATCTGAGGTTCTTTAGTTTCCTAAAGGCTCTTTTTTTTTGCCTACTTCAAAGCTTTATGTGAAAATTACATACATCATTGTCTTAATTTGTCCTGACAGGTGCAAATTCTTGTTTGACCTAAAATGCAGGGAAAAAAATAACCAAAAAATACCTACCTTAAATACTTACCTTAAAAAATGCATGAAATAATTTTTATCATTTTTATGAACCAAACTGAGACTTCCTTTCATACCTGATATTTTAAAATCTTGAGCCTGGATTATTTCTGGAAAGAGACTGAATCAAAATTACGTGGACCTTCAGCTCAGGAATCTGATCTTAATTTTGAAGTAGAATAGCTTCAATAAGTCAGTTTGAGCTACTTTTTGGTTTCCCAGCTGTGGAAATTGCAGCTTTTCTCTGGAGGTCAGCTTTCTGAGGAGCAGTAAATAGCCTCCATGAGTGTCCTGGGTTTGTTATCCACGATGAGCACTTCCTCCAATTCCCTGATATGGTGCTGATCTGGAGGCAGACTGCTGGCCAGGACAGAAAGCACAGAACCTTTCTTTTGTCCAGCTTAGGGATGTGTGTGCAGAAGAGCCCTGCTTTGGTGGTGCCTGTTGTGTCCCAAGTGCCAGTCTAAGAAAGAAGGCCATATAGCCCGGCAAACAGCAATAAAAATATTTTTTTCTGGGGCTTTCATTCAAACAGAAGACTGGTTTTCTTGGGTGGATTTCTGAATAGATGTTTTATTTCCTTAGATTTTGAACTGTAGTTTCTGCTTGCACATAGGTCTATTAAGGATTTAGGAAATCCCTGTGGGCACCAATCTGCATCTTTAAGCACTTTAAGTATCTTTACAGTGTTGTTCTTCACTTATCCATGGGGAGATAGCTCCTCAGCAGAAGTTAAAATTCTTTCTTGAAATACCTCTGCTGTACAGAAAAGATATTTTTCTCTATGAAACTTGTAGATTGGTTTTGCTAATATTCCCAAGCAATTTCACAGCAAGGATTAAATTCTCAGTTACACTTTGTACATTTACCCAGGTATCTAATAGAAATTTTTCCTTCTTTTTTTTTTTTTTTTTTGGTTAGTAGAAAAGTCTAATTGGAACGGATGAAATGACATTATTAAATACCAGAATGAAGATCACCAGGGAAATAATCTAGCTGCTGTACTCTAATGTTAACTCAGTGCTTCTAAATAATCAGTAATCAGCAGCTTGAATTAGACTGAGATAGATCGAGCTAAGTGCTTGACTATTCAAAGTGAGTGCAAGAGATCTGGGGAAAAGTTCAGGGCAGTCAGGGGAAAAAAATGTACTGCATTAAACAGGACTAAAGAAATCATGCCTCTATTTTATTTTAAGTAAACACATTATCTTTTGATATATCTTGGTCTTTCTTCATGTGAATAATGAATCATGCAGCATTTCAAGCCCTGCTTAATATTCTTAATTGCTCTCCCTTTTTCGTTCTTGCAGCTGGCAGATGGAATGCTACAGATCAGACGATGCCATATCAGTAATGTTTGCACTGCCTGTGAACAAGTGGTGTTACAGCCTGCATGTTTATCCCCTTTGATCCACACACAACTGGAGCAAGGTACAGTCATGAGGATTGACACTTTTTTCTTTCTTTTTTTTTTTTCTTTTTTTTTTTTTTTTTAATCCTTTCCCTGCTATCTCTGTGGTATTAACCCTGTTGGGAGCAGTTGATAGAACACAGCCAATTTCTGTAATGCCAAACTGTTTCCAGCAAGGAAGTCTGGAAATCATAGGAAAGCTACATCCAGAATGGATGTCCACATCTGTCCTCCCTAGAAAAGTATATGCTAGAGAAATGCTTGCCTTCCACCAATCTGGGCTGAAAATTCCTTAGTGGGAGTGTCAATTCTTTCTGTGCTTTTCTGTGCCACTGCTAATTAAGATGGGTATACAAAGAATGCAAAAGAAAGAGCATCATATTAGTAAGAAGCTCAGTGATGGTTTCTAATTAGCTGAAAAGTGAATGAAGGTTCAATTCTGTTTGCTGGGGCCAAAGAATGAGTTCTTGAAATGAAAGAATCCTAATGACTTTAGAAATTCTAAGCTATTCAGATCTTTCCATTTCTTGTGAGTTAGTGGTTATCAAATGACCTTCCAGGTGAAAGAATGACTTTTCTCACTAAATGCAAACTCTATTTTGATAGGCAAAGCAAAACCTTCCTGCTCTGTCAGGACTGTTAGCAAAAACCAGTAGATGAAGAATGATGATTTTATTACATGCACAGTGGTTTCATGATGCTAAAATTAGATGAAATTTTATGTGGTCAGCATTGCTATCATAGTCTATGCATTTGCTATGAAAATATTTTAACCTAAGACATTATGCTATGGATAATTCCCCTGGTTTTGGACATGGGAGGGTTTGTGTGTTTTTCAGTCAGTTTTTTAAGAGAATATTTGTTTTTTCATGTATCATGTAGGACTTTTAAATGCACCATCTCACAAAGGTACCAGAGACTCATTAACATATCAGAAGGTGTTTGCCTAGGATTAGGGACTCTATTTTGAATAATATTATTCTTGGAAGAATGTAGATGATGAATCAAATGACCTCCTGTGATTGCTTGAATACAATTATTAAAAAAAAAAAAAAAGGAAAAAAAGTACAGTATCACAGGATATGAAACCAGCACACAGAACTGCAGCAAAGCCCCAGGCTCAGACATCATAATCCCTCATCAGCTATTTCTCTGAAATATTTTGGGACTTTGGCATTAAAAGGACTCAGTGATTATAACCATGATGTCAGCTTGTAGGAATTCAAAGAAAGGTGTATTGGAGAACACCCAGAGAAAATAATAGATGTGAGGCTATGAGACATCCATTTAATTGTCAGAAATATTCTCAACATGTTTGCATTTAGGACATGTCAGTGCCACCCTGGCTGCAGCCTCAGGTGACAATGCAAAGCAAAGCAAACTCAGCTCAATGATTTCTATAATTTCCAGCTGTAAGGTGATAGTCTAAACAGGTTCTCACAACATCATGCTTACTTATGAGACTTTCCATTTCCTATAGTTTCATCTTCTTTGGATTGAAACCGTATTCCAGTCATGTTGTTATTCTCACTATTAATAGCTGAAGGCACTCCTGTAAGCTCCAAGTGTCTGGTTGCAATTTCCTGGATGCGTCAATTGTTCTCTACATTGTTGATGTTGTCACTGAACTTACACTTTTGTTGCAGTATTTGTCACAATGCTAAATTCTCATTGTTGCTGCATAGGTGTTGTGAAATGCTTTATGCATTCTGTGCTGCAAACCAGAGCACTGTGGGGTTACATGCTGTACCAGCTCCTTTCTTATTTTCAACAAAACTACTTCATCCTTTTATTTTTTTGGTTCAGTGTCTAAAATAATAATAATTAAATAAAATTTGTTGAGGTGTTTCATGTATCTAGTGGTGTAAAGATGTGTCATTTTGATTTGGTTTACCACTCTGATGTACAAAAAGGCCAATTTTCCCTCTGGAAACATGTGACAGTTCTTACACAGTTTGCATTCCAGGCAGGTTCCAGGCCAAAACCAGAGGTGTATTAGAGAATTTGTCTGACACAAATTTGCCCAGGTTGTGCAGGATGCCAAATCAACAAGCCTAACATCTGCAAACCAGGTTTTTTCCCCTCCTTCCACGCAATCCATCACTGTTTTTCTCCAGCATCTGAACTCACGGTGAACTGTCTGTTCTAATAGGCTTCATCTTCATTACAGGGTAATGTGTAAGTGTAAATCAGTAATGAGATGTTAGTGCTCTTGGAGAGTGATTTATGAGCAGGAAGGTAAATTCTAGTTAACAAATACACTTCTGTTTGAATGCTGACAGAAGATGAGTAGAGCATCTGATAATTCCTTATATCTTTAAGAAATGGCTTCCTAATGAAATCAGATACTTTAAGTATCTAGATCTCTAGCTCAAGACTTATTTGACATTTCATTATCATATGAATTACATTTTTAGTTGGGCAAGTTTAGACATAAAACTTGGGTACTAAGTACTGTGTGAAAAATTGACTAGGGGAATTATAAAGATTCTAATATCTCAGCATTTCCTTTGCTTTTATTGATCATTGCAATCTAGCTGATGTGTCAGCAGCCAAAAAGCATTCTAAGTAAGTTGATATATTAAAAATGATCTAGATTTATATTAGATGAAATCAGGTGACACACAAATGTGATCTACTCGTGACTTTCAAAATTTGTTATGTCAAAATCAAAGGAAATTAGATTGAATAATATTCATATTTTAGTGATAGTTGTGCTTATTTATTCAGGTACTTACTGTGATATGGTCCCAAATATTTATTCTGAATGAAAGCCCAGAGAATTATAACTGCCCTAAAAAATGTCATTTTCCAGCAGAAAATTGTTTGTGTTAGAGTATAGTTAGTGCATGCTTAGTCGTTACAAAATTGTTGCATCACCCTAGTTATCACATTTTGGTTTTGTACAGATTTTATTGAATTATATCCTGAATAATACAGGGGAAAATTACTGTTACAAATAGGACAATTTTTGTTGGGATTTTTTTTAAAGTTACCTACTTTAAATTGGATTTACCTGAAACCTGGTGTGTCATGTAATAGTCTGGGTGGGTGCTTGATTAAAACAAATCTATCTCATGTTACCTAAAGTATATATGCTAAAAACCACAGCATTTTCTAGTTGTTAAAAATGCATATGATAAGTAAAACTTATAGGGGAAAAAAAGAAGAGAAAGAAAAAAGAACTGAGGATTTCAGAGTGATGTTTAACAAAGAGATAGTTCTATTTTAAAATAAATCCCAGCTGTGTCTAAATTATTGCCCTGTCTGCTGTTAAATGTTTCATTTTTTTTATCAGGCAGAACTCAGGTAAGGCAGGGAAATCAACAGCCATGTACATGAAAAATACTTCCTTGGATAAGTCATTAAAAGATATTGGTCCAGGGAGAGATAGGTCTCAGGGAAAGATGGGCTCAGATTTGTATTCTGACACAAAGTTCCCCTGAGGTAAGTGGGGAAAGACCATAAATCCCATATTCCAAACAAAAGGGTTTGTTTTCATTTTCAGTGGATCATAAAATCCCAGGGGCTGTTGTAGACCTAAGGAAAGACTTGTGCTCTGCTTTTCTGACTTTTCTAAATGGGGTTTAATGAACTTTTCTGTTTTACAGTGTATTCTGCAGTCACAGAACCACTGTTTCCTTTTGTCAGTCTGGAAACAGATAATTTCACAAGGCAACCCAACAGTGTCTAGCAGAAATGTTCTGGAAACCTCTGATGGGATGAAGAAGGAAAAATGTGAACAATAGGATTGTATCAACGTGTAAGAAAATATGGGGGGAAAAAACACACAAAAATTGTACTTTTCCAGGCTGTGAGTAAGGGAAGATGGAGGGAAAAGTGATGATGAAATAGTGAAATGATGATCAAAAGGAAGATGCAGTCTGACCTGGGGCTCACTGGGGAACAAGCATGTCTGGAAATTCAGGACCCATTGGGTCCTCCTGCTTCCATCTACTTCTTCCTTCACCTGCTTGGGGGGCACTACATTTTTGGGGGGAGAAAATCACAGAATAGTCTGAGGGGGAATATTGAAAGGGACCCAATTGAAACATAATCCTCAAGGAAGCCTCACATGAGAGGAGCTGTGACTGAAGATTATTTATACTGTTGAGGTAGATGCCACGTCTTCCTTTTTTCCTCAAAGGGCACTTTTTTCCTTTGACATCCATAGGGTTAATCCAGACCTCCGTATGTCTGGTCTCTTTCACAGAAAAGCTTTGGCAGCAAAGCTGATCTCAAACTTCTCCACCAGGTTACTTCCTGCCTTTCACCTTTACCTCTGAAAAAACCCATTTATTTTTATGCTATCCTCTATTCCTTTTCACTTAAGACTCCAGAATGTGCTCAGAACGTGTTTGGCTTTCAACTCAGTTTTCTTTGTTGTCTTGCAATTTTACCATGTGTTGCATACAAAGCCAAAAGCACACCTTTTTCCCCTTGGTGTTGTTAACTCTTTCTTTTTAGGTAAGGATTTTCTTCAAGGAAAAATATCACTAACACAGTGGATATGAAGATATATTTTTTTTTCTGCATGGATATATTTATAATATCCTTTTTCAGCAATATTTCAATAAGGAAAGGAAAAAAAACTTATATTGCTGCCTAATCAAACTCTCTTCCTGGCATGTGGTCTGTCTGCTGTGCTTGTGCACGTTACAGCTGGAATGTACATCAAGTTAACCAGCTTCATCTCTTCAGAGCAGTAAGGTGGGCTTTAATTTGCAGTTAGTAGAAGTCCCCCTGCTCTGTCAAAAGCCTTCTTTCTATTAACTCTAATAGCCCACTACCTCTCACTGTGCTCCCTGGCTTTTCTTCTCTATTGCTATTTCCAGATTGACTGTCTGATCTTTGGCTGCGTGATCCTGACCACAATATCCAGTGGCTCTTTTAGGTGCTGTTTCTCCTGCCCGCTCCCTCTCACCCTGCTGACATATTGCATCTCCAGAACTAAGGGAGATTTATCAGGACTGTACTCCCCTTCTTCCAAATCACACCCTCTTCGAGGGAAGAACAAGTGCTGTCTTCTGTTTAACACTGCTGGCCTTTGTGCAATTTTCAGTATCTAGTGGGAGGAATTTTGTATTTGAAAAGTGATGCTTGTGTATGCTGCCAGAATTAAAGACCATTTTTTATTCGAGGCAGAGCTCAAGCAGCCTCTGCCTCAGGTATTCCTGCCCTGTCATTCCAATGATTCTCTAGAAGCTGCAAGTTATGAACCCAGGTTTTTCCCTGATCTTCACCAGACAGGAAACCATTCTAAAACAATAGAAAATGACCATTGTCTTATTTATAAGAGGTAATAAAAGTGTAAAAAATACACCATGCTGAAGGTCTATAAAACCCTCAGTGGCCAATAAAGGCATCTGATGGAGCTGAAACATCTGATAGTCTCTGGAAAGGGCACTTTTGGGTCAGTCTCTGCTGTGGAGGAAAGCTGAGTACTTTCCATATAGAAAGGGGTACTGTTTGGGAGGAAAAGTACAGAGATTTTACTTTTAACTAGCCTAGGTTGAAAAGACAAGGCAGGTGGGGTTTCTGGGAAAGTTGTGTATCAGGGCTGGTTCCTTGGCCCTATGAACATGGCTGAGCCTCCAGACAGTTAACAGTGGGGTTGGGGCTTCCCAGATGAATGAGGGATGGAGAGGGTAGAGGTAGAAGTGAAAGACCAGAATGCTCTTAAAAAAAAAATCTTGGAAAATATCCTTCTAAGATAACCACCAAGAAGAGCTTTAGTTGCTATTCTGAAAAAGTGCTGTGAGCAGAGCTTTGGAGGAAAGCAGGATTTCCCAAAGCCTGGAGTAACAACTGGAGACATGAAACCAGTGCACAACACAGAGAAAGTGAGGACTGTAAAAACTAAATGGAGGGAAGGGTTTAAGTTGAGATGAAATTGCTTTCCTTAATTTTCCTAGACTGCTTTATACAGTGCTCTGGAGTAGTACACCATTTTGGAGGGCATGGTATTTTTCCCAGCTTTTACTCAGCCAAGTGAGCAGTGCTGGAGCAGTGAAGAGTTTGTCCCTAGGGCAGGTCAATGCTGTTCTGTTCCTGTTTCTGTCCAGGATTGTTACTTGCACCAGAACACCACAGAAATACCACCCTCTCCCCATGAAACTGCTGTCTTCTCCCCATGCAGTTTGTTTTGTTCCTGTTCTGCTGCCCTGTGCCATGTTTTTTGCAGAGAAAGCTCTACACAGGACCCTGCATTTACCCTAAAAGGCTTTTGCATTTGTACACCTTGCTTGGAGAGAGATGGATGGTACAAACCTGCTCCTGTTAGAAAGGGTAGGTGTAGTGGGTCCAGGGGCTTTTGTGGATGTAATTATGGCTGAAGAGTCCTGTCTGTGCATTCTGGGGTCCTTGTGACTCCAGTGTTGTATCACTGAAGTTTTACTGATTGCAAGAGTTATTTCCTGATACATGCCATCTTAAAGGAGACCAGCACCTGAGGAATTCAGCTCAGACCTAGATTGTCAGCTACATCTTCATGGCATCCCAGGTGGCTGAGGGCAGAGGCTTTGTGTTGGGGGAGTTTCACCTAAATGAAAAAAAAAGCTTTGGGAAGATCAGACTTGCACCCAGCACCTCGTGTACCGTGGATCCTTCCTTCCCCCAGCACTGGTGGTTTCCAAAGCACAGCTACAAAAAAATTCAAGTTCCTTGGTTTCACAAGGAGTTTGAGTATGTACACATATCACAATCCTGTAATCGTCCTTCTCTGAAATGATCCAGTAATGATTTGATTTCAGTAAAATGGGATTTTTACCCCTCCACTGAGGGGGGGTGGGGATTGTCAAGTTTGCTTTCTCATGTGGCAAAGTATGACTAAAACTATCCCCTACAGACACACACTTTTGGGGGTCATCCTTCACATCAGAAGTTTAGTTCTAGCTTTCTCCTCATCAAAATATATCTGGAATTAGAGATGAAGAACTGTGATTCTGTAAATTACTGAGAGCAAGAGATCCCTCTAAGAAGGCTCCCAGATTCATTGTTTTGGTCCATTTCTGATGGGCTGGCCCTGTTTAGTGATCTTATTTATAGACCTGTTAACAAAATAGGGATTTGGGATATATATTTTTTCCTTTAAGGGAAAAAGCTTTCACATTTGGTCTGGAAATGAGACTGTTTAAACTGTTGCTCATTTTGCACTGGAGCTGCCACATCTGCAGCTGGAATTATGCCAAAGCTCTGATGGAAAAACAAGCAGATGGACTTCTAACATTTACAAAGGGTATATTACAGCAAAGCAAATGGGAATTAAATTAGTGAAGCCATACACTCGGGCATCTTATGTGAAAATGGAGAAAGTTCAGACATATCTTTGAATTGGAAACTATTCTGTGCTCTGTTTTCATTTTGTTTTGTTAAGAGGGAAAGGAGCAGTTCCTCTGCCCCAGTGGTCATAGTGGGAAAGTGAAAATTCATTCTTTTGTTCCAGACACAAAAGTTCTTGGTGTGATTCAGGGAAAATACTAGAGTGGAATACAGAATTGAAATCACAGAAAAGTGTCATGGTTTAACACCACCAGGCAGCTGACCCCCATCCAGCCACTTGGTCATTTCCCAGTGGTAGGATGGGAGGGGATTGGAAGGGTAGAAGTATGAAAACTTGTGAGCTGGGATAAAGATTGCTTAATAAGTAAGGCAAAAGCCTCACATGCAAGCACAGCAAACCAAGGAATTCCTCCACCCCTTCTCATGGGCAGGCAGGTGAACACCATCCCCAGGGGAGCAGGACTCCATCACAGGCGATGGTGGGTTAGAAAGAGAAACGCCGTCAATGTGAACATTGGTGGGCACCTTAGCCCTGCCAGGGTCAGCTCACACCACCCAGGCTAAACCAGAACCATCAGAAATCTCATAAAGCTGAAGAGAAAGTCATTCATGGAAAATGAGATGGGAAACTTTTTCCTTGTGCATTATAGAAGTGATTCAGTTGAACAAGTATAGGTTCTGCTCCTGAAATTGCATTTTTCTTCACTTTCTTATTTGATTTGATGTAAAAGATTATTAAGTGACACTTCTTGACCTAAGATCCAAGTTTGGAGGATGATGAATTCTGTTTTAGCAGATCACATGTTTCCATGGAAATTTTGTTTGGAACGAAAAAGCTACTGCTATCATTAGTCAGTGTCAACAACATATATATACAAAAATCACGCAGTGAAATTGGAAATGAGAAAGAAAGGATAGGACCTGCCTTTAGCATCCTGCCAATAAACATTTTTTAAGACAGAATGTCTGTGCTTTTTTTACAGTCAAGGAAAATGTATCTTCTTCTGGTTTCACAGTGCACAAAGCAAACTGGACAAAACTGTTGGAGTAGGAGACAAGTCAGCTCACACAGATCATAACTTTTAGGTAGAACACAAGGTAGAAAATTATGAGTAAGTACTACTGCCTAACAGAGAGGCTGTTAGCAGAAAGAATTGACTACATATTTAGTAGAAAGCCTCCAGTCTGTGTTGTATTCAGGTTCAGTGATGCTATTGTGTTGCATTTGATGTGCTTCTGGATAAACTAAAGCAAAGCCTCATTAAACTGTAGCTCCTGGTGGTTCTTGTAAAGGCTGCATTATCCAGAGCAGGTGATAGCAGTGACAAAAAGGCGAACACATCCATTACTTCGTCTGATTGGCAGCTCCATGATAAATGCTACATAACATGCTAGGAAGAATATACGAGCAGGTCATGGAAACACAGCGGTCTTGATATTTCAATGAATTGGGTTCCAGCCAGCAATGCACATTTTAAACATGGCCAATGATAAAATTATTGAGGTTATACTGAGGATCAAATAATTATATGGCTACAGGCTGAGGGGGAAATCTAATCTCAGAGCAAGAACTCTGAAAGGAATATGGGATGCTAAACATGCTGTGTCTGAAGGGAATATTTTGATTCTTTAAGGAATAAAAGCCCAGAATTGCTCAGGAGAGAGAGGTATGATGATACTTACCTTGAGTTTAGCAAGGCTTTTGACCTTGCTTGTGATACCTTCCTTCCATCTACCCAAGTTGGGATATTAGAGGCTGGGGGGTGAGCTACAAGATTGGGTCACTGTCTGGGTTATCAGGCTCAGAAATTAATGAATTGTGTTCAGTGTGGACCTCTGTGGGCTGCAGGGGCTCAGCTGCCTCACCATGGTCTGTGCACCATGGGCTGCAGGGGGATCTCAGCTCCCGTGCCTGGAGCACCTCCTGCCCCTCCTTCTGCACTGACCTTGGGTCTGCAGGGCTGCTCCTCTCACATTTTCTCCCTCCTCTCTTCCAGGTGGTGTTGTGCAGGAGTTTTTTCTACCTTGTCCAGGAGTGGGCTCATCTTGGAACCAGCTGGCATTAGCTCAGCTGGACATGAGGGAAGTTTCTAGCAGTTCCTCAGAAGCCAATCCTGTAACCCCATCACTGCCAAGCCCTTGCCACACAGACCCAACTCATGTCTGTCAGTGATCTGGGAGAGAAGGCAGATGATATCTGACCAACTTTATAGATGATAACAAATTGAGGTAAACAGTTACATTTTCAGGCAGGTTTGCTACTCAGAGGCCTGGAAATATGGGCTGACATGAACCTCCTCAGCCTCTACAAGAAGAACAGCCAGCTGCTGCAGCTAGGAAGGATGAGCCCCTGCACTACCAGAGGGGCCTCCCTGGGAGCAGCTTTGCAGAACAGTCCCTGTGGCTCCTGCTGGTTGTAAAGCTGAGCATAGAACCAAAGGGAAGCTGGTAGGTCGAGAGGGCACCAGCACACTGAGCTGTAGGAGCAGGGTCAGAGCCAGAGCACACAAGGAAGTGTGTTATTTATTTTATAACTGGCATTTGTTAGACCACATCTAGAATAGTGAGTCTTGTTTTGTCCCTTTTAATAGAAAAAAACATCAGTAAACTGAAGGAGTTAAGAGGGACCACCAGTGTGGTGATGGATGGAGTACCTGACCTGTGAAGAGAGGCTGGAGAGCTGGGCTTATTCAACCTGGAGCAGTCACAGCTTTAGGGAGACCTAACAGCAGCTCCTTGTGCTGAGGAGATAAGGAGATGGATGGTTCTTGGCTTTTTCACTGCTGATCTTCTCCCTGGTATCCAGAGACAGGAGATGTGGGAATGGTTCAAAGCTGGGCCAGGGGAGCCTTACGCTGAACATCAGGAAGGCAGCCTTTCTTTGCCAACAGAGTGATAAAACTCTGGAACTTCCCAGGCAAGTGATTGATTCCCCATGACTGTCAGTGTTTAGGAGGCATTGGATAATGCCCTTAACAGCATCCTTTAACTTTTGGTCCACCCTGAATTGGTCATGTAGCTGAACTAGGTAATGGTTATTGATTGGTCCTATCCTATCCTATCCTATCCTATCCTATCCTATCCTATCCTATCCTATCCTATCCTATCCTATCCTATCCTACTTTTGTAGTGGTGCAGGTGGGAGCATGACAGAGAGTGGGGAGGTACTGATAGAAGGAAAAGTTTTTTCACCGTGACAACAGTTTAAAGACAGGAGGACAGCCTAGGAGGCTTTTAAGACCCAGCAGGACATATCCCTGAGCAGCCTGATCTGAATTCAGTGTAGACCCTACTTTTGGATTAGTCTAGACCCCCCTCTGAATTATTCTGAGACTCTGTGATGTTGGCTGCCAATCTTGCTTATGGAATTAATGTAGTTCTGGTGTTTCTCTTATAGCAAAAATTGTCTAACTGCAAGGAGGTTCAAAGATCCAAAAGTGGGGTTTAAAGGAACTCTCAGAAAAACACCCCTCAGCATGAAGCGTGACTAATGATTCATCAGTTAGTTTACAGATGTAAGCATGAGCAAACTTGGTAATAGTAGGCTTTTCACACTAAAAGGAGATTATTTTTGCCTATATAACTATTTGTGAATGAGAATATCAATTTATATGTACGCTTAAAATCAAAAGGAAAATTGTGCATCTAATTGCATAAATACCGCGTGTGAAGTACTGAGGATGCCCACAGAGATAATACTGGTTAGAGAGAAATATCAACAGAAATCAGCAAATAAACCTGTTGTCTAATTGGTCTGTCTAGATTTGCAGTTTTCCAAGCATTGCTAAGAAAGATTGCATGCTTGGGTACAGCATGTTGAACTAATGGGTGGCTGCAGAAAGGATCTGAGCAATCTGTGATTAGTTATCAGATGCAGTGTATCAAGGCTGGCACCTGAGTGCATACCTACTCTCCATTACTAGAAATCTGCAGCAAAGGCACCTGTAGATACAAAGGTTTGCTCCAGCTGAGCTCTGACTGCAGGCTTTGAAGCAGGGCAGTGCTGTGACTCCTGGCATCGACAAGTTCAGGTTAGTCTGTCATTGTAGACCCCCGGACTGTGCTGGCAGGGTCAGTGGGAGGATGGGAGGGCATAGATGATGTGTGTGTGCAGAGACAACCGGCACAGTGTTTTGGGAAAACTTGTGCTGAGTGAGCAGAAATCTGGGCACTACAGCGTGTTGGCTTCCTACCTGTGAGGCTGTTCACTCCTTATCACTGGAGGAGGGTGTAAAAGCAAGGCCACTGCTGTCTACTGTTTCTTGAGAGACATCTTAATTTCTTAAAAGTCACCATTAAGCAATTAAGTTTTCTTATTCAGTACATAAGAGAACCTATAATTTCTAAAAACTGTTTTGATGATAGGATAACACAGATATAATTCATTTTCACAGTGTAAGCAGCGCTTTACAGCTACAATCCATCAAATTCTTACAAATCTCTGTAACTGCGCTTCACATTGCAAATCTATAGTGCCGGGTTTATTTTTAATCCATGAGCCTCTTCTGCACAATTATTCAGAGGAGTTTCCATGGTTATGCCTATAACCTGTAAATGAAACAGTGTCAGACTGTGGGCACATGCAAGGGCTGTGTTCACAGTTGAGCTGTCAGCCCAGTCCCAGCAGAGCCTTGACCTGCTGCAAGTACTGCTTTCCAAGAATACGCTCAGCTAGGTCTGGGGAGGCAGCACAAACCAGGGACAGCTCCCAGTGAACAGCCTGAATGCAGTCACTCTGTTTCTGAAGATGAGAGTTTAGCCAAAAGGATAAAGCTGTGCTATGCCAGTTGGTCTCCAGGCTGGGGAATGGTCCCTGGCCCCTTTCACTTACTAGAATAGACATAATCCTGGTTGTTGTGCTCACAAATATATCCTTGGCAATTTGGGACCCTGGTGACATTCTTGTCAGCCACTTGGCTGTTGGCACATAAAGTTGTGGTCCTATGAAGGGCAGAAGCTGTGCTGAATATTCTCCGTTTTGTGTAACTTGGTGCTATTACAGTGTGAGAGGATAGCCTGAGCTGCCACCTGTGCAAATAAAAACTTGTTCCAATTAACACGTATCGAATGAACACAGCACCAGATAATTGCAGGAAGATATCTTTGGAAGGATAAAAAAGTATTTTCCTTCGGAAAATCAATGTGCTCTCACCCCACCTCTTTAATGACTGTTCATACCTGTCATTGCAACCTTCCTGTTGAGACCACATGTCTTCCTCCCCAGGCCATTAGCTGTCTCTTTTCATTTGTGTTGCCATGCCATAAAAAAAGAAAACAAACACTGTGGGATCACAAATGTGGCCATAATTTTTTATCAAGCAATTTAAAGCAGAAGCTAATAACAAGGAAAATGACTAATACTTGAATAGGTTGCTGCATATACAAACAACACAGTAATTGTCTCTCAGTCTGAGCAAAAAGATAATAAAAATGTTTTACAGTGCTCCTTAATCGTATGAAAAAAATTTAAAATCAAGACTTTATTGCAGAAAAAGGAAGCATTAATCTGTCTGAGGGCCATTTTGTGGAGAATGCTTCCTGGGGAGGTGTGGTGATAATTACTTATCTTTAATAGACTTCTGGGTTGTGGAACCAAAATGTAGTGGTTAAGGAGGTACAGCAGTTATTTATGAGCCCCTAGGCCACCGTGCTCCATTATATCCCACATCTAATGTGACTTGCAGGTCTGCATTTTCAGCATGTTTCTTTGGGTCTCCTTCAGCATCCAGCTGCTGCAGGTTGTCAAAGGAAACACGCTGGCTGAGTCATTCTACAGTGCCACGTGGACTTTCTGCTTTTGTGTTGGCAGCTCAGAGTGCAGAAAGGATTGGTAGAGCATGGTGATGGCCACAGCTACATAGGAATCAGGCAGGCAGCAGAGGGAGAGAGTCACAAAGACACTGTAGAGCACCAGGTCAGAGAGCTTGTGACCACAGTGGTAGCAAAAGCGGACAGGAATGAGCTTGGCTGAAACAAGGTGCAGCCAGGGGAGTCAAAGGAAAGTTGGTTTAAGCAAAATACTGGAGGAGAACAAGATCTCTTCCTGTTTGAAGTTAATGGCAAAATTCTCAGGAAAGGATCTGTTACATATTAGGGTTTGGTTCTTGCTAAAGGGCCAAGTTAACTACTGAACAAGGTGTTTTACATTTTTTTAAAATTAATTTGATAGAAGCTGTCTCTTGACATCACTTTTTAGCAGAACAGCAAAGTCCTTGATCTCTGTTAACTGTTCCATAACCAATACATGGCAAATAATTTTGGTTTTTCCCCCAAAACTCCTATATGGTCATGCAAGAACTTTTCTCTGCTTGGGGGATATCAGAATTCTGTTTAAGTGTAGATGTTCAACCTTCTTCCTGTGGTTTGTGTTTTGCTTGTACTTATTCTGCATTCTTCCAGGAGACATTTGTTGTAGATTTGTGCACTCCGAGCATACAAACACTAAATTCAACTGACAGCTCCTAGAAGGGAATGAATAGAGCTAAGAACTTCTCTGCAGTTATTGACACTTAACTCCATGAGTGGAATAAAGTTCAGTATCTCAGTGCCAGGTAAAACTGTATAGATTAGTTCTCTAATCTTAAAAAGCCTGGTCTAATGAAAATGAAATATTTCTCCAGCAACTCCATTCTAGTAAGACATGGACTGTTAGTCTCACATACCAATTTTTTGTGGTTTTTTTTTTTTTCTTTTTCTTTCAGTATGATTGTATTCACATTATGAGCAAGAGTTTTGGTGTAAGGCACCATATATAAAGGGGCTTGGAAAATTGGACAAACCCCCCATAGCCATCTTTTGTATGGATTTTAAGGTCTGACATGCTTTCCTTGTCCCCACACTTTCTGAAGCATCCCTTTCTATTGTTTGTTATATGCTATATAAGTACTGTGCACTATATAAAACAGTGAAAATATATTAATAATTATTTAAATTAGTAGTCTCTGTCTTCTATTTGCATTCTCCAACTTATTCCCTCACCTCTGCCAGGGAGAAGCAAATTACTTTAGCATAGATGACAAGAACAATTCAGCCTCAGAAGGAGAAATGCATGGCATAGTAGAGATGAACAGATGAGAGATGAATGAATGTGCAAATTTAAGAATAAATTAATAGAAGCAGGATATTTTGGTAGCACCTTTAATGCATGAAACACCAGGGACATCAAGAAACATTTGTGAAAATGTTTCTTCTGTCGCTATGAGCAGGTAGCATGGTTATATATATGGCAAGTGGAAAGTGAATGGAAAAATAATTTTGATTTATTTAGAATGCTGTGTAACTTTGAGGCAAAGCTGGCTGTAGAAGCACTGCAGCACATATGTCCACAACTCAGCTCTGAATCCTCCCAGAAACGTGCTGTGATGGAAAGGCAAGCTCCTATACTTGAATTAGTTGGGATCAAACCAGGGTTTTGCTTAGCTTTTTTTTTCTCCCTGTAACTATTAAGTATTGTCATCTATCATTGTTAGAAGGAGTACTTAACGACACTTTAAACATAATTTATCACTCAGTCTACAGCAGTAAAAATCTCTAATCAGAAAACCCAGATTGGAGGCTAGCACCTTCCAGGCTGATCTGGATGTGAGAACAGACATTAATTTCATCAGTGTGATTATTACAGGTTTTTGGCTTACAAAGATGGTGGTGATAACTGGAGCACTTTAGGGATAAGACTAAAGTATATCTTCATGTCTTCTTCTGGCTCATTGTGTGGAAGTAACTCTGTCCTGATAATGAGAAGCCCTTCTCTTAGGCTCCAGATAAATGTGGGCTGTCATTTCATTATACAGCAGGGTGACAAACCATGAAGTGCTGTGCTATGCTTCTAATACCTTTCCTCGCTTGCCACATGGCTGCAGGGAGTCTCTGTGTGATGGAGAAGGAGATTCAAGGCTGAATATGGGTGGTGCTGACATGGGCAGAAAGAGCTGACGGTGAGGGGAGCGCTCTGCAGGGGTGAGGGGACTCCCAGGATGGGGACAAGGAGCAGAAGGCAGCAGGACTCACTGAAGTCAGCAGACAGCAAGCTGTATGGAGCAACCTCTAGCAAGAGTAGGCAGCTCACTATGAAGCACCAGCAAAGGTTTAACTCCTGTGAGCTTGATGAGCTGGGATGACACCAAGCACATGCATCCTGGATATGTTCTAATACCCGAAAAATGCTTCTCAGAGGACACTGATCTTTTGCAACTGGCCAGTTGTCAACATTTTGCAGCTAGGAGTCCTTGGCATGAAAGACAGAAGAAGTGTGAGACCTCTTGCAAAGAAGAAAAATTAATCCCTGGGCCTCATGCTGTCAAGCCAAAAGAGAAATTGATGCCTTGGACTGACTACCTAGAACTGAGGCTAGACAGAGAATGAAGTAGGTATTTATTAAAAAGCCTTCAAAGGATACACTTTGGGCAGTGCCAAAGCATAGCAGAGGCTACACCCAAGATGGAAGATGGTCATGAGTTTTCTCAGACAGATATAAGTTTGGTATATTTCCATATCAGAGGTTAATTGCGAAATTATAACTTCAGGCAATGAAGTCACATTCCCCCAGTTTGCTTGTCACCCCAATGCACTTTTGTTTGTGTTTTTCAGGCCTGAGACGGGGATGATGACCTTGGTTCTCAGGTCCAGAAGGATTGTTTAGTTTGACTGAAATGTGAAGAAAGCTAACTAGCATTTTCTACAGAGTTCAGAGTTGTACACTAATGCAGTACAGAATCTGAAAAATATAAAACTTATAGCATCAAAATGACATGGCATTTCACATACCTTCCTAAGTTACAATCCTCCAGTAGAAATTGTGACCTTTTTTTTTAAACATTTGTTTAAATATATCTTTCCAGGTGCATGGTGGAGGTCACCAGCTCAGTCTTTGCTCACTCACACCTGACCAAGCACCTCAATATTTTTCCTGCTCAATTTAATAAGACCAAGTCTGAGGCACAGAGAATATAACAGATTATGAGCCAAGTGTGTGATCAAATATATTCTGAAACTCCTTATACACACGAGATGCCACTTGGCTTCCTAGCTGCTGTGCCATGATTACTGCATTACAGCTCTTTAATAACACAGTGACAGTGAGATCAATGGTAACTGCAGTACATCAGCTTTATCACTGGAACCTCACCGAGGTCAGACATCCGTGTGCTCTCCAAGCAGATAGCCCCCATGAGTACTTTTAATATTTTCTGCTTATTGTATGATTTAATTTTTAATCTAAAAATCCTTAGAGTCATAAAAGTTACGATCCTTTCCTTTTCTGCGCAAAGCAGTGCAACAGTAATTTATTCCAGTTGTTTGACACTGCTGAGTGCAGAAGCTGGGGTTTCTCTCTTTTGCCCAGATAAAGGTTTACTCAAGACCCTGTGGAGTTCATGCTGCTTCCCCAACTCTTGCTGCAAGCAGAAAGTGTGTTTGTTCCTGTACCTATCACAGTGGAACCGAGCTGAATTCACATGTGGGCAGTGGCAGACGTCTGGTGGTGTTCACCAGCTGTGGAGCGCCCATCACTCCAGCCAGATTTGACTGGTCCTTGTCACCTCCCTCTTCTGCCTTGCTGCAAACTGAATTTGCACTGATTCTGCTGATAACCTGCTTGCATTCATATTGCATTCCTCTTTCTCTATTTTTATTAATCTAAAAACTCTTTCAGGCAGGGTTTGACTTCTCTGTGTTGTTTTTTGTCTGGCCTAGTCTGACCCTGGTCAAATATGAGACCTTCTGTCCTTTTACAACCACTGCTACTGGTATTACTCCAAAAATCAATGGCATCATTAGAAAATAAGACTCCTGTGTGCTTTCGTGCAGCTGACACCCAGCTGATACATAGCCACATTAAGACATAGTGATATCATACTTACATGTCCTTGTTAGTGCTTGTAGAATGATAATGTGGACCTTGATTCTCAACAGCTCTTTTTAATTTCCCTAGTGAAGTGAGTTGCTCTTGCACAGAAATCAGAATAGGTTGTCAGCATTATCTATGAATCTGTGAATATATGAACTTGAACTACCTCCTCTGCCTTACTGGGTTTGAAATTCTGCAGCATAACAGCTACATCAAGTAACAGCGCTGTTGTCTAAATAGACTTTGCACACAACAGGCAGCTCATCATCAGAGCAGAAGCATTTAGTGAATGTGCTTATTCAATTGGCCTTTTTATTGCATTATGACCACAAATTTTAGAAAGTAGAAATTGCGTAGTTTTTCAGATTGACTTCAGGCTTTGGATGCCCATTTTTTTGTCGCTTACCTAGTGGATGGAATTGCATCTCATGATAGCCTCATTGCTTCAAAGGAGGTAATAGTCATCTCATGTATCTGCCTTTCCAAGTTATCCAGTCACAGATGTTTTCTATCCTATTGATTTACAAGTTCTAAAATTAACAAAAAAAAGAAAATGGTAAAATGTTCTGGACGGGAAGGATATACCACAAAAAAGTTTTAGCTTATTGCTTAGTCTTAGTATTTTTAAAGTTAAGGGTTTTTTTAGTAAGTTAGGTCAGCTGAAAGCAAATAGGGTGAATTTCAAATGGAGTGTGAGTTCAGGCCTCCCTAAAATCTGGGCCCCCCCAGCTCCAAGAGATGACTGTAAAAGACTTTGCCAACATGTAGTACCAGTACTGTCAGTGCTGAGTTAGGTTCTCTCTCTATCAAGATAGAAAAAGGATATTTTTTTTTTTCAAATGGCTAATGTTATCCTTAGGTTCTAATTTCTTTCTGAGAATGCCTTACTTGTTTGTTCATCAAACAGAACAGGTTTTGATCTGCCAGTCTTGACTTTACTTTCTACTTCCAGCCAGACCTATGTCTGGGCTGGGAGTTGTTAAAAATCAGCCCTACAAGTGCAGGCTCAGATGTTTCCCATTCTACCTCCCTGCAGAAAAGCAGAGATAGAATCTTAGCCCATAGCTCCTGAATAGGATCCTGGCTCAAGCAACTCTTTCATAACTGAGCACAGAGACACGGAGCCCTTTATCCACTAAATAAACCTGCCGGTGGAAGCCCTTCTTGGCTTTGGCAGGAACTTGGATTATTGCGAGCCCATCCAGTGACCAACTCACTTCATGCTGCTCAGGGAAGCATCTCAATGGTGCTGCTGGCAAAATGTGAAATGATTTGTTAGTGAAAGATAGAAGAAAATGTTGCTGCAGTGGAGAACAATGAAAGGTATTCCATCTACAACTGTGATAAAAACCTGCGTGTGTGTGATTTTACAGATATAGTCAGGTTGCCCTGTGGTCTGAAGTCTGTGGTGGCAAGATCTTCTGTTACATTAGCTGTAGAGAAACAGAAGGCTGAGGCCAAATCTATAACCCTCTTTCATTTAGGCGTTGACCAAGCACTGAGAATGTTTCACTTGTTCTGGTAAAAATTCATTCAGTTGTGAGGAATGGAGCTGGGAAATTTAACCTATTAAAAAGGATGAGAAAATACACTCAGAAAGTACTTTATAGGGCCAGAGAGAGCGGAGGTGGCTGGATTAAATGGAGTTTCTCTTGTTGACTTTTTGAATTTAATTTTGTGTTCCGTTTCCTCTTCATGAAAGCATTTTTGTTTCATATTTAGACCCAGACACAGGAAGTTATTGCTGCAAAATCTCTGTTTGGGGAAATGTTTGACATTCTGTTTCTGTGTGAATGTTGGAGCTATAACATTTTTGCTACCCTTTGAAGGAATTTATCAATATTTGAAACAGGTTTTATTTGCTGTCAGCACAACTTGCCTGATAGATTGTATGTCTATCTGTAAATAAACTGAGCCACATAATAAAGCCCATGGATGTGTTTGTACTCACACAGGCAGGACATGGAGGAGAAGAGGATGCTCCTGCACAACAGATTTACTACTTAATTTCATAAAAGGTGATATGAAGAGGGGGGAAGGTATGTCTCAATGTAAAAGAATGACAAAAGGAAGGTAGACATGATGAGAAGAAGTGTTTGGGGTTTGGAGTGCAATCAGATTAAGAGTCTCAGGTATTTGGGAACTAGTCTACCCAAACTGGCAACGAGCCTTGGCACAGGGGAGGAGGGACAGGTTAATGGAGCATGTGTCACTGTGTGCACTACCACCGTTTCAAAATTGGCATTCTGTGGTACTTTATCTTAGAGATTAGAAAATCAATATTTACTTAAATATATGGTGCACTGCTAGCAAATAAAAGCAGAACAGTGTTTTTTTCCTTCTGAATGGGAAGTGACTGGTAATTAGTCTTTGAGATGGAATCAGGGGTGGGAAATCTACGACCGCAGCTTTTTCAGGCTTGTGGGTCTCCATAGCCAAGTGACAGAAAATAACCAAGATTTTCTTGCTTGTGAGTCCAATTAGTGAAGAGTCTGTGGCATTATCAGTATTCTTCAGTGTCCAGTCTGAGAAACCTCTGCCCCATGGGGAAGTGCCTTTTTTAAATGAAGAGCTAATAAAATATTCCATGGTAAACACATTTTCTTTCTCAGAGAATTTCAGGATAGATTAATTGGTGCTTGTATGGACTTCTAGGGCTATATACTTTTAGTACTGAGTTCGCAATGGTTATCATAATCTAATCATAAAAATTTAAATTAGACTTCCAACAGTGAGCATTTTAATCCAAGTTAGCTGGAAAATAGCTCCTCTGCAGTATTCTTAATTTACTTAAATAAATTTGTCAGCATTATATATGTGTTATGCAATTACTTTATGTAATATATTATTACTACTTCCTTAATATAGTGATATTAAGTGTATTTTTGCACATTCATAGCTGTGCATAACAATCATAACAACCACTAAGAAATGATGTGATAGGACATTGCCTGTCAATGTACATTTCCCATTTGGAGCCAAGAGACAAGAAAGCATAATGGATTTTTTCAGAGTTTAATGAGTTCCTGCAAAGTTCAAGGTAAAACACAGAAGGACTGGTACTTAGGAAGTTGGATCTTGCATGTAAGTGGCTTGGGCAAGGGAGAATTTACTGTATACCTTCAGAGGCAGGTTTTCTCCTAATTCCTTCAAACTTGTATGGAAAGGATGAGGTCTCAAAGGACCTTGCACAGAAATGGGTCCAGTCTGACAAGGGGATGAGTGACAACCTGTGCAGCTAAATTATAGCATATAATATAGCATATAATTCTGAATTATCATTATGGATACTCTGCAGAAGCCATTTATAAGACAAAGCAAATTAAAGGACACATCTAGAGAGGACATGTTAGTGCAAGTGCAGTCAGAACAGAAGTTTTGTCTGAGCATGGGATAAGCCTCATGAGAGATGCTTTGTATGGATAAGCCTCACAACGGATTGCAATGTAAAAGCAAAGGCAAAGCAGGGTTATAATGGAATGACACGCATGTAAAATATAGGACACTGCAGACAGAGCAGCTGGAGCTGTGAATTCTTCAGGCACTGCCAAAGCGGGACTAGAAAGTGCCCTTGTGCTCTGTCTGCAGCAGCAGCATCAGGAGATGCTATCTTGTCTGGAGATTTCTGCCCCGGCTTTTCTTTTGCGAAGCCCATACTCCTTCTCCCGCAATAACTCCTGTTCCTGCAGGTGTTCGGCGATGGTTTTCCTCAGTGCGGGCTCTGTCCCGCTGGGCGGAGGGGCGGGGAGCCCGTGCCCGCTGCTCCGGTCCGTCCGGAGCCGCTCCGCAGCCGGCGGGCACAGCGGCAGCCGGGATGCTGCCGGCGGGCTGGCAAGGGCACACGGCTCGCTTCGGCCCGCGCTTCTGCAATTTCGCGTTTCAGCTCCTCCAAGACTCATGGGTTAACACAGTCTGGTCCCAAGGACTTGTGGACACCGAATGTGGCTGCCTGGCCTGAGACTCCTGTGGGTTTACTTCAGATTCCTCTCTCTTCTGAGCGGGCTGCTGCATGTGTCGGGTCTCAAAAGCTCCCCGTTGTCCTCAACAGTGCAAATCAGTGCAAGGAAATGAAATAAGCTTCCTCTTATTGTCCCCACAAAAGATGCTCCTTTTACACCTTTACCTTCATTCTGCTGTAATTGGTCTGATTCAGAATTTTAATGTCTCTGAAGGAGGACAGTAAGGAGAGCAAAGCATTTTTCAAGTTATTTTTAAATTATCAGTATTTCTGCTTTAAATTTGACCCCCCCTGTTTCATGGGCTTTTCTGTTCTCCTTATTTGAACCATTGTCCTATTTCTTAAACACCAACCAATTTTCTATGCAAGTTGTTTTCTTGAATTTCTGTTTCTTTTTCAATCATGGTACACTTTATTTCTGATGCACTATTCTTCAGGCTTCTCATGGTCTTTCTGCTTTTTTTTTCAACTGTTCTCTGACCCTCTCATGCCCTCCATCCTTTTGCTGGCTTAACTCATTTTTATATAAGTCCATCTATTCAAGCTGCATAACTATGTGCTGGAGGATATTATGAAAAAAAAAGTTCTGTGGACTTCTCTTAGGTGTCATGACAATTTTGTCATAGTATTTTTATACTTTTTTGTTTAATATTACTCATCCCACACAAGCAGCTCCTCTGCCTTTACCTGCTACCATATTTTTCCTGTAAGTTTTGCTACTTGATAACATGGTATTAATCTGGTTTTTCTTCTCCATCATGTGTCAGAGATGCCTGTTATAGAATCATAGAATGATTAGGATTTGAATTGACTTTAAAGACCATTTAATTCCAACCCCTTACTCTGTGGCACTTTCTAGATTTTCATTTGGTCTGAGCATTTTAGTTCTTCTGTCTTTTTGGGTTTAGGCTTTTAGTACTGCTGTAGAAACATTTGCAAGCTCTGCCCTCGCCGTCTCACCTGAAACTGGCACGAACAAGTGGAATGGCACTGAAAGTGGCCTAATTCACCTTCTTTATTTATTGTGCTTATGCTGAAATTATTCTACCATGTTTCTCAGAGGTGCACTGAGCATTAGCCACAACCAGCCCAAAGGTCGCATAAGTCTGAAAGAAGAGCTCTTATGCTGTCAGCTTTCCTTCTGCTCCTACTGTAAGCACTCCTTCCTGATGTTTTTGTGCCAGCAGCCTGGCTGTATTGTGATTAAAATGCATTGAATTTTTCTTGTTCAGGCTTTCCCAGAATGCCTATCATCTCTTTCACTCACAGAGATGGTGGATTTTTGCCTGTGTCTTCGGTTTCATGCCCGGGGCTGGCAGTATTTCAGAGAATGCTTTCAGTACAGTCCTGCCACCCCAAATGAAGACTCCAGAAAACCTCTTTTGCCCCTCCTTACATTAATCTGAACAACATGGATAATGACAATGACATTTCATTTTGTGCACCCCAAGAATCTCATGGGATCTGCTAAAATTTCCCTCCTACAGACACTCAGCACAAAGAGTGACACTGCTGAGATGGGAACAATCTGGGAACTCCACAGGCTTCAAACAGGACCCTATGTTCTGTTTATTGCTCCACTTCAACTCTCCTCACTTCAAGAGAACAGACTTGGTTGGGCAGGTAATCCATGTTCACCTATGCTAGGAAGAGCAAACAGGTTTTTTTTGGAAGCTTACAGTAGTTTAGCTTCTCCTTAGAAGAAGCAATTAATATTACATTTCCTTTTACTTTAGTAAAGGTAGATAGCAGTTTGTTAGAAATACTTGAGCACGTGAAAGAAAGCAACTAAAACCCCACCAAAGAAGCAGCAAGGTGACACGCTGCACCTTGTGTTCACTGCAGCTCAGGTCCCAAGAGCAAACCCAGCTGTACACAGCATCCTCTTGGTTACTCAGCCACTACCTGTGGGTCTGGGCAAGGGTTGCCTCCTCATCAGGGTAAATAAATGTGCCACCCCAGTTCCACTTGCATTCTGCCTTTGGATAGCAGACACACAGCAAATCATTAAAGCAGCCTCATCTTGGCCAGACAGGACTCAAACATGTCCCAGGTCCTGGACCAGCACCTAAAGGGCATCCCTAATCATACAACCCAAAGCTCCCTAAGGTCTTTTTACTCCCTGATCCCCATTCCCAAACTTCTCTTTCTCTTCCTACCTCTCCAAAGAAAAACTCTCTCCAGAGCTTCCTGCTCGCTGTCATCTGTTTTCTGTGCTTACCCATCTGTTCTGCTACTATAAGAGGGACACTTGCTAGGGGGTACTCAAACAGAACTCTTCACTTACGTTCAAATCTCTCATATATTCTAGAAAACAAAAGCTCTCTGGTCACCAGCAGTACTAAACGTTTTTGTATTTACCTTATGTTCATGGATGCTCAGCATCTTTAAAATCAGGCTGTTGTGAACATATTTAATTCAGAATTATTGCTAAGAACTTGTCACAAAGGTTTTTATTTCTTCCAGACACAGGGGAACAGGCTTTCCAAGGAAGTGGTCACAGCACAAATCCTGACAAATTTCAAGAAGTGTTTGGGCAATACTCTCAGACACATGGTGTGATCTTTGGGATGTCCTGTGCCAGGAGATGGACTTGATTATCCTTGTGGATCTCTTCCAACTCAGGGTATTCTGTGATCTCCTGATAGTGCTTAGCTGGACTACCAGGCCTGTGTAGGGCTCCAAATGCCAGCTGCATTTCATATGTATAGGTAGACTTGGTGTCATGATACAAGACAAGAAATATAGCATAAGTTTATATTAAATTTTAGTATTAAATGGGAATCTAGGCAGTACAGTAGACAATCTGTATTAATTAATATATTAAATAAGTGATCAGAGAAATAAATGAAAAGCAAAGGTCTGCAATGACCCATTGCAGTCTCTTCTTCTCCCTGCCCTTTCACATGCAACACTTCTTTATTTTCTGCACCTTCATTAAATTAGTTCTTCATTAATTGTGAAGCTTCCTTCCTTGTCTGTTTCAGCCTTGTGGCTACTGTACCCATAGTGCTTCCACTGCTGACACAATCAGCTAATAATAGAAATGCTGATCACTGTAATCTCAGCTGCAGGAAAAGTCCCACAGGTCAAATTGACCTTTAATGTAACCCCAAAGTTTCCCAGGGACAAGTTTAACACCTTGCAGAGCAGTTCATCAGCCCTGCACATTGCTACTCAAAGGGAAATCTGATTGTTTGGAACATGGTTTAGACAAGTGTTACAGTAAGTTGCCTCTTCTTTCTTGAGGTATGTGTTCACTTTCTCCCAACACTGCAGCTGTTCTGACATAATAAAAGCAGCTGAAACAGGTAGTTTTTACAAGCTATTCTGATAATACTATTATTTTAGAAGCCTCATTTATTTGCTTGGTCTCTCTCTGATGCTGAGATAGTAAGTATGCAT
Organism: Fringilla coelebs; assembly: GCF_963513975.1. Lineage (NCBI taxonomy): Eukaryota > Metazoa > Chordata > Aves > Passeriformes > Fringillidae > Fringilla > Fringilla coelebs. The sequence continues at coordinate 78,968,964 of NC_140029.1, read as the reverse complement.
ATCTCAAGTGTGTATCTTGAAATTTTACACAACCAAAATGAAACAGGCATTTATTTCCTTCTCTTTTCAAATTCTGACATTGTGAAAATCAGTTGAGTTAAAAGTATGTGTGGAATTATAACCTTTTTCCCCCTCACGCTGGTTTATGTAACTATATTTGATCTGAATTACAACCTCTCATTGCTGCCTACATAACACCAAATTTTTACTGTATTTTCATAGGGTTTGCTAAAAGAAAAACCTTATGGATTAATAACCCAAATTTGAAGGCTAGGCACACCCCATTTTAATGGTTTATAGAATAATTTAAGTCAGTTTTGATGGAGAAATAGCTTTTTTATTTTTAATATTTAAGAGAAGGTGTAGCTGCTGTCGTGTAAGGGTGACAGTAAGAAAATTTGAAGACAAAATATTATGGGTCTGATAAATCCCCGCTTCCACTGAAAATAAATAGGGGAAGAGATTAATGCCTCATTATTTAGGTACCTAAAAGTTAGATTTATACAAGGTTTCTCTTTTATCTGGATAGATTTGTCTGATTGGAAGATAGCCATCTAAAATGCAGCCCTATGGCCCCATGAAAGTGGTTTGTTTCCATCTGCTGACTGTACAATATCTGGAGGGAAATGAAGCTACTCGCAGGATCGGGAGAGCATTGACAGGTCCTGCAGCTCCCCTCCCTACCCAGGATTTGGTGGCTGTGCTTATGGGAAGCCCTGACCAGTGCAGCAAATCCTGGGTCTGGTAGCTGTCCCTCCCACACCGGCAAAATCACATTCATATAGAGCTGGGTAAAGCACCACAATTGTAATGCCAAAGTATTTAAAACCCGTAAATTTTACTTCAAAAGCCCAAGATTTTAAGAAAAAATTACAGATTTTAGATAACCAGTCCAGTTAGAAATGATGGTTCTTGGGAAATCTGATCCTTGAACGTATCATAGAAGTTGGACATCCAAAATCAAATCACTGTAAGTCTTCTGTAATTTCTAGAAAAAAACAAAAAACCCAACAAAAACAAAAAACCCCAAAACAAAAGAACCAAAGAACCACAGCGGCCTATAGATGCAGAGAAATAAAATTACTAGCAGTTGCAAGTGGTTAATACCTCTGAAAAAAATGAACTGTTGAAGCCAATGCTTAAATATTGATTTCCATTCCTAAATTTAGGCAGCCAATTTTGAAGAAGTTGGCTAATAACCATAATACCTGAATAAGTGTTCTGATTTTCAGAGGCTGTAAGACTTTCGTAGCTCATTAAAATCAATACCTTGAATAATAACTGCTGCTGTTTTGCAGAATTATTTTGGATGCTGAAATACATATTTGTGTCTTTAAACCTCAGGCGGATAATCATGCCCTTATGTGTGCCATTTATTCTCAGGCATGCCAGCGTCTGGGCAGTTGTCTTGAAGGACTTAGGTTGTTACTTATTAAATACAACTGACCCAGAGAAAATGAGTTGAGTCTAATCAGAGTGACACAAGGGAAAGAATCTACGTGGGACAGATCTTTAACTTTTTTTCCCTGTGTACCCCCAAAAATACTAAACAAAGTTTTCAAATTAATTAAAAACTTTCTTTTTTTATTGATTTGGATGGAAACAGGATCTTCCTTGACTTTTTTAAAAAAAATGCAATGAAGACAAAGTTGAACCTTTCCTTCTCAAAAAGCTTTTACCTCCTGACTGCATACTGCATAGAATTAGAAGTCCTTAAAGTACTAATTGTGTTCGTAGACAATGGAAACATAGATGTGGACATCAGGAAACATTTATTTACTAAGAGGGTGGTCACAGGCTTGAACAGGCTTCCCAGAGAAGTGATTGATGCCCCAAACCTGCCAGTGTTTAAGAGGCATTTGAACAAAGCCCTTAACAACATGATTTAAATTTAATTGGTTACACAATAATTGTAGGTTCCTTCTGACTTTACTATTCTATTCTATTCTATTCTATTCTATTCTATTCTATTCTATTCTATTCTATTCTATTCTATTCTATTCAACAGTAAATTGAATTAATATTTCCATCACTGCAATCTAACTTTGCTTTTTAAGTACCTAAATGAAAAAAGCAAAAGAAAACCGAGTTAAATTTTCCATGTGTTTTTAAGACCAACTGAAGGCCTGAAGTTGAAATGCTGGGAGACCCTTATTGTTACAATGCAGACATGAAGAGTGACATTTCAATGTTTGTAATATTCAATTTCTTCTAGATAAAGTAAAGGAAAGCAGCAGACAAAACCATCTGTTTCAGCCTGGGGACATACACTGGTGCTGCTCGGTGTTACCGCTGGCACTTCAACTAATCATACAGACATTGTTAAAACAAAGATTGTTTTTTAATCCTATAGAAGCATAGCATAATAAAAGCTTAAATAGCCTCCAAACATATTTGACATTGACATACAATGCCAATAAATAAAAGCCATACAAGGGATTGTGAGCTGCAGATGGATGAGTAGAAACAGAACTGTTTCTGTAGCAGCTTTCTATCAGTCACCTGCTATTTTTGAAGCAGGAAACAATAAAAATGACCTAGTGCTTTATTTTCTGTGGCAAAAGAAGTATTCTTTGAAATTTTTCTAAACATATTGCAGGGAAATGAATATTTTATATTCATACAATTTGCAGCTCATGGAGCTCAGATGTTTTAGAAATTATGCTGCATCAACTTTCATTCAAAAGGTCTTTGAAGATGAGCAGTGAGTGCAATCTAGCACTGTGGAGGATTAGCTGTTTTGAAGAATAAAGAATACCCTGTCCTTTATCGTTAGATTTGATTTTGTTCACCAGTCTGTAACAGAGCCTCTAATTGGTATGGACATACTGCAATGTGTGGACAGAAACAAATTATTTTTGTTAAATACTTGGGACTAATCAAACAAATTGTCCTGAGTGACACCAACTAAGCGTGTTTGCATACATTCATTCAGTGATTTTGTGTTAATGGTTCCTGATTACAGTAATTTCCATAATTGGTACTTGTAAAGCCAACGTTAGTTCCAGTAATTTATAGGAGATGTAGGTATTCCCTAAATGAAATGTTTTTCATGGCATGAAACTCGGTTATTCAGCAGTACCCTCAGGACTCTTTTCTCAATGATGCCACATATTGGCAGCTTTAACTGGTATAAGTTTAAATACTAGAAGACTTCAGTTTGAGATAGTAATGGAATTAATTCAGAGGGAACTGAGCAAAGCAACTGCCTCTATATTTTACAAAAAAGAAAAGAGCACTCATTTCTACCCTTTCCCTTAATGTTCTTTGCCTCTGCTCAAACAAAGAGCTCAAAGATGAGTTTTTTCTACTATATAAAAAGGATCAGATTTTTTTTTTGAGAAATAATCTAGGAGGAATGGGTAAAATGATAGTGTGCAAAGCATGTTACCAGACCCTAGCTTAAGGGGTGCCAGCACCTACTGAAAGACCTCCTAGGCCAAGTACTTTCCAGCAATTATGTTTTTTAGCTTGGCAAGGATTAGGAAACAGTCAGTCTTGCAGATCTAGGACTTTGGCTGGACACTGAAGACCTTGATCATCTCACAGAAGCATCCCAGGTCTTGCATGGATAAGATTTGTATTGTGTGGCAGTGAAGGGGACATGCAGCCCTGGGGCAATTCTGGCTGCGCTAGAGTAAGTGAGCAGGAATTCTGCCCCCCTTACAAGCCCTAGAAAAGAGGGCTTTGTAAGGTTTATGTGCTGTATAAGTCTCCATGTACTGCCTCTGCCTAATAGCTTTTTCTTCAGGTCTCTATCTCTTCAAATCAATGATAAGAACATGTAAGCATGTAATGCTTTCCACTGTATAACAGGGAAGTACAAGGACAGAGGTTTCCAAGTCCTGTGGGGCCATATGCAGAACTCTTAAGACAGCACAAACTACAGTGAAATATTGTGGTACTGATGACTATGGATTGCAGGCTCTTTTATTTTTTTTTAATTAACAATTGTAACATAAAAATATAATATTACAGGTTAATGAAGAATTAAATAACTCTGCAGAACAAAGAAAACATTTCCTTGCTTTCAAATTCAAAGCTACTTAAGACCCCCTGATTATATAATCCAATGAATCAGATTGTTTGAAGTCACTGCCAGTTGCTCTATTCAGACAAGCGTGCTTAATGTTTAAATCATTGTGACACTGGAGGAAGTTGACTGCATTTTGCCATCTTTCACTGTAAAAATCTCAAACAAGCACACAAGAGCAGAGAAGGTTTACTTTCCACATCTGCTCTAAGGAGTTTATAATTTGTCATAGTGCATGTTATGTTGCCTTGGAAAACTTTTAAGAAGAAAAGAAGTCATGAGTCAAGGTCATCTTTCCATTTTGCTGGCTTGTAATGTGTTGCAATTGCTCATTTTGAATGGTATTTTTGTAGAGATTCAGACCTGTAAGGGATTTTGCTGATTGTGTGAGGGGTTTTATATGGAAGTAAAGGCAATCCACCCAATTGGTTTCACTCTGTTCTGATAGCATGAAAATGAGGCACTGTCGTGGTTTAACCCCAGCTGGCAACAGGCATCCTTTCACCTTTCTCTTTCAGGCAATTGGAGCTTAAGCATATGGATGGTAGGTCTGCTTGATTGCAAATCAGTTCTGCTCTGCACTGAATTTGATCAGAATTGCAGTTCTTAGAGAGTTCGCAGACTGAGAAGTACAAAGAGATTCAGTGGGACTGCCAATTTTCTTGGTGCCTCTTTGCTGAGTGGGTGTGTTTTATACCAGTGTGCCTCATGCAGTTCATCATATCAGCTTTTCTGAAGTGCCTTTATCTTTTCCTAAACACATCAAACCACATTTCTTGAGTGGAATCTGAACTTTTCTTTTCAGTCGCATGAGACATGAAATGCAAAAACATTTATTTAATAAAATAAATTTAAAACCCACAGTTTATTTAATGACTCCTTCCTCCTGAGGGCTGGAGTAACATGCCTGTGATTTAGTTGTAGTCTGCTTGGCAAACTAATTTACAAACAGTAATCCTGGTGCTCTATGATGCTCAGTGAATTCAGCTCTGCTAGGTTTTAGATTAATGCCATGGCAGTATGTAATGCCAGGGGATGCTCTGGAAGTGATGTGTACTCTGAGAGACAAACCATACATATGGACATTCTGCATGGCTAGCTGGGTTTTTTTTTTTGTTTGGTTGGTTGATTTTGGGTTTGGAGGTTTTTTTTCCTCTTTGTTTTTGGTTTTGTTTTTTATTAAATAAATGTTTGGCTACTTTGAACTCACCTCAGGTCTCAATGAGAAATATAAGAAGCTTCAGAAGTATGTTATTGCCCTTCTACTCTTTAATAAATGTGAAATAAACCATGAATAGTTCAGGCCATTGTACTTAAGAGAGCAGTAGTGTATTTAGGAGTGTAAAAAATGCATAGTCAAATTTGCGTTTTAAAGGATTGTCAGCTACTTGGCATGTTAAAACAATTCCTTGGGTAAACAGTTGCTGGGAAAATGTTGTAGAAAAATGCTGATGGTGTCATTTTGCCATGTAGATTTCCCCTTTGTACACAGGTGATGTAACTGCTGTTGTATCTGAAGGGTTGCAGTTGGTTCTTGGGGTTGTGCTCCATCAGAGTCAGTGGAGAGGGCTTTACCTGGGCTAGGCTCCTTTTCCTGAGAAGAGACACTTGTGAGCACAGAACAATTTGTCATTAAATATATTGGTCAAATATACAAACTGAAACAGGACAAAAATATTTTACAACAAGTGAGATATTGTAGACATTAATTATCTTCTGGTCTGTTCTTGATATGTACCAAAGTACATGCTCTGTCCGAAAAACTGAACCCAAACATTCTTAAATATTCTGGAGGATCTACCTTGATAAATCAAATCTATTTTTGACACCGTTTCTGCTCTGAGTAGGGGATAGGACCAAATGACCTTGCAAGATCCCTTCCAAGCTAAATTTTTCAATGGTAGTAATAAGATTTATCAGAATCAAGAAATTCAAAATGAAATTTTAAAATGCAGTTTGAACTGTTCCTCTCAGCTGATCTCTTTACAATGTCATGTCACAAACTAAAGCATTTTAAAATTTGTAAGTTAAGAAACTATGAGCAGCTGGTAGGCTTGACAGATCAGGTTTGTTCTGTAAAGTATTTCCCTGGTTGGGGATGGTGAATAGCATTACAGGGAAAATCCTATTGACACCATGTTATTCAAGTTCTATATTCATGGCAATTATAATGGACCTGAGCCTAAACTTCTCCCTGGGGCAAAATTCCTCTTGAAAGAAGCATGTGCTGCTGACCTTTATCCTTTAAGAGATTATATTGTCAAAATAATCTCATGCTCCTGGACACAGCCTGAACTGAGTCTGTGAAGGGTTTCAAAATATATGATTAATTCAACGTTGAAGGTTTTTGCTGCTTGCTTACTCATACTAGAGTGGCACACAAGCTAGGAGATTAAAAGCTATGTTCTTCACCTCTGTCAACATGACTGGGTAGAATGGGAAACATAAATAAAAGGATTACTGTCTGCACAGCGTGCAGTTTATGGCAATCCTGCTGGTGTGCATCTGCCTGGGTTCCCAAAATGTACTGGTGGAAGATTAAGCAGGTATTACTTGTGGCTTGGTCACCCTTCAGGTCTTCTGGAGGCTAAACTGAAAGTAGTGCAGCTCTAATCTACCTTCTCAACCTTTCAGAATTCTCAGTCACAAGGCAACAGTTGAAATCAGATAATAAAAGCAGCAGGACACCACTTCTGCCTGAGCTTATGATTGGAGGCTGTTTCTAAGACATGGCTGCTGGAATCGAGAGTCTGTATTAAAATGTGTCTCCCCAAACAAAAACAAACTCAGTCCCTGAATATTAACCAAGAAAATAATTGCATTATCTGCAAATCCTTCCTTGGTGCCTTAATTAACATAATTAATATTTGTCTCTTGAGACATGCTAAAAAACCTCTGAATACCAGCTTGGATCACCAGAGTCAGAGCTGTAAATCCTTTTGGTGGTGTTCTACATCATGTCACATAGATGATACTGGAAGTTTTCTGAGTAACCTCTGTAAATTCTGTAATCCAAGTATCACAATGACTGCAGTACTGCTAAAACAGCTTTAGATGGAGAATTTAGACAGTAGAAAAAGCAAATTGCTGATTTTAGGTACAAAAGATTTAGATGATGGAGTCTGAGTAGCTCACTGTAAGCTCCTTTTGTTAGATCTATTTGAGATTGAATTTTAGGATGGCATGAGCATCTTGAATCAGTAGCCAGCATAGGAACAGTTAGTGCCCTTTGAGAAGTGCAAGGGTCTCCTCCCAGGGCGCTGATCTGGCAGTCATTTGGGAGATTCCCATTACTTTGCCTGTGTCCCAGGTATTTTTGGAGATCTCGGGTGGCACTGGCATCTTTTTTGAGGACAGGGAAAACAGATACTGCACCCCATGTCTATCATAAAAAGAGCACAGAATTAATATGTGAAGGATTTATATCCATCCATCGGCTGTCAAAGTTGGAGATAAAAATATCCCACACTGTCTTCTAGAAGAGACTGGCTTAAGTAAGAACCTGATGTGAAAACTAAGCCTGCTGATTCTGATTTGATCTAATTGATAGTGTCTTGGCTATATCCTTTTAAAAATCTAAATGCTATTGATTCGAGTGGATTTAATTTATCACTAGTGCAACATAATTATTTACAAATGATCCCCTGCTGCTCTCTCAGGAGCCTGACAAGCCAGCTGACAGAAAATCATTTCGTTGAGAAAGAGAGTACTTAGTATTGCCTAATGGCTCAGCTCAGATATGTATTTTAATACATGTTTTTTAATGCCAAGAGCGGCTGATAAAGGGGGTTGGAAGCATGTTAAAGCTGGTGAATCTGGGATGAATATAAGAGAAAACATTTACTTGGTGACTTATCTCTAAAAGTCTTGAGTGCTGAGGGGAGAAGATAGGAAAGCTGAATTGTTGGTAATCTAACTTAGATTTATTTTTTTCAGTTCTTTAATGCAATGGCATTTGATTCCCCCTCTTCCCCTATTTGCTGGAACTATTGTAGCTCAGCCAGTATCAAAGAGCTGAAAAATCAATGCAAGGCGCAATGTCTGTGAAAGGTCAGAAGTGAAAGAGAGTTCAACCTAATAACATTTTAAAGTCCTATGGAAAGGATATTTCATAAAATATTAAAAAATCAATTTAACTTCCATAAAACTTTAGTTTAGTATCAGTACTAAACAGAAGATAGCTTAGTGAGGGAGGAGATGGCGGTCAGGCATTCAGACTTTTATTGCAGTTTCCCTCCTCTTGAGCTGGTTTTTTTTTGCCCTGAAATGATTGGGAAAGGACAATATCTTGAAAAAAAGGGAGATCCCAATTCCCTTTCTAATACAAATGTTTATTTCTGATTTACTAATTGTACCCATGATGGAGTAATTTAAATTTCTTCAGGCTGCATGAGAAGTGTGCCTGTTGCCTCACCTTCTTTCAGTTCTTATGCAGTACTTCAGCCCAAGAACAGAAAATTTCACGCTTCTTAATCAATCGCTTACATTTGGCTTCATAAAATCATCTCATATTGCTCAAGAGTAATACATTTGGTTACTTCTTGAATGCGGTTCAGATTGTTAAAAAAAGGAATGTCTAGGGGACTGGAAAAGTGCTTAATTTCCAAATCCAAAACCCTGACAGCCATTGTTCATATAGTTTATAGCTCTTTAATCACAGCGGAAATTTTCACAAGCTCCTCATATCTCTCCATTTTGGAGTTTACTACTTTAGCTATTTGTCTGTTACCAGAACATTCAAAGCAGTTGATGTTTGTTCCATTTGTTTCAATTTTTTAGAGCTTCATTCATGTTTTCTTAGGCTTTGGAAAAAATAAATATTTTTCCAGTGCTAAGCAGTGTCAGATTAATTTTCTAAGGAGACCTTCTGTCACTTTTTTGTACTTTGGAAGTAGATTTTTTTTTGAAAATTCTTGATTTAACCAGAACTTTTATACATGGAATCTTACAGAAACAATACTTTAAAATATTTGTAATTGGTAATACAAATGGGCACACAAATTCTTTAAGTGAGTATTTGTTATAACAGATGCTCAGTCATAATGGGATTTCTGCAGATGACCCCAAATCTTTCAGCAAAATACACCTGCCAGGGTTTTATCCAGGCTTTAATTTTCTTGCTGCTTTCCTGACATCCTTTAAGCCAGACAGAAGTCATGGCTTTGGTATGAAAAATGGTCTGCAAAACTCTGATTTATCTCTCTAGGTAGATATGTGGAAAATTTTAAATGGTCATTTTTATGAGCTAAACTCACCAAACAGAGCAGAATTCCTGGTCAGTGCCTGTCTTTCATCTTAGTTCATTAAAGAGCTGCAAACTACTTATAATTTTGGCAAAATAGTCTAAAAGAATCAATTCCAAGAGAGAAAATCTGAGCATACCAAACAAAAGTGACTTCAGCAGAAAACTCAGTAATGTTGGCTATTATCCCTGGAAAATGCAAATTATGGTGGGCAGGATGCTGGAAATCATTTGGAGTACTCCAGCTGAATTCCCTTTGGTTTTGTGGATTCAAACCCACAGCACCTTGCCAAGCCATGTGAGGAACAGCTGGAAGTGTCTTAGTACAAAGCACCTCTTCAAAAGAGTAAAACAGTTTCTTCTGACCAGAGCCTGTTCAGTAATTTCTGTGAATTATACCTGAGCCTACATTCTGTCTGAAATGTGGCAGGACTTTGTGAGCCCAAGCCCAGCCTGTGTGAGGGGCTCAGCTCAAACAGCTTCCCCAGGCTGGAGGGCTCAGGTTTTCCCAGCCGGACAATCCGTGAGGAGTCATGGGTGCGACATCAACTCCATCACACTCAGCATCGCCTTCCCAGGCTGGTACTGGCGCAGCACAGGATGCTGTGGGGTTGTTCCCAGAATGTGCCCTTCAGGGGGAGCCCGGAGGCCAGAGTCCAAACCTGATGTAAGACCAGACCTCACCCTGTTATTGTTACCAGCCAAAAATTGTTGCCGTGTTTGCGATTTCTTATTGTATTGATCAGCAGTTACAGTCGCTTGCTTATGACTACTTCCTAAATTCAGGGACTTACTGATAATATATTTAAAATTTGTTTTCCCTTAAATACTCAAAGGAGATGAAGGACAATTGGGAAATCCTAATAGTCTAATTATTCCTTTGTGGTTTCATTTAGCTAGATTTTTAGTGTGCCCTTCTTCTTATATTAAAGTCCACAAATCAATATGTATATAGTATTTCAGATAACTTAGAGTAGGCAATCAAATAGTAGTAAATGTGATGGAAATAGGATATAAAATGGGGAATTAGCTAGTGGTTTAATTTAATTTATACTCCGGAGTTGTCATTAACGGAAAGAACATTTCAACCATTAGTGAATGAGCAAATATTTACTCTGTTTTAATGGGGAAATTGATGGTGGTTTACTCATTGATGCTTTACTTCCCGAATGATCTTGTTATTTCTTTATCTTTTTCAAGTTTCCAAGTCCTGGAACCTAGATGATAGAACTAGATCATTCCACTGGAGAGATTTAAATTTGAAATAAACCAGGCCTAAATTCAGATTACAGTGCCTTTTAGGGTTATTTTCCTGGAGGTGTCCGGAACTGCATCGCTGAAATGCTGGGACGCTAACCAAAAGCAGCAGCCACAGAACTACTAGGAAATTTGCCTTGGGAGGGATGGTTGCTGTGTCCAGTCTGTGGGTAGAGGAAGCACACAGCTGCTTTCTCGTAAGTCGAGTCATTGAGAAGGTTGTTATAGCAATAGTCATTGCTGCATCCTGCCTCCATGGCAATGAGCCAGGAGGGAGCAGCCTGCAACGTTCTGCGATGCCGGGAAAAGGAATTTTATGCTTATAATGAGCTCCAGATACCAACTACTACGGAGAAGAAATGATGAGAGGTATGCCATTGTTAGCAGATGACAATTCTGTTTCAAATAGCTCGACTTTCAACAAAAATACCTGAAATCTTTCAGCTGTTAGGGGGAGTTGGGTAACTGGAATACCTGCTTACATTTATGGTCAAAAACCCTGGAGTGGAAAGCAAATGGAAGTCCTCTTGCAAGCATGTACCATAAACAAGGACACCACAAAGACCCTCCTCACAGCTGAAGACACTTGCCTTGTGCTCATTTGCATAATCAGATGAGATATTAACTTAGATAATAGCACCATCTATTGAGGATTAATAATGATATTTAAACTTTAAAATGCTACTCACTTTTGTAGGCATTACAAATCTGGATATATTTTAGAATCGTAATTTTGTCATTGTATCTGATACCTACTGGTAATTTATTAACTATGATTAAATAAGCCTATATCTGGCTGCTAATAAGGTTCCCATACTATCCAACAAAAACTTTTGTTTAAGGAGACCTCTGTTTATTTTTTTCTGTTGAGAAAGTAATTTTCCACTTCCCATACTTTAGTTGGGCCAGTAGAGCAGTTCATGAAGTTATTCTGCTCTCCTTTTATAATATATCATGATTTTAGTAGCAGTCTGCTTTTAAAAAGGCATAATCTTTAGTTGCAGCAGTCTTCTTCTAGCCACAGTCTCTCTTTGTTCTTTGTTCTCTTTGTTCACATGTGTTCTCTTTGTTTTTGAATGGTTCACAGTGTTAAAGTTATCCCAGATTTATGGTCAGGAGTTTCAAACACGTGGAGCACTGTTTGTGATGCTGGCATTAAATTAACTGGCCAGACTCTTTTCAGTGGTGTCCAGCCACAGAACAAGGGGCAATAGACAGAAACTGAAACACATGAAGTTCCATCTGGATATGAGGAAAAAAGAGATTTACTGTGATGGTGACAGAGCATTGGAACAGGCTGTTCAGAGAGGTTGTGGAGTCTTTTTCTCTGGAGATGTTCAAAACTTCCTGAAGAGAATCCTGTGCTGCCTGCTGTGGGTGAACCTTCTCTAGATGAGCTTCAGAGGTCCTGCCAACCTCAACCATTCTCTTTATATTTAATTTGTGTTTTAAAAATGTTTGTACTTAAAAATACATTATAAGAAACCATCAGAAAATCCTGTAAGAAAGATTGGTATTGTTGAGGTGAGGTGTAGGGTTAAGAAAATGTGGGTAAAATCTTGTCTCTTGGGCTTTTTCTGATTTCTGAGAAGTTAGTTTCTTATCTATAAAATGGAGTGAGGAAGCTGGAGAGGTTTCTCAGAGTGCTTGTGTTTCTGTACTGTCCAGACTTTCAGGGCAGAGATATAGTATTCCTCTAGTCTTCAAAATTATCTGACCCTGAATATGTTGGATCTCTTGGCACAAAATTAACAGATGCAGCAAGCTCTTTATGTGAATTTCCTTTCACTAAATATGCTATTTTTCTGAAATTTCTGTGGGTTTGTTCTTATGAAGCATATTTACTTCAGCTATCTTTATTGAACAGTGTAGCAAGTCTAAAATGCAATTTTATTTTCAGCATTAATTTGTAAGAAACTCCAGTCTTCTCTGCCACTCACAGCGTCCTTCCCTACAATCTCCTATTTATCTCATGAGCCAACTCAGTTTTGGGGTGGCAACAGGAGCAAGGAAGAATCCTAGGAGCTGCTTTTTAAGCAGCCCATTAAACTGGATGGAGGCTCGAACCTATTTCCCTGCTGAGCATGGAACTTGCTCTTTCTGGATATTACTAATCTCACAGGGCAAGAAGACTATCCTGAGACTCATTAAGATATTTATGAGGAGCAGCATTGTTAAACTGAATGTGACTGCAATCAGCAGCAACTTCTAAAAGTTTATCCCATCCATAACAGGGTCTCTGACCTTGTCTTAATACATGTGTGAAACGCACTGCATTGTAGCTAATCAGTGTTGGGGTTTTATTTTTATAGAAGGACATTAATCAACATTTGCAGACAGCCTGATTTGTATAAATCTTCCAAGGGCTGCTTCTACATTATTGTGTTTGTTAAAGCAATAAAAGCAGAGAGAACAATTTTCCCCTTGTTTCTGCAAGGCAGGCACATCTGAAATTTATTCAGGCTAGGAGAAACCTGTTGTCAGACATTCCTGTAAAATATTTGCAGTGTACTATGGCTGTTCTGTCTATCTTTCTGGACACTAATGTTCACCAAGTATAAAAAAGAAAACCACATTGCAAGAAAAAATAGCCACTGTTTTGATCAGATGTGGCAAACCAAATCTAAAACTGCTAGAAAAATGCTTACTGGGATGTTGTCAGTAGAAAAGGTGGGTTTTCAGTGTTTTGTGCTGCTTCTTGGCTATTTCCCATGTCTTTTGCCCCGTTTTTCCTCTCTCCTAGTGAACCATCATTTTAATGAACTTGAGAGGGTGATATCTACTCCCCATTACCCATGAGAACAACTGTCAGGCAGTCAGAGACATTTTTTAGTTCTCCTGGAGATGTAATGTGCAGTATATGTGAGCCCAGGTTTGTGTGTGTATCTGGGTGTGAAAGGATGACAGTGACACCCTTTGTTGTAGAGCAAACAAATCTGAAATTCCCTGCTGCAGTCCAAAGGAAACAACATTGATTTAATGGTGCAGCACTACTTATTTGAGACCTTTTGTAGACTTTCATTTAGCTTTATTTCCTTTCAGAATTCCACATCTAACAACACAGGAAGGAAGTCCCATGTATCTGTATCAGTACTAAAGTTTCACTAGGTTCAATATCCCTACATGGCAAAAAAACTTAAAATACAAATCCATTTGATAAGCCTGGGGACAAAAAAGCTCAGCTTTTAGTCACCTCCAAGATGTGCTACTTTTGGCTTTGATTTCAATATTGGTCCCTGTTCAGCACAGCACATTAAGGACATTCTTACAGCTTCATACGCACTTAAACATGGGTCTCAGCAAAATGAACTGGCAGGTGTAATTCAAAGAGGGATTGAGCCCAGGCCTAACTGAATGTGGGTGCAAATTAGTGTGGTGTATAACCTAACAAGGTGGCTTTACCCATTGCCTCACTCTAGACACATTTGGTTCTCCCCACCTCAGACCATGAGTTTCATGCAGAGCTTTTGTGCTTTGTAAGTAACTTAAAAGATATTACTTGGATTTTTAGCTGGACTGATGTTCCTTAAAAGGAATATTATTAAATACTTGATCTAACAGAACTATGAGATTGCCCATTTTAGTTTGTCAATTAAGAGTATCTCTGAGGAAGTGTGATTGGCTCTGGACACTGTCTGTGGCCATCTGGATGTAATGTGTGGAAGGAGACTTTAATGGCAGTCAGGTTTTTCTTTGGGAACCCAACATATCTGTGTCCTGTCTTTCACTTTGCTCAAGACTTTGTCAGTGACTTTGGGCAAATTGCCTCCCTGTACCTCAAATTTATCTGTAAAGCCTCAGGCATGTGAAGATAATGAAGATGCAATGGCCATTGAGGGTTTCTTGTAATATGAAAATCACAAATTCAAATAAAAGGCAGGAGATTTGAAAATGGGGAAAAGGAATAATTTAGTTAAGCTATAGAAACAATTGCCACAAAATATTATGAGGGCCAAACCTCATATGAGTTCCAGAAGCGAATGGACAAATCTATGGTTCAATAAAGTCTGTTAGGCTCAGATTTACTGGTTGTCTTAAGACTTAATATATTCTCTCACTACAGATTAATAGAACCTGGGAAACAAGAGCAGGAAAGCAATTCATGTTTCATTTCTCCTTAATTTCTTTTTTTATCTTCTAACTGCAGTCAAATTCGCTCCGGTCTGTTTTACTATGCCTGTCCTTGTGTCTCTATATTATTTTTTAGGAATAAAATTCCAGAGACAGGAATCCTGAAACAGTTTTCTCCCTCCCAGTTTCTTCTGTCCTTTCTGACTTCTAGAACTTAACCCTCACCTGATTTGGCATAATGAGAGCAACACAAATTAATGTGTTCCTTACTAGGGGTGGATATCACACATACGTGCCGTGGGCAGCCTGAGGAAATAGCTGGGAAGTTAGGCTGCAGTTCTTCTTAAAAAAAAACCCTGACAAACCCAGACTGTCTTCTGCTATTTTTATTCTCTCAGTCTCTGAGAATAGCGGAGCCTTGATTTTGGCTGGAATGTCTTGATGATACTTTGGTATCAATATTTAATGATAACCAATGATAATGGAATAATTAACTCTATTAGAGAAAATGTACTGTTGCGGGGTAATAGCACAATTTCATCTCAGTTCTGAAAAGAAGGCTTGATCTCTGTTTTAGGTTTTTTGATCCTTATTTATTAAGGACCAATTTATTCATTTTCACAACAAAAGGGGACTACATCAGAGCACAGAATGGAAAAGGACCGGCTAGACACAGTCTCCTGCTATTTCAAATAAACATTTTATCAGTCTTTTATAAACTGATTGAGGTAGGCTGTTTCCACCCACTATTCCTCCTTGAGGGATATTCTAGAGTCTCATTTTTTTCCTGGTTTGAGTCTTCCAGAGCCCATTAATACCTTTTCTTGATGATAATATTGTGCCTTCATTTGCATATCTTTTTCTAGTATTTATGTCCCTGATATATTTGTGCAGAGTTCTCATTTTCTTGTTCAGCTCTTGTCCCATTAGCCTAAACATATCAAGCATGTCAAGTATTCACTAAAGAGATGGTCTCTCTGCACACTGGTAAGTCCTATCTTAGCCTGGCCCTATTTGAATTCATCTTTATTGAACATTTTGCATGCTCTTCCAGATGAGACTTCCTCATTAACTCATCACTAACCTACCCTGGGGGATATACCACTGCTGTGGAGAGGAAGTTCTATCCTTATAGTACTCTTAGAAGCTGCACAAAAGACTACTGCCTGTTAGAAATACTTCACCTGACTTATGCAGCTAACACATTTGTATTTTCCAGGATCACATCCTTGCTATGTGGACATCTTGTGATGAACAGATATACTAAAGTCTTGCTCTGCCATTTACAGCTGATAAGAATTCATTATAAAGGTAAAGTTCAAGATAATAGTCATACAGGAATGACCTTGCTATTGGTCTTATTAGATTTTTATTATTACTATTATTCCAGTTTGCAAGGTCACAGAGTACTACTTCATGAGTAGCATAATTCTGTATTGGCAGCGACTCCCAACTTTTCTATCATCAAGTTTTGTGAGCACATCTCTATCAAATTCATTATTGAAAATTTTATTTAATTCTTTATATAAGTGGATTTTCATGGCTGTTCTTTGTTATAAATAAGTAAAGTAATTCAATAATAGTTTTCCAAGACTTATCCTCTAGGAACTGTACTAGTGACTCACTTCAACCCAACATGTGATTATTTCTTTTTCTGTTTTTTCTCTAATGTTATTTGCAGTGTTTTGTACTAACTCTTAGTTCAATTTCTGTGTATCATCACAGGAATTGCTTTACTCAGCTTCAGTTAGATGGGATTTAGATAGCTTCTTTGACTTGGTGGTTATTTTGTCAAATGTAAGAGAACAGTTTTGGATAGAGTAACTTTGATAAACCTCTGGTTTTTTGTGTCCTATTCTCCTTCTATTACTGTGTTCTTAGTTATTTTGCCTTAGAAAACTGTCTGAAAGCCTTGCTTTTAATTGAACCTTACTAATGGAATTGTTGGATATCTCTTCCACTCATTCCCCTCCTTCACTGCTACCTCAAATGTGGTCACAGCTTTTTTAAGGCTGATAATAGCTACATGAGGGAGCTGCTCTTAAACATAACTTTGGGCAACCAATGACTAGTCTATAATACAAGAACAAAAAAAAGAGAAAGAAATTTCTGATGAGTGTGCTGAATGTCTGATCTTCATATCATATTGCATGATAAAACAGCTGAACAAACACACACACCAGGAAGTCATACCAATATATCCTTATGCATATTATCAGGGTAGACAATCGGTGCTTAAGCCTTGCTAGAATCTGTATTTAGTAGAGTGTGACACTTATGAAAACATCACAAAATTTCTTAGGATCTGATTAACTGAAGTGGGCTTTTCAAGGTTTTGAAGACATCAGCAGTAACGGAAAATTCTAAGGGCTTTGAAAGAATGTTTAAAAAAAGTACAGGACTTCCTCCTGGGTAACCAAAACTGAAGCATTTTAAAGACACTGGAATGGAGGTAGAGTCAGTGCCCAGAAATCTTATTCCTAGGATCTGCAAGCATGGCCAAGGTAAAACAGCAATGCATCATGGAAAATGTTAACTAAAAAAAAAAAAAAAAATCAAGCTTGTATTGCTTGTTTGCTTGGGGGTGCTGTGAACCAAGATGCCAGCAGTGTGGTGCAAGTAGATGGAAATGTGATAGCCATACAGCCTGCCAAGAACACAGACATGCTGGTAAATAGATCCTGTTGAAGAAGAGTCTACAAATTGCTCATCAAAACAAGCCAAGCTGTCAGATATCTTCCTTATTTTCAGGACTCTCCTAGTATAAAAGATGAGCAAAGGACTGAATCAATGAAAGGCTGCTGTACTTGAAGACATTTTTTCAGAGCTTCTAAAGAATTCAGTATTAAAAGAAAATCTATGAATGACAGTTTTGTAACTATTTGCCCCACAGGGAAAAAAAGTCTTGAGAAGACCATGAATGCTAAGATGTTCTTTATTTTGAAATAAAACCAATCAAACAGCTCCACTTTTATTCAACCTCTAAGAAACATATCCCACCTGGTGCCCAGAAAAAGTCATTGGCATGGCTCTTCCTTTCAGTCACTTAATCCAGATTTTGGTGACCTATTTGTAGAGAGTAGAATTTAGCTTCAAAGCCTTGCACTGACCATATCTACAAAAGCTGGCTACCGAAAGAAATTAAAGACTGAAGTTCTTTAACTTCTTTCCACACACTGCTGCCTGCTAGCAAGCTGTCAGACATTGTAAACTGTAACTCTATCCATTGCAATTACTGATCAGTATGTCCAGCTCTGTGTATACTACCAGTTCAGCTTTACAGAAATATTCAAAGATGGAGTTCCTCTTACAAATGCATTTTAGTTTTTTTTCAATGGTCTATTCTATGTTCTACTATTCATAAATTCATTTAAGTGAATGACCTTAAACATGCAGTTCAAACTAGTCCTCTGAAAAATCGAGGCAAAAGACAGGGGACTGAATCAAGTAGATTGAAGCTGCTGTAGATGTATTTCACTTTTGTAATCAAGAATTGATGTTACAGTGAAACTGTACACAGTGAGTGTCTCTCTGATTAGATTAGTGAGTAACAATTACCTCAGGTGCCACATGAAGTACTGTTAGCTATAAATGGCATCTGGAAAACACCAAGCAAGTGACAGGAGTCTATATAAATATAATTTGGGAATGAGCCAGCATTACCAAGGAGAGTGGTGAGTATACCCTCAGGCTGTCAACACAAGCATTGATTCCCTGACAGCAGAGTATTGCTTGTCTGGTGTAAGAGCCTTAATACAAAGCTAATGGTGCTTTGAAGAAGATAAATAGGGCACTAAATTCTTCTTTAGTTCCTGACTTAAAAGTACTGTTGCATACTCTAGAAGCAACTACATGGTATGAAGTAGTTGTAGTGCAGAAATACTTGAAAATCATTGGCAATAAGCCTTTACCAAAGACATAAAGCTACATCAGTTCCTGACCTAATAGCTAAAAAATCCTACCAGTACATGTCCAAATCTTTTAGCAGAACACAAAAATGACATTAAATGAAGCAACCTGTCATATTACTGTCAAAAAACTTGCAGTTGGCTTCACATAAGAAGATTTGGATTCGCTTTAACTACAAGCTGGTCACCCTGCCTCTACATCCAAGCAGCTCACAGCATATGCTGATTTTTTTAGTATAGAAGAGGAATCTAGTTATTATTTTTCTGTAAATCACAGATATTTCCTGAATGTGTTAAACTTCAGAGTATCAATCATCCTTTTAAAGACCGTACAGTATCCTCTTAAACTGGAGATATGAAAGGGACTATTAAGTCTCCCCTGGGCTTCGCTGAATGGTTCTAACATTTTGTTATAAATCTATAATTTTTTTTTTTAATTTCAAATGCTATACAGGAGCAAGGCATAGAGCTAGAGCAGCAAGAAGGAGAACAAGAGTGAGAGCAGAAGTGAAAGGGAAAGATTCTCTTTATTAGTCTATGGTACTACTCCAACTCACATAATGGAAGTTTTATAGGTGTAGGAGGAGATCTCAAGAGGTTTCCTAATTCATCCCTGCTCAGACAGAACTCAGTACCCCTTCCCCAAGCCTAGTAAGTGACTCTGAAGTGTGTTCTTTAAAGTTTTGGTCAATGATGAGGGAACAGAAAGCTTTGTCTATTATCTAACCTGAAACACCATGTGGAAATTCAGATGTTTATTTCTCTGTCAAATCTACAATAAACATAGAGTACAAATCTTCACTGCCTGCCTCATCACAGCTTTTTACACAGCAGGATGTCTGTTACCATCTTTCTGCTGCACCTTTGGCTTGCTGGCAAAATTAAGGCTGATTTTTACAGCTTCTCCTTATAAGCTTCCGAAGTTTTTGACATTATTTCTCTCCCAGTAGGCATGTTTACCAAATCTCCTGAATGTTGAATTAGTCAAGACACAAAGATCTATTTCTTTGTTGAAAAGACTCTGTATAATTCATGTCTGCACAATAGGAGGATAGGACTGAAGATCATTATTGAATACAGTTGTGCCAGAAATCAGAGATAAGTCATTAACAAATACAGTGAAAGAATGGGGCTTTTTTCCCTACCAAGTCCTTATGAGGATTCTGGTAATACACTCATATCATGAGATCTGGGCTGAAGGAAGCAATAATTACCTTTGTGACAATTAATCTACTTGTCTTCAGAGACATTAGACCACGGTACTCGAACCAAGTGCTCACCATCCTGATCACACTGAAGGAGAGGAAGGGCACCCATCACAACCTCCTTCACCACACTGGAATTGACAGCACTGGTTCCTTTGGCTGAGTCTTCTCAAAACAGCTTTTCTCTGTCTTACTCAGTCTTTCTCTCTTTATCTATTTTTTAAACAGGTTTTGGCCCAGTCATGAATGTGGCAGATTCTGTAGTACTGCCAGAAAACATGAAGGAGCTGCAACTGTGGTCTGAAATGGCCAAAGCTCACACATTTTGCTGTAGGGCTTTGTTTTCGGGAGGGCTGACAAAAATTTTGCTGTAGCTGTTTTTTTCTCTAGCAGTTATGTGTAAGGATCTTTACTAAGAGCAGAAAATTTGGCTTTTTCATTATCCATTTGTCATTATAGTTTGTTTGTTTGTTTTGTCTACAGGAAAAAAAGCCTGGGTTCTACTAATAACACTTTCAGCATCTCAGGTGGCACTTTCTGCTTACACTAAGCAATTTCTCTTTTTCTATAATCTGAAATTTTGGGCAAAGAATGCTGAGACAGGCTTACATGCACAAAACTTTTCTGGGGTGTCCATGGCTGATGGCAGGCATCAAATGCAACAGTGAAAGTTGCAGTGCAGCAGGTGATGACAATAAAGACGAGATTGTGAATTTTCCCTGTACTTTCTCCCTAGCACTTTGACTCACAATTCTTTTGGACGAGTCCTCTGATATAAACTAAAACCTACATAGGAAGAGAGGAAGGAAAAGGAGTGGAAGAAGAAGTGGGTTTCATGCATTTCCTCCCTGGGGAACCTGATACAACATGAATATTGGGTTTTGCAGATGCAGGACTGTGAAAATAGCAACTGGAGGGCATCAGCACAAGAGCAAGGCAAAACCTGTACCCTGGGAAAAACCCTACCACAGCAGCCTGGGTGAAAGGCTCAGAGCCATGATGGAAAGGCAGGAGGCAGAATTGCAGATGCTACCCTTTGCTTTGCCACATGTAAAACACTCCAAAACAAAGCACATTGCTCTCTGTACAGCCCTGTGGAAGGGGAAGAAGAGTTTGAGGATGAATGCCTCACCTGCTACTTCAGTATTTAAATAGCAGACTTGTGAAAGAATAGAAAATGCTTGTAAACCTTGTTAAACAAGGTTTAAAGTGGTTTACTTGAATTTCCCCTCTTCACAATGGAGCCAGAAAAAGCATCCTTTTTAGGACAAGATCTTTCTTGTTTTTCCAAGTCTTTCCAACGTCTTAATTCTGCTTATTTCCCTACATATCCAGTTAACTGTCTCCTCAAATCTGCTCCCTAGAAACTAATCTGATTATGCCTAGTCCTATAGTAGGTTTGACCATTGACTGTGATTATCCTTGTAATGGGCTCTTATGACTTTGAAAGCTGCTGTCAGTTTTCTTATTTACGTGTTGCAACTGAGGTCCTTCAACCTTTTCTCCAAAACCAGTATTCATCACTGATACTGGTTTTTAACCCACTTCATTCTTTCTGATCTTTTTTTCATTTTTTCCTTTCATTTGTTTGAGAGTATTTCCCCTACTGAATAGAGCGGTTTTATCTTCTGCTTCACTCACAACCAGTAATTGCCTCCTGTCTTTTTACTTTGGTTAATTCTTTCTAATAAAGCTGAGAATTAAGTTTATCCTCTTTTTCAGAAGCTTTGTATTGTCTAATTCGATTTGAGTCCACTATGCTGATACTTTCCTGCAGTTTTTCCTGGGTAGACATTTATTTTCTCTTATTTATTTTTGCATTTTCATATTTCTCTTCGAATAATTTTTCATTTGTGTTTGTGTATTTTAGTCTTGATGTTTTCTGGGCAGCTTTTATTTGAAGAGATATTTTTCAGGACTATTCTTTCCAGCACCTCCCATCTGTCTATAGCTCCATAGGACTAGCAAACACATTAATCCAGGTTGCCAGTGAACATACCAAAAGTACCAGTACTAATACATCCAGACCTGTTTGCCTGAGATTCCTCACTCTTCAACTGAGTTGGGAACTAGTGTCTCAATGATTATTTTTCCATTGTACCTATCTTATTGAGAGCTTGTTTCTTTAATTTGCTCTTAAGATTATTTTATTGTACAATGTTCAAAATTGACTTAATTCCAGATTTTTCACAGCTCCTATTACCCCCCTTCCACTGGGTCACCAAATGAACTTGGTTGTTCCTGATTTTTTCTTCACAGCACATGTTATCTGGTTTGTATGTGCTAAGTGTTTATAAATTGATAGTTACTCTTAATAATGTTAATGGAATTTTTTCCAAGAATCTTTGTTAGGTTAACTTGTTCATAATTCCCTAGATCTTTTCCCTCCTTTCTTGTTTATACTGATAGCTAATTTACAGTCCTCTGGGACTACCCTCACTTTTCATTCATTTTCAGATATAATTATTAATGGCTAAGAGAATACCCTGGTTATATTTTTAAGTAGTCTACTGTGAATTTCATAAATTTCTGATGACTCAGATACACATAATTTATCTTAGTGTTCATTAACCTGTTCTTGCACTAGCTTGTACTACTGTCACCTTATTTAAACCAGTTTAGCTAAATGTCTGCTCATGCTTAATCATTTTTGGCATAGACTGAAGACAAGAGGTTGTATACTGCTGCTTGTGATGTCCTTGTTTCTATTAGTGTTGTGATTAGTGTTAGAATTCCAAGTCATTAGGAATCCCCTGATATGGCTTATGCAGCTGTAACACTTTTTTACTGTATTTCTCTCATCCCTCTAGTATAATGATTCTGCTTTTTCACTGTCCTTTACAGAGATAAATGAAAATTATTCTACTTTAAAACTCATCCAAGCTTTAGAACCATTTCCTGGCTAGAAAGCAGTGCTTTAGCTGCAATTTTGTTTCTTAAATGCGTCATGGAGTCCCATGGAGTAGAATCATAGGATGGTTTGGGTTGGAAGGGACCTTAGAGATGATCCAGTTCCAAACCCTTGCCATAGGCAGGGATATCTTCTGCTAGACCAGGTTGCTCAGACCCCATCCAACCTGGCCTTGAATGCTTCTGGGGATGGGGCACCCACAACTTCTCTGGGCAACTTATTCTAGTGTCTCAGCATCTTCACCATAAAGAATTTCTCTCTAAAATAAAATCTAAATCTCTCCTCTTTTTGTTTTAAACCATTCCTCCTTGTCCTGTCACTATCTGTCCATGTAAGTGTTGATCTCCCTCATTTTTCTAAGTCTTCTTTAAATACTGGAAGGAAGGCCACCATGAGGTCTCCTTGGTGCTGTCTCTTCTTCAAGCTGAGCAGTCTCACCTCTCTTGGACTGTCTGAAAAAGCCTCCATTCCTCTGATTGTCTTTGTGGCCCTCCTTGTGGATTTGCTCCAACAGGTCCACATTTTTCCTGTACTGAGGACCTTAGAACTGGATGCAGCACTAAGGGTGGGGTCTCACAAAATCATAGTAGAGGGGTAGAATCACTTCCCTTGAGCTGCTGGCCACTCCTATTTTGATGCAGTTAAGGATGAACCCTCTGTACACTTTGGGAGTCTTCTGGCTTACTTACAGACAGCTCTGCTACTTTCCCAGCAGATGTCTGGGTGGTTGAAGTCCCCCAACGGGGTGAGAGCTTATGTGTGTGATACTGCCTGCAGCTGAGGAAAGAAAGCCTCATTAGTAAGCCTCCCCCTGGTCAGGCATAGTGGAGTAGAACCCCACTACAGGTGTCCTTTGTTGGTCCAGTTCTTCCTTTTAACTCACAGGCTTTGATCTTGTGTCTGTTTTTCAGAGGTGGCTTTTCACAGTCTCCATTCATTAACACAGAGCACAACACCCCACCTTTCCTGGTTTAGGGAAAATTTGGGAGAAAACCTCCAAAGGGGGCCCCTCCAGAAAGCAAACCCACACAGCCCCTCCCCCCAACCAGTTCGGGAAGGATTCCTTGGAGAGAATTGGAAAGAACCTGTTTATTGAACAGCACAGCACCCCCAGCACACAAAATGAACAATGCCAGATGACAGCACTCTTTCACTGCTCTGAAATAGATGACAAATTCAGAAAGTCTCTCTGGGGGTGGTCGCTCTGTTATCAGTTCCTCTGGCGCTGGGGCAGCTGCTGCAGCCACAGGGTGCAAACTCTCGGTGTTCCCAGGTCCCAGTCCGGAGCAGGCTTGAGTGGTTCCAAGAAAAGGAAAGAAAAAATAGTCCAGGGAAAAAATTCTGCCTAGCTAAACTAACTAACAAGCAGAAGCAAAAAGCAAGAGCAAATCAGGAGCGAAGCAGAAGCAAGACCAAGAGCAAAGCAAAAAGCCAAGCAAAAAGCAAAAGCAGCACTATCTACTGCCCTGTCTGTGTCCTGCCAGCCGTGGGGGAGCAGCTCATAGCAAAACCAAAACAAAACATTCACTCTTCAGAGCCAGTCTTGAAGGCACAGAGCATAATATCCAGCACAGACTGAACACATGAATGGGGATACAAGCATCATAACATCACTCTAGGACACCACCCCTCCTTTCCAACCTATCCCTTCTGAAAAGCTCGCAGCCCTCAATGGCGTGGTTCAGTGATTGCAGTGTTTCAGTAGGGCAAGTTGTCCCACATTCACAGAATGTGTGCTTTTAAAGGAATTTTAGGAAATACAGTTGCAGCACTAAATAGGCTGAAGTGTTGTTACTGAACTTGTGAGTGTTAATAGTATATGAGACACCCATATGAAGACCTGGTACTCAGCAGTCCAGTCTATGGAATAATTACACCTCACTTGAAATTTAACAGGAATTTGAGGTTTTGGGATTTTTGTTTTCTTATGCAAAAGGCTCATTTCTTTGGTAAATAGCTGAATACTGAAAAAACCCCAGTTCTACCAAAATGTTCTTTTAGATAAAATACTCCTGCGTGATTCTGTGCTCCCAGTCTCTGTGGTAAATTCATGTCATTGACTTCATCTTTTGGGATGGACCATAGTCTCACTATTCAAGTAGTTCCAGTTCACTATCATATGAGTAATAGAATATGCTTGCGATTATTTAAAAAAAAGAAGTATAAATAAATATATTATGTGCCACAGAAAGTTTACTCTTGGGGAAAAAAAAAAAAAGCACCCTACATTTTTTTTTTAATCAAAACCAGAATTTTATAATCAATAATAGGGTCATTTGCAATCTGTTGGCCACTTCTAACCTGGGCTCTTGCTATCCCTCCCTCTGCTGAGCTATATATCTGTGCTGCTGGATTTGCTGAGGCTGCCTTTTTCTCCCCAGAATCAAGACAGCTCTTCTTTCTGAAGCAGAAGATGTAGACCCAGCCTGAGTTGTATTTGCAGTGCTATAAATTGTCACGGCCAGTGACATCCCACAGATTGTGTATTTGATAGTTTTCATTCTGACATATAAAACAATCAGCAAACCGTGGCTGAAAGCTGAACTAGCCACTGAGGATTTCTGGAAGACTGTGATGGACAATACTTTTCAGAAGAAGAATAGCCATCTTTGGGTTTATTTGCCAGCAAGATTCATTTTATTGAGGGCACAAACCAAGGCCCCTCTGTCACTGGGTAACAGTATTCTGTTACTTCTTAAGACAGCTGAGAAAGGAAAGTCAGAGGTGGCTGATCTCTCCCCAGCCCCATATTTTGTGCCACTGCCTATCAATAAAAGAGTTCAGCACTTTTATTAGATGCTCTGATGAATGAGCTTAGTATGAAATCACTGAAGGCCATACTTTGGTCAAACATACAAATAAAAATACAGAATATTGGGGATAGGAGTGCAGGGGACAGACAGAGACCCCTGGAAGAAAAACAACAGAGAAAAAATGCATTCTGCAGTCTGAATGATGCCACTTTAAAACAGAGACATTAACTAAAATTAACCAATTTACTTTTGGTAATCATGAAAGTTTCCCAGATATGACTAATTATTATGGATGATTTTGGTTTATGATAAAAGCTTATTTTCTGTACAATCTATTTCTTTCTCTTTCCTCTTCCATGTAATAATGTTAGAAAATTACAATGTGATATCACTGCTATTTTCATAACAAAATATTACAGTAACATATATGGATTAAGGGGAGTTTTGGCTGAATACGAAGTGTAGGAATTGACCCTCGAGATTTCATTAAATGGAGCCAGCAAAGGTAGAACTAATTAAGAAGGGGGAAGATTTCTATACTTTTAAACACGTATGTTGGGAACTGCATCTCTGTTTTAATGAAAAAACCAATAGCATAGCAAAAAAATTATCAAAGCAAAATATAATCAGGGTATCTGTGCAAAATGCTATTTCAAAAATAGTTTTCCTGCATTCAGTATGATGCAAAGTGTTTGGAAGGCAGTGTAAAATGTATTTAGAAATTCAAGGCCAAATTGCTTCCCCTCCAGAGGAAAAAAATGGATTTGAATGTTATTTCTTGGGAAAATATCTCCATTTTATTTAGAAGAATATAGGAACACTAAGGTGATTTTCACTTGACCCTGGTGATTCTTAGTTATCTCGCTTGTTGACTAAGTGATGACTTCTTACAGAACCAGTTTCTCTATAGACTGAGAACTTTTCTGAAAAGCAGACCCCTTGGGGGAATATCCAGTTTGGCATCTAATAAATGGCTTTTGCTACTGGATCTCTTTTGTCATTGTAGATAACGTCCATGTTTTGTTTCTAGACAGGAAAAATAGTTATTTCTTGCCACCTTAAGAATATTGTCTGGGTTTTATGAGGATTATTTTAACACAATGACAGTGAGTCCACATGTAATCCAAAAGTGGAAAGGTCATACAATTGATCTCAGATTGGGATCTGTGAAAATTGAAGTGTCCTTCTTTTGCATGCACAGAAACTAAGCTAATCATTTCACCTTGAGTTACTGATGAGGGTATGTCATTTTAGAAGGACAAAACTACAGGAAAAGAAAAAAGTATATTTTATTCCCCACTCTTATAAAGTACCATAAGGAGTTCATTAATGTCTGGGCATTTCTGGCATTGATTTTGTGTTCACTGTCGTGTTCTGTCAATTTGAAGTGATGTTTCTGTGGTACCTGCAGGGAGCAGTGATAAATGCAAGATGTGCCCCAAGTGCCTTGACACCACTGAACGGCCAAACTGCAGGACCTCACCAATTACACAGCTGCTTTTCCATGGCAGACCTGTGTGTTAATTCACAGGTAAGAAAACTGTCAGCACAGTTTGGCCTGCAGCACTGACACCAGGTCTGCTAGTCAGAGAGAGAGCTGCCCCCAAAGAGCAAACATCACACTTGTAAGTTTTTCTGAGTGGCACCTCATGACATGTCCAGTGAGCTCCTGGGATAAAACCAGGGGATGGGACAGAGATATTGAAAACGCAGAGGACTAAAGATGCCATCGTGGATGGAGTCAGGAAATGAGGAATAATGTTGAGCTGTGGATGTCTGACCTCCTTGGATGTCTGACTCCCTTGACATACCTCTGGCTTTTGTGATGGATCTTGGCAGCAGCACAAATTCCATAGTAATTGCAATGAAGTAGAAACAAGTGGGAAATAGAGGAAAGGAGAAAACTGGAGGAGCTTTAGGAAAGTGGAAGACAGAAGGAAATGAGCCAAATGCCTTGGCTAGAGGATGTTTAGGCTGGAAACTGTTGAGATGAAAGGGTTGGGGGCAATTTATGTAGTGTGCTTTATGGATGAGCAGATCCTCAGTTTGTGAAGTGGAATCAAGGGAAATGGGAACATGCCAGCAGTCTAAATAGAAAAAATTGCCATTGAAACTGGAAAACTGAGAAAAAATAGGCAAAAAAAAAAAAGAAAATTAAAGATCTAGGTGAAAGATGGGAGGAAAGAAAACAAAAGAAGTTAGTTGTAGGAGTGATGGAGTGTTTTGAAAGTTGACTGCAACAGAAGACTGAAAGGTAGGACTTTTTCTGAAGTCCCTTTGGAGAGAGGCTATAATGATCCAAACTGTTAGGTTCTGGGAGGTATCACAGACAAATCCATTATGAAAAACTCTTTCATAAAGGTTTCTAGGTTTCTGAAAAAAAGATCTGATACTTTCCAAGTTAGGAGAACTGCCATAAACCCTCATCCTGTGCTGTGAGATATCAAGGCATCACCATATCAGTAATTAAATATTCTTCTCTGCCTAATTTGTTTAAAGCCCTCTAATAATAGTGAATATATCAAGTATGCATTTACTTACTGATTTATTTTTCATTATGATTTAAAAAGTTCTAGAATTTCTTCAGAAAGATGGACAAACCTCCCCCATGGATCCAGCCCACCAGCTATCCTTGAAGGAGCCATGTTGAGGAACTCTGACTTTTCCAGGGTCAGCTTGTGTGAACACTGGTACAGACTGGGCTCATTCAGACTTCTGGTGATCCATAGCAGTGCCAGTTCCTAAATCAGCTAATTTTGTTGGATGTACATGGACCACATTAGCAGGAATTTTCACCCCATTCCTCTCTTCCACAGTGATTTGCACATACACATGACTGCCCAAACAGAACATTGTTGCCTATGGCAGCTCTTTTGGAGCTGTAGACTTTGGTGAGAAAGTTCAGGCTGTTAATCCTTCTGTTTTTCATTGAGTTGTTTTCTGATGCACAGAATCCCTGCAATGCAGTGTTAGCACAGCGGGGAGGAGGTAGCAGTGTGGGTTGTGCAGCCCTGCAGTTGTGTGCTGGAGCCAAGGCAGTAAAGAAACCCACATGTATTGGAGACACAAAGCAGTTTGCTCATGAGTTCTTATATTTTTGAACACCTTTCATCTGTTGCTTTTTACTCCTTGGATGGTCCACCAGGCTAGAGTTTTCTGGGTAGGGGTCATCTCAGGCTCTTAAAATTCTTGTCCTCCCCTTTTCATAATGCCTTGCTCCCCAGCTTTTTTCATTGGAAGAAAAGAAAAAGGTTATTGGAGTGAAAGGCTTTATAGGTAAAGAAGGAGCTAAGAAGAATTTAAAATGATACCTTGACCATTCTCAAAAGATGGACTTTTTGCCCTCTCTCTCTTCCAGAGTTTCTGAAGGCAGTTTCACTATTGCCTTAAGAAGATCCAAGTCTGACTGGCTCCCAAAAAGATAATCTTGCCCTCCACACATGACAGTGTGATACTCTCTACCTACTTCTTTGTGTCAGCCCCAGCTCGGATTTCAGAGGGTTACTCTGTATAGGTATCTGACCCAAATGAAAATTAGCTGGGTCTTTTCTTTCTCTTCTCTTCTCTTCTCTTCTCTTCTCTTCTCTTCTCTTCTCTTCTCTTCTCTTCTCTTCTCTTCTCTTCTCTTCTCTTCTCTTCTCTTCTCTTCTCTTCTCTTCTCTTCTCTTCTCTTCTCTTCTCTTCTCTTCTCTTCTCTTCTCTTCTCTTCTCTTCTCTTCTCTTCTCTTCTCTTCTCTTCTCTTCTCTTCTCTTCTCTTCTCTTCTCTTCTCTTCTCTCTTTTCTCTCTTCCCCTCTCTCTTTTCTCTCTCTGTGGGTTACTCTTCACACAGACTATCAGCTCCTGAGCCATCAGTTAGTAGCAAGGTCTTATGGTCACCTGACAACTGATGTTGAATTTCAGGAATACTGAATTTCAGGAATAAGAGAGGTATTCATTGAGTATCATGAAATTTGTCTGACCCACACCTGTAGACAATGACTTTGTCTCTGAGGGATGCCAGGTGTTTGGAACAAACCCTTCCAGGGCAGTTGCTCACAAGAATACTCCAATCCATTTTAATCCCATCTAACTTTAGGCCTTACTGAATCACTTAACTAGAAGTGCTCTCTACAGATAATAGAAAAATAGTATTCTCCAGAGAGAGTTTTGTATTTTGTTTATGCTTTCTCTCTCTTCATATTAACTGTTTATAAGGATATATAATAAATGAAAGTTTTCCTCTCCTTTAGGACTGTTGTAAACATTTTGAAAGTGACTTGCTGGAGAGGAAAATAAACTGGGTCTTGATCCAGAGGTGTTTGAGAATAAACAGCTTCTTTAGGATCACAATGATGTTTTAGGATATTTTATTCTGCATTAGATATTCTGGATTACTTCCCTGTGTTGAGAAGCCCTTTATTATACCTTTTTGACAAAGGTAAAAAAGTATTTGGAAATGTACATTCTGTTTTGAAAATGGAGAATAGAAGTAGCTGTAAACTCCCATTTAGCAGTGCGAAAACATATGTGTGCTTCTTGGAAAACTCTCTTTGGAGAGTTTGAACTCTGCTGCAGCACATTCCTACCCAACAGAGGTGTGTGCAGTTCCATCCCCAGTGATACACCTGCCCTTGCTCTTTATAATAAAGTATTCACCACTAGGCTCTAGCGGTGCTACCAGGATAAACTCAACCTCGTTGCTGGAAGTCAAGCTGGATTCTCCTTGGGTCTTGTTTTGCGGTTGTCAGTAAAGATTCCAGAGGCCACACTCTGGGTTCAGCTGTACTCAACTTTCTTCCTTCATGGGAGTTACAAGGAATAACCAGAGGCAGAATCTGACTTCATAATTGCAGCATAAATTCTGTTTATGTTGCACAGAATGGAGCAGGATTCAGAGTAATCTTTCTCAACTGCATTGGAGCAGCAGGATAACAGGAAGAAAAAGCAATAAAAAATTTTACTTACTGTAACAAGCAGATCATGCCAACTATACTCAGTAAGTTGAATTGTTCAGTAAAAAATTGCCATATTTGCCTGCCTGCTTTTTGAGGCAGAAACACCTAATTTTTTTCCACTTTGAGTTTTTTCGATATTGTTTAAACTGTGTGGCAGGTTCCACATTGCTGTGTTGCAAAGGAGAGCACGGTGTTTGCTATCAGCCGTCCCTGATGGGAAAAGCAATGAAACCATAGAATTGCTTCTTCAGAGGACTGAAAGATTGGGAAGCTTTTTTTAACGTAGGTAACACTCACCTATGCGGCAGCTAATCTTTGGCTTTCCAGGGAGAAAAATGAAGCATATTTATTATATGCTGTAAGTCAAACACGGCAGAGAGCACATGTATTTGAGCAGCTACCCCTGGCAGTGAACTCTTTTGCCCCCACGATTTTGCTATTGCCTGAGCTGACATGAAATCTCCTGGCACATCAGCTGTCTCTAAAGGCACGCAGGATTGCAAGGGTTGTTTACCTGCAGGTTAAATCATGAAAAGAGTACGAGCTCTATAAGTTATCCATATATTTGTATTGTACTGCTGATGGCTGTTCAGGCTGGCACACGGTGACAGTGTGTGCCTGCTTGCGCTTATTCCCATCCTGGTTCTGGATCAGGATGTCTGGGGCCTTCAGCAGAGTTGCTGCTCATGTGCCCTTGCTGGAGATCCCAGTTATGCCAAAGAAGCTTAAAAAAGTGATTGATTAAGTCTAAATGTCTGACAATGAGAACTAGACCCTCTCAACATTCATTCTTTTGCTCAAATCAAAGTTGGTAACGGCAGAAAATCACTGCTCTGATGGATCTTCATAAGTTGCCTTTAAGTGAGGTGATGGTTTCAGCTGTTTTCTGCCCTATTTGGGCTGAAGAGAAGAGCCTCCTTGGGGAATGGAGGTGTGTTGGGGGTTGTATGTTGTGAAGGCAGTAAAGTTATTGGAGCAATACTAAGGTGAACTTGACCTAATTAGTGCTGCAGCATCACGTGTGGGATTCCCTGGGTGCTAATCCTCCTAGCCTGGCATGCCATCAGACAGCAAACAAACCCAGACCATCCAGCAGTCTGCAGGGATGGTATGGCAATTTTACTGAGACTCCTGAGTCACAAACTTTTGCTCCAAGCAAGAGTAGGTATACTTTTGTATAGGCAGGTGCTGGGCTGCCAGCAGGATGGGGAAGCAGCATGGACCAGATGGACTTCCAGAGGTGTCATCCAACCTCAGCCTGCTTGAGGTGAATGAAAAGGATAATGAAGAAAATGTCCAGGCTATATTCCTATGCCCCAAATGTAACAACAATCACCTTCAGGGCTGTCTCATTTGCAAAGGCTGCAGTTCCAGGATCTCAGCAGAGAGCTGACCACCTTCTATTCATTTTACAACAGGCAAAATCTGAAATCCTCACTTAAGCACTCAGATAAACGTGCTGATACTAAATGTACCAAGCTTTCAACTCCATAGTGTATAATGCACTCACAGAAATCAGAAGATATTCATCTTTCTCAGGAATAGCAGGGGTTATAAATGGGTTTTTGAGGGACTCTCTGGCTAAATGGTAAACAGTTAAGAATTTGAATACATATGTTTTTAAAAAACATTGTATTGGGATTTTGCATTACCAATGGTCTTCAACAGTATTATAGCTGATCTTGTGGTGAAGAGTAATCTCTTTAAACATCACAAATAAAACTCCAGAAACAAATGCTAGGAAAAATGTTTCCAACATATAAATAATGCAGGGATGTAGGCAAATTTCCTATTTTGGTTTTTGAATGCTTGCATATATGCATTTATACATGAATGGACATGAATAAAGGTAACATTTTGAATATATCTCAATCTGCATTTTCACAAGTTGTTAAAGGAAAGTATGTTAGATTGTATGCAGGAAGCTTACACAGGCTTTTGGATTGCTAAGACTCCAAACAAGAACTATTTAGCAGGATTTTGCTGGGTTTGGGGTAACATATTTTTCTTCATTTCTGAGCTCAGTTATGTGAAATCAGCCATCCTGCTGGCTTCAATATTTTATGCCACTTCAGGGTATGCTTTTTTAAGCATTTTTACAAACTTTTACAGGTTGGTAATAGATTTTTGCCTTCTTCTGAATGTTAAACACGAGGTTTTTACTGTTATGCTATGCATTCTTCAAACAGTAGACAAAACCAAAGAGCCTTTCTTTGACTGGCTCTTTGGCAAATTAAAGATTATTTTTAATGTAAAAAATTGTGTTATTGAATTCTTTATCAAGCACAACCAAAAATTATTTTTTAGGTATGAGATATGAAGTATTTCTTATTCCTCTCCAAAATGGTCAATCTTCTACTCAGTATTTTATTCATTTGTCCTCAAAGGTTTATTTTCTTTTTGAAGAATTCACTAGTAGAGGTTTTGATTTGCTTAGAAAACTGACTGAAAAAAGGAAAATATATTAATAAAAGAATTCATGCCGTAAACTTAGAAAAAATGTTTTAAATTATTATTTGATGAACTAGAAGCAGAGTTTCATTTAACTTCAAAGAAACAACATTTAGGTGTTTGTAAATAAGGAAAAGAGTACTTTCTTCCCAAAAAGTGTCTGTTGGAAAGTGTTATTAACATGAGAACAGGACATTGCAGAGGTATTTATTTCCTGAACTGTATTATATTAATTATTTTTGAAAGAAACTTAAAAACCTATCTGTGCCTCACCATTTTCTTGGTTCATTCTTCAAAATATATTTGGTTGTCCCTAAAGAATTATCTGTTAAACTAGTAAATGCTTGTGAATATGAGTCTTTATTCTTCTTCAGAGTCAAAGATCAAAATTCCTTTTTTCTCAAGTTAAACTTTGGTTATGTGATGGTTGTAGAAAATAGTAAGCTTGCGGTAAACTTCTCTCCATTTTATTTCCTTGATTTGGAGAACAGTAAATGCTTTCCTAAGGTTGAAACCATCCTTAAAGTAGAAAAAAAGTGGTAAGATATAATTTTTAATCAATTATATAAAATCTTAGTAAAAATGGAATCATTTATGCCTGGAAAATTGGTATGTTGCCCAAATTTATACAAAAGATAAAATCTAATAAAATATTCTGCTGTCATCTCCCTACAACATGATGGACATTAAGCATTCAACATACTGTTATACGTCAACAAAAATATTAAAATAACTTACAAATTCTGTATTGCTTTTATGAAAGAGAGACAGGAAAAAACCACATCTTCAGCTTCTGGTGCTGTTGCAAAGTCTTAAGAAGACAGGTTCAGGCACACAAAGGGATATCCTAACAGGAATAATCAGTCATGGCTACTGCAAAAAATCCAGGCAGCTAATGAATTTTAAAATTAACAGCTATGGAATTTCTTCAACTTCAGTAAATTTTAAGTTGCTGCTTTCAAAAAAAAGTATAAATTTTCTTAGTGGAAATTATTAAAGAAAAAAAAAACTTTGGAGCAATTAGCATCTAGCAAAATATTATTTTAGAGAAATATTTTGTGGGAATCAGATTTTAAACTCTGCACTTTGTTCACCATGTCAGTGTTGAATATTTCTATCATTAAAAGTAAAAATAAAAAAAATCCATTTAATCATAACCCCCATAAATTTTACAGGAACTACATAACCAATCTTATTCATGAATCTGCAGCAAAAGTTTTGCATATGCAAATGACAGATGCAGCTTTTTGGAAGGCTTTTTATAAAGTCCTATGGTTTATTTTTGAAGTTGTTCTTGGCACTGTGAAATATTTCTGAAGATCATGAAAGGGTTTAAAATAGGAGAATCAGACAGATTTGCTGATATTTTTCCACTCTAAATTGTGCATTAATCTTGTGATTGGAACCCTATCATCTTATGTACAAACAACAGGTGGTGAGACATAGCAAGTTCTTCAATTAGAAATAACATCTCTCTTCCCTGCCCTACTATTTCATGGATGTTCTCCAGCAGTCAGAAAAGCCTGTAAGCTAAAGAAGCATAAGAATTATGCACCAGAACAGATAAATGGTCCAGCTACTCTGACATCTTGTCTCTCACAGCGGCTCACGCCAGATGTTTCACAGGAAAGTTAAATACCCACACAATGCACCTGATTGTGCAATATTTTACCACGAGATGCAATTTCTGTCTGTCCCCAGCTGGTGATCATCTCATGTCTGAAATAAAGACTGTTGGCCCTATAATTTTTAGCCTAGTTAGCATAATTATAAGGCGTGTTCTTATTAATATAAATGCCTTATCGTTTTTTAATCTGGCTAAACTGATTTTGCCTCTTAGATCCTTACGCCTTCTTTTAAGCCGTTCTGCCTTTTCAAGCATGTGGATTTGCTGGTGTATCCCCAGGGCCTGCAGCAGCCACTGACTTGGGCAGCTCATTTCCCAGAGAGATGCTGTGCCATGTCACAAGCTGTCACCCTCCCCAGAGCCATTGCTGCTACTGGTGCTGACACTGACACTCCTAGTGAGCATTATCCTGTACCTAGATACCTGCTGCATTACCAGTTCAGTGCATCCTTGTCCTCATTCTGCCCTCTCCCTTCCAGGTGTCCAAGACCTAACATGCATTAAGGCAACATAGCTGCTGTTGCTTCTGACCACTGGAGTGAAGAGAAGAAGTAATTAACAGGTTTTCTCCACTCTCCTGGCTGTTGGCAGTCAAGCAGAACCTGGAATTTAGGCTAAAATAACCAAAGTAAAAAATTCTTAAAAACTGACAATCATCTGTAGAAACTGTAATTTGATTTCAAAGTTCTGTATTTTCCTGTGCTGGGCTCAAAACAGAACATCTGTAAGCTTCCGATGTTAAGGATGCTTGTTAAAGATGGACTGAGCAAGAAAGTGAGTTAAATACAGTTGCTGTGGTTTATCTCTGTTTTGTTAACAAGCCTGAAGTCCCCAAAAGGTCACCACACCCTCCTCAGGTGCTCAGCAGGCACTGGTATGAAATTTTTTGAGCCTTCTGAACTGCAATTAAAGGCGAAACTCCAACTGAGTTGACTGAACTTCGTGTTCACTCTGAAGTCCCAGAAGTGCCATCAGGGGAGTCAGATCAGTACAAAGACAACAATGGATAAATACTGTAGAACCAAGGGATAATTCCTGTTGGAAGGGGCCTCAGGGAGTCCCTAGATCGACTGCCTTCCACAGCAGGGCCAGCTATTAGGTCAAGTTAGGTTACTCTGGGGATTATAGAGTGAGGGAGGCCTTGAAAACATCTAGGGTTGGAGACTACATAACATCTCTTGGCAGCCTCTTCCACTTTTTCACTATACTCAAAGGCAAAAGGTCTTTCCTTCTGAATCCTTTTCCACTTATGTTCCCAAAACTCGTTTCCACAGTACTGTAACCAGCACATCAAACAGTGACTGTGCCCACTGCCCCCAAAAAGGTCACGCTCGACATTTAGGAAAGGTCCATAACATTGGAGAAATGTGGAAGCTCTAAGAGGGCAGTTTAAATTCTTCTAAGCTGTGTCAACTGCTGCAGGAACCAGGCACTCTCTGGAGAATTCTGTCATTCTCCCTTGTTAACAGAGCCAATGTTTCATTAACTTGGGTATAGATGATTTTTTTAGCTAGGTGTTGGTGAATCCCACCCTTACAGAGGGTAGTGGTACAGAGCACTCAGAAACAAACCCCTTTAGCTGAACTGGGGTGGGTGACTGCCCCATTCAGCCAATCTTGAGAGGAGGAAAGGTCTCTCTGTCACTGAAGATTTACAAAACCAGAGGCTGTATTGATTCCTATCACTAACAATGCTGATTTTTAATCCTGGTACGAAGGTACGTTGATTGGTTTTTAAATAGAATGTTCCAGTGCTAATGAACACATCAATATAAAAATATATTGACTCCTGTGGTAATCAGTTTGTTTTATTAAACAGGCATTTGTCTTCCCTTAAATCCATTCTATTTTCTGCATCTATCAGCGTGAATGAATACAGTAAATAAACCTGTACAATTTCATTGGAAGTCATATATTTTCATTGGAGTATCTATACATAATTTAATTACGTGCAAGTCAGCAGAGTAAACAAACAACTGTGAAATGCTGTTCTGATTTTTCAATTTTCTAAAACTTTCTTTAAGGAAATCTGGTAAGTCATTGTCTGTTCTGAATCTGGTCTGCTTAGCCAGCATTGCAAACAGTCATGAAATTCAAAATTTTCTTGATTTCAGTAGGTTTTTATTACTTCATTTCTCTGACATTGGTTACATATAAAAGCAAAAATCTCACTTGTAGTAAGTTTGAAACTTGCATGGCATCAAAGTCGACATGAGTTAAGCATATGCAGGAATTGTAGATGAATAATTCAGAAGTGCCCCTAATTTGTCATTAGCAGATGAAAAATGTCTATCAAATCAAGCTTCCTCTACATGCTGTTATAAGGTATTACATTGTAGGTCATGATGTGTCATGTCATGACGGTGATACCTCTGATTACAACGAATACTCATGATTACCTGTGGTGAACTAGGACATGAAATGCCAGTCTCAGATATATCTTTTCCTAGATCTGACTTTCCCCATGGAAAACTGTGCTGAAAACAGAGACTACTTGTCAGCAGAAAAGGAAGACCTTTCTTGTTGAAATGTCAGAACCAACTTTTTGCTTTTAAAACTGTTATAACTCAAAAATATGTTTTTGTCTGAAATCTAATTCTTAAACTGGTGCTTTCAATCTTCAAGAGAAGCATGCTATCTGAAAAAAACAATTATATTATTGCATATCAATACATGATATATGATTTATAATATTATATAATATTTTACAAAACAAATTTTAGAATACACAATTTTTCATTATAATATTCTTACTTAGAAAAATATAATCAACAGCACCTATACATGAAATAATCTCCTTTTTGTGAAAAATGTGATTTCATTTTCATAGTGCTCCATAATTTTACTTTCTGTAGTCAAGTGTTCCCCTCAAGCTGAGACATATCATACATCTGAAATTTACTAATTGTCTTGCATATTCTCATAAGATGCAAAAAAGAGTTTTTACTTTTTACCTACAGTTCCCCAATTTTTAGTTAGTTCTTGCATAGCAAGTTTTCCTCTTCCAATTTTAAGTATATTAGCTGAAGTAGTTACAGTGAAGTATTTATAAATCATATTTAATTAATCTGAGGGATTTATGTTTGTGTGTGTGGGGTGCACATGTGTGTATGAATAAGTGTTCATGTATGAATGAAAAGCCAACTAACATACTCTGAAAGTCAGATATCAAATAAGTGTAAGAGAATTTTGAAAATATACATTTCTATCAATATGTAATTTTTATATATTCATTTCCTCCTCTTTATTTTTCTAAGCAATTCATTAAAAACTTGAATTTTATGCACAGATTTCTGATGTGTGATGAAACAGGGAGTCAAGTTTTGAACCAATTTGCTTGTGCTGTAGTCAAACAGGGATGGGACAGGCTCTGATATTCATGGAAAATGAGGGAAACCACTTGAGGTTCAGCACCTTCTGCTACAGAGCATTTGCTGCACTGAGCACTGCTAAAAAAGGCTATTACAGCCCTTATATCCTCCCATGACAAATCTTCCAAATCAAAATAGCTGTGGAGAATCTCTTTAAATGAGTGCTTGATTCATTGCCAATTTAGTCTGCGGCAGGAATGGCAATCCTTGCTCCACCCATCAGCGGAGGCAGGGAACCTTTACTCCTGCTAGGCAAAAGGATGTTTGCTTCTGGTTTTGGCGGAATAAGAGGTCCTTCACTTTCATTTGGTTAAATTCCTATTAATTTTTCTTTTTCATAATGGTAAGTCCTTGATCAGTGTGGACCTTACAGGAGGTCAGAGAAGGCATAACTCCACTGACATCAAAAGGTTAGGCTGATTTGCACCAGCTCAGAATACAGCTGAAAAGGGGAAAAATCAATAGTGAATCAGACCCTTTATTATTTTTTAATCTGTGGTATCAATCATGTGTTACAAGACAATGTCCAGTTATTTCTTTTTTAAGATCAAACTTCAATATGGACATTCAGTTCAGAATCAAAAGTTGATATGAGAGGCCTTGAGGTCCTTCACCTCAACCTTTCAGAAGCACAAGTTTAATTGAAAGGTAGCAGTGCTTCATTTTACATTGCAATGCCTTGTTCTCTCTTATTGAGATGTCAAATCAAGTATTTCTGGGGATTTCCCCATGTGGTACTTTCAAAGGCAATGATTTAAAATTCCTCATTTTTCACCTGAGATGAGACGGTTTCAATTCTTCTGTCTGCTGTAGCTAGAATTTCCTAAAACCTGTCAAACTTCATGTGATGGTCCAATCTTCTAGGAACCTAAAGCTTAAGTTCAAAAAGATGAATGCTGTGGTGCCACTAAAATTGAAGGATATCTTCTTCAAGAAGATGGAGCCATTCTGGGCTTAAGGAAAACTTGGCTTGAAGACAAACCATTCTTTAAATAAAAAAAAAAAGGAAATGTACTTTGTACTGCTTTCTCTTCAGTAGTTCTACTTATCTGTAATGTCTTTTTTCGCAATTGTATACAGATACAAGGGAAGGGAGCTCTTCTCTCAGAATTTAGGGGATGCAGTAGAAGCAATAGTGCATATAAATCTAGAGGAAATATGTATTGTGGAAAATTGCATTGAAATTAAAGTTAAAACATCTTACTGAAAAGGGTGAATCATTGCAATGTCCCCTTCTGTAGCTGCAGCAAAACTGATGATAATAATAAAATTCTTAGGAATGTAACCTTAGATTTTTAAAATAATTTAATGTACTGAAAATAAAGAGAGAGTCATAGTGAAAATAAGGACTGACATCTCCCCCCAGATTTGGTCATGTCCCCCAGAAGTGCTGGAGTGGAGAGCACACACTGTGATGTTTGACCTCCTTGTACTATCCTTTGGAAAATTCTGCCTCAAAAAACCTTCAACAATAGATGCATCATTTCCACTGAAGAGTAATACTAGAGAAAGTGAGGACTTCAGGGCCATTCCTTTCTTTTGAATAGCAGATGAGGCAGTTTCAATAGCAATATCAATAGGGATCAAACAAGCAGGTGAGAGAGGTCATGTAGATGGGTGTGGTTTCATTTAATTCATCCTAAATGAAATTACAGTAAAATTATTGAAATATCAAAGGCTAATAGAAGCCTATTTCATCAATTCTGTGAAGTATTGATTTTGAAGAACAAGGAGCCTGTGCCTGAGAATATACAATGAAGTTATGTGTTTGCTAAAATGTAAATTAATATCTATGGTATCATATTTACATCAGCAACAAATACTCAGGCTTGATTACTAGAGGAAGGCAGAAAGAGGAAATTATCCTCTAATTTTTGTTTTTCCAATTAGACATGAAACTGGATACTGCATTACCTGTTTACATGTAGCAAAATGGAAAAAAGCAGAAAAGGGATGTATCACATAGGCTGCATCACCCAGATTTTGCAGGTTAAGTTTCTGTATGCTGAAAAGAAGGTTCCTAAAGAAGAAGATAGAGAAGGCTGGAGAACTGACTGCTCCTAATATTTATTGAAGGCAAGTGAGAAGATGCAAATATGGACTTGAAACAAGTGAAAAATTTAAAATTTAGAAGCCATAATTTCTGTGATAGAGATGAGAAGCTCTTGTGAGAATTAACAACTCATAGAGTCAAGAGTAGAGCAACATTTATCAGGTTTAGTAAAATCTGGGTATTTGGCAACATCACTGTAAAAATACAGATGGCAATATGTAACATGGTGAAATTTGAACTGTACCCTATTCTGAGGAAATAAATTGTGAGTTGAAAAACTTCACCATTGATTGAAAGATCACAAAAGAGCTTTTAGAAAACATCTTTTGCAAATCTGAAAATAAACAAAAGGAGTTGAAATTACTTTTCATGGAACGATATTATGAACCAAAGGGAAAGTCATGTGGGAAGCCCAGGGTTATAAAGATTTCAGAAGATCTCATAGAGAGACCCAAAAGAATGAGTAGACTCTGCTTAGGATGAGAGCATCCTTCAAACTGTCTGAAGGAGTGTGGCAGGGCAACGTTTTTACATAAGGGATCACTGCGGGCCAAACAAGGATCGCCCCCATGCCGGAATCCCTCTTGTCAAGATGTGGCATGGAAAGGCACAGCAAAGAACTGTTTGAAATTGGTGACTTGGTGAACTGATAGAAAAATAGCTTGGAATAATATGAGCAGCTTTCAGTGAGAAACTGGCGGGCCCTGATGGAGTTGGCTGAAGCTGACAGCTGCTTTTGCCATTCTGCCTTGGCAGAGAAGTTCTGTGTCTGGGCAATGAGTCCCTCGTGTCCTGGGATGACACTACTACAGCCTGGCAGCACGGCACCTGTACCCAGCAGGTCCATGGGCTTTTATTTTATACACTGAGAAACACCATCTGGTTGTAGCACGTGGCCACTGAAGTGGCCAGCCCTGAGAGGTCAGATCCCTTCACATCTCCACCTCATTTAACTCGTCTGGAGGGCACAAGCAGCAGTGCAGCTAGTTCTAATTTTTTAACATTTACAAGTAAGTAAAATGTTGGTGTCTCTGACACTCTATTTACTGTAGTACTGTACTCCTTTTTGCAATCACAACAGTTCTTTCGCTGTATTTTTTGTGCAATTTATTAATAGCCTCTCAGAAAATGATAAAAAAATCCTCCCTTATAAGTTAATCTATCACAGCAATTTTATTAGCTGTTTTGTGATGGAGTACTTTTCCTATGGTTGATTTTACAGTTCCCTGGAACTAATATCTTTGAATTCATTATTTTGTCCTTTATATTTTGAAAGATGAACAGTTTGGTGGGGTTTCTTTCCTGAATTTACTTGATTATATTTTTATGCCATTTATTTTAGCTATACCGATGTCTGTGAAACATCTACAAAGAAGCTTTTGACAGAATTGAAACCCCAATTAAAAAATCAGACTAAATGTTTTTCTAGAAGCCAACTATCCTTCCACTGCTGATTTGCTTGAATTTTGATAGGATTCTGCAAATGCTTAGTACATTACTGAAATGTACCAGGAGAAAAAGTTTCAAGTAATGTCACCCAGTCTACTGCAATTAGCTTTGATGCTCTTGTACTCTTGTTCTTTAGTGAAAATCAGATCTACTTATAGCTAAAAGGCTCTAAAATACTCCTGCTTAGCTGAAAGGTGGTGCTTAGTAGAGGCTAAGCTTCTATTTTTAGCTCAAGGCTGAAACTTCATGCTAATAAGTCATACACAGAGGAAATGCCATTCTGAATGGAAGCAGAGTATTCCTCTGTGATTGCTGCAGAATGGTGAGCCCAGCTGGATGAGACACTTGCCCCAAGAAAAAGGATCCAATTACAAAAACTGTGTTTGCCTTCTGGACACAAACCTGGAGAGCTTCTCCTCATACTGATTTATCCCAGTATAAAGAAAGAAGCTCCTTGGTTTTGTTTTTCTTCCCCCTGTTTGCTTGAGTAGGATTTATTGCATCATCTCATGTTAGAAATGAGAACTGTATGAGGAATCCTAGAGGATTCTGTTCTTTACTGACTGGAAAGAGGTTTTCATTCTGTCATTGATGCTGATTTTCTCCTAGACCTTATGCAATCTAAGATTACAGAAATCCTTTGTGTCTTGTCTTTTAAATGACTTTTATCTGATTCTCATTGGACAGTGAATTATATTAATTGTTTTAAGAAT
This sequence comes from Fringilla coelebs, assembly GCF_963513975.1. Classification (NCBI taxonomy): domain Eukaryota; kingdom Metazoa; phylum Chordata; class Aves; order Passeriformes; family Fringillidae; genus Fringilla; species Fringilla coelebs. Next base: position 78,926,985 of record NC_140029.1, on the reverse strand, counting down.
TCATGGGTTATACTGGTGGATTTTTGGTCTGGCTTCATAGCTGCTGTGCTAATTGCATGAGGGCTCTTAGAATATCTTATGGTCAAATGCAGCTTTGTCAAAATCCCTATAGGTTTGAGGCAACAAAAGGACCAGATGGTAATAGGGAAAAACACAAATAAATCAAAAGGTGCGTAACACCTGACAGGAAAGAATGACTCTGCTAACTTTATGCTTGCAAACATTTCTGGAGTCAATTGTGTTCTCAGCATTTTGAAAATCAAGTTTTTGCACACCTTTCCTAACTGCAAAGTTTGAAATCTGGTTTCCTGATTCTGTCTGTTTGTGAAAGTCTCTGCTGAGGCTTTGGTATGAAACTAGCCAGCATGGAGTTTGGCCACTAGCATTTAGAAGAATCATCAACCCTGGATTACAATATTTTACTGGATGATAGCAGCAAATAACAGCATTAAACCCTCCTTCTTGGCAACAAATCAACATTGCTGTGCAAGTGAATTGCTGTGGTGACTGTGTCTGTCAAAATTTGCATCCACTATGCTTGTCTAAATCCTCCTAAAGATGTGATAGATCACTATATACTCTGTCCCCTACTCACTCAGCTGATGGTGCAAGGAATTGTCTTAATATCCCAAATTTATAAAGACATGAGGTTCACCTTTGCCCTACAGAAGAAAAGAGGGAGAAAGAAGTTATGTCTCTGCTGATTCTGTTTAAAAAAGCCTCTGGAGATAAATTTGAAATGGTAGGTGTAAACTGTGTTTGCTTTTATCCACATAATGGTTATTCTTAGTTTTTGTCTATTTACCATCATCTCTCACAGTTAGTACCTTTTTTCCATTATTAGACTCTTATTTTCTTTCTTCTTCTGCTTTGTAATTGCAATTGCAATTAATAAATTCATATGACTTACCAAAGATACATTTATTGTAACCATTTGCCATGCTGCTCTGAAAAGACATTTTTGGGCTCCTTGAAGTCCCTTGTGCCATTCTACTGGAGAATTTTGTATGTTGGAAAAGGTCAAGGTTCAGTAAAAAAAATGTTTCTCTAGTCCTGTTTTAAATTGGAAATACTACCCAAAATCAATTAACAATATGCAGGAAAGATTAAGAAGTCGGGGAATAAATGAATGTGGGCAATGAGTACTCTCTAGTCTGAAAATACATGAATATGACTTAGAAGCAAGTAACATTTATTTCCTTCTCTGTGCCAAGGAACAGGATTCCCAGGAGATGCTACAGGCAATTGAGACAAACGGGCTGCATATGTCACTGACTGCTGCATTGCATCAGGCATTTCTCATGGCAGACAGGTGACTTTAGTTGGTCTGTCCAGTCAGAATGAAAACACTCAGTGAGTTGTGGCGGGATTTGAAAGCTGCACTAAGAAGTTCAGAGTCCAGTTATTTTGGCTCTTCTATACATTTCTTAAAAACTTGCTCGTTTAAAGTGGAAACTCCTGTCAGGTCCATTCTCACATCTGATGAGCGCTGTTGGTCTGCCTTGCTTCCAGTGTCTGCTCCATTTTGTTCATCTGTGTTTGCACTGTTCGTGTGAGCTGCTTGTTCACAGAATATTATTCTGTTCAGAAACGGGCAAAGATGAAGACTTCAAATGTTTTTCAATCAAATAACTCTTCACAAAAGTAGTCCTATTTTTTCATGCTCCTCCCCTGTTTTACTGGTAAATTCACCAGGTTTTCTCAGAGTAATTTGGCTATCTTAGCAACAGTTGGCTTCAAAAGTAATCTAATTAAAAATACACAAAGGCCCTTGTAAAACTTAAATTTTCATGTCCTCTTATATTTAATTTTTATTATTTTGTATTTTGCTCAACTTATCAGTGGCAACTATTTCTCAAGCTGCGGCACATCAGAAGTGTGAAGGAAGATCATTCCATCACTCTTGCCTCCAGTAAAAGCAGTTTGCCTTTTTTTGGATAAATTAGAGGATTTCTAATTCCAGTGCTGTCAATCTTGTGTCTTTTGTGGTCTTACATATAAATTAAAAGTTAAAGAAATCTTTGAGCATATATAATTATTGCACATCTAGTAGCCTGGTAAATAAGACAGCTGATTGGAGAAGTGATTATCTTTGACTGTCAGATTCTCTCCCTGTTGCTGAAATTACAGACTTCAGAAAATTTTGGAAAAAAATCAATCTAAGCATGGCTTTTCATGTTAATTTTTTTTCCTTGGTATATTGTTGTCACATGTAAAAGGTTCAGAAATCTCATCTACCACAGGTGTAAAAGAGGTTATGAGAGAGACATTGCATTAAGAAAAAGAATCCTAATTTAGGTGTACTGCAAATGACACCAGTACTTCTGCATGGCCATGGGTTGGCACTATGGATTAGTGTCAGTTGTAGAGGACAATGGGATAACCATCCTCTGACATAGTGGGATCCACGGGTGGATAACTCGGCACCACCACTCGACATCTGTGGGGCCAAGGGTGGCTTCTTGCTTCTGGAGCATTCAGGATTCACAAAAGGTTCAGCTGGGGTACAATCTTACAGGAAGTTACAGGGAGGGTCCTTTTTTTTGAGAACTCTCTGGCTTGAACTGAATGACCTATTACGCCAAGTTTCTGCCCAAGCATTCAATCCATGTGTTTTTCCCGGGTGCATGGACAGATCAGACTCTGATCCGGGTGTGTGTGCTGACTGAGGCCTCTGTGTGTGCGCTGTCTCTCTGTATATTCAAATGGGGGAACTGAACTGTGGAAAAGACTGCAACTTGCAGCATCCATGCTATGGAAAAAGGAGAAATGAGGCAATTTACTGTGAATTCATTTAAGCAGAGCTTCAGGGTCATGGTCACCCCTTTTGCTTTTGTCTCCCTGGAGTCTCATACTTGTCTGTTTACAGCTAATATATTGCTTTGTTAAGAGTCTGCTTTTCTTCAGCAGAGCCTGCATTTCAGTGACACATGAAATGCTCCTGACAATACAGGTCTGATATACAAACACTCTTGTAATAAGAGTAGGAGTGTAAGAGTTTGGTGAGTTTTCTCCAAGTTGTACTGTGTCGAATACAGATGAAATGGTCTCCACTAACATGTTGAAGAAGAATATTTCTTCCTAGCTTATGCCCATTCAGGTATTTGATTTGAGTATGCCAACTTAGTTTATATTATGAACTAATACAGTTATGGATCTTGTTGTATAAACCAGTTGACATCCTTGGATCTAAGTGGAAAATAATATTTCAGGATTATTTCTTCTCATTGCTGAAAGGCAAACAAGAAGTTTCTATCCTCTGAACCAACACTGTGAGCTTGCTCACTCCTTGACTTACTTTTTGCCACTTTTTAAAATTGACTCCTCAGAAAATGTTTTCAAGATGAGTGAGAGACCCTTGCTTGGTAACCATGGCAGTCTCTTGTTTGAATAGAGAAGATCACCCATGTTTTCTACTTTACACTGTCTGTATTATGTAGTACAATATATTTTCAGATTAAATAATTGTAATGTTGCCCGTGTACTTTATATAATAGTATATATATAACGCTAATTGTAACATAATACAGGTCTATATTACACAATTAAATCGTCTGTAGTATGAAATAGGACAGAGACCCAAGGACAGTATTTTTGCAACGTTTTTATAGTAATGATTTTGTCCAAAAAAAAAAAAAAGAAAAATTTGGGTATGTATGTTTATGTTTGGCATCTTTTGACTTGATCTGCATATACACCACCTGGGCCTAGATTTGAGGATTTACATGCATCTTCTGACAACTCTGAGTATACAGTACAGCAGAAGAAAGTAAAACAAAGATGATACAAGGAATGAAAGAATCAAGATCTACCAGGGTAAAATAAATATCTGTTGTATTATAAATATGTATTAAATGTTGTATTAAAAATATCCCAAGACTGTATCCAGTGACACACACCTTTTCATAAGCTGTCATTCAAAAGAAATAAAAAGCCATGTGAATGCTGATCAACAGCAGTAATGAAAAAAGCCAAGCACTATATCTTACAAAGAATAAGTTTTGAAGACTAGCAGGCTAAATTCTTCTTCAATCAATAGAATAAAAAATATCCTACTCAATATACCTACTCAATAAGGTAGTACAGGATTTTAGGCGCTGTCACTGGCAGAATGAAGGAATTTCCTTTCTCCCCATCTTTTCATGACAGCATTGAGGTTGCTGTGTCCTGCCATGGCTGCAAAGCAAGAACACGCCTTAGAGTCCTGGTGTCTCCTTGTCTGGGTACATCTGGGAGCAGAGACTGTGCTGTGGAAGTGCTCCAGTCCACACAGCATTTTTGGGATGAAGTTGCTGCGTAGAATTGTAACAAAATGTTGCCCCTTTCTTTTTCAGATGTGTTCACAGATGGAAAAAACAGGTTTGAGAAGACCTCAGGGATGTCAGGAGACTATTTTCCAAGCTATTTGCAACTTTGATAGGACAGAGGAACCTCTTGTCTCACACTCTCTCTCCAAAGCTCTTTCTCCTTGAGGTACCTGTTGTTCCTCTTATAGAATGACACAAGAGGGCTGCAGGAATCTTCCATTCACATCCCAGGGACACAGGAAGTTTATATACAGGTATGAGTGAGGGGATTGAAAGTCATGGGGGCACAGATCTGCTTAGGGCCTGTGGAGCAAGGTGACCCCCACAAAGCTGTTCTTTGCCCACTCATATTCTGTGTAGCCAAGAATGAACATTAGAGGGCAAGGACTTTCTGCAGGTATTGTAGTGGCCCTGGGGACCAGTCATGGCCAAGTCATGGTCTTCCACAGGGAAAGTGACCAGGCTACCTTGGTGTGTGGAGCTGCGATGCACGATGATGTTCCAGCTCTCCTGGCAGTCGATGAATTGTATTTCTCCTGCAAGTGGTTTCTTTTCCCATTTAGAAACAACTCAATTATACTCTTCCTGGGCATGGCATGAGGTAATTTTTCCTTCTCTCATATTAATGTCTGTCGTCTGCCCTTTTGTCTCGCTAATGATTCTCAATCAGTCTGCTGTAGCAGCTCTGGATACGCTACCTGCTCCTGTCTTGGTAGGCACTGCTGGAAGGTAACACAACAATAATAACATTCATTAGGAAAACTTCAGGTAGGAATAGCTTAAATATGATATTCAAAAACTAGACACGTTGACCAGCCTTGTCACAAATAAAATACTGTTCTTATTTCTCTAGGGCTAGATTGCAGTTTGGATTAGGCATTCTGCAACAGCGTAAATGGAAATAAAATTTTATTTTACTTTCTAAAATTGTGGGCATGAATAGGCAGAATGGGCAAGGGGGAGAAATTGCAGTTTTCTACCTCCACAGAAAGAACTCTGTTTTAAAAATAGCCAAAGTTGAATGTGAACATACAGGGTTGTTTTGGAAGACCTGCCCAAAGCAGATAACTTGTTCAGAAGGAGGCATCTTATATACATATTTATTTATTTATTTATTTATTTATTTATTTATTTATTCTGATATATATAGTATATTTCAAAAGTTGCTGTGGTGGGGGAGACTCACCAGTAAGGGGGAAACATGGCACAAAGAGCACTGCTGACCAATCCCTCTTGCCAGGCTGGGAAGCTAAGGGAGATGGAGGGAAAGGTCAGTTATGCGTGGCTGAGCTGAGTCAGAAGAAAATGTCAGAAGATCCTACAAAGCAGGGGGAAGGGAGCTTTAATGCACCCAGTCCTCTCCATGGATTGATCACTAGTGTGACCATGAGTAAATTTGTCCCTGTGGAACATCATCTGACCATTTCTGACTGATGAACCACAAATATAAGACTTCTTCCTGTCTTGTAAATCCTTTCTTGCTTTAAATTTTGAAAACCAAAACTCACCCACAGTTTAATTTCCCTAATTTTTAAATTCATTTGCATATGACACTTTATGAAAAACCAAGTTTATTAATCTTTTGGTTTTCAGCATGCTTTTGCATCAACACTTTTGTTTTTTTGGTGACAAGCGTGGCTTATTTGAATTAACTTGGAAATCCATGTGGCTTGTCAGCCTCTAGATGACACATTGTCTTTCTCTCTCCTCAGCAGGCAAGGACTGGTTGCCACAGCTGTCTGTATTAAAGCCATGGTTCCGGACAGTAAAAACTCTAAAGCATGAGTTTTTATTTTTTAGTGCCACAGAAGATTTTTAAATAGTATTCTGCCTGTGACTCCGTTCGAAAGGCATCTTTTTGAACAATATCTTCAGGGTATACAGCTGTTGAGACTTCAAGTGTGACAGTGCATTCAGCTTCTATCAATCACCGATGGATCTGACCTTTTTTCAGTTGACTGAAGGAAGAGTCCTTTTGTAAGCACTTTTGCACTTCTCAAAGGGACAAGGCTTCTTCCTTCTTCCTTCCTCTGCAAGGTTCTTTGGCTTTTGGCTGGAACTAGAGGCCCTTAAAACCTTCCTTCAGCTAAGGTAATTCATCACAAACACATAGGGAGGCAAAGGTGCTCAATTTGTTTTTCTTGTCTTAAAAATACCAAAAACTTTAATTAATTAATTAATTAATTAATTAATTTATTTATTTATTTATTGACTGTCAGGTTTCTCATTGTTAAGGGATTTGCTCTTTCCCTTATAATTTGTTTTTCTTTTTCCCCATCCCAAATGCCAGCCAGAGGAGAAGTTGTTTCATTTGTGTTTTCTGTCTTTTTCTGAAAGGAATCTTCCTCTTCTGTAGAATGGAGCAGCATCCACTGACTGTATTTTTAGTTTATTAAAAGATAACTTGTCATGTAGAACAAGAATAATGGAAAATATTTAATGTATTTTTTCAGCTGTACAAAATGGTGAACAAAATAAAATCAGCATTTAGATGTCAGGTGGAATGTGTAGAAAGTCATTTTAGAAGACACATTACCTGAAACTGCTGTTGCTAACAGAGGTAACAGAACTATATAAATACTCAGACTCCATAGAAAACCACATCCACAGGAAAGGATTCCAAAGCCGTTTTCAGGAGGCATCTTCCATGGTGCTATACAGTCGTCTTTAAATCCTCCACAATACTTAAAAAAAATCAGTAGTGTAAAACTACCAATGAAACTTTTACATGAGAAGAGAGAATCTAACTTGAGGGTTTTTTGCCAATCTGAAGGTCTTACATCCCTGTTAATAACCTCTCAGTCTTACAGACTCTGCTGTCAATGTCCTTTACACCCTGATATGAGGTGGGAGGAAATGTAAAGAGTGTTGCCTTTTCAGTTCTCTGCTCTTTCAATTTTTTCTCTGGAACTTGCAAGTATGAAAGTCCTATAAAATAATCATAAAAGTGAAAGAATCTGTCATGTCCTGCATCCTGCCCCATGCTCTTCCTCCATTCACAGGGGGCTGTATTGGGTGCTTTGCCTTCTGATTTATATTTATATATATAAAAATATATATAAAAATATATAAAAATGCATAAATATATAAATACATATTTATATATTTATATAGTTATATTTAAATATTTATATATAAAATAGATGCAATATTATTATATTACAATATTATACAATATATAATAATATATGATATATATGATATATCATACATTATTATATAGATATATATTTATATTATTTTCTAAACACAGAAGTGTCCAAAGTAATTTCTGATATTTGAATAGAAAGCCCAGGTCTCAATAGGATGGCAGAATACATTTTGGCCCTTGGTTTCTTGAGTAAACAAATGTTTAAGAAGTATATCTGACTATTATGTCAGGTTTTGTCACAGTGTTCTTTTTGATCACATCCTTCTTCCCAAGAGATATTCTGAAATCTGAATTCAGTAAAAAGTTTGAAATGCAATAACTAGATTATTTAAACTAGCCTTTTACTTTTTTAAGAAAAAATATTTTTCATCTTAAAAATGACAACAGGAATGCAAAGGAAAACATTTCATCTCGAATCGAGCAAAATGCTTCATCTGACTCAAAGACATTGCTTTTAGAATTTGTCTTGGGGAGTCAGTGAACTGACAATATCAGGTATTCATGAAGCTTTTTATGTGTTGATTCTCAGTGCCTTTGGACGCTCAGTATTGCCATTGTTTTTATTTGTTTGTTTCAAATAGAAATGAGGAGGGGGGAAGTGGAGCTTGAAAATTCAGACTGTTGTTCTATTGGTTTCCTCATTTCTTTTACTCTTATCACTTTCTTGTTGTGCAGTCCCTTTGAAAATAATGAAAATGCATTTCCTCACTTCCAGCCAGGGCATTTTATCTAATTGAAAGCAACCAGCAGGTGGTTCTTGTAAAATCTCATTAGCCTATGATTGTTTTTGACACCTCTTTGAAGGAATGCTACATTCCCTTACAACTGGAAATACACCCTGTGTATAGGTTAATTGTCATGGATTAGAATATAGGGAACACTGAGATTTTCAAGTTTTGTTTTTAAAAGAGAGGATATTTTACTAACAAAAGATAATTTTATTGTCTTACTTGCAGAGTGTGTTGCAACCTTGGCACAAAAACCAGTTTTCATTGGTGACACAACCACTGAGCAAATTTCTAAAAACTGTGTCTGTGTCAGAACATGAATGTGGAGATCATTCTCGTGCGTCTGATCGCATGCCAAAGGGTAATTTTGTAATTCCATGGAGAGTAGCCAAGAAGAAGAGAGAAAGAAAACAAGACATCTACTTGGGCAATGATGTGGAGAGAATAAATGTACCCATATTCAGTTGCTCTTCAGTGTCTGCTCCTGGGTTGTTTCTTGCTCTTTTTAAAGCTGTGGAAATCCTAACCTGCTGATATCATTCCTTACAAGGGATCCACTGCTGAGAGATCAAAAAATCTGTGTGGGTGTGGTATGACCCTGAAAATCCTCTGAGCACTTCCTGAAGATAGCTCAGGCCAAAACTGTGGCATTTAATTACATTGGTACTTATAACACACACTCTGAAGGAAATACTCAAAGTGTCTGGTTTCAATTTAAATGTAGGGGGCTGCTTTTAGCCTGAAAGTGTTGAGAAGAGTTATTTTTATGATTTTCTCAGAGCTATTACTATGAATGTATGACCTACAAGAGTAGTTATTTTCTAGGATTCTTTTTCATATTTATTTATATTCTGACTTGGAGTTGTTGTATATCTCCTAAAGCTTTTGAGAGATACTATGTGCATTTACATAAACAAATGCATATTCATGGTATCATAGAAAAATATATAAAAATTTTGACATAATGTACAACTGTCAGTGCAATGTTTATGTTCTGGCTTTTCCTCATGCATAAAAAATGAAACATGCACAAGTAAGCAAGGGAAGACTTCTCACAGAACAAAGAACCAGAATAAACACGGCTGCACTTCTCAGCTCATCTCCAAATTGGCAGAAAGAATATTCCAATAGTCAAGGCATTCTGGGTCAGGAGGAAAGCGCTGTTTGCAGACAAAGTTATCAAAACTCAACATAAAACACAAATCATGCTTTAATGTCAATGAGTTTCCTATTTGCTGATAGTGTTTTTGTCTTCCAAAATGTTTAATTGTATCACCTGAGGGATTAGCCTGTTGTTATATTGTTGAGTTTTGCTTCTGCTTTTCTCTACCTTTGGTAAAACAGATTCTCAATTAAAGATAACAACTGGGTATATAATGTGATTTTCATAGTCTGGTATGTGTTAAGAATGACAAGGATTTCACTTCTCAGCATTCCCTCTAGGTCCATAAAATAGTATGACCCTGAAATAATTCTCATAAGGTGCACCTGAAAAATAACCACATTTCAATATGCTCTCCTATGTTAAGGAAATAGTGAATCTACTCTGCTTCAGTTTCTCCTTTCTTTTTAGGCTAAGAAAGATATATCAGGAAAATCAGTCTAGGTCTGTCTCCAGGGCTTTTGAAATCTGTTTCCCAATATGGGGAACTAAATAATTAATCTTTGGACAATGAGGACAGCAGAGCAGTTAACCTCATCTAGTCTTTACAGCTCCATCACCAGATTTGGAAGTTATTTGCAAAATAATCACAGAAAAGGTGATTTCAAGGAGTGAGGCTTTATCATCAGTGTTTCATTTGTTATTTCAAGTGTTTTGGCATAATGCAGTGCTTTTTTTACCACATGAGAATGATAAGCACTTCTCTGCTTTGTAAACAATAAAATGTAGATATTCTTGTTAAAAAAAAAACCAAACCAAAAAAAGGATGCAGTAACATAGCTAAAAATTTTGGGGATGCATAGTTAGTTGTTTGTCTGTAATGCTGCACCTTTGTAAGTGTGTCTAGCACATCTCCATCAGTCTCAGAGCAGTTGGAGTGAAAAACCCCAAGAGGTGACAAAATGGAAGTATAAAATATGTCTTGAGTACTGAGCTGAACCAGGAAGGAAAATGAGGTGTTTTAAACGAGGCACATGGCTGATGAAAAAGAAGTCTCATGCCAGCAGCTCAGACTGTACTTAGGTGAGGCAGAATACTTAAGATGACTTTGTATCAGATACAGAGAAATGTAGGCAATAGTTTCAAGATAATGGGAAGATAACGGGATTCTGAGATTCAGAGCTAGTCAAGTCTTAAGGGTTTTTTTTTTTTGACTATTTAAGGTGTTCCTGCAATCCAGAATTCTTACACCCAGTCTATTAAAACTCTTCTGCACCAAAGCTATAGCTTCAGTAAGATGGAGGCAAGCAGAAGCATTATGGCAAATGTGAGACAGCCACAGAGAGGTTAAAACCAGTGAAGACAGAGGCCACACAAAGATGCAAATGAAATATCAAGAGACAAAAATCTCTTGAAGCTCAGTTTTGCTGCCCTTCCTTGTAGAAGACATTCAGCAAATGAGAAAGGTCCCACAGCATTTTGGGCTGATCCTGTTTTCAATCACTTAGAACTATATGGCAGATCTGGTTATTCTGATTGACTAGTAATTGTGTCTGGAGCAGCAGCAAGTATACTGTAGCATTACACCTCAGTTTTATAAAAGGAATGATTAAATGACTCACTGAGATTGTTTAGTCACAGATGTTGCTGCTATCTAAAATGACAGTAAAAGACTACCTCAGTCTGCTGTTTTTATCACATGAACATCTTCACTGTGGTCTAGAGATGGAGGTGTGGGTAATGTGCCTGCACATGTGCACCTGGACTACAGAACCTCTGGCAACTGGACTCAACAGGTCTGATGCTGCTGAGAACCACATCCATCCCCATCTCCCAAAACCACCATGCTTCAGCATCACAGCCTCTTGACACAGTGCAGGATAGAAGGGTGTCACTGGCCTGATCCTAATTGCTGCTGTTGCTGATTCTGGACTGTCATACTTGTCATATACAAGGAAATAAACAACTTTCACTGGCCTAATCACACTGATAAGGAAAATTCTACCTCGGTTTCCCCAGGGAGTAGTACAGTGCTTGTCTTACATTAGGAATTTGTTCAGACTGACCCAGGGCAGTAGCTGACAAAATGCTGGAAGAATTATAACAGTTATATATAGTAAATCCAAAGATATATATATTGATTTTCTTTTATACAAAATTAGAAATCTCCCTCCGTTTGATAAAGCTATTATCCTGTTAGAACTGTCAAAGCGTGCATAATCTGGAAAACATCATCCTTATAAAATTATTGCTATGCACAGGTTAATAATGATTCTTAGAACCCTTAACTTTGTGCCTAGTGGAAATTACTTTGAATCATTCCTGGAGAGTTTCATGAGGATGCTATTGACTTGAGGAAAGGTTAAAAATGCCAGGATCTTAACCAATAAAAATAAGTGAATCATTTAGTGCATGGAAGTATACTTGACACAAGATCTGAAAATATCAGTGTTGTTTTAAAGAGTTTGGTAGTAGCTAATTGACTTCATGCTATGTCTCTCAAAAAGCAGTTCAAATCGTGGCAAAGTTGTGTTTCAACCAACGTTTGAGTTGAGTTTAAGAAGTACCACTAATGTATGTTTTAATTTTGAAAGATACTGAAAAGTGGAGAGGAGGCAGGGGGCATGGCAAGAGTGAGTCTTGAATGCAGAAAGAAAAAAAAACCCGCTATTGTTTTGCTTTTCTGCTCATTACTATATTGTCTTCTTGATGCTTACAGATTTTTTAATCTTTTCCTTGTTTTTGTAGGAATTTGAGTTAACCAGTTCTCTTCTCTCTTCTCTCTTCTCTTCTCTTCTCTTCTCTTCTCTTCTCTTCTCTTCTCTTCTCTTCTCTTCTCTTCTCTTCTCTTCTCTTCTCTTCTCTTCTCTTCTCTTCTCTTCTCTTCTCTTCTCTTCTCTTCTCTTCTCTTCTCTTCCTCTTCTCTCTCTTTTTCATTTTCAAAGTGCCATTTTCCACCTTTTTTTTACTTTAGCATATAATTTGTTGTCCATTAGCTTTTTATAATAATTGCTTTTGTCTCTCAGGTTACTTTACTGAGTGTTCAAGTACTTTCTTATTAATTTCAATAGTCTTTCCAGTTTCAGTGAGTTATGAGTGAAAATATTTTATGAAGATATTGAGCTTTATGAAATTTGGGGTTCAGCCCGTTCTCATTCTTAAATATACACATACATAGATCTATCATCATATACATCTATGTCTGTCTCTCTCTCTGTATGTATCTATAGTTAGAGCTCTGTTATAAATATATATAAATATATAAGCATATTATATATAAATATATAAGCATATAAACAATAAAGATATGTTCCAAAGAAGAGCATTGCACAACAGTTGAACTGCATCTGTATTTTCCCAGCTGTGGGCACACTCCCCTAATTATTGTGGGTGTAATTTTAACATAACTGCTAAGAGATGTGCCTTTTAGTAAATTGTGCTATTGCTCTATATGAGTATCTGGAATGTCATGGGGATGGAGGATAAATCTCAGCTCTTTTTCCACTCCCCACCTGTTCTAATCCGTTTAATGCATGTAGGAATTAGTAATAGAAATCTGCTAATTCAGTGACATATGCTTCTAAATGTTCCATTTCTAATGCTGTGGCAGGAAAAGTCATTAGCTCAGTATCTTTTATATCAAAGATGCTAAAATTGTATTACTCAGATAGAAAGAATATCAGGTAAGAGGTGTCAGTAATTTTAGGGTAAACTAATAAAGAATGGTGGTCTTCTACCTCATGGGCTCATGCAAAAAGGAATTTTTCTTAGGGAAAATTAGAAGCTCTTTCACAAGCCAGCTTATTGCAGAATTGCCCAAAGAGCTGGACCATATTTGGCTATGTTATGAATCAGGAAGACCCAAGGTGATTTTCAGATAAAGATAGAACCTTGAAAAAAAAGATGGGGTGGAAGAGTAGCTACAGAAGACCCTCAAATCATTAAGATGAATATGAAGGGTTTTGGCAGGACTAATATCTCTCTACATATGAGTTACCTCTCACTGCCATAAGTGAGTTTTTTGATCCTGACAGGCCTGAAGCAGAACAAGTCCTGAAACAGAGAGCAATTTTTTTGAGGAATACCTAGCCCAGAAGTCTCTGCTACCAGGCCATACCAGATAATTAATGCCTTGTTTAATGTGAGATTTAATCCTGACATAAAGAGAATATAAAAAACTCTATGCTATTTACAGAAACTAAAGAGAATATGTACCATGAGAAAATTAATACATGAAGGGACCCTTGTCAGCCTCTCATATCTGCTGTTACTTGCACTTCATGGGAGCCTATGGGTGACTGAGTACATGCAGATATTTCATCTGCATGTGCAGTATCTCTGAAATTATAAGGGGTTTTGCCCATGAAACTGACAATATTAAGACATTTGGAAAAAGCCTTGCTAGATTTTCATGCATAAAATGTATTTACTCATTATCAGAAACAATAAATCTTGGGAGGAACAGCGCCAGACATTTTCTCCCAGCTGTCATATAATCTTTTTCCTCAAATCAATAGCACCTTATGCAGCAATGCATCAGACAGTGAACAGTTATATTGAGTAGTTATTAAATTAGACTCTCATCCATCCACATCTATTTGTATTTCATTCTCTATCCTATTCCTTATACAGGGGTAATGGATAATGAAGCCAGGGGAGTTTTTGTTGGGATTCCCAAAGGCAGCTGGAAGCATTGCTTGTGGCCATAGACTGTCTTTTTGTGGGAGATGAGTAACCGGGTTTTCAGAACCATTTGAAAATTGCCCTGGCAGAGTTTTGATTTGTGTCTCAGAAGTAGCTAACAGAAGTTTCCTCTAATCTTCATGTTAAATGACAGCACTGGCATCTATTACAAAGTTTTCTTACTCCAGAAATGAATCTCTAATTATCAAAAGTCAGCTCAATTGGTGATTAATTTTTTTCTGAACCATCTCAGGTTTCAGATGCTGCAAATTTGGGACGAGCATGTCAAACAAATTGTCTTTATCCTTACACTGTAAGTTCAGGCTTAGGATGTATAAGTAAGATCATGCTTATAAAATCCACAAATAATCAAAGAAACAAGAGCAAAAAAAATCCAAAACCCAAACCCACTCTCTTACTTAGGTATATTTTTTTAGGTGTGATATTTTGTTCCTTGGAGAGTCTTTTTCCTTGGAGAAATATTAAAGATTGCTTTTCACCTGAAATGTAGAAGTGTACTGGTTTTGGCCAGAATAGAGTTAATTTTCTTCCCTAGTCACAGGCACAGCACTGTGTTTTGGGCTTGGTACGAGAATAACGTTGGCAACGAATGAATGTGCTGGTTGCTGCTGAGCAGGGCTTACCCTAAGTCAAGAACTTTTCAGTATCAAAGAGCAGATGCACAAGAAGTGGAGAGAGGGAGAATGGTTGGGACAGCTGACTTGAACTGGCCAGAGGGATATTCCATATCACACAGCATCACGCCCCATGAATGAACTGGGGGAGTTGCCTGGGAAGAGCTGAGCCCTGCTTAGGGGATGGGGTGGGCATTGGTCAGAGAGTGGTGAATAATTGCATTGTGCTTTCTTTGTGTTTCTTGGGTTTTATTCCTCCTTCTCTTTTCCCTGTAGTTGTTATAATTAATCCTATTATTAAATTATTAAACTGTTCTTAGCACATGGGCTTTACCTTTCTCTGGTTCTTCCCCCCATCCCTCTGTGGTGGTGAAATGAGCAAGCAGCTGTGGTACTTAGTTGCTGTCTAGGGTTAAACCATGGCACAAAGAGAAAAAAGTAGGAATTTTTTTTGGTAGAGAAATTGTTGAATTTTGTAATAGCAGAATTTGGGTGAATATTAAGTTTCTTAGGATATATACTGTATTTTTTTTTGGTTTTCTTTTTGATAAAGAGAAGTAACTGCAGAAAAAAGTAAAATAAATACTCAATAGGAATAAACAAATGAAGTGCATATCTTTAGGATACTGAGTATCCTCCAAATTTCAATATGAAATTATATATATAGTCAGATTTATATACTCACACCTTTCTTTAGGTTCCCAGCATCTTTCTAGACCAGAGGTATTTGAGCAGTGAAAGGTAGGGAATACATACCAAGAAATCATAAAAAGATTAAAGGCATAGAAAATATCAACCTTTTTTTCCCATAATGTCTGTGAACCTTAGAAATTAATAGAACACTGACTGTAATCCATCTTGAATAGCTCAGATCGTAAAACCAAACAGCCATCGAAATCAGATAAAGAAACAATAGATATGAGGGAAAATTACAGATTGCTCTCAGGGTCAAATCCCTGACTAAAATGCAATAGATCCAGTGAGTTAAGAGAGTGACCATGATTTACAGTGGCCAATGATTTGCCCTCTATGCCTTGCACTCTGACCTTCACTAATGCCTGGAACCATTGATTCTCTTTTTTCTCTGAGACGCTGATTTCAGAGGGGAATTCTACCCATGAAAGCAGGGCAGAAAAGGGGCCTTCCAATCTGAGTTGCCATTTCCCAGACGTGGGAGTGCAGTGTATTAATCAGAACAATCAATAGTCCCCTGACCCTCAATGCATCCCACTCAACAAAAAGACATCACCTCTACTTTTGATTAATCAGTGCCAAGGATACATTTCTGAAATAAATCCCTGTGAGAAATAGTTATACCAAGCAGATTTAGGGCCTGATTTGCACTCTGTTTGGGACAGGTTTTAGATGAGGATGCTCTTTTTAAGTACTTGAGAGTCTTGAAGCCCAAGAGAATATTTCCACTGTATACAATGAGATGTATGGGGCTGTCCCTTCAAGGATCTTCTCTCAATCCATTTGTCACTCAGTCTGCACTGATAGGGGTGATTGTGTTGGCTCAGACATGGGACCTTGCATCTGGTGTAATAATCAGTCCCAGTAAAGACTGGGTGAGACTGAGAACAGCTCTGGGAAGAAGGGTTTGGGGTTACTGATGGATGACAAACTGGACATGAGCCAGCAATGTGCACTCACAGGTCCAGAAAACCAACCTGTGCTGCATTAAAAGAAGCATGGCCATTAGGTTTGGAATTCAAAGTTTTGAATGATGGATGTGTTCAGCGTGGAGACTTGCACAGCAGTCAGCACTTGCCAGCTTTTGCCTTGTTACCTGCACAATGAATCAACTTAATGAGAGAAGGTAAAGTTCAGCATTACAACAAATGCTTTCATACGCCACTTCTGAAACCTGCCCTATTACTCATTTAAGGTGGCAAACTCGTTTTCTCCCAAAGACTCACAGAGAAAGAACTTAATTTTCTCCTTCTCCAATGTTCCTCTTTTCTTCTAAGACTATAGGTAACTTTAATGTCAGCGGATATTTTAGACTTCTTCCTGATCTTAATGAATCTGCCAACCAAGGAGGATGTGAGTAATAAAAACATAACAAGTTTAGCTCCTGGTATGGGTGGGGTTCTAAGATTTAATATCAATTTTGTTTTTGTTTTTTTGTTACAAGCAGTTCTGCGCATTAGGAAACAACAGTATGTTAATACAGATGTCATTACCAGTTCCAGACTGACTAATTTTGGTACAAAATGAAACAAAATTTGGGTAAAATGGCTATATGATCCCCCCACCCCTTTGATTTTTTGTTACTTTTTCTTTTCTTGTCTAAAATTTTTGCATGAGAGTAAAGCCTGGGCAGTTAAGTAATCCCAAAGTGTCTTGTGATAGAATAAATGAGACTTTTTATTGTGTGTGCGCATTCAGCTAATGATTGCTGGAGTAAAGAACAGGAAGCAGAATCACAGCATGTTGTTGCAAAAATTAGTTTTTATGTGAATTTCCCTGATTCAAGTGAAGAAAGTATGCTTCATTCCTTGTGCAGAACAGTTTCTGTATTCATTTTAACTAGCTCTGCAAGAAAATGCCAGTGTATTGAGGCGCCCCAATTAAATTTTGTTGATGCAGTGAACTTCTTTATGGCTGAGCAGTGCCACTGCTGGCAATTAGACTAACAGCATAGCATACATCACTCAGAAATAATCAGTCGACTTTTGCATGGCAATACGAGGGAATTTCAGATGTTAAGCACTAAGATGTTATTCTAAACAACCTTTTCTC
The DNA here is from genome assembly GCF_963513975.1 of Fringilla coelebs. Classification (NCBI taxonomy): domain Eukaryota; kingdom Metazoa; phylum Chordata; class Aves; order Passeriformes; family Fringillidae; genus Fringilla; species Fringilla coelebs. The sequence continues at coordinate 78,909,634 of NC_140029.1, read as the reverse complement.
AATTATTCCGCAAGTTTTCAAGGAACATGCCCATCCTCATTTATTTTAATAAAGAAAGTGAAGGACCTCTATTAGAATATTTTATTATATGCAAAAAATGTAGAAATCATGTAAGCAGATGTTATAAAAATAATGGAGATGCTTATCTAGAGAGTACAAGAAAAGACATGAGAAAAACAACTTCCCTTCTCCTCACCCCTGAAAAAAAAAAAGGAAATGACATTTTGAAAAATATATTGCTTACCAGGTCAGTTCCACGTATTCATGACCCTAATTCCATCTAGATACTGTGCTGGCTTAGATAAAACTTAATGGCTTTAGGGTGATATGCTCAAGGTGATAGGAAGACCAAGACAGGATAGGGAAATGAGAGGGATAAGAAGAAGCTTTCTTATGTTTTGATAAAGGTAGATCAAAAGAATAAGTCCTATTTGTGCTTGTCAGACTATCCTGTGCCTGGCAAGCAAGGTTTGCCAGGTCTCTGATCCGAATGAGTAACAACTATGTTTGTATAATGAGTAACAACACTGTTTGTGCACGGTATTACAATCCTCGCCGACATCACTATTGTTTTTAACTCAGGGTAGAATTGGGCAAACTCCTGACTTGTTCTAATACTTCACCTGTGTTTCTCTTTATACATGAAAACTGCAGCCTTTCTCTCATTCCCATCTCAGGGCTGTCCTGGGATGCACAACGTTATGATGGGCTTTGGGAAAAGCTTTCTAGGGAGACTAGATCCCTCTTGGCACAAAACCACAGTGCCCAGTACAGCATTAGGTTAGTTATCTGGGCTGGTGTTCAGGCAATTTAACCAGCAAATAGTGTACCTGTAGGTGGTACTCAAGATGCTGCATTTTGTGGGACAAAGACTTTGCTCTCCTGCCACAGAAATGGTCCCTCTGAAACTGGGGACTGTCCATGAGACACCCAGCGTGGACAGGCACATTTTAGGCAAGGAACAGTGCTTCAGAGCATGGCACTTGGTGATCCTCACCTTCAGTGACCAGAAAACCTCAAAGATCAATTATCATTCACATGCTTTAGGTATTTGGTGAGAAAGAGTAAGACTGATGCTGCTTAATTTTAGTCACTAATGATGCAGTCATTCCAGAAGAAATTGCTGTTGTTTGGCCGCCTGCTTTTAATATTTGTTTCAGTGAGGTGATAGTGACTTAAAGGAGCTTATTTCTCTTTTCTGACTATAAAGGAAATCAAGATGATTGGGCTAGATCTAAATGCATTACTGACTTATACATTTGGTTAGATGGATTGTGCCCTAAATTTTTCAGAAAGTCTACTTTTGAATGCACAGATATCCCACAAAATCTATTAATCAGCTCATCAATGTCTCTTTCTTCTTTTTAGAATCATCAGACTGTGTTTGAATTACATCTGAAATAGCAGTAGAGTTTGAATTGCAACTTTCAGCTGACTCATGACATTCAGAGATGTGATTCTGCTGATGAAACCTTTGTATTTAAGTGAATGTATCATTAGAAGTAGAAACTATCACAGCCTCAAACTCCCTCATTCAAAGCAGACCTAAAGCTGGAAGACGTGCTTGAACAGCATCGGCGCACTGGCAGTTTTTCTGAGCTTTGAGGGTTTTTTACACTTTTCCTTGCTCTCAAGTCCTCATTCGATTTTTTTGTAAGTTGAGTTAACTGAAGGCCTGCCAAGCCTAGAGGATCTCTGGTTTTCTGAGCTGTGCCTGTTATTCCTGGTTCATGAGCAGAGACCATCACTGCCTTACTCTAGTAGCAAGGAGGGCAAGAGCTGTCACTGAAGGGCACATCTCTGCTGTATGCTGCACCTATGGACTCATTTTTTTTTGATTCAGGCACAGGAGCCATTTTCACCACTGGACTCTTGTGCATTGTGGGGTCCAGTTTATCCCACTTTTTTCTCTGCTGAGGAATCTTCATCTGCTTCTTTAGGACAGCAGATGTTAATGAGGAGGGAACCTCCCACTATCTGGAAAGTATGAATCTGCTTTCTATGCTTCATAGATGTCTACACACAAGCATACCTCTGGACAAAGGTGAACGGACAACATTCTGTGTGGGAAAGCATCTACATCACAAATTACACATCCAGGAAGCAAATGGTGTTTTCTTCTTTTCTCTGAGTCTATCACGCTGTGTCTGCAGCCAGCCTCTCCTCTTCACTTTGACTTTTGTCCTGTGATTCAGTCTCTATCCAGATATACCTCTTCCCAAAGCACTGTTTTCAGGAAACATAAACCACCTCAAACCTGCAACTGAGAACAAGCTATTTTTCTGTGCTGGGTTTTTAATGACATAAAGTTTTCCAGAACATCGTCTTCTTTAGTAATGGCATATATTTTCCTATTAGTAAATAGGTCACTGGTGAAACTGAAGTGTGAAGGCAGACAAAATTCTGCTCGTCCCTTTCTATCTCGTACTGGTATATTTGACAGTCATTGAAACAGTTTCTGACACTGTATTAGGTTTGAGTGGCAGTATTGTGGTAGCAACAGAACTACAGGGTGACTTTTATGAGATGCTACCAGAAACCTCCCCCCTGTCCAGCAGAGCTGATGCTCTGGGACATGGACCTGCTCCTGGCTCAGTCTGAGCCTGTCAGCAGCAGTGGAAGTGCTTCAGGGATAACAGATTTAAAACGAGAAAAGCAAAAACACCAGTGAAAATGCAGTCAAAGAGAGGAGTGAGAACATGTGAGAGGAGCAGCCCTGCAGACCCAAGGTCAGTGCAGAAGGAGGGGCAGGAGCTGCTCCAGGCACTGGAGCTGAGATTCCCCTGCAGCCCCTGGGCAGACCATGGTGAAGCAGCTGAGCCCCTGCAGCCCGTGGAGGTCCTCATGGAGCAGAGATCCACCTGCAACCTCTGGAGGATCCAATGACAGAACAAGGATGCCCAAAGACGGCAGTGACCCTGTGGGAAGTATGAAAGAAAAAAAAATGCAAAATAATGGGTTGAAGATAAAAACAGACTCTGAAGCTATTTCAAATAGAAAAAGATTCAGTCATGATTTACTAGGGACCATCTCAATCAAAATCTATGCACTCATGCCTGTAATGGTGCTGTACAGAGAAGACTCCCATAGTCTTATCACTGCCCATTACTACTCATTATAATAATAGCATACAGGGAATTTCTCTGCCCATTAAAAGAATGCTGTTGTACTGTACATGCTTAAGTATCGATACTGAAATAATGGAATAATGATACAGTTACTTTGTTCTGCTCTTTACTCTACAGAATTACCCCCCCTTCCCGAATTCCTTTTTCTTTTTTTTTTTTCCCTTCTTGACTGGCTTAGAGAAAATTAGAAAATTAACAGTGTCAAGTGTCAGTTGGCTCCATTTCATACTAACGGTCCAAATATGACAAGTAACTTAATTTGCTTATTTTATTTTAACAAATGTCAGAGAAAATTTGGCTTGGAAACATAGTGCATGGGCAATTTTATCTTCCCAATTTCCTTCTCCTCCTTCCCATTTGCCTTCCCTTTACTATGCACTCTAAACCAAGTTGGTGCTTATTCAGAATGCAGTTCCTGAATGTTCTTCAATCACTTCCCATTACACCCTTGTTAATGTTCCAGGGTTCATGAGGTTCACTTGCATTAGTCATAATCAGTCCAAGGAGATTTTTTTTCAGCTAGAGGAAGAAAATCACATGGGCCAAGGGATGTCCTTCTACTTTCAGTGAGGCACCTGTTTTTTCAGGAGGGCACTTTGCATAAAGATATAAATTTTTATAAGTTCTGTGGTGACAGACAAGGTGTGCAAAAATCCTTATTCAATGTGGTCACCTTTTTTTTACCATTTACCTCCTACCATGCTCTAGTCAAGTGCTGTAGTGGGAACCTGGAACCCCAAAATCTCCTCTCAAAGCCCAGAGCATGTTCATGAGCTTTATACAAAGTGGGAATAGATGGAGTTAATTTTCCCCATGCAACCAGTTATCACGCCTCAGCACATTAAGCTTGGAAAACTAATTAGAAATTACAAAATAAAAGGAGTACTAATGTCATTTTGCTATTACAAACATTGCCATTAGCCCCCATATGTCATGACTATTTGGCCTATGCATACACAACAAATTCAGGCCCCCCAAACCCCACCATCTTCCCTTCCTTTTGCCAGATTGGTTTCTCCCCCACTGCATGCATACCCCTCACCCATGCATTCCTGCCCTGCGCTGTCCAGTAGAAACATTCAAATGGGCCAAATTTGGCTTGATTGTACAAAGATGAAATTATGCCAGGGATTAATTTTCCCCCAGCTATTTTCAAGTGTCAGATTATAAACTACTCAAGAGAATGATTCATGGCAAATCCTCAGCCGTTCTCTTAGGAGAAAATCTTGTGCTTTTGTCTAAGACCAGCAGCTCCTGGTTTCACAAAAACGCTCTTTGAATAATAAGATGTCCTTTATTCTCCTGTGAATTCTCTAAAGGTCAGCTTAAGCAGGCTGACACAGCTATAACTAGGGAAATTTCTCAAACTGATGGCTCATTTTATTTTAAGAAGGGTGTTTAGTCAACAGATAAGACAGTACTAAGGGCTTGGCACAGCAGCGTGTAATTGATGGTTGCAAAGCGCTGTCAGAATTGAAGCTTTGACAGGCTGCCCCATCTTCCCTGGAGAACTGTGACTTTATGGTGCTTTCCCATTTCTTTCTTAAGTGTTGCAGTTCCACCTTCTTTTTAATTCTAATTCTTTATTTATGCTTATGTAACTGTAAGCTGCTCATTTCGTATTTCTAAGGCTGATTCATGGTAACTGCTTGGATGCCTTTTCTCAGCTGGCTTTGGCTGAGTGAGGGACTTTACACCACTTCTGCAATGGTCAGCAGAAATTAGAATCTAAATAGGCAGTTTAGGTGAACCTTTTTGCTTTCAGGATGAGCTGAAATGCCTAACAGCGGCCACTTCCAACAGCATAAAGCAGTAATTTCTTAGCACTTTTTAACATAATTGTTGTGGTTCACTTTACTTTCATCATAGTACCTGGAAAAGGATGAATGAAATCTAGACACAGTTGTATTAAATATTCTTCCAACCATAGCAACATCGTTTAGTATCTGGAATTTTTGAGTTGTTGCTTCTTTCCTTTTTTTTTTTTAATATATATATAAAATAGATATTTTTTCTATATAAAAATATATACATATTTATATACAAGGAAAGGTCATTTTGATTTGCCTGTGGTTTTTGAGTTTACTTATTTTTAATTTTCCCAGGTATATTGGTATATTTGAACTAGCAAAAAAGCATGGTCTTTTTCAAGCTTAGAAAGTGGTTTAAACTATACCAGAAAGCACAATTTCACTAGTAGTTCCTAGACCAGGAATTCATCAGTTTTTTGGCTGCCAAATTTCTAGATTCTACCACACCTACACAAAACATAGCTTTGCTTCAAGTAAGTTATTTTATAACCCCACTGAACTGTATTCATTATCTTAATGCCAAAGTACATTCAGAAAAATCACATTTTTATAATTCCTTATCTAGTCTTTCCTTATCTAGTCTTTCTCAGAGGGAAACTTCAACTTATTTTCTTTCACCCTCATGCTGTGTTCTTTGCATATTTTGACATTATCCTTTATAAAAAGCTCCTCAGCTGAGCTATACATCATGGAAGTGGAGCTGTGTATTTCTATTAGAAAAAGATTTGCTCTTCTAGAGCATTCTTAGATTTTACTTACTCAACACAATTCATTTAGACCTGCTTAAGAAAGTGGTTCTTTTTGTTTATTTCTGCAGGAATAACTAGTGAAGAGGAAGCTTTCAGATTCTTCTATCCTGCATGGACTTCTACTATTTCAGTTCTCTCTGCTTTTATATACATATATAGCCTACATCCTAAAGTGTCTGAAGCTTGCAGAGGAAGGTTAACTTGACTACCTATTCAAAGAATAAGCAATTACTTTAACAGCAGAAAATAAATTGAAAGAAAATTTTTTGTTTGTTTGTTTACAGGTAACATAAAAAATATGTTGAGGGTTTTTTTCAGTGTGGAATTTTTACTTTTTTGAACCCACAGAGGATTGCAATTTGTAAATGTCATGCCCTACATTTTAATGATTTTGAGTTTAAAAAAGAGGGCTTTGAACTGTTTGACAAGAGAAAGTAAAAGGAAAGTATGCCTACGTATGAGATGCTATCAAATATGTTATTGAAGCTTTTTATGTTAAACCCCTTCACATCTGTACATTTGAATGTGCTTAAATAGCTTAACATTCTGATCTGTTTCAGTTAGTTTTCAGATAGAAAAATCAGCTACTGATTTCTATTTGTTTTTTGCAGATGATGGACAATTGTTTGTGCTTGATTTACCACCCCTACCTCTAGGACCCCATCCTGCAGGGCTGTCAGCCTCCTGCAGCCCATGGAAATCATTAGCAGTAAATCCTCTCCTGAGCTGGACCTTATGGTTTTCTGGTCCAGCTACTATGGGTGACCAATTTTGGATATGGCTTTTTGTAACTTCTGATGATTCTCAGCATGGCAAGATTGATCTCTCGTGTGAGAGAACATCAGTTACTGTCCCTGTGTCTCTTATTTAATTAGTGTCAACTCAGTAGCCTCCCACAGGGCTCAGATGAGCAAGAGAACAAGAAATGGCCAGAGGTGCATCTGCCTCTGACAGTGACCAGGGGAGAGGCCGTGCAGGGACAGCACGAAAGCCCCACTTCTTTCCCATGTCTCTGTCCTTCCCAGCAGCTACAAGTATTGCAGCTGGAATAGAAGCAATATGTACATCCCTGCCCAGAACTTTTAGCATCTTCTGTTCATGAATTTATCTGATCACTTTGTGATCCTGCTGATGCTGTCTCCTCAGATTCCTATGGCAGCAAAGTTTACAAATTCACTACTTGCTGTGTGTAGAAGTACTTTCCTTTGACTGTTTTACTCTGATTTTTTTTTTTTTTAATAGTTTCAGCAAAATACCTTTTGCATTTCAGGATTAAATAAACAACTGTTCAGCATACAGCTTACCCACAGTCTCACAGAGTTTGTGAAATTAAGCCATGGTCCTCCTACTTAAGCTGACAAGCCCTAGCCATAAGCAAGTTGAGGCACAAGATTCCTCCTCTCTTTTTGGAACTTCTGAGATCACAGCTGTCCTCAGTTTTGGTCTCCAGCGTGGGAAAGATATTGATAAGCTGGAGTGAGCTCAGGGGAAGTCCCCAGGACTGTGGAACTGAAGCGTTTGCCCTGTAAGGAGAGTTTGGGGGATGTGGGCTTGGTCATCCTGGAGTAGGGTTGGCTTTGAGGGAACCTAACAGCTTTCTGCAAATATTTACTTAAAAGTGTTGGATGATGAGAGGAAACAAATGCAACTACAACACAGGAAAGATGAATATTCAGCAGGGAAGCATTTAATAGTGAGGGAAGTCAGGAAATGGGATGGTGTCCAAAAAGGCTGCGAAGCCTCCATCCTCAGAAGAGGTTAAGACCCAGGCGGATGCATGCCTGAAAAGCCCAGAGTAACACAGAGTGGATGTGCTTTGAGGATGGGTGGCTCAGATGATCCCTAGGCATCCCTTCCAGGCTCTCTGCTCTGTCTTCTTTTTTTCTTAGACATTTGAGAATCAGGAAGAGTTTTTGCAACATTGTGAATGATGGCTTGGGGGAGTGAATAAAGTGCGTCTGCTGTAAGGATACCTAATCCGAACACCACCAGGTTCAACATAAGGTGTTTGCCTTAGTTGTTGCCTTCTTCTGACATTTTGAGAGCTACATGGAAGCACCCAAAGTAATCTGAAGGACCAAAGTCCTGTGTGGGTCTGCCTGCAGATATGATTGCCTCTTGTTTCCGTCTTCAGAAAGCAGAAGATCATAAACCTGTCCTAGTTGAAGTTGGAGTAATTTTATCATTAGGTTGGCATTTATTTCATCATGATATTTTTCCTTGATCAGGATAAGCAAGGACTGTATCAGGAGGGTGTTCAAGTTCTGATCATTTTACCACTGGTAAATAAGGGCTGCTGTTTTTCTGAAGCCCATTTAGGTCCTTCAGTATATTTTTTTACAGGAAGATCTAAAAAGTCACGAATACAGAAACTCCCCAGTTGGGATGATCTTCTCTCCTTCCTTTCCCTGTTTTACTGGCATCTTCCCTCCACACAGTCTCTACATACTTAGCAATGACCCTGTTGCAGTTTACCTAGGCTTTCTGTAGTCCCAGATTCTATGCTAATGCTTTCTGATTTTTATTCAGATCAGATCTGGCATGGCCCCAAAGAATGTGTTTTCTCTGCACTAAATAGCTAAGTCATCCTTTTCCCAGTCCTCCTCTGCTAAGCTTTGGTTTTCTTGTTTATAAAACCTCATGCAGTGTTCCTAAAAGTCTAAGGCTTCAGAGAAAAATTTCCACATTACTGTTTAGACTGTGGCATCACCAGGAGGCCCCAGCACTAAGCTGGGGCTGTGTATGTGACTGATGGCTGCATGGAGCTCCTCAGAGCAGCATCACTCTCACATGTGCTGCATGAGCACGCGTGTGTCTGGGCTAGAAGTTGCAGTGGAAATTGGTGAGCTGGGGGGTAGGTTTTAACCAAGTAGAAGCAATGGTCTTGTCATATCTGCTACTATTCCTACCCAGCATGTGTGCTGTTCCGTGTGGGTGCACCCAGAGCATGCACTGTGAGCCTGAGGCTCTCTGCACTCTGCTCTGCTGGGGGATGTGGATGTGCTTGCTGGCCCTGCCTGATGGGCAGAGGCTGCAGGGAAAACTATTTCTGTATTATTTCCATGCTTATTTTTTACAAGTGGGGGAAAAAAAAAAAAAGGACATATTTGGCAGGGCTTCTGTTTGTTGCTTTGTTTTGAGTCATGAGAAACAAAGCATTCAGGAAAGCTGAAGGTCAGATCCTTCAGCCATTTACAGCACTGCCAGATTACACTCTTGGCTTCAGATGTGAGGAACTTGAAGAAATTTTGGACATGACTGAATCCCCATTGTCAGGGGACACTCAGAGCAGTATTTATTCATACAGTACCCTTTCCTTCTGATCATCAAGGAGTTTAGGAGAAAACTGACATCAAGCCTTAAGGTATTTGTCTAGTTAAATAAATATACAGAGTGAATGTGCCCAGTTCTAAAGATACCTTTGTAAGCAATGGCTTATGCTGAGAACAAACACAAAGAAAATCACAGTTGTGCAATCTTTGCTACTCAAAGGACTAAACAACTAAACCTTTCATAGTAAAACCTTTTCTCAAGCTTGCTGGTGTGCAGCCATGTAGAAGATTCTCAAATACCCATCACAGTCCAATTAGCCTAAGGCTTGTGATGAGAAGACTTTTTGTGATTTCAAGGTGAAGAGATGAAACAACACAATAAAAACAAAACCCTTCCCCCACAATTTCACTTTTCTCTGGCTCTCCAGTGAGAGCTTCTGGCAGAATACTTTTTCCTCAAGGAAAAAGAATAAATCACTGCATTAGATTAAGGATAGAAAGAACAACAGAGTGTGTAGGATGATTTTAAATCCAGAGAAAGTGAAAAAAATTCCTGCACAGCATCTATTTTCTTGCCTGAAATTATTTCACTGAGAATTTTCTGCTGAACAGTTTTACTGTGTTTACTGTACCTAATTAATAACTAACCAACAAAGCACCTATTCCATGCTGATGTCTGAAGTGTCACATTAGTTTGTTGTGTTTCCTTGACCTTAATTTTAATTAAATATAATTGTTTCAGCCTCTGCTTAAATATAGCTGGTATGTTCCAATAAATCACTTCTAGATATTTCATTAGTGGTGAGTACTGAAAATCAAATTGAGCTCAGGAAGAAAATGCAGCTTTGACTCTTTTAGCTTGTGCTTACTTAGCCAGAAGGAGTTACAGGGCAGAAAAATATTTTTAATAGATAATTTTATTTTTGAGTGGCTGAATCCCAATCCATAGAAACCATGAGAAAAAGGTGTGGGAGTATTACTGTAGACGGAAATATATTCCAGTGAGAATACCTACGAATGTACAGACTTTTGGCTATGGCTAAGCATTCTTCGAACTGGGACTCTAGTGGGACATTCAGCTGTCAATCTCCTCAAGTGCTGGAGTCTGGGGTCCTCCCAGGAATAGGTCTTGAATAAAATATTTAAAGGGAAGAAATAAAAGTAAAAAAAAGTAGAGATAGAAAAACAGTGACTCTTGGCTAGTTGATGACTGTAAGGTAAGGAGTGGCTCCTCTCAAAGTTTCAGTCCAAAGCCTACTGAGCCTGCTGAGTGGGCAGATGGCACAGAACTGCTTTTTCTTGGTGGTCCTCAGCCTGTGTTGTGGCAGTAATTAAAAGTGCTACCATTTGAAGCCTTTGTACATTCAATGTCAGCTGGTAGATCATGCTATGACTTCGTGTCAGGGAAAAGCAGAGAGCTGCATCAGCTTTAGCACTCTCATCAAGGTGGATGGACCTACAAGGACAGGCCTTCAGGGGGACCTGGTCTTAGTCTTGTGGCCTTCTCACGCTTTCTCTGCACACACCCATGCTTTAAACTGCTCATTCCTTCAAAAGTTCAAGTAGACAAGACCATGGGAGGGAAGGGTTTTCTGATTTGCTTGCAGGTCCGCTCAGCCTCAACTCTATATTTTGCTTCAAAGCCTGTGATTAAACCTTTCTACTGGTTTTCCCATGTTCATTGTCCTCTCATCTCCAGTCCCACTTCCCTGCTTCTGAATCCTTCTGTTTTCAGCCATCCTCCTCAATCACCTCAACACACTCCACTCCACTACCTGCTCCTCAGCTGCCCATCCCTTAGTCTTTATGAATTATTTTCTAACTACAGTAAACATCTTCCTTTATTCCTTTGGGCTGTAGGTATAAAAACATTTGCTACTGAAAAAGACACTATAAAATATCCATCTCTTTGTATGTGATTGAAAAGCATAGGGTTCAGGACTAGAGCAGTTCCAAAACCATCTAGAAATAAAGAATTCCGGTTTTGCTTAAAATCAGACTCTGCTTTTAGTTCTGTCAGTGAGATATGAAAAACAGATTTGTAAACTTTTTCTTGTTTAAACTTGGAACCAAATATACTTTGTCTTCTTGACACAGTGTTTTCAGCTGATTTCAAGGGATTTGTCCAGTGGGCAGGATCTGTCCTCTCTAACACTGGTGTCCAAAAAAAAATGAAGCAGTAATGTTGCGATAGAGATAATAACCTTCTCTGTGGTCACTTTTCTTTAAGACTCAAAGCAATTTGAGGAAATGGATAATTTTCTACCAATTTCTATACTGTATGGAATAATGGGGTTAAACATTTTGATTAATAGCTCTTACTAAAAAAAATCATAACAAATTTCCTAATAGATAATTGTAACCATATATATATTTATGGTGGTAGATTACTATTTATGGAACAAGTTGCTACTCAGTGTAAAGTAAGATGGCAGAATCAGGTTATGTTCTAGTCACTGGCTAAAGTGATTGTGTTGTGTGATGTGAACTGAGTTTAATTTAATGTCCAGAAGAGACATACTTCCTTTCCTGGTAAAAGTGTTTTGGAAAACTAGACTAATAAGGCAAAAGCTAAAAACATGTCAGGAGTAAGCTCCATCAGTCCAGTAACCAAGGTGATGTTAATAGCATAAGTTAAAGGAGCTGTACACAAGGCAGATTTGTAAAACCCACTACACTCCTTTCCTTATTCAAAACAAAGATTTAATTGGTTACAATGTAGCTGAATTGAGCAAATAAAAGGTATAATTGATCATGACTCCTATATAGCACTAATAGCAGTTATTTTTTACTGTATTGGCAGCCAACATTGCATTTCCTCTTTGTCCCAGGTCACTTACCATCCAAATGAATATTTGTTAATGGAACCAGATCATTAATAGCTGCTTTACTGATTTCCATGTCACTGCTTGAATGCCCATTTAAATGTACATGAAAAGTTAGGGCTTGGCTTCCTCTGCCGCCTGAATATGAAATGCTCATTTTGACAAACTGCTCATTTTGAAGCTTGAAGAAGAACTGAAAAGAAAGTGCTGACCACTAACTAGGTTAGTTTAATTACCCTGACAGAAAAACATGGATCATTGTCGCAGAAAGGAAACTGAGGAAACAGAGGGCAACTTAAGAAAATACGACCAGGATCTTAAGTTTTTGGGAAAGGACTGTGTTTGATGAAAACCAATATATTTTCTTTTTTTTTTCCCTGCATAGAGCATTGCTGTGAGGAGAAAATGACTTCTTTCTGAGAAGATTTCACATTTCATCTGTGCCCAAATATACATATATATGCAACACAGCTGTGTAAAACTGAAATTTTATTTTGTGATTGGAGAGAGGTAGATGAGTAGTGGCTCAAGATGTACTTGTAAATCCACTGTGTGAGGCATTCTGCTCACTACAGACAGATGCATCCCATGGGCTTGGCATCACTTGCCAACAGGGAACACAGAACAGATGGGTGAATGGATGTGGATGAAATTTAGGGCATCTGAATGTGGAAGAGAGATGGTTTCCATCCTCACAGAAGCACATTTAAACAGATTTTTACTTTGTACATGAATGACTAAGATGCAGAGGAATTACCTGGCTTGCCAGAACAAAAAAGACAGAAGAAATACCTGGCATTTCAACATGTGCCTTTTGGACAGCAGTCCAGCACCAGAGTCCCAACACCTGTTTTCTTTTCTGTGCCTTCATTGAGGCAACAAGGTGAGATCCAGCACTGAGATTATTTTGTGGCAATTCATTATACGGAAATAGAACACTCAACATTTCCCTCAAGGTTAAACCATCATACCTAGATCTCTGGAGCAGTAAGGAAGCTATATAAGAAATACAAAATTTTAGGAGAAAACACATTGATTTTGATTACCACAAGAGTTGCAAAGATTTTATGAAGGAGTGAGGATGGAGGATAAGGTCATCACATAGCAATGTCCAGGATCAGCGTCTTGCTTTTATGAAAGCTTCCTTCTTCAGCTTGAGCAAGTAATTCAGTGTGTTTTTCACATCTCCTACACTGGGCCATCTGTTAGTTAGCCATCTCAGCCAAGGTGGTGAGTGATACCTCAAGTCGCTTTTGTTCCAACAACTTTTTACAATGAAAATAAACAACTCAACTTCTTTTCCCCAAATGCTGAAATATTTAGCATCCTAAAAGCTCTGTATAATGACTTAGACAGTTGGAGAGATGGCATATGCTTCCCACTAATACCAAATCTATTAAAGTCTGTCTAGAAGAAAAATAAAACCCTCTCTTTTTAACATGCAATTCCACAAATCTCAGTAGCATTTTTAGTAACTGTAGGTTATCTGCTAATCTCTTAACCTAAAATATCCCACTGTTCTCCAGAACTACCAAGACCTGAGCTGGTTTTATTCCAGCAAACAAGCTGGAATGGTTTTAGTCCAGAATAAATCCAAATAACTTAGACTGGGAGATAAGAGAAAATGAGATTCTTAAGCAACTCACCAAGGGTTCTTCCTTACTTCCTCTCCTGTACTAATAGATAATAATATATGTAGCATTTTTAGTATCCTCCATGACACAGTTGTAAGTACATTTTCAGGGAAAAAGGTAATAGATCATGGAGCATAGAGAGTAGATCATAGATAACAGATAATGGATAGGGGTTTGGCTTCTCCTTTAGAAAAAGATACTTTTTTTGCTATCATGTGCTGATAACCTCTCTCTGCTGGAGAGTTAAAATGTGTTTAAAATAGAGCAGGATTTTTGATTCTTTATAGCTTGACTGTGTGAAATTCCAGACAGGTCTAGTTTCCAGGGCCTTTGAATTTTTCATGCAATTTTCATTCCTATTTATGATTTTCTACGAGGAAAGTGGTTTGAAATTTGGATCTCCCCCTGATACTATTTTATCTCTTCACCTTTCTTTATTGATTAATTTCTCTTAAAAATGTGAAGCCATTACACAAAAATTGACAGACTGGAACATCCCAAGTATACTCAGGATGCAATAATGTGCACCATGCATTTAAATTATTTTTTAATGGATGTCAGTGCTTTTTCAAAGACGTTAATAAGCAAAAGAGTATAGAAAATGTGACTGGGGTTTTTCTTTTTGTAAGTCCATTTGTCGTTTTGCAAATATACGAGCAGTATACATAAATGCACATGACAAAGGAGGCTTTTTCTGTGAATTAATTTAGGTTGTCCTAAAATTGTACCATTTGCACCCTTCCTTGGCTGCAGACAGCCGAGATTGTGTATATTTATGTGGAGCAGTTTGTGGTCTGTTGAAAGAAATACCTGTAGTCATGGTTAGGTGGTGACCTGTGGGTGAAAGAGCATAAATCAGGTATTGTTAAGTGAATTAACTTTCTGCTTCATTGCTCATGTTGGTCACATTTATATGAACTCTATGTGCTTTAGAACAATGTTGTGATATTTTAATTTTTTTTGTCTATCACATTATGTATTTTGTTTAATACCGTGTTCAGAAGAGTGAAATCATATTGATCGTCACTGGGGTATTTAAGTACAACAAAGGAAAAGTCTCTATTTTGTTGAATAATGATCTTGTCTGCAACCCCCTATTTTGTTGCATAGAAATGGAATACAATTTAATTCCTCTGAGATACACAGGTTACAGGATGTCTTGTGTTAACTGTACAGAGAGATTCAAAGACTCAACTTACACTTTTCTAATGAATCTATATATAGTGCTATTATTCTCCTTCTGCTTCAGTCTCTCCTGTTTTTAGTTTTTTTTATTTCAAGATAGTGAAGCACAATAATTTATGGCTTTCCATATGCAAATTTTTTTTCTGGTTTCATGTTTTCTGTTTAAAAAAAAAGGATTTCCCATTTATGATCATATTGAGAACAACTAAGAATAGCATAAGTTAAAGGCTGTTTTACCAAGTGTGGAAATTTAATCATATGTTTAGAAATTAGTTTGTTATTGTATTGTTAGATTCCTATCTACTTAATAAAGGGCTTGTATAGTCTCATGTTCCAGTACTTCATGTCTTTCTGTGGAAAGACCTGGTGCCAGACAACCTAGAAAGAAAATAGAGGACTAGTGGGTTTTGGGTTTCACGTTCTTCCCTCTTTCAGCTGATAGCAAAAGGCTACATATATGTGTGAATTCGTTTTAATTGCGGATTTATATATATATATATATATATGCGCCTGTATATATATTTGCATATACACATATTCGAGTGGGAATGGGTGTATACATGTGAGAAGTTGTCTTTCATATTGCAAAAATGCAGCTAATTGGAGAGAAACAACTCTTTAAGGAAAATCTGAGGAATGGTAACCATTTAAGCAACACATTTGAGATGACGCTTGGGTAACAAGAAGAAAAAGAGTTTAATATCTCTTTGACCACTGACAGAGCTGGACACTGGTATCAGTGATCCAGGCTCTGCCCAGAGACTTTATTAGACTCAGTGGTGGCTCCTTCACCTGCTTTCTCAACTTCTGCCCAATTTCCTTCCATCATTTGTGCACCGGAATATTTCTGGATAGACCTGAATTTTCATGAGGAGCAGAAGGAATTATGCCTCTTCTTGTGCGGCTGAAAAGGCTGGTTCTTCCCCCTGCCCTCATCCTTTGGCCACTGGTAATGGTTCATTGCTGCTTCACACTGGAGTCCAGGAATGGTGTTTAACTGTTTTATTGTTTTCTGCAATAAACCAAAAAGACACCAAACCAACCCAGTAGTTATTGCAGGCAGCGCTAGGGAGAAGGGAAAATGAGGCACATAATTATCCTGATGGATCAACTATACTCCCCAGAAACATTATAAACATGTGTAAAATAGCTTTAGCATTCCTTTAACCAGATAGGTTAAAATGACAGCTATCTATAAATTTGTCAATAACATGGAGTACCTAGGAACATGTGAGTGGTTTTCAGACAGTAAATGAAATCTATTTCACAGTGGCCACCTCTGTTTTCTGCATAAATATTTTAAGATTCTGAATTCCATCCACATCATGATTAAATAGGTGAACCAAGTACCAGCATTTGGCTAAAAATATCTGTAGATGGTATATTTTCTTTACAGAAGACTTACAAAAAAAAAATTATTGATTTTTAAGCTAACTGCTCCTAGAATACCACACACTATTAAGAGAGATAGGTAACTTAGTGCTGGATTTAGGTCAAAGTAGAATGTTTGAGTGACATGTTAAGGGAAGAAATAAAATCTTTTGAAGTGCACTTTATTGTGTACAATACACAATTTTCCCTTACATGTGACGTCTGCTGCAAGCTCTCTTTGACAGAACTGGAGCTGGCCTGTGGAATTAAGTTTTTCAACATCTGAGATGACTGCTTTAGCCATTGGGCTTTGAGGGCAGCCTCTTTCCCTATCCATGAGTCACTGTATTTCTGACTCTCTCAGAGAATGAATATTTAATTATATAGAGAGAATCTGGAACAGCTCTAACACAGGGAAAGAGTATTCTCCCAAAATTAAGAAATCTCTCCCCATGAAATTTAAGCAGAGCTTCAGGTATTACTGGGTGAAATACTACTTTTGAAGGATCAGAACTCTCTTGGCATATTTTGATGTGACTTGATGAACTATAGGTATGGTATCAAACCTCCTCCTTCTGTCCTGAGAATTGAAAATGGATTTTCAAGGAAATATCAAAATGTGTTAACAATTTTGGCCCAATGAAAGCAAAATAAGGAGGGATTCTCCTACCATATCAATGTGTGAGTAGCAAGTGTGAAATTTCACCAGGAAGGTTTAAAGAGTCCTATCTGGTACTTTCTCCACCCCAAGGAGCCCAATGGTGAGTGTGAACATGTCCCCCACCCCTGGGAAGCATGGGTGAGATAGTTTGGAATACGTAAGAGACTAACCAGGGTAAAATAGAATTTTTTTACATTAACATAGAGCTTAGCTTGCAGGACTGTGATAGACAAGCCTTTGAAATGCAATAGTTTACATGCAATTGCTGCATTGATTTGACAGGCTATGAATCAGCAAAGAATTTAGGTCCCAGCACTGAGACATGAAAGAAAGTATGCATTTAGAAATGGTATATGGAAGGCTAAATATTTGTATATGTAAAGCTAAAAAATAAAAAGAAAAAAAAAAGTGTTTTCTTACTATTTTCTTTCAGGCATTAAACTCCTCAGGAGTATTTTAATAAAAGGGACCCAGGCATTTGCATCCACTAACTCATTTCCTTTGCTGAACTGTAAGAACTTTCAACATAAGAAATATTCTAGGAAAATGCAAGGCCCACTCAGCATAATAACAGTTTCAATTATTTTGAAATACCTTTAACTTTTTCTTGAGATGCTTATTGTGGTATATCAGTATGTAGCTGTCATTAATGTCCCAGCTTCTTTTTCTAACAGAGTTCTAACAGTTTGGCAGCTTAAGAATACATAATACTTGACTGAAATAAGTGCTCCTCCTGGGGTGGCCTTTATTGCTAATGTCAGTAGATACTGAAATTTGTTGTTCATGGGATGTTCTGACTAAGAAATAATACTGAAACTCATGGTTGAAGTAAATTATCCTTTGTTCATAGTAATAGCTGACATTTCCTTTTGTTTCCCTTTTTACAGTAAAGGAATCGACATTCTGAAACATAAAAGAAAACGAATGATGAAAAATCTAAATAATCACAAATGCCTTGTATTCCTTGACATGCCTGCTTTCTCTTCTCACCAAAGTGGTTGTTTAGTTATGATATCTACACAGAGCAGCATACAAATGAGGTGTTGTTATATGACAGAAAAATAAAATGTTAGACTGAATCATTACCTTTAAAGTGAAAATCTGACACTACTGAATTATGGGCTAAATAGTTGCTTTCTGAATGAATTAAAACCCCAGAGAAGGGCATACAAAGTTTTATTCTGCTTCTCTGGCAGCTGGGATATTAATGGTGATGTTCTTGAATTATCATGCCATGCCAAACTGGACAAGCTGATACTGCTAGCAAACCTTCCTTAGAAAGTGGAACTAAAGAAAGCCTACAGATTTAATCTGGGAAGGAATATAAAGTGCTTTACTCCTGCTGTTGACTATTCTGAACCAGCACAAGAAAAAAATACTGCACCAAATGCAGATTCATTGGAGAGGGAGGAAGCTTGATTTAGTCTAATATTGCCAGCTACACAGAGCAAACTCAGGGGCCAGAGCACAAAGTGTGCATTAACATTACAAAAGGGAGAGAGGTTATGCCTCGAGCCCCTGAACAGCTGAAGGAGTGCCAGATCAAGCAGTGGCAGGGAAATTTCAGCCTGCCATGGTAATACATTCTGGGTCACCTGAAAGATGTAAAGGACAATGGTGTATAAAGAAAAGACTGACTCAGAGCTGCTGTCTAGCCAAGCATGCTGGAAAACAGAAAGCAAATATTTCCAGCAATGTAAGGAACAAAAATTGCTCAAAAATTAATGCCCAAGTCTTTCTTTGCTCCTGTGTGCTCCCTGTCTTTCCCAAGCACAGTGTGGGTCCGACCACTTGTCCAGCTGGCAGCAATCTCTGTACATGCCAGTGGGTTACACTGACTGACAGCACCTGGGGGTCAGCCTTGCCCTTGGTGTGAGGAAGAGTTCATGGCTTGTGTGATGGGAACTGCTGAGAGGACAGGGGTTGCTGTGCTCTGGAGCACCGTGGGGCAAAGACTGTCAAGTCTTCTGCAAAACCTTGGCTTTCACAGTGTCCTTTCTGCAATGAGAGGTGTCTGAGACTTCAGGCAAAAATATTATTCACTTGGGTGAAATTGATGAACTCACAAATGAAATAATCTTCCCAGCAGCCTTTTTTCTTCCTGTCTTTTATGCAATCATTCACAAGAGTTTTTTGACAGGTATTATGACCAGCAGAGGTGCTGGTGGTGAGCACAGTGCTGGCAGTGGTGCCCTGCACTAGACAGGGCCACGGGCCACCCTGACCACTTATTCCATAGAATCCTAGGGGAAATCCTGGGTTGCTAAAGGTGGCTTTCAGGAGAGGCGGCAGCATAACATCTCCTAAGGCCAGGTCTGTTCACTTGCTGAAAATAGGTACTTGTGTTGCTTAGCCCAGGTACCTTGGTCACTGAGTGAAGGGAGTACATTTTGGGAAAAGTCTATAGAGTATTTTATCCTTCATATTGGCTCATGTTGATTAATTTCCCCTAACTTTAGCTATCCAAAGTGAAGAATAGCCTGAGGCAATGGCTGAGCCCCTGCTAGAGCCCATGAAGATGCTAAAGGGGAGGGACAGAAAAAGAGAGAGACAGGAGTACCTTGGTGTGAGGTTTGGGTGGCATTTTGGTAGGTTGTGTGAATCATCACCTGACATGGAAACCATTGATGCGTGACTGTCCAGCTCCCAAGCTGAGATGGACTCTGACTTTTAGATGGAAAAACACAAGGCAAGTCCCTCACTGCATGTGTGTATATTGTAAATGCAGGCAGCCTCAACGGGGGGAGAGATGATGGGGAGGGCTCCATCTTATCAGAAGGCTAATTTATTACTTTATTATACTGTATTATATCAAAGAATATTATACTATACTATACTAAAGAATACAGAAAAGATACTTACTCCACATTAAAAAGATAATAATGAAAACTTGTGACTCTTCCCAGAGTCCCGACGCAGCTTGGCCCCAGTTGGCCAATGAGTCAAAACAACTCACACCGGAGCCCAATCAGGCAATCACCTTTGGGTTAACAATCTCCAAACACATTCTTCATGGGCACCACACAGGAGAAGCAAATGACAGAAGAATTGTTTTCTTTTTCTCTGAGGCCTCTCTCTGCCTTTCAGCTTCCCAGGAGAAAAAACCTGGACAAAGGTATCATGTTCAGAGAATGTGAATGCCACATGCGTTCGTGCTATAGTGTGTGGGTATGGGAAGGTTTGCTTCTCTGTGGCACCTTGCTCACAAATTTGAAATTATTGACACTTTTGTGTCGGCCACAATGCAATAAAATACTTTTATACACATAATGCTTTGGCAACCACCTGAGCAGTGACCAATAGATCAGTGTGTTGCTTTGCTAATACTTCCTTGCTCGGTTTTAAATCAAGAGAAATATAAATGGCTTCATTCTGTATTTTTTATTTTCCTTTATTTTAAAGTCTTAGAAGGCTTTCATGGCCTTTTGATGGGCTTAGGAAACAGTTATTAGTCGTCTCCTTCCTCTCATACTAGGCAGCAGACTGTTTAATGTTAAATCCTCCTGTGAGCTCCAGAGGGCTGCAAATTAGCGCTCTGTAGAAAGCAATGAGGGAAGTGATGGGCATTGGTATATGTCCCATATAAGTAGCAGTTCAGCATATATGTTTTCACAGTAATCTCATTAAAATACTGTAAATCAATAAACAAAAACTGTAAAACCATAAATGCTCAAACACTGTGTGAATAAATTGAGTGAATCAAAATCCCAGATGCTATTTTGGTCCTGTGCTGTGCTGAGATTTTGTTATTGTTACTGGCACCACAACATCTGCAAGGATAATTTTTACGTTCATTATATTTACTGTGTTGCTGAGAGAATTAGAAGCCCCTGAAGTACATCTTAAAAGCCTTTATAGCACTATAAAAGACTCTGTCACTGTAAACTCCATTAGCCGAGCTCTTCAGGTTCATAATGAGATTCTTAGTAAGAGGACAAGGCAAAAGAATGACAGGGTCTTATTCCAGCTTCTCTTAGGGAGTGTGACATCCACTGACCCAGGAGGAAACAATGGATGCAAAAGGCTCAGTGAATTCATGGCCTTGGAATGGCAGCATGGGCTTGGCAGGGCTTCTGTTTGTCACTTTGTTCAGAGTCGTGCCATACGTCTGCCTCCAGCTCTGGGCTGGCAGGCAAGATCTATGGATCTGCAGAAGAACCTGGGCATATCTGATGAATTTCACTCTGCTTTTACTATTGCTGGTTATCATATCTACTGGTTTATTTCGTAGATATACATGCAATGGAGATCATAGCAGCATTTGGAGGACTTCCAAGTGGCCCAGGCAGTTCTGGGGCAGGCAGTAAAGCCACCAGAAAGCCTCTCACATTTTGCTATTTTTTCTTCAATTTTCTTCGACCTTTTAGTTCCTATTGGTTTTCCAAAAGGGAAGAAAACGAGTATATTGGACTAAAAAGCAAAAAGATCAATAAAAACATCCGTCTTTGGTATAGTTTTCAATAGTTTTCTGCATCACAGACGTGAAATGGTCCATTAATTAATTATAAGAGTCATTTTGACATGGCTGAACCCTTTCCTTGCTTTGACTGTTACACAGGGGTTGCAGCTCTGCAGGGTGATGTGGCCTCTCATAAGGCAGCTCTTTAAGATGGTGAGATTCCCCCCTCAGGTATATTTTGCTATTGGTTATAGTGATCATGGAGACCCCCTAAGAAGGCTCTAGCTAATGACTTTGCACTTTGATATCACTGAAAAACAAACTCCATTCTTACTCTATGCTGTCTTTTGCACCTGAATTTATACCATGGACATCAAAAGCAGCACTGTAGGTTCATTTTTTGAGACAAAATAAATAATAGAGACTCAGTCATTTGAGAAGACTGCTGCTTATTTTCAGGAACACTGTAAACTGGCTTATAGATCTATTTTTTTTTCATTGAAAGATCAAAAATTGCAAGAACCTGTTTAGTACCAACACAGAAAGGTTCCACGTGCCCCTTTCTACTAAAAAGGAACAAAAAATTGTCCAAAGAATCCCAACCCCAAGTCCTGTTCTTCCTTCTGCATCAGAGATAAAATCTAGTCCCAACCTTCACCAAGTTCTGCTAAGGCAAATATTTTCTACAGCTGGTGGAACTAACACTGACAGGTAATTCAAACTCACAGAATCACTAGCAAGTTTTTATATTTCTCTGCACTAATAAAAACTGAGAACAACATACAGCATTACAGAGCATATGTCTTTCTTATATACAGTGAGCACTTGTTTCTTTATTTAAAAAAAATCTGAAATCTTTATTACAGAGAAAAATATTATCAAAATAAACCAATAAATATGACAAAAATGTTCTTGGTCTAAAAGGATAAACACACATTAATGTGCATATACAGATACTAGAGCCACTCATTTATGAGCCCCAGAACAGCATGTGACATACACATCTCTGTATGAAAATCAGCTGTAAATATAGATCTAATGTGAGGTCAAGGTCTATATCCTGCGTGTCTCTAAAGATGAAAAATGCATCTTTTCCCCATCCCTGGAAGCGTTCAAGACCTGGGTGCATAGGGCTTTGAGTAACCTTGTCTAGTGGAAGGTATCCTGGCCAAGAGTAGAGGGTTGAAAGAAGAGGATCTTGAAGATCCCTTCCAACCTAAACCATTCCATGATCTTTCAGGTCCTACTCACTAATCTTATTATTAGCAAACATAGTTTTTTTTTTTTTGCGACAAGTAATTTCTGCTTTGTTGATTAAAAATTTCACATTACTTATCTCATGCACAACAACTCCAGCATCAGACAGTACAGACTTAGATCCTTTTACCCTAATACACAAGAGGAATCTGGTAGCAGTGTAAACATTTCTTTCTCAGATTATTAGTTTCCTTATCCAGATAAGAATAGCAGGATTGGGACTAAATTAGCATCCTGAATGTGACAAACTGTGGCTTATCTATAGAAATCCTCACCATCTGTGTTTGGATCCATAGTAAAATTATTTTACTGAGTTGATAATTTTGTATCCAGTTTTTGGATCAACCTAGAGTTTTGATTTGACTGGCTTTCTCATGCCATTTGCTGATCAGTTTTTAGGTGACTACATTACTCTCTTGCTAGACAGCTGATGAAGCCAGAAACCCCAGAAAACCTTTCAGACTCTCTCTGAAGATATCTCAGACTGCTCCATTACAGACATCAGCTCAAGGCCACAGAACTTTGGAATGATTTGTGCCCATAGGTGCTCGCTTTTGGGTAGTGTTTGAGCCTTATGTTTCTGCCATAAGCACACACAGGGAAGGAGGCAAGAGGTACGTTTTGAGATGGCAGAAGGAACCTGAAAAACTGGATGTATTTACTTCATTAAGGTTTTTTTGTAACAGGTACTACAGGACCTAAAACAGTTCTCAAAAGCCCAGAAGTTTGCCAGAAAAAGGATATAGAAGCTAGGACAGAGAAAGAGAAGGACTTCTTTGACAAGCAGCTTAGGTCTTCTCCATGAATGGAAACTTTGACATTAATTTTACTGGGGATAGTAAAGATTTTAGCATAGAAATGGGAAGTGCACAGGATGGGGATTTGGGTAAGAACATACTTGACTAGTGTAATTTGAATGTCTGTCTTGTTGAATCACTTGCAGACTTCACAGAAAAAATCTCAATTTAAAACCAGATTCTCTTATGCTTTCATCCTGACAGCAGTTCATACTTGCAACAGGGAGAGAAGGATTTTTTGATAATAGTTATTTTAAGTTTCCACAGCACTCAGTGGGCTGGAGTCTTCTTTGTGCCTCTCCAGTTTTACTGCAGTGTAACTCCATCGACTCTCTGGGAGCTGTGGGAGTTGTCAAGCTGAAGTGTTATGGCAGTGAACTGAGAGAAGCAAAATATGATTGCCACCCCAGTGCAAACAGAAAAATTGTTGACCATAAATTGTTGTTCTGTTCTTATTTAATTTAGCTGTGTGATTATAAAGTTTCTTTTTGCTGTCGACTGATGATGAAAGACCATAAATAGTCCACACCTGGGGTGTGTTTGTTTCATTTCAGCAGAGACAGAGCTGGCCAATATTTTACCTTGCCTGTGGGACTAGTGAAAGGTCAATAAACTCTTCAATGAAAGTGCTTCAGGACTTTGCATGAGAACAGCATTCAGCGTCCAGTTTTTGCAGTATCATCCACAGAAACTGGCCTGCCATCTCTGCTCCTGGTCTCGTTTTTTACTTCTTTCACTGCTCATGATTTTGGTATTGCCTCTCCCACTCTTTCAAGTGCAATGTAAAACTCAGGCAGCTCTTTATAACAAGTGCATAATTTCCTTAATTTGCCCCCACTATTTCCTGTGAGTAACTCTAGAAAACATCTTTTGGAACAGCCTTTATTATAGGTCAAAGAATATTTGGAAATTCATACTTCATTATGTCTATTTGCTTTCTTAATTATTCATTTAACTGGACTCTACCAGTTATTTCACACTTCATTTTTTTTCCAACTTCAACATATGATTTTTTTCAACAACCTTCTTCTTACTTTGTAAAAAGCCACACTTTACACCTTGAAACACAAAAATGCATAATACCTTTTTATCTGTTTTGATATGAGCAAGATTGAATTGAGTGACACTCACTTTGTTCCTTAATTATAGGATTTTCTGTGGTTTCTAAACATTTTCTAAATCACCTTTTATAAAACTTTAAAGTAGCAATTACTTCTACCATTTCTGTTTCTTTTCTTGTCTGATTTCAATGTATTAACAAACTCTCAGATTGTATCTATATTCTAGGAAAGTGTAAGAAATGCTTACAGAAATCATGCTATTGTGAGACATCTCATGGTTTCATAAAAGGCTTTGGTTTTGTTGTACAAAATATTGTAAAAATAAAACCTTATCTGTAATAGTCAGTCTTAATTCTAAAATTCTGATTTTCTGCTAAAACCTGATAAATGTTTTCTGTGTAAAACCATGGTATGGCAAATGACAGAAAGGAATGAACCATGGGAGTAGAGGTAATCTGTTTTCTGTTTGCTGGGTAGAAGAGTTGCACTTGGTGTACATCAAGAACATAATTGTCTTAAAAATATATGCATGTGAGGTATATTTTTAAGATACAGAATTCCTAAATTTTGTGTTCTATGGTAAAGGCTGAACTTGTGAATTATTTCAATGCTTTCATGTTTGAAAAAAAACAGAAGATTCTGATTTAGCAGCAGAACCAATAGGCAATGGAGCCAAGTTAGGTAACCCTGTTGGTTGCTTCATATCTACTTCCATGTGGGAATTATTCCTGCATTTGTATGACAGAGAACATGAAGAGAAATTCCAAAAACCAGCAAGTCAAGGATTTCCAGTAGTGTGTTAATGCACTTAATGATTTTCTTTTTATATTCTTGCTTCAAAAATATCACAGTTCTTTGTTTGTCTTTTTCCTCACTAGAACGAACAAGAATTGGCATTTACCTTTTAATTACAGGGGAGTTCTATGCCAAGCTGCTGTATGAAGTTGCCCTGCATGTGCTGCACTACGAGACACTGGGAGACTTTCCAGCTCCCAGATGCAGCTACAGCAACACATATTCCCACTCACCATATTCAGCCCCTGTGCCAAGGTGGGACTTGAGCAAAAGTCACAGCTCCCTGCAGTGCTTTTTTATTGGGAAAGAAAATAAGGTTTGTGGGAGAAAAGAGTTGGAGCATACTTCTGCCACATTCCAATCTGGATAGAAGAGCTTGGTTGTGCTAATGCCAAAGGTCTGCATATGGTCTGCACTCTGGGGGCTGACCAGCATGCAAGTTGAGTAGGAAGTATCTATAGTTTAGTGTGAATTGGGAATTTACATCTCACTGCCAGGGCCAGGTTCAGGGGGTCGTGATGACACATCCAATTTCATTGAAATTATTCTCTGGCAAACAATCAGTTGTGCTTTTGGTGTAGAGGTTTCTAAACTTTGAAAAATGTTCTTTAACTCTGAAAATCCACTGTTTCCTGGTAAATGCTTTCACATGAGCTGTTGAGGCAGACGCCTCCTCATAGACATTTGTTTTAGCAGAGAGTAGAGGGTGGAAACAGAGATCTTCCTCTGCTGCATAATGCAGTATTGCCCAAAACCCTGAGTTATCACAGCACAGCTCTGTGACATCTGGAGATACCCATTTGCATCAAGAAGCTCGTGAATGCATTTCATTGGTGCTGAGCCAAGCTGAAGTACTCAGCCTTCCAACATAAGCTCTATCACTTAGTGCTTGCATGTTTGTGGGTATCTGCACCCCACTGTCAAGACTCAGCAATCTTTCCTTTGGCTACATATAACCCCATCTGTGTTTAGTATGGTCTTACTATTTTACTTTCTCCCACCTCCATCTGACCATATAACCTTCAAAAATCTTTCCACATAGTCGGAAAACCACCTAAAACAAGACTCATTTGAATGTATGAAATCATGTACAAGACAGGTATTAACTGCTGAGCAATTCACCTGGTTTGATGTAGGCGCTTTTAGGGTGCAGTTAAACTTATCGCAAGTGAGATGTTGAAAATCAGAGCTGAAAGTGGCTGGGAGGAGCAGTTCAAAAGGAGGCATCACCTTTATAGGCATCTAGCATTTAATAAAGTTAATTCCACTTGACAGTACCTGTGTAGAAATGCTCAGGAGCTACTTCTTGCTGAGCTTGAAAATGCAACATGAAGGAATGGTGGCACTGTAGTGATGGTCTTGGAGAGAGGGAATGGAATTGTTTATAGATATCTTGGTGGGTTTGCAGTGATTCTGTTTACTCAGAAAGGATCAGCTACCAAATGTGTTTAAGGATCAGCTACCAAATGTGTTTAATATACACATTTTATATGTTTTTTATCCGTGTGTGAGCACATCTTACATGGCTTTATTTCCTCTGATTCAGACAAAATTAACTTTTTAACCATGCCAGCCATAAAGGATGCCTAATTTCCCAAGGCTTTGCTCATACCACAACTCTTTAATTCCCTCATGTCTTTTATAAGCAACTCCTACCAGATTGATCATGAGCAATGCCTTCTAATATATCTACATTATTCACAGTATAATTTTATTCCCCAACTGCCTAAGCTCACCTTTCATGATCTCCTGCTGTAAACTTCCTCTGTGATTCTGTGGGAAATGAACTGTATTTCTAAGCTATCACTTGTGAACTTACCCTTAGAACCAAGAGGTCTTGACCAGCTTGCTACAGTGTTTTTATGGCTAAGTTTTGAAAATATCCAAGGATGAAGGCTAAACACCCCCCCTGGATAATCTATGACAGCACCTGACTGTTCCCATGATGAAAATTTCTCCTTATGTCCAGTCTCAAATTCTTCTATTTCTACTTAAGTCTGCTGCCACCCGGTTTAGCATCATCTTCAAATTTTACAAGAATACACTGTCACCTGCTCCAGGTCATTGATGAAGATTGCTATTCATGTTGCAGGACTGACCCATGAACTTGATCACGTAACTCCAGTGTTACACCTCTGTTTGATCCACCCATTCAAACCATGACATCTCAACCTGGAAGCAAGATACAAGAACCTGGATATTTCAGGAAACACATTGAAAGTCTTTCTGAAAATGAGATTAATTACTGCTCTTCTGTCATTTAGAAATCGATTAATTTTATTTTAGAAAGCAGTTAAATTGGTCAGCATTGACTGAGCTTTGTAAAGGCATGCTGACTATTCACAACTATATGATTCTACTTCATGTGTGCAGAAGCATGCACCAAGAGCCCTTACTCCATGATTTTCCCAGGGACTGAAGTGACACTGCCTTATACTTAATTCTCTAGATAACTATCTTGGACTTTTATTGAAAGTGGATGCAATATTTTCCTTTCCTCAATTTTCAGGCACAGCCCCTCACCTCCCTAACCTTTCAAA
This sequence comes from Fringilla coelebs, assembly GCF_963513975.1. Taxonomy (NCBI): domain Eukaryota; kingdom Metazoa; phylum Chordata; class Aves; order Passeriformes; family Fringillidae; genus Fringilla; species Fringilla coelebs. The sequence goes on along the minus strand of NC_140029.1, from coordinate 78,882,149 downwards.
GACGGCAGATTACCAAGCAGGGACAGAAAAAAGATTTGTTGTGATTTGTTATGGTGTCTTGAACAGTACAGTCCACTTGCACACACCTTGCTCTCTATGTAGCCTTCATCCCAATATTCCAACTGTATTTGACAGCCACAGCCAGCTGGCACCCATGCATTACTCTCTCACTCTTTATTAGTTTGAATGTATTATTTATAGGGTACAGGCCTTTTAGTGTTTGTTTTATTAGTATTCAGGCTTAATGATTGGCATTTTGGGGCATTTTAGACTTAAATGTTAACTTTGTCTCTTTTCCTTAGTTGCAACGTGCTATCAAGAGGAGGAGGAAAACCAACAAAAAATGGATATGGAAAATAAAAGAATCTTCACTGTTATACACGTTAACATAGAAAGAGAATTATTTGTTTGCAGAGCAACTACTGCTTTTGTGAACACCTTGTGTATAAACCAATCATTGGAGCCTTATTAATAGCCCATTAGATAATAACCACCACTCAAAAAATCAGCTTCTCTGATTCAGAATCTGATGTATCATTCAGGTGTTAAAACAGGTATCTCTGAGGTCTGCCAACTCACATCCTTTTTTCAGCATTCCCCTTTGTTGGATATATTTGGTAATGCTATTGTCATCAAGTACTGATGTGCTAAATTCAGATGATGGAAAATCCATTGTGTCAGTCACTAAATTGTTTCACTGGGTACTACTGTCATTTGAAGATTGACACTTTATTTCTTACCCCCAATTTGTCTTGTTTCAAATTTCAGAAAACAGATTATTATACACCTTTATCTACTATCAGTATTCCTCTGCTCTTTGAAGTATTTGCCTGTGTATTATGTGAAGGCTGTGATCAAGTGATGGTCTAGTCTGTATTTTTAGAAATTAAATAAATTAAGTACATTTGCTTTTTTATACTTTAATGTGGCTTTAAAAATTTTGTGTAGCTTAGTTCCATCTTTTTTTTTTCCTTAATCTTTCAAGTCTTTCTGCCTCTCTTTACAAACTATAAGGCTTAGTAAAGGTTTCCAGAAAAGGTCTCATTAATTCTATGTGTCATAATAATAATAATCTCTCTTCATACTACCCCTGCTGCTTTTATGCCAAAGATTGCACCTGCTATCATAGCTGCTGTGTCAGTAAGAAAGACACGTCTGGCTATTCTTGTCCTGCAGAATAAAATTTATATAAAGAGCCAGGGGCTGAAATCTTCACATAATTTAGGCAAAGTAACAGTGACAGCTGTTAAGTATGTGTTATGGAAACATAGCAAAGCCATATTTTGTCTGGAAGGGTGTGTGGAAGGGTGCTCACAGCATGCTGAAGGTTTCAGGAGCATTGTGGGGCGGTCACTGCTTGTACAGTCAGTGGGGAAATGTTTCTGAAGAATTTTCTCAGCTCTACAACTGCTGCTCAGCACATCATGGTAGAACCAATCTTTATTCTTGTGCAGTGATCCAAGTCACTTAGTTCCCAGAACTGGTTAACCATCCAGCTGCTGAATTCCTTGCATTGGAAATTGTCTAATCATCCCCCACCAAAGTCCAGGTTCTGGTCCCTGATTCCATGGCTGCTTTTAATTTTTCAGAATCACAGAGAGAGTTGGGAAGGCACCTCCAGGAATCATCTAGGTCAATCCCTTGCTCAAAGCAGGGTCACCTAAAGCAGGTTGCCAAGGGCCATATTGAGTCAGGTTTTGAATATCTCCAAGAATGGAGACAGTACAGCCCCTCTAGGGAATTTATTTCAGTGGCTGGCCACCTTCACCATAAAAAGGTATTTTTCTTATGTTTAAATGGAAATTTGTTGTATTGCATTTTATGTACATTTGTTATTCTTGTCACTGGGCATGACTGAGAAGAAACATAAAATTGTCCAAGCTGGAAAGGACCTTTATGATCATTGAATCCAACTGTTGATCTAACACTACCAAGTCCACCACTAAACCAGACCTTAAGCACCACATCTGCATGTCTTTTAAATACCTTCAGAGATGTTGTTACAATCTATTTAGCAAGAGTTACCTCTGCCCAGATTAAGGTACAAACACGACCATAGGCCAATGCCAACAATATGGATTTTATTTATTAATGCATATGAGGTAGATAGATAGAAATAGAAAAAAGGGTGGAAGAGAGACAGAGATCAAGCAGGAAATAGTCATAACTCATGGATCTGCCCTGTCCTCTTTGCTCACCCATTCAGGTATTTGTACACATTGGTTAAATCCCCTTAGGCTTTCTCTTCCCCAGGATAAACCGGCCTTGTTCTCTCAGCCTGTACTTGTACACTGGATGTTCCAGCCCCTAATTACCTTTGGGGCCCTTTGCTGGACTCACTCCAGTACGTTCATGTCTTTCATGTTGGGTTGCCCAGCACTAAGCACAGCACTCCAGAAACATCTGCCTATGATTAAGCAGATGGAAAGGATCACCTCCCTCAACCTGTTTGAGATGTTCTGCCTAATGCAGTCCAGGATGCTGCTAACAGACAGCGATATCCAGTTCTCATGTGAACTACAGGTGCATCTCAGGGCCAAGAGCCCAGTTTTACTTCTTTCTCCTAGCTGTCATGTGAGAAGTTTATAATAATTCTTTATCTTGTTTTTTGTTTGTTTGTTTGTTTTTGTTTTGGTTTTGTTCAAGCTCTTTTTTTTTTCCAAAACCTATCTTGGCTGCATGATAGATTAGTTCATCAAATGAGGCAGGAGTTCCTCATTGCACATGGTTGCACTCACTGAAGAGAGGTGTTCTAAATCTCCTAGACTAGACCCTGATTGTTTTCTTTCTATGTACTCTGATTACTAGGCTGCTTTTTATTTAGCAAAACCAAACAGTTTAGGCCACCATCCTTTTTGCAAATGGGTGGTCCTCTACTGCTAATAGCTTATTTTTAAAAACGGTGAAAACACCTGAATACTGAAAAGACATTTGACACCTTGAAAACTCTTTTTGCCTCAAAGTCAGTGAAGTGAGTTAGATACTTAACTTGGATGGATTGGATTTTCTTCTGCAGATCTTCGTGAGTACTCACTTCCTCTCACTGTCTCTATGTCACTTAGGATGTCCTTATGTGTATCATACAGTCTAAAGTGTTTGAAGTGTTGGCAAAGCCAAATTTATATTTTCAGGTGCTCTGAAAAGTTGCAGCAGCCAGTTGCAAGCATGGAAAGGCCATTTATTACTTAGATTGGCCAAGGCTTCTGAGTTGTTAGTGTCTGTTGAGTGAGTCTGTTCACATTGGGCCCCTCAAGCAGAATCAGTGTTTCGAAATAGTGAAACTGCAACCAATGGCACTTGGTCCTTCTAGCACCATTGCTTTGCTGAAGTCAATCCACTCTGCATTTTAAGGAAAGATATTTCTCAATGCTTTGGAAGGAAAATTTGGAAGGAAATGTCTGTCTTCTGAAAAGACTAGAGAAGGAAAAGAAAGGAAAAAAGCCAATCAATTTCGTTTTGATTTGTTGTTGCAAAACTGAAATTGAACTGTCTGTCCAGCTCTCCTCAGAGATGCAGGATGTGATCTCTCCTCAGCCTTCTTTGTCCTCTGCTACCGTAGAGTCTCTCGTTTTCTATGTGTGTTGGCCATCAGAGGTGCCAGACCTACCTCTCAGGAAAGTGAAGGCGGTTTGCTGGCTGCTTCCCATGCTCCAGTCAGGTTGTGAGATGCAGTTTTGTATTAATCCCAACAGAGACCTCCTAGTAAATTCTGTCACTTTTGGCTTAAAACCTTGACTCTGGGTCAAATTGTTACTGAGAGGGAAGACTCTTGTGGGCTAAATAGGTGTTATCAAAATCTTTCAAAATCAGCCCCTAAAAACACAGGTATCTCTGCAGGAGTGTGAATAAATGAGAAAAGAAAGATGATTTTAAAGGAAAAAAGCAGAAAACAGCCTTTTCACTTCTATACTTCTGCAAATTAATATCATGCTGTAACTTACTTTTCCTGTCAGTTTGGCAGGATGTACTTTTTCACCAATTTTATTCCTATGCTGAATCATTTCCCTAGTGTTTATAAATGACAACTCTCTATGTTGGTTTTTCTCCAGATATTGTATATAGTATTTGCCTGGTCATTAATAGTGCTACCTGTCTCCCTTTCATTCTTAATAGCATTCATTTTCCAGAATAGACTGAATGAGCAAGTTCCACTAAAGGGAAAAAGGAATAGCAGATGTGAAACAGCAGGTTGGTCTCTTTTCCAGGATCATTTCCCAGCCAGCAAAGCCTATAATAGCAGAGATAGTAGGGTGATCATTCTGTCACAGCCCTCAGAATAAACTGATCCTGGTTTACCAGGCTTAAACATCATCTGAGAGGCTTTACTCTGTATTTCCTTACTGTTGTGGTTGTGGGGCAGTTCTGGAGACAGATGGGAGGGTATAAATCTGGTACTGAATGAAACCGAGCCCTGAATATCACAGTGGTGCATTGCAACATTTCAAACAAAACAAAGAACAGTACCTTGACCTTGTTAGAGGAAATCCTGACTTAGATTCCTGATAATTTTGAATCTTTATCTATTGAAATGGAAACCTTGGTTTCAGACTTGATCTCTGTTCAGAAGTGAATTCTGAACAAACAACATAACTGTCTCTAAAGGCTGACTGTTTGCAAGCAAGAAAGAAAAAGTCCCAGATAGCTTTCCTAGGATAATTTGCAATCCAACAGATTTGTAGGAGAAATACACAAAAAGTCAGTTCATGCCTTCGTTCAAAGTCACAGGAACCTCTGCTTCTAAAGGCACTTCCAGAAATCATGCAATGTCCAAGGTGACCACTCCAAAGCAGCTGCTCTCACACTGGGGGGGAGTCTGTGTTAGACATGTTGAGGTTAATTGAATCGGGCAACCCTTAAAATAAAAGATAGGTGCTATCTTTTGATAAATTTCCCACTTTTTCTCTTTGAATACACTAGATAATTAAAGTTCAGAGTCCTGTTTAGGTGTGTGTGGGTATTTTTTGTTTTGTTTTGCTTTGTTTTGTTTTTTGAGAAGAAATACAGCTGTCCACTTTCCAGGTTAATTACAACTTTTCTTTACATGCTGCTGGTTCTGGACTGATGTGCCAATGGCCTATAATTTTCAATCTCTTATTTTTCTCAGTGTTTCATTTCCACTTAAAATTATGTTTAATTTTTTCCCTTCTCCAATATAAATTTAAATGCTACTGCTTGAACCTGACACAGAATTGAGGCCTTGTTGCACATTCAAATAAAATACTTTGTACTTAAATAATAAATTGTGAATTATTTCATTCCATGAGTGTCAATAGAATTTGATTCAGGATTAATAACATTTTTGTGTGAATATTTAATGTATGAAAAAGGAATATGTTTTTTTTGTGAAATCTGAAGATAAGGTGGCAAATCTTTCTGTTCATTCTATGTTTCATTCATTGGAATGATGTTGTAATAGAAGGGTCTTGTGGGCAAGGTAACAGTTTTATGGGTTTACTTGAGCAATAAAATACTCTAATTACATATCTAGAGGGAATAAATTGAAATTATTTGAAGAACAGATGAAAAATTTGCTTATGGTTAGGGCTTTGGTATTGTCCTCAAGAAGTCAAGATTCAATTTTTCCATGTTGAAAATGTGGACTGGTAATTTAGTCTCTATTTGCCTCAGATATTTTTAAGGATAATACACATTAATGTTGTTTGAAAGTCTATTACCTATTTTCTCAATTTAAAAAAACTACTTGATATAAAATTTTGTTTTAGATTTAATAAATTTCCTTTTTAGTTGTGGAATGGGAAGAGACCATTGGCCTTTCTCTGCTAGAAGCTACGTTTGCGAAAACAGCTCTCCTGAAGGATCATGTTCTGTGGCCATTACTGAAGCAAGACACACCAGGTTTTATCTCTTTCTCCCTGAAATCTTATCATGGGTCTGATCTGGCTAGCACTTGCATAATTCATGTTAGGTACACAGATCTGAATAATTTCCTGCACAGAGCAAATATTGCAGTGATTCTAAGGTATTAATTTCATCGTTAATGTAATTCAACTTTTGATTTTCTGAACGTCACAGCAAATGTCTTTGACATTGGTAGCAAACAAGTAGCATGTCCTGGAGAGGAAGCTGGCTCGCTACTGGCGCACTGCACATAGGGAGGATGGACAGCCACATCCACAAATGGGGTCCTGTCCATTTGGTCCCTAATATACTGAATTAGAGTCTGACTCCCACACATACATACAGGCAGGAAGGAACAGATTACAGCAATGTCTATGTTAACACCTGCATTTTTTACTGTTGTACTAGAGGAGAGCAGATTCAGAGTAACATCTAAAAAAGTTAATATCTTGATGGACAATTTATTGGATCATATTTCTGTTTACATTTAAAAAGCATTCTATTTTTCAGAAAAGGTTGGTCTTTCATTGTGACATCTTGTATCTTCCTTTCAGCTTAGCTCTCCTAAGTTTTCTAATGCATTGGTCATGGTAAGTAGAGGCATTAGTTGAGAAAACCGTCCTGCATGAGAACCACTCTGTCTCCAATCACATCCTTGATTCACTAACTTGCTTGCAAAATTTTTGCTACATTTAGTTTTAAGTTTGAGGTTTAATTTTTGAAATCTTTTTTAGCTCTGGCTAATATTCTGGAGCAATTTATGGGGATATATTATTTTAAATAAATCATAGTGTTATGCAAAGTATTTGGCCACTATAGCAAGTTTCTTAAATATTTTTTTTAATAGATGGATTAAAAACCCTACTGTTCCAGTATCACTGTGTGGCTTTTGCATGTTCCAAATACATATTTTGATGAATACTGCTTAAACTATTGCCTCTGTCTTGCTGTAAAATAAAAATTTCTGCCATGGAGAAAAAAATATTGCTACAGGCAAGAACAGAAGAAATTCTTGTAATGCCTAAGCCTTGGAAGAAGAAAGAACACTTGCTCAACAAAATAAAAGTCCTCTGTAGGAAAGTATGGGACAGATTTACTGCAAATGGAAAGCATAAAGGATCACTAGAATCAATGCATCCTCCTCAGCTTTCTGTTATTTTTAATGGTTTACCTAATACTATTGAGAATTGAATTTTCAGGTGTGGATATGATACTAATGCAGGAAATACAGTAAAAAACAAAGAGCAATGAAGCTCGACACAGAGGACTTAAATCATTTAAATGCCTTTTTCTAAGAGACGATGTAAAATAGCAAAGAATCCAATGAGGTAACAAACAGAATGTCGCTGCAGCATGTTACTAGGAGTTTGTAATAAATCTGGGGAGTTATTATGGAGAAACTCCCCATGGCCTTCAACCCACCGTGCTTGTGTATTGGAGAAGGCAACCCAAATTGCCAGGAGAACAATATAAATCAGAAAAGATAGTATTATTGTAGATAAAGTAGTTTGACTGCGCCCAGAGCACTATAAACAACACTGAACATCGCACCTAAGAAAAGACCTAAGTGCCCATGGGGGTGCAATAGGGAGCAGACAGATTTGGTCTCAAAGGCATTTGCCTGAGGAACTGGCATGTTTTTAGTGACTGAGATAAGTTTTTGTGCTGATATAGCAGAGATTCTCCAAACTGTGAAAGCGATTAATGGAAAAGGCTCAGGCAAGTAAGCTGAGCATTTATCAACTAAGCAGGGATTGCCCAAAGCATTATGAGGGTTTTGGCAAGCATCCAATGCTTTGCTTTTGCCCATCTTTAGAACTCCTAGCCACTTCAGGAACTCCCTGCAGCAGATGGCTGCTCCCAGTCATTGAACTGTGAAATAGTTAGGGAATTCACTCCACTGGTCAGTGTTTGTTGGAGGAGTGTGTTGGAGGTAGAGTGAAGTGCTTTGGGTGGTTCCCTGAGCTCGTGATAATTCACCAGCCTCTCCTGAGCAGGAACTTATCTCAGTGACATCTGATCTGTTGGATAGGAACTGCAACCAGGCTGGCCATTTTGATGCAGCCTGACTATTAGACAGCCTTTGAAGCTGGTCAAGGGCAAGTCAGAAATCTATTCCTCTGGGAAAAAAGTGGAAGGCTATAGGTATTGTGGAGATGGTCAGTGGTTGTTTACATTTAGTTTTTTACCTACTCCAGGATATAACACTTGCATCAGGCAGAAAGGATGGCCCAAGATCATTCCTGGAGCTGGATAGATTAGACACATCTATCCCATGGGCAGATAAGGTGCATAAACACCGCGAAGTTCAGCTAGGACACTTGATGAGAGAAGCATAAATGTGATGTCAAGCTTGGAAGCATCAGAGTGCTCCCAGGATCATGCAAGACCAAAAACTGTAATTTACACCTACATGTTTTTGACAGAATTGTGCCAGGAGGAATTGCAGATCATCAGGAGTTATTCTGTGTGGGAATAATAAAACTGTGAAATGTAAATACCAGAGTTCATCCCAGGCTTCCTGGAGTAAACCTCTTAGTGTTCCAGCTGTGTGGCAAAAATATATGGAGCTGGAAGGACAGCAGTGGTGCTGAGGAACCTTGCACAGTTGATCTGCACAGTTGATCTGCACAGCTTTGAAGAGGCACTTAACCTGGTTCAGAACCTGAGATATGAGAGATTTTTGACCAATACCACTCTCAGAGTATGTAGGCTCACCACAGAGTAGATAATTATCTTCTCAAAATTATTTATAGTTATTTGTTGAGGAAGAAATGGTGTGACTTTCTTTAATTAAATTTCACATTTGTGGCTTTGTGCCTAACATTGTCATCAGTTGTGTCTAACTCAAGCAAATGGATTTTTTTGCTACACACTTATTCATACCCTGTACTCACCCTGTACATGTGAAAAACACATGGTGTTGCACCCTGGCTGCCACAGGTCATCTAAAGACTTTGACCTTCCTCTAACCAAGACACATTGGCTGAACATTGCTGTAGAATGACCCTGTCACGTCAGGCATTTGCACACCATGGCTGCCTGTGACTGCAAAAAATGAATCTGATGATCTCTGCAGTTCTGTGCGCCACATTTTCATCCCCTTGCTCCCCCACCTCCCTCCAGAATTACTGCCTGAGGAACTGTACAAGGGCTTTCAAAATGATAGTTCAGAGAGCTCTTATTCAGGAGTGTGAGAAAAAGGAAACTTCAGTGCTGATAAGAGTTGTTTTCACTTTGTAAAATGGAGGTTGAAGTCATGGTGGTTCTCAATAAGCTGGTGATAATGATGAATATGTATACGAAGCTTTTGCTATCCAAAACCAGTGTAAAACATTGCATTTTGAATGTATTAAAATAAGACAGCACAAATATTGTTTTCTGAATCTTTGCTAGTTTTCATCTGCTCACTGACACAGGTAAAGATGATGGCCTCTGCTGCACAGACATAAAAATTCTCTTCATTGAGTGATGACTTAGTGTGTGCAGTGTCATTTAAGGTGTGAAAGTTCTTCATCCATGGTAAACCTATTGCATGAAAGATTTTCATCTAACAGCTATGAAAGAAATTATTGTGAAGTAGAGAAGCATTCAGATTTGCTTTAAATTAGAGATTTTAAGGCTGACAGCAGTCCAAAGCTTGGGTTAATTCATACTGGGAGGCACTTTGTGTAGAAATAGTCTGCTGCACATGCCTAAGATAGCTTATTTAAAGCTGTTCTGTGTTAGTTCTGCAGTGCTCTGCTGGAGAAGACATCCCTTTGGGGCTAAGCTCTCGCTGACTTGTGTTGTGGGAGAGAGGAAAAGTCTGCAGCTCCTTCTCAGCTCTTGGATAAGCACAGCCCGGGATTAAAAACTTGCATTCTGAGATGGTTCCTCAGCAGAATCACAGAATCTCCCAGTCAAAGGAAAATAAAATGGGACAGGAAACACGAGAACTGGATCTGTGACTCTTAGTCCTTCCCTTGCTGGTGGATTGGTTTGGTACAGATAACATGTCATGCCCCTCCACTGTAGGGTCACAAATGTCTCTGCTCTCCATATTATAAATCTCACTACCAGGCACATTTGGTGCTTTCACCATGTATCTCCTCCTATAGCATGCTAAATGTAAGCGATGTCAGAAAAAATACTGTTCCAAAAGGTAAAGGGTCAGATCATCTGGACACATGTCCCCAGGTTTGTTTTCACAAAGGGAGGAAAGCTTTGGCTCTGTGGCTAAATGACTGGAGTAGCACCTGATTTTAGTACAAAAGTTCAGCCCTGAAAATAATTTTGTAAAAATCCAACAGAGAAATACATGCAGAAGGAAGAGCTTGATCAACACAAACCTTGAGCTCCTATATTTCTTTATGATAGAAATTCACTAAAAGTAATTCAAGATCTATAGTTTTATAACTATAAAGCAAAATAACACCATACAAAAGTAAAGCAAATGTTTAATATATATATCATAAAAATGAGTTACATAAATCCACACACAATAGGATTTCTTGACAGGCAATTTGAAACCTTATACATAAAAGTCATATAATGTATAAAAGATACATATATTTTAAAAGCATCAGGCTAAGATTAAAAAAGCTTCTAAGGTAATTATGTTTGTGTTCTGTTAAAGACTGCTAAACAATTATTTCTTCTAAAAATATTACCATGCTTTGAACAAAGTGCCATCACTGATCTATGCAGTGATAGAAGTTTTCAGGTTAATTAGGACTACATTTTCATCTGATATTAGAGTTTTTATTTGATATTTTGAGGTCAGAAAATTTGGTCTGGAACAGTCTGATACTTCAGTGAAATCAGATGTGAATCTCTTATGGGATAAACAGATCTATCATTAGTTCACTGTGATACACTCACCCTTAAAGCAAAATAACATACCGGAAGAAAAATAGGTAGAGAGCTATGGCATTAACTTTCTGCCATAGTAGTCACATTCTTTATAATATTACTAAACATGGAAGAAGCATCAGATAAACCATATTAAGTTGATTGTCAGGATACATTGAACAGTTTATGATAGCAGTGAGCATGGCAAGATCTCAGAGACAAAATTGCTTGCCCGCATCAACTTTTCTCTCAGGTTTATAAAGATCCACAGATACCTGGGAGCTTTTCCAGATTCTTAATCTTACTGGGATGCAGTCTGCTGCCAGACTGAGGGTAGATAGAACATAGAGTCTCTGCAGGAAATGGAATAATAGAGAATTCTTATTGATTATGTTAGATTAGGTTTTAGGGCAGAAATCAATTGCAGGACATGATAGACAGTGACCAATATCTGTCAGCATGACTATGGGAGATATCACTTCTCCCTGCCCCAGTAGCCTCAAATTTTGCTTATATGATATGGGACAATTTACAGAAAAATCCAGAAATGCATCTGGATGCAATTGCAATATGCCATCTCCTTAATTCACCTAGAAGAGACAATAGGGCTTTCTTGGGCCATGAGACAGACAAGTTGCCGGGTGTGAAGGACAAAAGGTCACAACCACATGACAGAGCCAAAGGGAGATGACTGTGAGGAGCAGAGCACAGTGGCGGGATGATGATGATATGATGATGATGATGATGATGATGATGATGATGATGATGATGATGATAACCCTTCTGCTTCAGCTTTGAAGGATAGATATAGCTCTGTGGTAGAGAAGTTTGGTCAGGCTGATTCTAGAAACTACCTCTTTCTGGCAGTCCAGGGTGTGGGAGAGTCCTGCAGGGATCTTCTGCACCAGCCTCATGTTGCAGAAAGAAGGTAAGATACTCTTAATAAGCAGAGGGCTGTATGCAGCATGGTTTGCAAACTGGCTTTGAAGTCATAGAGTCATAGAAGAGTCTGGGTTGGAAGGGACATTAAAGGTCATCTAGTCCAACCCCTCTGTCATGAGTGGGTTCATCTACAATTAGATCAGCTTGCTCAGAGCCCTATTCAGCCTCTGAGTAATGAAGAATGAAGGTTATGCTATATTTTCAGTATTTTCTGTTTATAAAAACATTAATTGTCCACATATTTAAAATATACTCTCTAAACTTTGAATTAATATCTAATAAATAAGATAAATACTTGTGACGTTATTGCTGAAATGCCTTCAATTTATGGAATAAAATGTTTTGGTAGCTTATTAAATTGGACTGGAATAGTGGTTTAATATATTCAAGAAGGTTGTATTGATTGTGGGGTGTTTGTCTTAGAATCAAATGGTCATAGCTTCAAAATGCAAGATGTTTCGAGTATTTTTAATGTTTCATTAATCTTTACTCTGACTACTTTGGAAATTTGAGTTTATGGATTGCTCTTTTAAGTTAAAAAGTGTTCAGAATTTAGCTTCTTGAACTAGGATTCTTTAAACAGTATTTTTCCCAAAATGCAATATGCCAGACTCTGGGTAAATGAATTGATTTCATAATGGGTAAGGCTTCTGAAAAGAACAAAATAGTATACACTAAAGTGTACCCCGGTGACATGAGAGTAGGGCTTGGATTGTAGCACTTTTATACAAACTAATTAACATCTCATCAAACTCAGCTGCTCTGTCTACAGGATTAAGGTACTTCTAAGAGTCAGTAAACTGAGTCATAACAATAAAAGATAGCTAGATATGTCCTTACATGAGTTATCTCTGAATAAATTTCAGAGTTTCTTAAAATTGCACACTGACATTTCCCAGATGCTGATCTTATGTCCTATATTTCTTCTTAAGCTGCTGTAAGATATATCTTGCAAGAGGCATGAGTTCTATGCTATGGACTGTACAGAATGCTAATTAGTTGCCATTAATTGATTTTTACTTTTGCTTGGGCTGAAACTATTCCACTTAGGGTGAAAGTATGCAGTCTTACTACTGACATTAAATAAAGAAAGGAAGAAGAGGGCTGGTTTTAATGTGACAACTTTAAAGAAAGAGTACTTTAATAGCAATTAGACTTCAATGACTATACAACCGCTCTTCTCTCCTGCCCTACCCCTGGGAACACTTAATGCCCTGTAGGAAGAGAATCTTGGCTGGTCTGGTAGTTTGAGGTAGCTTTGAAAGAACTACCTCATTAAGGTAGTTTGAAAGAGCTTTAAGGCTATATTTACAGCACCTTATAATCCCACAGTACTGTCAGATCAATGTAAAACAGGGCACTGGGAACTACAGTGCCAAAACTGTGCTTCTTGTGGGTAGTTTGTGGACCATTGTCCCAGTTTTTATAGAAGGAAAACTGGGATGCAGAAAAGTGATTTTATACCCTAGCTCAAGGCAGACTCTGAAGAAAATGTCAAATGGCTACACAGGAGTCTAGGGTGGTATTTCATAAGTCATACTGGTTTTTCAGCAAAAGTTGAGCTCTCCCTGTTGAAGTGCAATCCGCACCCAGATCTAAGCCCTTAAGGATGTTTCCCTACCAGTATGGAGTACTTGAGAAACCAAGTATATCTCAAGAAAAAGGGATTTTTTTGCTACTGTTCTACTAGTAGTTTTTATCATCTTGAGCATGTCTTTTTTTCAGTTTCCCCAAATGCACGTGTTGCTCTGATTACATACATTATTTTTGCAAGTGCCTTGAAAGAAGGGATGCCTTATTCATTGTCAAAGCCTCAGGCATGGGAAAAACTGAAGCTGTCCAAGGCTGACTGTATTAAAGATAAATGCGAACACATCTAAGTCTGTTTCATAAACTCTTTTCTGAACAGGAAAAATAGAAGGGGTTTCTGTGGTTCTAGATTTGTGGAATATTTGTTCCTACAGCCAGGAAAGCCAGCTATAAAAGTAGTACACAGAAGGAGAAATGCAGGCACATGGGAGAACACATGAGCTGGGTATGGGTTAAAGCGTAACACAATTAGTTCAACACGTTTTTCTGGGAATATGATTATATTAATATCAAAGATTAGACATAATCACTCACACTTAGTGGCTTGTTCATGGATGTGTTATCATGCTGATAAGCAATGTGTGCTTGTAAAGTACAGGGTGGAATTCTGACATGACTCTCAGATCTGCGGAATGAATTTCTTGCAGAATGGCATGACTACTATAAAACATTTGTAAAGAGAAACATATACATAAATACATAAACAGACACACTTTTTATCCCAGAGAAAGAAATGATGACTAAGGAGAAATCTCGCTACAAATTCTTTGTTGCTTGGAACTTCTGATGTTGGAGTAAAGTTTTCTTTTCAGAAAAACACATGAAAAATTATTTATCCCCACATAAATCTTTATCTTGATTGACATCAGGACCATGCACTGCCATATTTTAGAATAGATGCTCAGCCAACTTGAACTGTCATAGTACCACTTAAGCCAATAGCTTTATGAGAGTAAAGCTGTACTGAGATTCTCTACACATCTGCAGGATCAAAAAAGTCAGATTATTAATCACAACTTGAAAACTTGCAAGACTATATTGCAGGAAAAATAGTTTGAAACAGCTTGGCTTACTGGCAAGATGAAGCAGAAGAAACTGATCATACTGGAAGGTGTTTGCAGGTAATTTCACAATATAATGAGCCAGGAAAAAAAGGCTAGAGCTATTCAGAGTTTCATGTTCAGAGGTGACATGTTTCAGAGCAGTGTAGTTATATTTCTTCTTTCTATCACTGTAGCATAACCTCAGCCAGCACATTGTGTTCAGTCTGGAACACATAACTGCCAGATAGATCCTGATGAATTTGGGCCTGTTTTCAAATGAAAACCAAAAATTATTAGAGAACTGAAGACATTTCTAACAAGTTGTTTGCCAGATGTATCATCTAGCAAGGGGAAATTTTGCCAGGTTCAAGTTGGGCAGGTATAAATCTGAAGGACTCAAAGCAAACAGTGTTAAGAGTGAGCTAAAACGAAGAGTAGATGGACAGGTCAGGAGTAGAAAGAAAGCCTAATAAGACACATAAACAAGACAAAGCACTGAAGTCTAATTCCATGCAATTATTCAGGCTTCCAAATCTCACTGATTCAGTTGGATATTTTTTATCTAAATACCTTAATGGTTTCTCAGCAAGACTTGCCAACCAACAGTTGATGCATTTGTGTATCAGAGCTGTAGCATGGGTTAACATGCTACAGCCCATGAAGGTTGACAGCGTGCTGTCATGGTTCAATCCAGGAGCAGGTTGTGGCAATGTAAAAAATCAAAACCAGCAGGGCAGGTGGTAGGATTGGTGATCAGCAGCTTGTTTCTTGTCACTGATGGCATTGTCCTCCTCTGGTATGGTGTTGTGTTCCTAGTTCAGTATGATCAAACGCAGGCTTTTTCTCAATTGCGAGTTGAATATGTCCCTCTGTGAATGAATCTGGATCAAATGATCCTGAAAAGGACCTTGTGACAAAAAAATTGCAAATTATGCCCAGTGCATAGCAAACAACTCTGGATCAGAGGTTGTCAACAAGAATTGCACATATGCTCAGAAGGGGCTCAGTGTTGAAGACTCAGTCGAAAGTAGTTAATTTAACATCTACACCTGGTTTGATTAAAGTTTCCTGAAAAGAAGCTGGTGTTGAATTTTGCATTTGTGTGACACATTCAGAATGCGGTTTGCTCTTTAGACCCATAGAATCCCTTAATTATAGGATATACTGGGTTGGAATGGTCACACAAGGATCATTGAATCCAACTCCTGACTTTTCCCAGGACAACCCCAAAAATCAAGACCTATGCCTGAGAGCATTGTCTAAATGCTTCTTGAACTCTGTCAGGCTGGTGCTGTGACCGGTTCCCTGGGAAGCCTGTTCAATGCCCACACACCCTCTGGGTGAAGAACCTTTTCCTAAGATCCAGCTAAAACCTCCCTTGACACAACTTCAGTCCATTCCCTTGGATCCTGCCACAGGTCACCACAGAGAAAAGGTCAGTGTCTGTCCCCCCTCTTCCCCTAATGAGGAAGCTGTAGAATGTGGTGTCTAGTCTTCTCTTTTACTGGCTAAACAACAAGCCAAGTGAGCTGACCTGCTTTGTTTATAGCCTCCCCTGTAGACCCTTCAGCATCTTGATGACGCTCCTTTGGATGCTCTCTAAGAGCTTTAAATCTTCCTTGTGCTGTGGCACCCAACATTACCCGCAGGACTCGAGGTGAGGCTGCCCCAGTGCAGAGCAGTGCAGTGCAGTCCTGTCACTTGGACTGGCCAGATGCTCCTCACAATGCTCTTAGGTTGTGGAGCACTGACACATCACAGATGTAACATTTCTGTTGGCATTGGAAGATCACTAAGCAGAACTATTTGTGACACTGATTTAGTTGACTGACAATGTTACTTAGGGCAGTTTTCAACAGCCCTGGCTGTTAAAGGTATATGTTAGTAAGGAAACAGCAAAACTTGGATACTGACTGAGGTGATTAGGATCTACTAAGAGGATCAGACCTGATACTTTACAGAAGAGATGATAGGCAGTTCTTTCTAGGTTCTCATTTCTACACCTTATTGACTTGAAATTTATTTATAGTCTGGTAACAGCCAGGCAGGGAACATCCTGCTTTCCAGCAGAAGCTCTGAAGAATTTCAGTGACAATGGGATGACATTAAGTTATGAATTCCTCATTTTCTTCCTGTTGGCTTGCTTACTAGTTGTCTTCTGACTGGTGTTGACAGTTCCTTTAGCAAACCTTTTGGAAATACAACACCAAATTATTTGTCTCAGTTTTTATCACAGGTGTTGATGCTGCTTACCGCATCACCCACCATTAGATGTTTTGTTTCTTTGCTGCCAGGTGAGAGATTGTAGAAATGGACATTTGAGGACATTATAGTGCCTTTATCTAGGTGTCTTGTCCTTGTTTATTCTTCCAAATATTTTTCTTCTGCTATTTTCTTCATTCCCACTGATCAATGTGATACAGTATTGGAAATAAGGGAGAGGAAGGATGCAGATAAAAAGGTATTTGTTAGTGTAATTTAAACCAAAGGTTGGTATCTAGGAAGTAGCTATATTGAAAAGATTTTTTCCATTAAAAAAAATGTGGGGTGGTGTGTTGTGAACCAAACAGAAACCATGAGATGGGCACATAGTGTAATTCCAGATAGCGTATTTTATACAGTGCCTTCCCTCTACCTTTATTTTTTGTCATTCGACTTGAGCAGGCACTTAAAAAGGTTATAACATCCACAATGCAAAACCACAATCATGCAGTTTTTGCATGTGTAAGCTTTTCATGGGGCCTTGAAATAACTTCATGCAAGAAAGATAAAACACACTATGGAATGAGTTACATGATAAAATGGAAAACAGGCATTTGGTGTAGGGGTGAATGGAGTTGAGGTTACAGTGAAATACAGCATGCACTTTCCAGAAGGAATGGCTTTAAAATAAAAAGAGAGGATGGAAATATTATGTTTTCCTCTGCGGTAATATAGTTTGGTTTGAAGATTCTGGGTAATTTGGTAGACTGTAAATTATGTGTGGTTTTAAGATCAGTCAAATACATGTTTCTAGAAGGATATCTTTCTCATTGTGCTGTTTATGTTACCAGTATTGCAGGAAAAAAAGGCAACCAAGACATTAAAATATTGGTCAGCTGCATTTTAAAGTTATCTGCCACTTTATTAATGAATAAAAGAGTCATGGATCTCCTCTTTGTCACCAAAACCAAATTACTCCATTTTAGTCCTTCATCTTCTTCACTGCATTAGCTGTGCAAGCCTAAAGCAAACAAATGTCTCCTGGACTCAGGACCCCATAGATCTCATTTATTTTGTGAAGCCCCTGAAGGAACACCAAGCTGAGGGCACTAGGCATGCTGCAGGGGTCCTTCAGGCTGTTTTTTCTTACCTTCAAAGGTTGTCAGAGTTGCATGCAGCAGAATCCTGCCAATGTGAGTGAAGAGAGCCGTGGCTTTGTGCTGCAAAGGGAGAGGCAGATGGCCGCAGGATAAACCTGTGAAGATTTTCACACCACAATTGATTTGTGTTTAGAAAGTCTCTAAACAAGTGGAGGGTGCTTGTGTCCTTACAAAGGAGTGTCACTTGTCTTTTCTAGAAGGAAGAAGAAGTGCAGAGAGGGGTCTAGAAGAACTCACTGTGGATGCAGGCTCAAGTGTTCATTCTGCAGACTCACTTCTCAGGGATGAAAACAAAATTGTGAGTAAAAAAGCTTCGGCAGAGGTATAATATAAAGACAGTGCTGAGAAATTGCTGCTCAGTTGGGTGATTTACTCTATTATTTGCACAGGAACAGGCAACAAACCATCATGAACCAAACTTTCAGAAAAACAGATTACAGTAAATTGTTCTTTATAAGGATGGGACTAATATTCCCCATATGTTTGATTTATACACCTGTAACTGAAACTTTATTAAAGGAAATATTGATGAAAAAGGAGGAAGAATTCTTCCAGAGTGTCAGCCAAAGCATTTATGTTAGAGGGCTCTCCAGGGAATGGAGAGGCTTTGCACAGTATGATAGAAAAGTTCATGCCCAGAAAGTGTTTTTCAGCACTTTGCTGCTCTCAGCAACTTGTACAGGGCACTGCAAAGAAAATTTGTGTTTTGCCTGTTCCCTATCCAAACTCTGTCCCGTCTTTTTTTTTGACTCACTGTTGGAGAAAACTGGGCAGCTCTCGCCTTCCTTAGAGCTTCTCTGTCTGGGTGGCACCCACCATGCCTCTTCATTGAAACTGAGCCTGCAGGCAGATCCTCAGCACAGTAAATGCTGTTGAGCTTAGGCTGCTGGGATCATCCTGCCAGTCAGCCTCAGCAACTGCTTTAGGGTCAGTTCATAAATCCTGCCAATATATGACATTCCTCTGGTCCATCTAAACTTTGTTTCCATTCCTGCTGTTCTGATGAGAATTTGGCTTGGGATCTATAGGGAACATATTCTCTACAAATGGGAGAAAATACTCTTATTTGAATATATATCATAACTGAATAATCAAAATTCAGAAAACAATCCTACTAATCACAGTGATATTGATGCTTAGGGTTCATGATAATACAGAAAAGCCTCAAACACTGAGGATATATGTAAGAAATAGCCTTTAACTAATACCTGTCCCAGAGAAGGGGTTGAGGGTGCGCAAGGACTTGGGGCGAGGGGGGACAGAGCTGAGACAGCAGATCCCAAATGATCCCAGAGATATTCAATAACATAAGGCCTCATACTCAGCAAGAAGCTAGGGTGGTGGCTGGCCAGGGACCACTGTTTGGGAGTGATTTATTTCAGTTAATACCTTCTTCTTGGCTCAACCCATGAGTTTACTTGCTTTTACCCTTCCAATTTTGTTCCCTTTATCCCACTAGGGGACAGGGAATAAGCAAAAAGCTGTGTGGTGCTGAGTTGCTGGCTGGGGTTAAGCCACAACTTGAGCTTCTGCACTGTAAGTACTTTGACTTGAGAGCTGAAGCTATATTACTCTTTGGTGTAATGATCTGTCTGTCATGGATCACAGTCAACCATTACACTTTTGAAGTGAAAAATGAAGTGCAATTGAAAAGATTTGTTTTTCCTTCCAACTCATTTGTACCTCTCTTATTCAGATTATAGAATTTCAATAGCGAGCTGGGAAATATGTTCCTACTGCTACAGTGTCACACTGAAATAGTGTTCTCTCAATAAGTTTATTTGCTAACTATTGAGTGGTGTGGGGGTTTTTTGTTAAATCAGAATTGGAGCAGTGACTGTCTCCTGCAATATCATAGATATGGCTGAAATTTAGAAGGAGCCCCATGTAAAATTAATTCTTAGGGATGATGAAACACCTTTCATGTCACAACCTAGCTGTGGGAAGCATTGATATATGCAAACATGTGGAAGGTGCAACACAAATGTTATAGGAAACTTTAAAAGGAAAGAGGCAAAGCAGGGAAGGAAATATAAATTAATTTTCTTTTCAATGGAAAACAAAAGAAACATGGTATCCCATTGTGAGTAATGTACTACCCACCAGTGGCTCTCATGGGCTTCTTTACAGGTTTTGCCATTTCAAACACGTGTCAAGAATTGAAACCTGGCTCCAAATGGAGGCACCTCATTTTGGGGGCTTCAGTACGCTTCTGCAGTGTTTGACACATCCCTGCATGGATGGTGGATGCCCTGTGGGACATGCTACCTTGAATATCAAAGACCATGAATGATATCTCAAAGCCTTCAAGAGAGAGAAAGCAGGGGTCCTGATCATCTCCTACAGCAGGTTGTTCTTCATTGCCTTAGTCCCTGCCTTCGCCATCTGCAAAGGACTTTCCAGAGACCAGAGACAATGGCTAAAGGAAAATTCAACAGATGTGCCAGGAATTACCTTCTACATCTTCCTCCAGTTTTTTTCTACTACTCAGCTTGCCAAATAGCAAAGCAACACTAAAGAGATGTTATAGTATTGAAAATATAGCTTCTGATATAATAAGATTTTAATAACACCATTTATTAAAACGTAGACCAGACTGTGAGAGAATAATCAATATAGATCCAATAGTTTATCTTGATTAGCAGTGGCTAGCAAGTCTTAGAAATTATTTACAAACTTCTTTTTCAAAAACATACATTTTTTCTTTTTGTTTTGTTTTTTCTTGGCATTGATAAGAATATTCTCAGCTGAGTAGAAATTGATGTAATAAATGACTATACACAGTATGCTGTCAAATGCACAATGTAACAAGCTGCAGAAAATAGAGGACATTCTTCTTTCACCTTTAGTAATTTTAGGAGTTTCTTGTAACTATAACAGACTAGATTTTCAGGGAGAAATAAGGTTTTCATTTTCATGGTGCCTCTTTAATTTCTAGAGGTAAGATTTTAATATTTTTTTCCCTGCATTTGTTTTAAATATAGAGCATTTAATGATAGCTCAAAAAATTGTATTTGCCTTTACATGATTTATTTATATAGGAATTATTTGATAAGTTACACAAAAAAGACAGCTAATACTTTTATTACCCATATTAAGTATGCTCAGACTGTACTGAGCAATTCATAAAATATACAATATATCTTACATGACTGCAGTAATTCACAAAGCCATTGCGAGTTTCCCAGAAATGTAATGGCATGGGAAAAACCAGAATGTCTTGAGCAAACTCCACAAACAAAATGCTCAGACTGATGAGTTTAAATATGAGGAATGCTTAAATTCAGAGAGACAACATGATGGAATAGCTTGTTAAGCATGCTTAAAGCAGCTTTTACTTTCTTGTTTTGGTACATTTTTATATGTCTGGTTTCCTTCAGCAATAAAACATGTGCTTCTCATACTGTTGATGAGATTCTACTGATAGAGAGAAGCAGGGACAAATTCGACTACTTTTGTAAGCTGAGTCTTCTCCCAGTTTGAAGAGGAAAATATTCTGTTTTAAACTGAACTTGTGCTGTTGATATGGTACAAAATCCAAACTTGAGAACCGGGCTCTTGGGCTCTGATCCCCCACACAACAGAACACTTGCATTTGATATTCATTTCCATGGGAAGTATTGGTATGCAGAACTTCACAGAATCACAGAAGAGTTGGGTTGGAAGTGACCTCTGCAGATAAACAATCCAATCCTGATCC
This sequence comes from Fringilla coelebs, assembly GCF_963513975.1. Lineage (NCBI taxonomy): Eukaryota > Metazoa > Chordata > Aves > Passeriformes > Fringillidae > Fringilla > Fringilla coelebs. Next base: position 78,860,820 of record NC_140029.1, on the reverse strand, counting down.
TCAGGCAGTCACCTAGAGCAGGTGACACAGGAACCTGTCCACACAGATCCTGACTGTCCCCAGAGAGGGAGACCCCATCACCTCCCTGGGCAGCCTGATCCAGTGCTCTGCCACCCTCAGTGTAAGTAAGTTCTTCCTCATGTGGAGGTGAAACTTCTCCTGTTTTAGTTTATGGCCACGACTCCTCATCCTGTCACTGGGCACCACCGAAAAGAGCCTGGCACCGTCCCCCTGGCACCCGCCTCGGAGATATTTATACGCATGGATGAGATCCCCTCTGTCTTCTCTGGGCCTAGCTCCCTCTGTCTCCCTCGTAAGAGGTGCTCCAGACTCCTCATAATTTTTGTTGATCTCTGCTGGAGCCTCTCCAGGAGCTCCTTGTCTCTCATGTGCTGAGTAGCCCAGCATGGACACAGCATTCCAGATGTGCCTCACTAGAGCCAAGAACAGGGAAAGGATCGCCTCCCTTGTCCTGCTGGCTACACTCTTCTCAATGCCCTCCAGGATACCACTGGCATTCCTGGCTGCAAGGGCACACTCACAGCTCCAGGAGGTCAGCCCCCAGTCTATGCTGCTACTTGGGCTTATTCCTCTCCAGGGGCAGGACCCTACTTGTTTCTCTCTGCCAACTTTCCAGCCAGTCAAGGTCCCACTGAATGGCAGCACAGCCTTCAGGAGTACCAGCCATTCCCCTCAATTTAGAGTCATCAGCAAACTTGCTGAAGCTTTGTCTCATCCCTTCATCCAGGGATATTCTTATTTCTAACAGTTATTTCTCATCATTCAACGTAATCCGTTATTTCTCATCATTCAACGTAATCCCCAGGGCGGTCAGTGTGGTCATATTCATTTTGGAACTTCCTGGGATGTTTTTCCTTGTGCAGAACTTAATTAGTTCTTGCAGCCTGCCCATTTGCTATTTTTAGGTCAGAGAAAAGCATACACACCCCTACTGCCTGCAAATCATTAATGCTAAAGTGTGGCACCAATCTTTGTACTGTATAAGCAATCTCTGCTCTTCCATTGTGAAAGGAAAGTCACTTCCCATGAAAATGTGAGTTTCCAGCTGCACTGAGAATTATTATTGTTGCAGAAGATGCACTGCTGAAGAAGAGCTCCTGTCTCCTTCACTCTTAGCTCTGAGCTAAGTTACTGAGTCTTCTGAAGTTGGCTTCCATTTTGAAATGCATTTTATTGTCTTTCATGTTCACACACGGAGGAGATAAAAGGGCTTTTTCTGATAGGAAGGCAGCATAAGTGTGAGAGTTCCATAACAAGTAGCCATCACTGAGCAATTAGAGATCCTGCATTTTTTCTCAAGTCCTGAGTTCTGAATACTGAGATCTCAATACTGATTCTGATAATCTGGGAACTGGGTAAAATCAATCAAGGGAGCTAGAGAAGCTGACTTTGAAACAGATATTTCTTCTCTTACTGCATTGCTACTTAACACAGCCAGTCAAATAGCAGGACTCTGTAGATGAACTGCAGATAGATGGTAGAGGACTGGGTAATTTGAAGAGTGTAAATGTTTCTGTTGTTCTTGTCTTGGGAGCACAAAACTGCCCATAACCTTGAGGGAATGGTTATGGTTGGCATATCTGTCATAGAGCAGAGCATCCAAAACATTAAGGTCAAGATAACAGGAAAACATCACAACCCAGCTAGCCTCACAGTTGATAGATTGTCTAATTATCTCAGTCCTAGAATGAATAAAAACCAGAACCATTCCCAGGAGATCTTTCATAGGAGCTACACTGACAAAGGTTTAGTCATGTATGGCAACACTAGCAAAGATCTAATAAGATTAGTGTGTTAAAAAAAAAACAAACAACAAAACTCTAATGACTACAAAGCCTCTTTGCTCTGTCCTTAGAAACACTGAAACACTGTGCATTTGTCAGGTACTTAGGAATAGAAGAAGATGATGGAAGTCTTTATGTACTGCCACCTTTGGTAACTTGTCAAATATGAAGAAAAATGGCTGGTGCCTTTGACATTTGTTTCACACGAGTATACAGAATCTGGGCTGGACTGATTACATTCATGACTCAAAAATAAAAAATGGGATGCTGGAATTAAACTGCCTAATTTAGGCAGCAGAGATTATGGTGAATTGATGCCATCCAGTCAGGAGGTTTCTCAATCAATCACGCAGAAAGTAAAGAGATGAATTAAAAACAATCCAGTGCCCACTAACTGTTAGAATGGAAAGTAGCATTAAGTATGCAACTGCCACTGTGGCTTCATTAAGGAGAAGAACATTTTCTCCAAATCCTGACTCAGGTTGAACCTGAAAATAATGTTTGGAGATAGATTATTCCTTTTAATTTTCTCCTTTGCAGACAGTGACAAAAATGAAAGTGAAAGGAAATAATTTCTCCCAACCAGTCTGTCAAAGGTATTTTCCTTGGGGACCATGATACTTAGGGCTGCAGTTGCACTGCTCTAATTTATACCAGAGTTAGGACACCTGAATTTGGAAAATTTTTAAGATATTGATAGTGTTATGAGGGACATTTTTAATTTACCACTTCATGTGCTGAGAGGAGAGAAGGGACAGAAATCCTGTCCTCATTTTTTTTGTTAACACATTTTTGTTTTAAATGGTAATGGGCTATGGGCTGGACATGTAGGATCCACAGGTCAAGTGTAGCCTTCTGATTCTCCCAAGGAAAAGAAAAAATACAATCTCTGCAGAGGTCTCTGAAATTTGTGACTGTTTCTAGGAATGGCATTTCTTGTATCAGGGGATATAAATGGCAACTAAAACTCATTGCTCCCTACCTTCTAGGAGAATTTGTGCATGGGATTCTATATTCACCTGGATCCAGAACAGTTTGTAAAAGGACCTGTGGAGAAGATATAATTACAGAACTCTGCAAAGGACAGGAAAGAGCTGTAGAAAGAGAAAAAAAATGTATGGAGATTTTAGGCTAGGAAATTAGTGAAGAGGTTTTATGATAAATTCTGAGGCAAGGGAGAATTCTTTCCTGTAGGAAATGAAAAAATACCCATTCAGACTTCTTGCAAATCAAAGGGAAAAAAAAACAAGAGAAAAAGAGCTATTACTAGTATGATGGCATTGGAGTTGATATAAGCACTAATAGCTTGAGTACTGTATCACAGGAGGACAGGATTGCTTAGGATCATGCTGATAAAATAATGTATTGGACTACAGAATTGTGGGACAAAGCATGATTTGTTATGGTGAGGGTTAATTTTGTTTTGTGTGTTTTAGAGGTGCAGTGACAGAACTGTGTTCAGGTTCCTTTAGACTTGTGTTGACTTGGGCCATTTACAGTCGATTGAGCTGTAAGGCTGTCCCTGGTCATTTGGGCAAAAAAGGAGAAAAAAAGACAATCTAAGAGTTGTTGTCTTTATTACATTCTGGCACTGGTTATGCTGAGAGCTGCCTTACCTTTGGCAGCTCTATGTGCACCTAACCTTATCTTTGACCTCACTTTTCCTGGGAGACAGCCCTTTACTGCCTGAAGCAATGGAATCATAACAGTCTCCCCAAGCAGAGGACCTCTAAAGAAAGGTGAAGAGGGGGTGGAGGCTGACAATTAGTCAGGGTCTTTTGACAGGGGGGAACTGGCAAATTCTAAATGTCATCTGTCACAGCACAGAAACACCTGTAGGGTGAACTGGGATGATAATCCTACAAAAAAACAATCTCAGTTATTCTCTCCATGTTTTCCATAAATATGTAGAGCAGTCACAGGTGGTCTGTGGAGGGCAGGGCTTATTGATATAATTCTAATAAACATAGTTTGCTATTAACTTTTAGCAAGGTCCTCAGTACCTTAGGTTGTAAGGGAGACCAAGGCAGGAAGCATTACTGGACTTGTAGCTCCTTGCAGTTCACAAGGTGATGCTGATGCAATGATACTCTAAGTATCCCCTTCCCCTCCTCAGTAAATCACAAAATGTTCATTTGGACCTTAACTATGAAGGTCCACTAATCAATCCTAATTAACCCTGATTTATTATGCATGCACATTTAAATTATGAAGATAAGTATAAACCCCATGTGGATACACAAACAGGTATGTGATATCTACAAACATAATCTTGTTTATTGCAAAGTGAGCTAAGCTGCAATAAGACTTTATGTGCTGGTTTGTTGTATCTGTTTTGTTGTATGTGTTTTGTTTTCTTATTATGGGTGAGGAAGAAAATGCAGGTTATTTCTGTGCTGAAATAGCTGCAACCATCAAGACTTCCACTGTGGACAATTTCTGATAGCAAAGAGCTTTCTTTTGTCAGCACTCATGGCAATTTTTTCTTCCCAGGAGGAAGGTGGCAACATCCATAACATTGGGGAGAAAAAAAAGCCAGAAAAGTGCATCTAAAGCTATATATACATCCATCTATACACCTATCTCTGCTTTTACCCCTTGTGATCTGCCAGAAAACACCAGGTGCAGATGGTATGTTTGGAGTAGGAGATGGAGATGGAGTTGGAGATGTATCCAAATCTCTGTAGTAAGTCATCCTGTGAACTCAGCACTGCAAGCAAGTTTGGCACATTCCCATTTGTCACCTGGGAGTAAATAATGCTTTTATAGGTCTGTCTTTCAACACACAAACATTGCTCCTGAGGCACCATGAGAGATGCAAAGGGAGATTTGTTCCAGGTTCCTGTCTTGTTCCTGTGTCTGTTGCCTTGAGTTAACTATCAATTTACTGGAGTAAAAGCTGCTAAGAAAAGTGACCTAGTAAAACACACAGTAGATGGCTTACACACACACTCTGTGCTGAACAAGTGAAATAAAAGAGACTTATTTTTCATAGATAGCTGTGCTTCCTTGGAGGTCGTGCTGCAGTTGGCAAAGAGGTGTTTATGGAAAGAGTGCACTGCTGGGATTAGATATGCAGGTGGCAAATGGCCTGTGTTTACTTGGAAGCATTTTCTGCTGTATGGAATTACTATAGCCTTGAGCTAGACACTTGGTAAATATCTGTCCTTTCCAGATGACCTGGCATCATAAGCAGAGTCTCATTTTAGGGGCTAAAAGTCTTCCCTTTCCTTTAGGGGATGTTCCTAATGTGTTCCCAGAAGAGGTTTGTCTCTCTTGGTGTAAGCATCAAGTGGACAATGTTTGGCAGTCTCCCTGGAGATCTTGTCCTGTATTCATCAAGCCTGACGTGATCACTTTCTTTCTTGACCCCATCTAAGAAGTGTCTGGAAATGATGTCATTCTTACTACCAAATGTAGATATCTTAGGTATCTTTGCTAGAGCCTCTGGGAATGAAAACCCTGAAAGTGCAAAGCAGCAAATGGCTGTAAATAAATATAGGCAGTATCAATAAATATAGGCAGACAAATATTCAATTGTTAAACATGGCAAACTGGTACAATCCTCAAAGTCTGGTAGCCTACATTACAAGTCTGTATTTGCCTTGCATTTTTCTTCACTGCCTCCTCCACTTTTTAGTGTATGAGGACCACTCTGGTGAAATTCTACCTTCTTCTATCAGGAAAGATAATCTTGTGCATGTGAGATTTTCCTAGGGCTTCTGAGTGATTCCTTGGAGTTGCTTTCAGAGTTCTTTATATTCCCATCTCCTAATGAGAGATCATTTTTCACAGAAAAAAAGTCTTCTACTTTGTCTAGTGTGCTTCTAAATGAACAAACCAGGAATCTTTTAAACTGACAGGCAGAGAAGTATTTTCCATCTGTGTTAACCATGTGTCACTGCTCTGGAGTCTCAGCTTCCTTCTTCTTGCCCAAATTCTATTTGTTTTCAAAGAAAACAGAGCTTTCTGAAGTTTATGTCAACAAATGTGTGTACACATATGCATAAGGACTTGTAAGTGTGCAAATTGCTGTCAATTATTACTTTTTTTTTTAAGATGTGGTGTTTGCTGGTTGTCCATAGCAGTGAGAGGGAAAAGCTCTTTACACTTAAACTCAGTCATTTGCAGTGACTGCAACTATGGTTTCAGTATTTCATGCTACTCATTTTAGATTTACATCAGGGGTGAAGCTGGCAGACAAATGAGGGTGTAATGGATTAGACATCAGAGAAAATTGAAAAATACAAATAATGTTAGGTATTTTATGTGGAGTTTTTCTCCTTTATATAGCTATTACCATTTTGAAGCCATTTGTTTTGTAATTGTGAGCTATCTCTTCAACTTTGCCAACATTAAAATTAAAAGTTGGATAATTTTTAAATACTTGACCTGGTTTAAGACTATTTCCACTATTCTGAATAAATCTTCAGATAATCAGAGATTCCAGATGAAGCAGAAAAACATGCAGTACTTTTCTGGACAGGGAAAATGTTATGATCCAGCTTCACAATTTTCTAAATGTTTTATGGCAGACAGAAAATGTAGCTATCTCTGACTGACTCATAAAGTAGGTACAAGTAATATATACCAGGCTGTGCATTCGTCAGTCAATGCTTTTAAACATAAAAGTTGTGGATTTTTTCTGTATTTCTTTACATTCTTTGGGGTATCAGTTAATTAGGTTGACTCTGCTGTGAAACTGCATCGATTTCAGAGGTGCTTTATACTAAACTCAGTAGCTTTGGGGAGACTCTTTGAAAAGGACACATTACCAGAGGAATAAAAATCAATACAGTGCAGATTTAACCAGCTCTAGGAGTGCAGGCTTGGGCATGGAGGATGTCAAAAGGACAGAAGAGTCTGAAGCTCTCCCAAGGGGGGACTGGTGAAAGGTGCTCTCTAATGAAGAAATGCTTCAGCTGCTGGACTATTTTCAGGAACACTGGGAAAGAGAAATCATTAAGCTGTCTTAGAGTTTTCTTAGACTTCTGATTTTTTTTTTTTTTCTCTCTCCTTGGTAAGATCTTTGCCTGCACTGCAGTCCCTGGCAGTCTTTAGAACTGGAGAAAAACAGCACTCTTTCATGTTGACGAAGAAAAGGCAGAAAGGATAAAGGCTTTTTTATCCATTTTCTTTATGATGAATGAAGATGGCTAAAAATTATACTTCGAATTTTTACTGTTTTGATTTTCTGCATTAGAAATGCATTTGAAATTTATGCTTACTTTTTTAAAGGCTGTTGGAATGATTGAAAACCAGACATAAAAAAGTATGTAGGCGATTAACATCTGTTTGACTGGAACAGTTGGTAGAAAAACTTTCTTTGTTAAATGTTCACCAATCCTATCTTTTTAAATGTGGCTAAGAAAAATGATCTTATATTGAATTTTTGAAGCATGTAAAAAAATAAGACATAAACTAAAAAAAGTCCTGTAAGTAGCCACTGACAGCAGAGAAACCCAAAGAATGGACAATATATGACTTGATATTTTCAAGGGAAAAGAACACCAAAATGAAGATTATTTCAAGCCTTATTTCAATTGCTTTTTATACATTATAAAGCAACATGAAGGAACCCAAGCATATTTTTCTTATCTTTGCTGGTTATGTTTCAAAACTGTTTTTAAACTGGCAGTCAGTGAAGAGGTAAGTAGTTAGAATAATATGTCATTATGCAGTTAGTGTTATAGCAAGGAAGTAATTTTGTGTCTCACAAGTGTGCAGATAAGGAAAAAATCTTTTCAGGGAATGTTTTTTTATTAAAAATAATAATCCTCTGATATAATTAGAGCTGTACTTGCTGGTTAAAAACATGATTAGGAATCCACTCTCTCATTTTGCTGTGCTCTTGATTGAGTTGTACTGCTCACATTTGTTGATAAAGTCTCTCCTCTTGCTATGCAATGACACAGGATCTCATTCTGCTTCAGACATTTTCCTACTTGGACACTGTGACACACAACAGGCCTCTTAAATAATGTCAGTGCTTTCTATGAGGTCAGTGAAGAGTGTTATTCACAACCCTCCTTACGCTGGGCAGTGGAACAATGCGTCACATTACATGTATAGTCATATATTTTTGAGAGCTTAGTGGGATTTTTATCCTGATTATTAAACTGTCCTGGCTGCTGAAAGATTCTCCTGAGAAAGGATCAACACCTCTTGTTTAGATAATGGCAGTAGGTCACTTACTGAGAGCAACTACACAGGCATGGGGAGGAGGTATGCTGAGAGGTCTTTACTCCCCTGTCTAACACTGCAGCTGTACAGTTCCTTGCCCTGTGATGCAGCTGTCACCCTGTCCAGCTTCCATCCCCTCCTTCCTCCCACTTCCCACAGGGATTTTTTCCTTTCTTTCTGATTTTATGGACACTGTGATCACTGAGTAGAACACCTATTGCCTTTTGTCTTCCATATTAATTTTATTTTAAGACACAGTCACAGAATAGCTATCGAACAGGTCCATACTTCAGTGCCATTCCTTTTGAGCATCATTCCTAAATTATGAAAGCTGCTGCTTAAACATCATTGCTCACAAGAGTTTCCATTGCATTTTGAACAAAGAAATCATCAGTGAGGCTCTTGCTAGCACCATATCTTTGAGAATGGTGTCAGTAACGTTGGCCATAGCATATGACACTCTTGTGTTTCTGTAAAGGTAGAAGGCATCCAAGCTGTGCTGGGGCAGACATGCAGTGGTCTCCTGTCTGCAGCAAGAGGCAGCTTCTCCATGTGCTGCTGTCCTTTCAGCATGTGTGATCTGCTGGAGCTGAGATCTAACATGCTGTGGAGTTGTTCATGGAAAAAAACCCTCTTTTTTCTTAGTCAAAGAACTGTATTTACTCTGGGATAAAGCTGCCACCTCCAAAACTGGAGAGGAAGGATTCTGCACCCTGGGCACTTGGAAGCGGATGTGCACTTAAGAATTCAACTTCCAAAGAGTCCTTTCTGAGATTTAGTCTTCCTAAGATGTGCCAAATTGCAAAGTATAGACATACTTTTACCTTCCTTCAAAGTATTCCTGTTACAATTTCCTATAGCAGAATTCCAGGAAAGGAAAAATTTTTTCCTGTCTGTTGTTCTTGATCCTTTCCTCTTTCCAATTACTTGTCAACAGGCTGATACAGGAGAAAAAATTGTCACAGCATAAAATCATGTGAATGGCCTTGCTTCTTTGGAATAAAGCTTTATTTAGCTCAGTAGACTGCCTTTAATGGCTGTATGGGGAAAAACAAAAACTAGGCAAGCATTCTTTACCTTATATGTTCCCAGACTCCAGGTATTCTCCCCTGCCAGGATTCCCTGAGCCTGTTGAGTTTGACCAACTAGCACTCAAAAGATCAAGTGCACCTCCAAGTTTTTCATTCATGACATACTTTGGCAAGGAATTCCACCAATCAGTTCTACCACGTTGCATGAAGGAAGTCTTTATCTTCACTTTTATCTGTCTTTGACTAACTTCATCTTAATACCACTAGTCCTTGTGCTGCATGAGACAGTGAGGGTCCAGTACTGGTTTGGCCTTCTGGAAGCTCTTTGAATTTTGAAAACCTCAGCTGTATCTCTTTTCAGGATGTTTTTTTTGCCAGCTGAAGAGTTCAGCTTGTCCTTGGAAGTGATTCTGTACCTTGAATTTCTTTGGAGCCCTCACCTGAGCATTTTCAAGTGCTAGCACATATTGTTTGTAAGTTTTTCAGCCATGGGAACCAAAAGTAACAAGGTGTGGGTGTTAGCTGGCAGGACATTTTGGCTTTTGTTCTCTGTTCCTTTTCTTATAATTTCTACTCTTCCTGAACTGCCTTCAGTGCTAAACTGATGTTTCCATAGCATTGTGGATCACAAGCCCTGCCCTAACTCACCTTTCCTGACTTACTGTAGGTCTTTAGTCTGAAATGACCCCTACAAAAACTAGGTGTGGAAGCTCTGTACACCATTGGCCTGTATGTGTATCTGCTGCTCCATGATCCTGTCAATATGCTTGGATAGATATAGGGCAAAGTCTCTCACCTTATGTCTGCTTTATACCTTCCCCCACAGAAACTCTGAGGCTAAATAAATGCTTATTTTCTTATCAAGTTCTCAGGCACTAAGCAGGCAGAGGACTTTCTGCAGTGTGTGTGGAAGTGGACTCAAGGCCAGAGAAAAGGATGCAGGAAGATGCTGGGTCATGGAGATAGGCAGTGTGGGCTGTCATGGAGAAAATCAGTCTGGAGGGGAGGACATTGCCCACCACACCCTGTGCACAGCACTGCAGAAAGCAGCCTTACACTCGCTCTCTCACAAAGAAGCTGTAGAAGTCCCAAGCCATAAACTGTTCTATGCTGGGAAAGAATTGTGGCAAATTATCAGTCTACAGCTACCCTGTTCTTACATCCTTCTGTAGCTATCTATTTTGTAGCCCCATTAGAGACATTCTTCTGTTTATGTTTCTTGGCTGCAACAGAGCAGTATGTGTCCTCACTAAACCATCTCCATTTTGTTGTCCCTGTAATAGGGGGAGAGATATGCGCATTTTCTTGCCAGCTTTCTCCTCTGGCTGTCTCAGATCTGTGTGACTGTATTGTAAGAGCAGCTTTTTCATGGTCTGTTGCTTGTGCTTTGGTTCTAATTATAAATAAGAAATAGAGCAGAATCCATGATTGCTCTTTCTTTTCTAAGTGACTTGCTAATTTCCAAACTTCAGAAGAAGTCAGTTTTCTGTTGAAGTTTGAGTCCCCTTGTTCATTTCAAATTTTCTGTATGTTGTAAATACAATGCCAGCCAGGTGTCAGGTGCAACTGCTCTGTGAGCTCCTTTTGATTGCTACTGCATGCCTGTATATATGGGAGCTAACTCCTGTGTCCTTGCACTGTCTGCTGTACCCACTTTATTTGAGACTGGAAATATTTTAGCAGCAGGCAACAGAAATTTTTTATGGACATTTCAGAGAAGTCATAACTCAACCCCCCTAAAATATTTTCTTTTCTCCATAGTGCAATAAAACATCCTCCTTTTTATATAGCTGGAATACCATTGAATTCAGGTAGAAACTTTTCTTACATTTCTTTGGCTCTTTAAGGAGGTTAGAAGTAAAGTAAGTAACTGAAAAAAAAAGAAGTAAGTAACTGAATCAAATTCCACAAAACATAAGTGATATACAGGAGGCATGAAATGCAGAGATAACTGATCCACATTTTAAGACTGTATCTCTAAAGACTGGCAAAATAATTTGCATCAAGTCCCAAGACAATGTATTGGAGGAAACCCACACCGACTGCTAAACTGTAAATGTTTGAATCACATCCTGCTGCTCACGGAAGTTTTAGGTTGCTTTGATAATGTTATGTAGGATTTTTGTGGTTGGTTTGGTTTATTGTTTGGTTGGGGTTTTTTTCCTTCTTTTTTTTTTTTTTCCAAATGCAGAAGAATGTGATTAACAGCATGTTTAATTTCACCAACACATAAACTTGGACATATTTCCATAGACTTGCTCTGTAGCTAACTGCTGTTAACAACTGTCACTAATTAGTGGAAATGGGATACTCAGGAGCAATATGCACCATGTTCATTTTTGTCTGTCACACATCTTGCATTAAATCCCCAAATCCTCAAATGTAGCTGCGACACTTTGGGAGGAGAGGAAGATTTTGACCCCAGGAAGAGCAATGCGTGAGTTTTGCACAGCCTACAGGGAATCCAGTTGTGGCAAAAAGAAAGCCTCATTAAAAAATGCATAATTTTTTTGTTTAACTAACTTGGTGTCTGGTCTAAGACAGAGATCACCAAGCTGATCATGCCCTTAGGGAGGGTAGTGGTGGTTGCCATGTGGCTGCTGCTGAGACTGGAGTGCTGAACCCTGCCTGGTTGTGCAGCACGGAGCTGCATTGGCTCTGCAGACAAGAATCAGCTGGAGCATGCACCAGTTCTTTGGGGGCATTTGGTGGGATTTCAGCACAGTTGTGTCCTGTCTGCTATTTATAGACCGCTGGTTTTACTTGTGCCTCTGTAATCTCGAAGGATGGTGTAGGAAAGGCACTTCAGAAAGGCTAAGGGAGTGTTATCCCTTGTCTGGAGGTACAGCCTACTTACCTGGAGTAAAGAACACCACCACCAATTTTTTGTAATGCAATGTTTAGATCCTTTGAAGACATGGGCTTTATGAAAAGTGACACAGCCCACCAGAAGATCAACAACTATAGAGTCTAAAAAAGAAAAAAAAAAAGTGGAAAGTAAGGACTGAGTATTCTACCTAAGTTTTGTCTAGAACCACAGCTGATCCTAGCACAAAAGGTTTCTTTGTCAGCTTCTAGTAATTTTCTAAGGGCAGATAAACCTTTTGTTTCCATGGTTATGAGAAACTAAGGGAAAAATAAATGGAACAAATATAAAAAAAAATACATATATTCTCTAAAAGCAAAACAGCTCATCCCCATATATTTTTTCTTTCTTACTCCTCTGTAGTACTTCTGTTTTCCAAGATAAATGTGCTGCACAAGCACACAACTAGCACAGCCTAGTTTGAAGTCTTTTCAGCAGAAAAACAAAAAGTGAACTGCCAAGGGAAATGTTTTTTTCTCAAACTTGAGGGGAGCCTTTCCAGTTAAGATTTGTATGTTACTAACTGTGACTCACACTAAAAAGCCTGTCAAAGATAATAAATCAACAGGAAAAAAGTATGGTCAAGGAAAAAGTAAAGTCATAAAAAAAGAATTAATTTCAAAGCTCACCTGCTAGTGGCTGGTACAACAGAAAGCCTCTTTCCTGTTACAGCTCAGCCTGCTGATCTGAAAGTTGAACCTGCAGAAACAGGTACCTATAAAAAAAAAAATTGTCATTAAAAAAAATAAGTAACGAACAAAAATCCCCAAGCAGTGACACAGCAGCTGCCCAAAGTCAGCACACATATTGTCAGAGGAAATCAAAAAGGAGACAGGAAGGGCAAAGTAATTATGCAATCAGTTCTTTTGTTTCACAGTGCTGGTGTTCCAGTGGTGTTCTCAGATCCTAGGAAGATCTTATCTGAAGATCAAATTTTGTAAAAGTATTTTGGTCCTAATTGCCAGAAAAAGATAAAATAACACACATATGGTCTTCCTATTGTCCTTTTCAATATGCTACCAAGAATTTAGAAAATAATATTTAAAAATCTGTTAAGGTTGTTTATGGGTGTTGTTTTTTCTTTTTTTCCCAAACATTAATTTATAGAATAGATATATAGAATATTTATAGAATAGATATTTCTATATAATTTATAGAAAACAAAAGCAACCTAAACTTGACAAAATATTTACCTGATTTTGGGGTTAGAGATGCAAGAGGAAGGCTGCCTCTTTTCACTAAGGTAAGAATATATTGAAATACTGGCAGATCAGGATGAGTCTGTATTTTAGATGTCTGCCTGACAACAGTCATTAGCAATTCATAAGGAAATACTTCATTAAGCAAATAACATATAAATTATGGGGTAATTTAAAAATGCTTCCAACTCATTAGAATAGACTGATTAAAAAGCAGATTTCTTTCATAACATCCTCTCTTAATCCATGATGACATTGAGCCTGAGTTTCATTCTGTTCCCTTGAAGTCCAAATATGTGGGAACTTTGCACAGTCTTTCCTCCAGCTTATAAACCAGACCCTAGGTCCAGAGATGCTACTTCTACTTTTAGATGTCATTGAGGTAGGCTGTTAAATGGAATAAATCCTTACACAAGCAGACATGCTGCTCTGGAAGTGGACTACCTGTATGGATAGGCTTCAGCTCCTGAAAGAAGCTACAGGAGACTTTCTGGCTCTTTGTAGTTATCATAGAAAAGCTGAGCCAAGAAACTGCTCCTTCCTCAACCCTCCTTCATTCTATTGAGAATCTGCAATGTTTGTTTTCCTTTTCACTTGAAATGAGAGCTTCAGCTTGTTGGGATAGTCTCCAAATAGTGTTCTTTGGATACAGAAGAGCTGCCAGAGAGATCAGCAGTAACCAAATGTGAAGAGTTCCTGGATGCAGATTTTGGTAAAGTTCAGAAAATGAACTCTGAGCCTGCTCTCCAGGCTGCATAGAATGTGTCTCCATGAAATGCACAGCTGTAGTATGGTCCACATCATTCAAAGTGGGTATTTCTAGAAGGGTGCTAGGGGCTCATACCTGATTTTCATTTGCGGGGAAATGGGAGTGCAATTTTACCTTATTTCTGCCAGAGAATTGCCTGATAGGAAGTCAAGATAGACTTGAACCCCTCATGGACCTGAGCTAGGATTTTGGAAGCAGTCTTGGGCCAAAGAGGTACACACAGACACACACATAATCTATTTTGACTTCGCTGGGGCTGAGATTTTTGTTAGCTTTGCCAAGGAAATCTAGAAATTATGTTGAATTGGGTTCATGTAACAAGCCTTTGGCAACTAGGGGCTGCATAGGTGGCCTCTGTGGGAAAAGGCCAGGGGCTGCCTCGTGCCAGACACATCCAGCTCCAGCTGGCTCTGCAATGGACTGCTGCAAGGACACAGCTGAGCCCATCAACAAAGCTGAAAGCCCCTCTCTGCAAATGCCTTTGTGAAAGAGCAGAGCACACCGTAGAGCCAGAGGAAGAAGGGAAAAAAATGAAACAGTGAGAAATATCGGAAGGAACACCAAGCTGAGAGGATGAAAAGGATGTTCGTGATGGAACGAAGATCACTCCACAAAGGACCCATACATAAGCCCACACTGGAGCAGATACTTCCCCCAGTTGTACTACAACCCATGCTGGTGTGTGGAAACTGAGAAAAAAAGAGCAACAGAGAGAAAATGCTGTGTCTTGACCCTGACCACCTGCACCTCCTGTTGAGGCTGTTGAATATAACCTGTGACAGCTGTAGGGGGGGTGGAGAGGTGTCTGCAGTAAAAGAGCACGGGAAGGAGGAAAAGTGTTTCCCAAGTGTCTACATATTTGTTTTTCTTTTTCGCTATTTAACAATACCCAAACTGGTACCAAATTATTTAGATTGTTAACAAATTAAGTTCTCCAAGTCTGAGTCTGTTTTGCTGGTAATAGAAACTGTTGAATTATCTTTCCATTGTTATCTGAACCTACTTGTCTTGCTCCTGCTCTTCCTATTTTCTTCCCTCATCCTGATGGGGTGAGGTGGGGGAATGTGTGAGTAGCTGTGCAGGTGCTTGACTGTGAGCTGAGGCTATACCACCACAAACATATCCCTTGTATCTTTATCTATTTCCCAACGTTATATGACTTTCCATTCGAAAATAAAAGGATGCAGTGATGATAAACTGATCAACAATATCTGTAATTAGAGTTCTCTCATTAATGTGTAAGCAGCAAATTCCCAGCTTTTCAGTGGACATCTCTTGATAGCATGGCACTCTGTCACTAATGACTTGATGAAGTAATCTGCCATGTACAATTCACAAATAAAATTGTGTTGAAATGATGAATAACGGCCATGCAGAAGGATACAATTATCCCTCTCCGTGCCAATCTATGGATATGACTACCTTATAGAACTAAAATAATTTTTAATGCAAAATTTCATATTATGTTATAATTTTAAGAATTTGGCTGACAAAAAAATTAATATACTTTTCTCTACAATTTACAAAACAGTGGACTTCTGGGGATGAAAGTGAAAAGATGCTGATGGAGTCTGGGGATGCAGAATAAGGAAACACGTGGTTAAAGAAAAGAATATTGAATTAGAATTAAAGTCAAAAAATGCTTAAAGATAGTTGTGAAACACTTCACCAACATCTTCCTAAGCATCTAGGCCTCCATCCAACAAAAGTCAGAACCGTCTGCTTGGTTTCTGTCAAAAGTTATATCACTGAAAGCAGTGCATAAGTCAGCCAATGAGGTTAAGCATGTGCTTAAGTGTTTTACTTGAGAGGTTTGGGAGTCTTTTCAGATATGGAATGGAATTGCGTCACTGAAACCCTGTAGAACATAAGGCTGAGGATTGCCTGCTAGGTTGAAAGCTGGGCTTATTCATGTGGTTGGAATGGTATTGCCTTGGCAACATTCAGGAATGTATTTGACACAAACCGCTGTATAGAAGTAATTTCCTAGCTGAACACAGGTGTGTCTGAATTTCAGAGCTGAGTTCTGAAGCTTTTTCTCCATGGATGGCCATGAAGTACATTTAGCCATGTAATGATTCCAAGCAGCTTTCTAACTGCTGCACTTTGCAAGTCAGATTATACCTGATCTGAAAAAGTAAAAAGCCATTGTTTTACTTCAGGTCATTAGAGCTCTAATTGGCCATTACCTAACCAGAAACGTATATCCATTATTACTGTTATAAATCTTTCCTCTATTTTTCCTCCTCTTTTTAACCAACTGAAAAAAGAGAAAATCTAGCTAGAACTGGATATCTACTTCAGATTTTTTTGCATTTCTAAATGACTTGGGGCCCAGTCTGGAGATGGGTTTTCCTTGAGTACTTAGAGTGTTACTTATGTTTAGGTTTGGAATGTTTGCATCAGGACAGTTGAGTTATATTCAGGAAAGGATTTGGAGTAGATATTCAATTTTCTGTATGTGGTTGTGAGCAGTCAGCCATTAAAGATGGTGTGATAGCCAAAGCCAAAACCCTGAATCTGGAAACATTTTGATTTTATCATCCTGTTAAAGAACGAGGGTGTATGTTAGAAAGATGGATGCCAATAAAAACAATGAATCCCTGGCAAGAGAACTATTTGAAAATAGTTTCCTTGGAAACTGCTTTATACTTTATACATGCTATCTTTGAGAGAACAACTTTTTCTTATCAAAACACATGTGGCAGAAAATACCTGTTTGTATTTTCTCCCTCTTTCAGGGAGAAAGTTTCCAAGAAATTGATAAATTCAGAATATTTTCCCTTTCTTCAGACCTGTGTCTTCCAGTACAATTATTTTCTGTCCCAAAAGGAAATGCAAGAAAGTTTATGTATGTCAGTTCTGCAGCTTAGCTCATGGTACTGATGGGAGTTAACATTTAAAGACTGAGAACTGGTTTACTCTCTCTGAAAGTTCTTCCTGAGAAGGAAATGCCACAGAACTTGTTTCTAGGGCTTGATAGAGTCTTTTGTAACTAAAACAATTATTGATATTGTTAATTGTTAAAAATTTTTATTATTAAGCATTATTTATCATTAATAGTTATTAATATATCTTTATTAATTATTAATTATATGATTAATAATTCTAAAATTACAAATAAGTGTTAAAATTTTGTCCCAAAGATTAATACAAGTTTTATTTTCTGATTGTGACAACTGAAAATCAACTGATTTCCTCAAGCTTGCTCACAGATTTCCTTTGAGTTCCAGGAAATATATGGAAGCAGTTTAGTGAATTGTGAAACCTGAAAAACAAAGAAATCTTTCCAGAGAAAATGGAGGCAGAAAAATATTCTGCCTTAAAAGGGTACTTTTCTTTTATGCAGAGTCATTTGAACGAACTATAATATTTATGAAGATTTGAACATGTATTTGCTTTAGAAGTCAGGCATGCAACATTATTACGGCCTCAAATTTTTACAGTAAATATAGTTTTAAGTCAGAAATTACATTATAGCTGCTGCCCTACCTGCTGGTACCTGTGCAAGAGTGAAGGATTTGTGAACTATGAAGAAGCGTGAATTCAAGAAATGACCTCCAGTGAAAGCTCCTGCAGATTCCTAAAATAGAAGTCAGTTCTAATATTATGGTGGGATCCTAGTCAGCTTCCAAAGTTTTGGGATGGTTATAGTCTGTGTACTTCTAGAGTGTAGTATCAGACTCTGAACAATCTTCATCATATTTATCATAATTATACTTGGTTTTTTACCAAGCAGAAAACTTAGAAGTTTAAAATTTTATGGTGGGATTCATCATACCGACTTTTAGCTAGCTAAACACAAAATATTTTTTCTGAGATGTCTGTACTGTTTCCACAGTAAAGGATGTGTGTCATGCCTCTCTAGAGGATACTTCCCAGCACCTTGCAGTGGTTGTATAGAGCAACCCTGATAAGTCCCTCTCAGACATTCCTCTTTCTTTCCTTTGATGGTGATTGGAGGCTTGATGACTCAGTTGGACTAGATAAGAGTTTGAGACCTGAAATATTTATTCCTCAAGACAGGGTCCACAGAATAGGGTGATGGCCGTGACCTGTCACACTCTGTAGCAGAGATCCTGTTTTATAAAAATAAATCATTCCAAAAGAAAGGCGAAGCAAAACAAAACAAAATCAATAGGACACTTCTCTTTGATGTACCCAGAAATTATTTTTTGCTATAGAAGCCAAATCTTCACTATTAAAATATGCGTCTTGAAAAACAGTTCTGTTTTGGTTTAGTGACTTTATCTGGTCTCAGAAATTGTAAGCTCTTTTCCATTGCCTATTCACAATAATTCATGATAATTTCATTATTGAAATTCTACTGGGTGTCTAAAAAAGGGAAAGCTTCCAACTGAGAGAAAATTAAGCTAGTCAATACATGTAAACCAAATTATATTTACTGCATTTGAAACAGGTGGTGGTTTTTATTCTGAGTCTTTTTGTCCAGTGAACTTCTGGACAAAAAGCATAAAATATTATAGCCAATTGTAATTATTGAAATACAGGTGCATTGCAGTCTTTACTGGAAGTAAAACTAAAAACCTGCTTTCTAATGTGTCAGTGAGATAGCATCTCTGATCTTGCTGAGAAATAGAACTGGCATTATGTGATTTAATTGGCCTTTATAAGTAATTTCTGCCCAGATTTCTGGTGATCACTTTTCTATATTTTTTGTTTCCTTAGTGCTATTTCATATATAAAGAAAAAAAAAAAGAAAAGAAAAAAAAAAGAAAATAAAAACAAAAGGAAAAACAGCAGCTTGGTGCAACTCTGAGTCATGTCATGTAGATACAAAACACTGCTTGGTAGCCTACTGTTATTGTCTAAAATTCAGAGAAACTTGCTAGTGCTGGAAAAATTGATTATGCAAATACCAGTGACTCATGCTGACCTGTCTTTTCTTTGGTTTTACAGCTTTGCAGCTTCTTGCTTTGCCTTGGTAAAGATAATCAATTAGTTCAGTCTGGATTATAGGGTTTTAACACAAGCATTTTCACTAGGTGTGAAGTCTGTGGACTTAACTATAAACTTTATATTGGTTATAGGGAGAGTTGTACAAAACTGGATTTGGCAGAGTGAGTCCAGTCACAGATTCTGTCATGAAAAAGTGCTCTTTTTGGTTTTGCTTCTCTGAAGATCTGTATTTTCTAGTGGTATAAGTTGCTATTAATTGCCTTTGTATGCTTTGTTAATCTAGATATGGCTCATTAGAGTCACAATCCTGTATCTACTGGAGTAATTTGAAGACTTTTGTGTTAAGGTCTTCAGGAACAGAATCAAGCCTTAACTAAAAGACTGTGGTCTCTCAATTAATTTTATGAATGATCCTTGATAAAAATGTACTTCTAGTTCCAATTTGTTTTAATGGTAAAAAGACTATTTATCTGTTTATGTTATTCTTTTATTTATTTTTATTTTTAGGGCTTTTCCTACCTGAATGTTGGCACCATGCAGCAATGCCTGAATTACAGCCTTCAGTTTAACCAAGAAGCCTCAGCCCCTTTGCAGTCACTGGGGAGGGGAAAGCACCCTCACAAAGAAATTAGCATCTTAGGTTCAAAGGACTGTCTAGAGATGCTCTCTCTTCACTGACCTTAAGGTGAGCATGCATTCCTAAAAAATTGGGATTTGAATTGCACATGATTATTTGGAATGTTGCCAGAGCCATAATGTGACTGTGAAGATTGGTGTGAATGCTTCTCTGTACCAATTTAGAAAGAACCATATAAGATTTTATGCCCTACTGCTGCAACTTAAGGAAGCCACAGAAGTCCCAGCCTCTACTATTTGGCATCTCTAATTTCTTTAACTTCAGTAAGGATAAATGGGAGTATCGGGGTAGTGCTTATTCTCTTTTGTTCTCAGAAACATTCAGATTTAACATCCTTTGCATGATAATTTAGAAAAACATTTGTGTACATATTCCTTTCTGTTCCTTTGACTTCAGCCTGACACAGGACTATCTTGGGATTAAATGTTTAAGTATGCTTCTGAATATGGTCCATACTTCTTTTATGCCTTTAGGTGGAGTTAAAAAGCTTGAAGAATGATGTTAGTCACAAATAATCAAGAACTAAGATCTTTTCTGAAATACATTCTTAGAATGAAGTGAAAGCCTTAAAATGTAAGAATGAAAAAAGGAAGGCAATGAACTTCAGTAATTAGACCCTGGTGGGTGTTTCTGCACTGCCTAATTTTTTCCTGCTGTCCTGTTAGTTACTGAACTGTTTATGCAAATTGGGAGTGCTCCAGCCAGGGAATGTGAGAAGAGCTCCCTTTATAGCTTGGAGATTAAGGCACTCATCTGAGCTGTAGGTAATCCTTTTTGAAGTTCCTGCTGTCAGCAAGAGTTCTCTGCATACCGTCCTCATTTTGACCATAAATTTCATCTTTGTTGTTTTCCTTTTCCTAAGGGAATTTTTAGAGGGGCAATAAAATAATAGTTTTGTTGGCTGCCATTGTGTATTGGAAAAAATATAAGGAAATCCCAAATCTTGATATAAAAACATATAATCAAGACAAGCAACTGAACTGACTTGATGATGTAAACTTTCTGTAATATTCTGGAAACTGGTCTTCCCTAGATATAGTGCTCTCATTTCCCCGAGTAGTGGGAGTGTTAAATCCCCCTAGCCTTCAGCATACCAGTTGAAAAAAAGACAAGAAAAAAATTTGTAACAATTGGTAAATGTCTTGTACAGCTGCATTATTGCCTGTAACATTGTGAAAGCAACAAACTCACATCCAGGATAAATATCCAGATAGATAAGCCCATAGAGTGCACCCTCCAAAAAGGATTTAAACTCATCATTGATAATGAGAAAGGTGTCTAAATACCTTAAAGGGACTATTGAAATTTATGTAGTTTTACACTTTAAAAATTCAGAAACCTCCAAAGCAGTATGAAAATAACAGATCTGGAGGTTAAAAAATGCATAGAAATCTGCAGTATAATTCTCTGTCAGCTAAGATTTCTTTTCAGAGAAAACTCAAATTTTAAAAAAAGCCAAATTAAGGAAAGTAACAATTTCATTTGAGAATATAAGCAAAATCAACACAAGAAAAAAAAATAGGCATGAGGAAAAGAAAATGTTAGAGGCTTAAATGTCAGCTTCTGCTCTGTCAGCTCCTGATCATAGTTCAAGATTCAGATAGCAAGAAAATGTGCTTTACAGCCTGCAGTGGCTGAGAATTTTACTGTATGCTATATTTATATAGGCTGCAACAATTTGATTTGAATTTGTTTCCACGGAGATGTTTCTTTGTCATTTTATTGCTACTTGGTTACTTATTTCGAAACTTAGTGTTTTAACCAGTATCTCCATCCTGAGAGATAACAAAAGGTCTGGCCTCTCTCCACTGAGGAACTTTTAAATATGTTTCAGTGTTAAATGAATTTCATCCATGGTAAAAATCAAAAGCATATCTAACTTCAGTTTGATGTTCTGCCACCTTCTTTAACAAATACCCTTATCTCAATTTCAGTTTTTCCTCTTATGCATTTAGTATCTGGGCATCTGTCTGCATCAATGGTCTCTGTGCAGGATGGTCAGCCTATCTTGGGCCTATCCAGCATGTCACAGCTAGCAGGTCCATCTTTTTGACACTCCTTATGGATATCTAACCCCAAGTTTTGTGTGGTCAAAAGAGAGCTTTTAATTTTGTCCCAGAGTTCTTCTGTTCCATCTGTTGTTTTGACACCTCAGGACTTCATCATCATGCAGCCTATCAGTCAGTCAGTGTGTAACTTGAGCATTGGCTTCAACTCAGATGTGTAAGTTCTTCCACCTGGGATATGGCAGCATATTTCAGATTTTTCCCCCATGGCCTTCAAGCATATGACTGAAACTGTCTTCCAGGCTCTTGTGCATTAATTACAGTGGGATGCTTTTGCTGACTGAGAGATATGACCTTGCCTCAGTCATGCCGATGCTGAATTCTCCTCCCATAAAAGTTATTGCTTTGGTTTGTGTCTTGAAGCTATCATGTCTCTTTCAGTTCCCTTGATGGTTGCTCACTCTTGCTGTCTCTATCTTAAAGAAATTTTATGGCCAGACTTTTTTTTTCTATTAAATTTTTGACTCCTACCTCTGGCTGATATCTACTGTCACTGATCCACAATGTTGATTCATTAATTACAGCTAAACATTTGGTGACTATTTCCTATGCTTTCCTTTGTATTTGGGAGAAACTACCTGTAAAAATCTACAGAGCATTTTGCTCCTCTGCATCATACCTCTCCACACAAAGCATCTTTCCTATGCTGCTAAAGCTGTTTTGTTAAGGTTTCTCTTCATCATGCTTGCTGTATATTCTTACAACTTCTGTGTCTGTCTATCTATCTATCTATCTATCTATCTATCTATCTATCTATCTATCTATCTATCCATCTATCCATCTATCTATCCATCTAATCTTTCCATAGTTATCTGATTTTTAGTGCCTTTTACATGGATTATATAGTTTTTGGATAGCAACCGTCTTTGTTGTAGGATCCTAGAAATTCTATATTGCAGTAAGACGAAAACATTTATACAGAAATCGCTGTTAAAGATAAACCTAATCTAGAACACATGCTGCTATAATCAGGTTAAAAGTGGTGCTTGTCTTTACAGTGTGATTTTCTAAATCAGTGCCAGCTACTCTGCATGCCATCAAAATAAGGCCATATTTCTGAGCAAGCTGAGCTCTAAAATAACTTCTCCTACTTAAGAACAGCCAATTCAAAATAGTGTTACAGAGGAGCACATATATATGCAATTTATGTGCTGGTTTTCCTGTGAATGAAAGAAATGCTGCATTTTGTGGTGGAGAAATATAGATATTTTACAAAAGTAATTTTCAAATTGTCTTTCAAAGTGCATTTTTTATAATGGATTATAGCTTCATCTGAAAGGGGCCTACAAAGTCTTGAGACAGGAAAGGAGATACATATCAGACTCTGGATCCATATTTTCCTATCGTATTTTGCTTATGTGAAACTTAGTCAGAGTTGGTTAATTGTACATCAGCAGACTCCAGGAGATTCTATACACTCAGTATCCCAGCTGGTGGAGTGTCCTTCATTTTCTTACTCTTCTGCTCCCATCATTGCCTTCTTTCTATTAGTACACCATAATTCTCATGACCAGAACAAATGGCCGCTGTGAACAATAACTAGAGGAAATTTGTCCAAGTATTTAGAACTGGGGCTGACAGAAAACTGCTTCTAATTTATTTATTTTTTAACTTAAGTTAAATAAAATATTGATGTGACCAGTTTCACTGCCACATATGCAAACTTATATTGCAGTGTTTTCAATTAAGTTTTGGAGTTCCATAGGTATTAATGTTTTACATAAATTACACATTACATATGTTATTTTCTGTGCACCAGCATGCCTGAACCTATAGAAAATATACTGTAGGACAAGACATCTGTTCGCTACAATCTAAGGGGCTGTTCTGTGTGCCTTTCTCTGCCAAGAACCTTTCATTTAACATGTTTTTAAGTGAGTTTTGTCCTCATTACCTCTATGGATGTGTCCCCGTTTAACTTGCATCTACCATGGATCACCGATCCTTGGTTTGTATTTAGTTCACCATTTTCTCTCCTCTCACCTCCAAACAACTTGAATATATTGCCTGTTTCTGTCATGTGAATTTTCTCTTTTCCACTTCCATTGTACAGTATTTCACACAACTAACGGTGACATTTCTGACATTTCTGTGACATTGCTGACATTTCTAATGACTTCTTCCTGCCTGCATCAAAGAGCACAGTCCTGTTTTGTGGCCTGTGACCTATCAGGTACTTTAACACCCCTGATCATTACTGCTGTCTTGATTTCATCGGTTTTCTTGATTGCATTCTGTTTTGTCAGCTTTTGCAACTCCATCACCTCCAATGTCTCTTATTGTTGCTTGAAGTGACCACTGGGGTGACCTCCAATACTGTCATGTCAGTCTCCTCAGGTCCATTCGGAATGCTAATGGACAGCCTCTTTGCTATCATGTAAGACTTGAGCCTGCTGGAAAAGGGTGCAAATATCTTCTAACATCTGCTGGAACTTGAGAACAAATAAACTCAGTCATCTTCAAACCTCTTGAGAAAGAGTTGTGCCACAGTTATTACTTACATTCTCACTTTTGTTAAATCCAAATGAGATAAGGACAAGCATTCCTTTTAAGAATTCTACCTCCTTGCTGCGAGAGAAATTAAAAATTAAGATGGGATGGGAAAATTTCACTCAATTTAAACAAGAATCAGAATTCTTTTTATTTCAAGTTTTCAACACCATCACAAAACATACAAAAGATTTGTACAAGAGTGAGTGTTCCAAGCCCCCCAATAAAGCACCACAACAATGCAAAGTGAGCAACCAAAATGACAGCAGCTACTTAATTCCCTTCTACTTGTAATACACTTGCAATGAGTTACCATCTTGTAGAATGTACCCGCCCTGGGATACAGGGTTTTTGTGCTTATGTGACATCCAGGACAGCTGGGTTATAACTAGAATAGTGACTTTTTGTGCAATATACTTTTAGAGCAATAATATCTGCTTCTCTTCTTTGTGTTATCCTGTCCAGATCTTCCATATTAAACTTTTCTCCACCCAATGGTTTCCTTTTTACCTAGAGTTTACTCTTCCTCGTATCTACCAAGCATCTCATGCACCTTTTGTCACATCTGTTCTGAAAGAACAGTCACTATCTTAGACCTCCTTAAAGAAGGTCTACCAAATTAGAATGAATGTATCAGGCTGCTGCTTCCATACACAAGGATCTTTCAAATACTGCTAGGGTCTTGCTCATAACAGGCATGTCTCACCTGGTACCCCAGAGACTGGGAGAGTGATTGAGATGACTTCTGCTGCTTTACTGATTCCTGCTGACCTCTCCTTCCACGATGCGACATAGTCTGGCTGGTGGGGAGACACTGACAGCCAAAACTGCATGCTGACAGCGAGCCCTTTGGAAACTATCATTAAGTTGCACTTCTGTGAACAGTCCTTCAGTGTAGAAATCTGTTTTCTACCATCAGTGAACTTTATGGAACGTCTTCTGTAAAGTGTAGTCATTCTTTTTACTCCTAGGAAAGGAAGGATGCAAAAAAGGAGTGCACATATTTTCAGTGGTGTCCGTCTGATATTTTTAAAATCTCTTTTCATGTGCACACGATTTAGACATGTTTTAGACAATTTTCAGGGATTCTGACTACAGGGCTGCTCAGCTGAAAAGGAGTTATACAAATGTCTAGGAGCCAGACTGTTTTTGTCGCTTGCCAATATTTGAAAACTGGAGGCTGCTTTCAAAATTTTGCAATTAGGTCACTTGTCCCAAGAAGCCCAGAGTAACACTGTCTCTGTAATCCTGGTCCAGCACTCTCATTTCAGCTCTCCCATCTCCTTCACGGCAGCCTGGCTTTTTGTTTCATCTTTTTTTAAGCAAGAAAGTGCAATAATAAAATGTGGTGTTGCTATTACTGTTTTATGTATATGCAAGGTTACTACACTGACCTCTTAGAGGAGAAAACTCCCTAAGTGCTTTATACAGACCCATACATATTCAACACAGCACATACTCATGAAGGAAATAGATTAAATAATGCTTTAGAAAGCTAAGGTATTATGCATATAAATACATTCTGTTTATGTCTTCCATGCTGACCTCTGGCAAATAAATATTCAGCATCACCTTTTCTCAGAGGTGTTCCTGTCATGAGAGAGGGACAAATGCTTTCGTGTCTGCCAGTTACAGGGGGTCTTCATGGGGCTTCACTGATGGTTCTGAACAAAGAGGGCAAGCGCTGGTGCCGTGTCTGTCTTCCTCAATCAATAAAGACAGTTAGTGACATGAAGCAGAAATCCAGCCTGCACAAAAAAAACTACAGGGGACCATGTGAGGTTGCTTGGAACTAATGCTGATCACTGGATAATTCAGAAATTATGATGAAAAGCTCATGACATGCCTGAAAGAAAAATGAATCAAAGATAAGAGCTGGAAGAAACCGACTATGTCACCTCGTCTACATCCAGCTGTCAGGGGAAGACTTTTTCCTGCAGAAACACAGTGAAATCACATTTGAAAACTTCCAGCCTGGATAAAAAGTGGGGGGTTTGTTTTGTTTTGTGGGGATTTTTGGTTGTCATTAGTTTGTTGTTGTTGTTGTTTATTTTTTTCTTTGCTTGTTTGTTTTTGGGTATTATTTTTAAGGAAGATTGCCAAAATGTGCAGTTTGTGAAACATACAGATTTAGCCTTACCCTCATGAATAAAAAATTGCCACACTGTACATTTTAACCATTTTTCTAAATCAAGATGATATATCTTTCCTTTTTTTTTTTATGTTCTTCACCTTTTAAGTGTTTATTGTATGGTTTTATGTAAGAATTTTGAAAAAGCCAAATATGATATCTAGTTTAACTCAGGAATTTCCATGCAGAATTTAAGGTATGTTGTACTATTTATTGTACAGATAAAGAAACTTTTATGCTTGGTACAATATAAATAGTGACAGTGATGGACTGATGAAAGGAAAGCTGCAATTTGTACTTGACAGGGAAAAAAAAATCCTGCTTCAAGTGTTATTGCTGGACAACAATTTCACAAAACTCTTAGTTCTTTACTCATAAAAATGTTTACCAAGTCATCCTTCTGTCTCCAGCTTCCTAGTCACATGCATGAAGACCAGCATCCTATCATCTCTCCACTTTATTCCTATGGTCTTTTCTCTCCAGGAAAAGCTCATATAAACTGCTACAAACTCAGCTAAAGTGCCTCGGATGTTTTTCCTTAATCTGTGGTTGCATGAATTAACAAATTCCAGTTTTCTGAGGATTACAGGAGTGTGGCTTTTCCATACAGTGTTAATGGTGTTTAGGCTTTTGCATGTAGCTCTTCTGTATTTTTGCTCATCCAGTTAAGATGGGAAATTAGCAGCTGCCAATCTAATAAATTGCCACATTCTGCAGGTTGCAAGGCATTGGAATTGTAGTTATGCTAGAAAAATTAACAAAGGACTTTCATGTTGGTGGCTATTTCTCAAATGAATCAAGTCAGGTGATTCAGAGTCATGGATCCATGACCAAAAGAGTCTTTGTACATATTTAACTTGTATTTGAGCATTATTTAAAGTCTTTGCTAGATAAAGATCAAACTGGATTTTTACCTTCATATGTTTATTTTACAAGTTTACTGCTCTGGGACAGAAGTAATATGGATTTCCTACTTTTCAATTAGAAATAAAAGCCACAAATCTGAAATTTGTCCATGAAGAGGATTTTCAGAATTTTCTTAGTTTATGGACTAGACAGGTAAAGATAATTTCAGAGATCTGGCAGATAGCAAATATAGTTTTACAAAAAATTGGGAAAATTCAATTGCTTCCTCTATGTACAAGCACTAATGCAAAAAGTTCCACCGAAACAAAATCTCCGTACTTTTTTTTCAACCAACTCAGCATTAGTAATTTTTTTTTCTCTGACTAACTTGTTATTTTCTGCCTCAACTCCAGCCAGTTGTAATGGGTACTGTTTACATCAGTGGGACAGGTGAAGTATGAGGTTTTGGTCTTTGCTTCATTCATTTCTAAACCAGCGCTTTAAAATAAAGCTTGATTAATTGGAGGCAGTTCAGGGAAGAGCAGCAAAAATGATC
Organism: Fringilla coelebs; assembly: GCF_963513975.1. Taxonomy (NCBI): domain Eukaryota; kingdom Metazoa; phylum Chordata; class Aves; order Passeriformes; family Fringillidae; genus Fringilla; species Fringilla coelebs. The sequence continues at coordinate 78,833,321 of NC_140029.1, read as the reverse complement.
GAGGTAGTCAGGAGGGATTGACTTATGAAGAAAGATCTAAGTAACTAAATGAGTTTGTCTTGGCAGAGGAGATAGGATGACACACCACAACAATGACACCATGCAGGTGAGAGAAATTTTGTAGTGCAGCAGGCAGAGTGGTAACTAGGAGTAATGGGATGGAGTTGCAAGAGTAATTCTTTTCACTGAATCTTTGTGCAAATATCCTGACAGGGAGATGTATTGGACTGTGGAATTGTGTCCCAAGGGGTGAAGTGGAAGTGCTGCCACTTGAGTCATTTGATGCTAGAGATAACAAAATACTCACAAGAAAGGGGACTACCTGGTTTTGCACTCCTCCATCACCAAGGTCTCTATCTCTATAATGCGCTGCAGAGGGCTGACCCTGCCTGGGGGCCTGGTACCCACCAAAGCCATTCTATCATGACCCTGGTCAGCTGAACAGAGGACACAAAATGTCATGAAAGGCTTGTGGTTTAAGGGTTACTGTCATGGGTAAAGCAGGCTTGATTCTATATTAAAAATTAAATCAGATTTGGATGAGAAATCTAAACTAAACCTCAAAAACTCTTTTGCCCCACCCTTCCATTCTTCCTGGGCTCAGCTTCACTGCCAGTTAGGAGCCAGGTTAGGGGCTCCAGAGGCAGGATCTGGAGCACTGCCTCTAGAGTGCCAGTGACTGTGGAGCAGGGCATTAACAGACCAGAGCAAGGCCCATCTGCCCCTATCCCCAAAAACATGCACCCAAAATGTCTGGAGACATCAATCTTTCCTGTCTCTCACGGTCTGTCTTGGCTAGCGTTGGCTCTCTCAGACATGAAATTTCTAGCAGCTACTTACAGGAACCATGCCTGTGGTCCTCCCATTACCAAAATCTGTCCACGCAAACCCAATGCATTTACAATCATGAATTCACTGCAGGGGAAGCTCTGCTAGCAGAGGTAAGACAAATATTATTGTCAACAACAAAGAACACAGGAATATAACAGCTAAATTTGTTTTTTCTTTTTCTTTTGAAAATGTTTGCCTTTCCAAGTTTGGCTGTGCAAAGCTCTTCTTTACATTCACACATATAAGTGTGATTGAAAGCTGTGACAAAATGCTGATTTCAGACACACAGGGGAGGAAATATAGCAATTTTAAAACACAAACAAAAAGAAAGGTAAAGAGAGAAAGTATGACTCATGGGGAAAAGTGACAATTTGCAAACTCAGCCAGCTCAAATGTTTTAATCTTCTGCCACTTGCATCAAGATCCTGCTCCTGATGTGGCCCAAGAAAGATCTGTGTAATAATGTTTGCTTTCTCCCACACTACTCTGGCTCTTTCACACATTCCCTATTTGATAGATCAAAGTGCTCTCTCAATTGCTCTCTTTTCTCATTGCAGATTAAATGTGTTTCGTATTGTTGTGATCTGCCTGAACTGCATTTTGTAGGGGTTAAAGGGCAGTCAATACCTTTGTGAGCAGTTATTTCATCCAATGACTATGCAATTCATCCCAAATTTGACTGCTTTATCCCACAGAATCACAGGATTACAGAATTAACTAGCTTGGAAAAGACCTCCAATATCATCAAGCCCAACTCATTATTGAACACAAAATGTCAACCACAGTACTAAGTGTCACATTGAATCTTTCCTTAAATATCTCCAAGGACGTTGACTTGACCACCTCCATGGACAGCACATTCCAGTACCTAATTCCCATTCTGTGAAGAAATTATTCCTAATGTCCAACCTGAACCTCCCCTGGCACAGCTTAAAAGTATGTCCTCTTATATGTCCTCTTAAGAATATATCCTCTTGTCCTACTGCCTGGGAGAAGAGACTGACCCTGTCCTGGCTACAGCCTCCTTTCAGCAGTTGTGGAGAGCAAGAAGGTCCCCACTGAGCTGACTCCTGTTCTCCAGGCTAAACATCCCCAGCTCCCTCAGTCACTGCTCACAGGACTTGTGCTCCAGACCCTTTCTGTTCTCTGGACATACTCCAGCACCTCAGTATTATTCCTGAGCTGGGAGGCCCAGAACTGGACACGGCACTCAAGGTGCAGCCTCACCAGTGCCAAGTGCAGCAGGAGAATCACTTTGCTCATTCTTCTGGCCACACAGATACAGGCCAGGATGCCATTGGCCTTCTTGGTTGTGTGGGAACACTGCTGGGTCATGTTCAGCTGGCTGTTGACCAGCGCCTCCAGGTCCTTTTCCACTGGGACATTTCCAGCCACTGTTCCCCCATCCTGTAGAGCTACCTGGGGTTATTGTGGCCAAAAGATGAGACCCAGTGCTTGGTCTTGTTGAAGCTCACACAGCTGACTTTAGCTGACCACAGCTGACCCCAGCCCCTTGACCCAGCCTGTCCAGGTCCCTCTGCAGTCTTCCTGATCTCCAGAAGATCAACGCTCCAACCCAACTTCGTTTCATCTGTAAATTTGCTAATGGTTGACTCAATCCCCTTACCCAGATCATCAATAAAGATATTTAACAGGCCCAGGCCCAACCCTGAACCCTGGGGGGCACCACTGGTGACTGGCTGCCAACCAGACACTGCACCATTCACAACCAATCTTTGGGCCAAACCACTTAACCTGGCAAAGAGTTCGTCTGTCCGAGCTATGGGCTGCCAGCTTTTCCAGGAGGATGCCGTGAAATTCAGTGTCAAAGGCTTTGCTGAAGATCAGATAAATTGCCTCCAAAGCCTTTTGCTCATCCACCAAGTGGGTCACTTGGTCAAGAAAGATCAGGCTGGTTAGGCAAGACCTGCTGCTCCTAAAACCATGCTGGCTGGGTCAGATCCCTTGACTGACCTATACATGTCATGTGGTTGGACTCAAGATGATCTGCTCCATAACATTGTTGAGCACGAAGATCAGACTGACAGACCTGTAGGCCCCCTCAGTCCCTCTTCCAGCCCTTTTTGTGGATGGGTTTCACATGGGCCAACCTCCAGTCATCTGGGACCTCCCTGGTTAGCCAGGAATGATGATAAATGACGAAGGGCAGTTTACTGAGCTCTTCCACCAATCCCTCAGGACCCTTGGACGAATCCCCTCTGGCCCCATAGACTTATTGGCACTTAAGTGTCTCAGGAGGTCACTAACTACTTCCTCCTGGATTATGGGGGTTCATTCAGCTCCCTGGCCCTGTCTACCAGGTCAGGAGGCCACTTGTCCTGAGGACAACAGGTCTTATTCTTGAAGACTGAGGCAGTTCTGCTCCCTTGTCTATTTTGCACAAGATTTTGCTTTTCACCTGCCCCTAGCTATATTGTACATGAAAAAAGCAGGTATCAAAGCTTAAAGGATCCCATAGCAGTGGCAGGGATCTCAGCAGCCTCCCTGAATCAGGTTTTTGTTCAGGTGTGTAACCACAAATCCATAAATGTATTTGGAGCCCTGTATTCTGCTGAATTGTGTGATTTGAGTTTCCACTACATCTTTGAGGACCTGAGTCCAGGGTTGCATACAGGCTTCCTGCAATAGGTGCTTGGGTGTGTGAACACTACCACTCAAGGGAAAATGATTCAAATCAAGAACTTGGTTTTCAAAGGCTGGCAGACACTGGCTTGTTTTGCAGCTCTTGAGCCAAATGGCTGTGAAACTTGGGTCAATAATCTGTGGAAAGCAGTAAGAGTATCATCTGCCTCTCATGACTGGAGGTTGGCTAGCAATCCCCGATGACAGGTCAGTTTTTCATTACTATATTTATCATAATTGGGGAAATGAAGTTGGCATCTGAATAAAAGAAGGAGAAACTTATTTTTGCCATCTCTTCCATCAAAATTGTAGCGGGTGCATGCTACTCAAAAAAGCTTTTGAGAAGTAAAAACAGTCTTAAAATACTATGACAAATCAGTGTTTTGGTGTTTGCTTCCTGCTTCTGCACTGTTCAAAGCTATTTTACATCCAGAAAACTGAAATAGTGTCATTTGCAGCATGATTAATTAAACACATGATGTGTGAGAAGTGTAATTTTATTTTGAATGACTAGTTAGGTGAGGGATTTAGTACTAAAGGGCATCTTTTTCATATAATATCTTGACTCTCTTGCTCATATCTAGACAAAAGAAGCAAAATCAGAGAAGATGAAGGTTAATGAAGACTAAAACCAATGGGTTTTGAAATATACAATAAAGTAGAAAAATAATTTGAGCAAAAGTCATTAGGAGACACAGGGGAGGGGTAAAGGAGGGAAATTGTAGTGCTTTCACTACCGAAATAATCTGATCTTGAAAAGCCTTAAGAGAAAAATGAAAGAACTTTGTGGAAAGCAATTTAAGATGCTATTGTTTACAAAGGTCCCAAATTATTCCTAACTCCAAATTACCTTCAAGTAGGTACATATTTCTTCCTCTCCTTTACGAAGCTGCCAAAATTCAGTATTCTAGCCCGCTTCTAACCTTCCCCATGAGACGCATTCCAATCCTCCTTGGAAGTCTTTAGAGCGGCTGGACTGCTGAAATGCTTGGCACTTTCAGAAGATGATTGAACAAGAAACCTCTACAATAAGAAAGAAATAGGTGGGGGGAGGACAGCTGTGATTTTTTTTTTCATTCTTTTCCAGAAAATGTGGTGAGAATGAGGTATGGCGTTCAGGTAGAACTAGTTTATCTTCAAAAGAACAGGTCTGTGGCGCACACCTCTGAAGATGCACACTTCTTCAGACACTTTAAGGCAGAGATTAAATGTTGTGGTTGGCAAATTAACACAAACACGTTAGAAATTTGAGTAATGGGCTGTCTTATTTTGTATGCAAAAGTGGGAAGTAGAGGAAATACGTTTATGGAAAACCTGTGTAAGATCTTGAAAAACAATTTTGGAAATTAAGTCTCACTGTACTACTACATTCTCATGCAACAAGTAGAAGGTTATGCAGGTTTGAGTTAAAAATGATATAAAATCATTTTAACACAGGTGGAAGATAGAATTTTTATGGCTTGATCTCCAGCTTGAAAATCAGTCACAAAGAGATGCCCATGTCACTCATTAAAGGATATATTGCTTTCTCCAGTGCTTTTGTCTTTGATCATGGTATCTCAGAACTATCCTGGCTGCCAGGACCATCAGCCAAGTTCTAAGGTGGGAATATGGCAGTGAATTAGTTTGGAAGCAAGATTCTTTGGTTTAGATTCTGACCCAGAGAATGTAAGATTGTTTATATAAATTATAAAAGCATCAAGAGAACAGTGGGTAATTAATTCCCTACCCTTTTGTCCTCCTGCAATTCAGTCAATTGATTCCCTCTCAGAGAAAGGAATGAGCCTTGAACATGGAGCTTTACTGCCCTTGTTACTAGAATTTATTATGATTTATTGGCTCTTTGTGCTTTTTCCTTGTGGTTTTGGCTAGTATAGAGTTAAATTTCTTCATAGTAGCTCTCATGAGGCTATGTTTTGGGTTTGTGTTCAAAACAGTGCTGGGAAGGGGACACAGCTGGGACAGGTGACCACAAGGAACTAACCAGAGGAATATGCCAGGCAATATGGTGATATACTCAGCATCCAAACCTGGAGGAAGGAGGAAATGGGACTCCACTGTTTCAGCAACATATGTCTTTCCAAGCCAGAGGTCTGATGAAGCCCTGCTGTCCTGGGAATGGCCAGCCCAGGGGAAGGAGTGAATGTATTCATTTTGCTTTTTTTATGTGACTGGCTTTTCTTTACCAATTAAACTGTCTTTATCACAGACCTTGAAATTTCTCCCTCTTACTCTTCTAGTTCTCTCTCTCATCCTACTGGAGGGAAGTGAGAGGGTAGCTGCACAGGGCTGAGCTGCCAGCTGTGGGTTAAACCACAACAGTCTTCACGTTTAGGAATTCCTTCTTGGAATACTTCTTGGGGTATACAAAGTGTTATTTCTCTCCCTTATCTTCCTCACATTCCAAAATATATACAATCAGTTCAATAATTCTTGTTCTCTTTTATTTAATTGTGAGCAGTTCTGGAGATCAGTCCCTTGCTTATTAGAATGACTGAATCCATGTTTCAGCTTAAAGCAGGTGATTAATTCATATAGCATATTTTCTCTAGGAATTTCTATATCGGTCATGTCCTCAGGAGGCAAAGTTGAAGGACATAGACCATCTGATGGCACCTGAAGATATTGGGCCATCTGGAAGCAGTTCCTAATTCAGGAGCCTCTGAGAAGTGCTCTGAAATGAGCAGGATAATTCTGGTATAAGAAAAAGTACTTTATGGCAACTTTTCTAGGCTTATTCTTGTGCAACATGCACAAGTAATGCTATTCTATTACTTTCTAGAAGTTTTCTTCTAGTAATTTCTTAGAAAATTAACCAAGAATCATTTAAAATGAAAGTTATCCTCCCTTCAAGCTGTTAAAAAGTGATATGGGAATACAACAATGTTATGGACGCTTTAAGTTTTCATTAAAAAGTTGAAGTTCCCACTGCCTCCAGCCAAAATTCTTAACAAAATTAAAGCAGCACAATTCATACTGCTATAGTAAAGGCTGCTTTTGTATCAGTTTCCTATCTGTTGCTGTAAATATTTATTCTGAGTTGAAACTTGGTTAAAAGTCCATCCTGTTGCCCTTAGAATGATTATTTTTTGTATTTTTGTCTGACAGGTTTCTTTTGGAAGCAAATACTATACCAATATACAACACTGGCTGTAAAAGCATTGCCTGCTTCTGCTAGTATAGAGTTAAACATAAGGCATAACATCTATTTCTTTATTTTGCGAAAAGGGAGGGAAATTCTCCTGTATTAACTTATCAGGGAGACTTATTTGAAGTGGAATTTGTCTCACACAACAGCAGCTGTGCAAAAATTAATAATGTCTCTGACTTTCTATGAGCAGGCTTCGTCTTGGAATTAACGTCACCCTCTTCAGCCTCCTTGTAATTCATAGACTTTGTCTTCTTTTTAGAGTTTTCTTCTCTCAGCCTACAAATTGCCCTACTTTTGTTCCAGGACTGGCCATTAATTTGCTACCCAGCTGCAACATTGTCTGCTCCAGAGCTTGCCTGACCATGTGTCATTCAACCAGAACTGAAGGCTGGATTTTGCACACGTTTCTGACACAGAACATGCAAGTCACAAGTGTAACATGGAGTTTTTGGCACCAGCTAGCAACCAGAAGATACCAGCCCATGTCCAAAGAATCTGAGCCAAAACTCCCCTTTTGTGTATATGCTGATGGTTTTATTTTACCTTTTATGCAATTATCATTCAGTTCTTACTGCATGTAGTTCACGCTATATATATATATATACACACATATATGCTCTGAATGGTTTTGGTAAGTTGCACAACTGATAATATTCTGTTTGAAGGCATTTTTATTTGATGGATTACAGCTTTACTCATTTATCTTCTACTTTTTCAACATTGTCAAGCTCCCCTCTGTTTCACTTGCATAGTCATGATTAGGTCTCTTTTTTCCTGGGCCTGGAAAACCCTGGTTTAGCCTCAAACCATGAAATATGCAGGCACACCAGAAGATTAATTTAAACTAGGTGCTCAGCTTTAGATCTCAACAGTTATATGAATTTAATTCCAATATCATCTCATTCTGCTTACCTTTCCACTGAGAACTGGAGGTAAAAGTAAGTCTGTCTCACAGAGATGAGGAGTTTTACTCAGATGTCTTCCTTATTCAGCAGTCTTGGGGAATGGCTGGATGAAAGGCTGCCCGGGAGCCTGATCCTGTCTAGAAAGGACTGAATAGGTACAATATTTACTAATTTAAGATAAAGATTAAGTCCTGTTCCACGTTGTCTCCCTTCAATGTGCACAGGTTTATTTATTAAATATCTGAAAGTAGTATCTAGTTCATCTTAAAAATGTGATATAGTTACTAATAAGTACTATTAGAAATAAATATTTTTCTAAGAAACTACAGTGCAAATAAGGACAATGTTGGGCTGGTTTACTTTTCACTTATCTTTCAGAAAGTGCAAGATCATTCTTTCCCAAAATGCTGACAAACTCAGAGCTAAATTAGAATGGCTTTATGAAGTAGTCTTGAAATATGTTGGAGCCTATCTAATCCTTTTTTGTGGAAACAATCAGGAACAAAAGAGGCAGACTTTTGAAATGTGTGGAAGGAACATATTCTTTTTTTCTATAAATAATGAATTTTTTTGCTTTTCTTTGATGATGAGAACATTCTAGTCATTTTTTTTGTCTTGCAGTTAAAAACAACCTCTGAGATTGCAGCCAAAAAACCAGCAACCAAATGATTAGCTCCTTTTGTGACTGCTTGAACAAAGAAGGTAAAAAAGAGTTTTTTATTTCTCTCTATGTCATTAATGAAACACTAATGAAATTAATTCATGTTCTTCTAAAAAGAAAGTGTTGTGTGTATAACTGAATTTATTAATTTTGCAGAAATATATGAATTTATTAATTTGATTTCATATTTGGTGTGAGTGTGTGGGTGTATATCTTTTATTAGGTAAATTTAATCACAAAAGTTTTTCATTTTAAAAAGAAGATGATGGTTTAAGAAATGACAGTGCCTGATTTGAAATTATCTGGATGCATCACAGTAAAGGTAAAATCCATCTTACAACTTTCTTGGACAGATTTCCTCATAACTTGAAGCAAATTAATTGTGAGACTCATTTAGTGGTGGCTTCATTTAATCTCACTTTCTTGTTTGAAAATTAAGCATTCAATCTAATCTGTTAGTCTGTGCTACCTCATTCATTAATGGAGACAGACTAGTCCTACAAATTACAGTTTGGGATATCTGAAGTGGTTAAGCAAAACTCACGCTGAATGACAACTCCTGGTCCTATGCTTTTGCTGAGCTGCACTTCATTCATCATTCCCAATGTTTTGTATTTAAGATCTGATAGCACTTTTGGGTGTTCATAAAGTAGAGTCAGTATAACAAAGTCCTATTTTGTGCCTGAATACCCTGCAAACATGCTGGGACAGGCAAACCTAGACACAGACTGTCTGGAGAAAGTCTTGTTTGTAGGTCATCGCAGGTTTCTTCAGGGTTAGCTTTGATTCCCAGTGGCTGGCATCTGATTTTCAGTGTTCAACACCTTGCCCTCTTCTCTCTCCTCCAGCAAGCACAAAAACAATTTCTTCTTTCTACTGACTTGTTATGTAAAACCATATCTGTGATGTATACAGTTAGTGATCTGACTTTCTGAATTCAGGCAGTAGATTGTTACCTGAATCGAAGGCAGCAGTGAGTATGGAGAGCAAAAGCAGTGTTTTTCAGTTGAGAAAAGGCAGGTATCTCCAGTCTATCCGAGCTAATTACCCCAGGATCTCTTTGTAGGCAGTGAAGACAGATTGTCCATTTTACTGTTCAATTCATCTAGTCCTGAAGGAGCCATAAAAAGTCATATGAATCTCATTTGGAATGTAACTGTCTCTCTGCTGACTACACAGAGAGCTTGGGCCAATGAGCTTAGATGTTAACTTCTATACTGAATTTGTCTAGTTTGGGTCAGATATACACACTTCCAAAACCAGCTGTGTAGGCAATTTTGAAAAGTCAGAGTGCAGGTCATGTACCTAAAAGGGCTTGATAAGGCCCTGGATGATTACCTTTAGGTTATGATTGTGTGCTGTTCTGGTTCAACACCAGCCAGCAGCCAAGCCCCACACAGCTGCTCACTCCCCCACCAACAGCATCAGAGGGAGAATTGGAAAGGCAGAAGCGAAAAAACTTGTGTGTTGACATAAAGACAGCTGAAAAGAGGAAACAAAAACCACACACAAACAGGCAAATAACTCAGCGCTTCCCAAGGGCAGGCAGGTGTTCAGCCATCTCCAGGACAGCAGGGCTCTATCACACATAGTGGATCCTTTGGTAGAAAAACACCATCACTTCCAACTTCCTCCTCTTTGTCCTTCTTACCCCCAGCTCTATATACTGAGCATGATCCCATATGGTCTGGAATAACCTTCTGGGCACTTGGTCACCTATTCTGCCTGTCTCCTCTCAACCTTCTATGCACTCCCAACTTTCTCACCAGCGTGGCAGTATGGAAATCAGAAACAGCTTTGGCTGTGTAAGCCCTGCTCAGCAATAGCAAAAACACCTCTGTGATATCAACCCTGTGTTCATGGCAAACCCAAAACACTGTGAAGAAAATGAACTCTACTTCAGCCCAAACCAGCATAACTTTCTTGCTCAAGTGATGGTGCAGCAAACTTCTTTGGTTTACATAAGCAACAATGTTGTTTTTTTAGCTATAGCAATTTGACCACACAATGCCATGAAAGGCTGTTACAGGACAGCCAAAAGTGTCTTGTGGGAGGAAGGCATAAAGGAAGGGATTAAACAGATAAACTGTGATTGTCACCAAAGCTGTGAAGGGTTGAAGCTGAAGTTGAGAGTCTTGACTCCTAGAGAGCTCTTTGAAGAGTCAAGCTCTCTTCCCTTAGCTGCTTAGCTATGCATTTCACCTTAGCACTGCATGTAATCAGATATCTTTAAAGTTACATCTGTAACAGTCTGTTTTTGTTTACTTTTTTTTTTAAACAGTTTATTTTTAAGCCGTGTGTCAAAATAACTCTGCTTTTAAGTAGCAAATGTGCGTTGCAAGGTGATGCTTACTGTGACCATAAATTTCATTAATAGTTCATATCTTGGCTGCTTATCAGAAGCGTGTTGGAGAGCCCTTAAGCTAGTAACCTATTGACTGAGTGTCTTTGAAAACTGTCATTTGTCTTTTAATTTTAATTTCTACATTATCTATCATCTATTCAAGGAAAAATAATCATGGGAGAAAAGGAATGTTTCGAGGAAGAATAAGCTGTTTAGCTAATTGTACCCACCCTTTGAGTTAACAATGGGTTAACTTTGTAATCCTATGGTAAAGATTGAGTTGTGCTGTGTTGCTTTGGTTCTGATATGTTTTATAAGCACCAGCTTGTGTAATTCAGGAAAAAACATGTCAACATAGAGCATGCATTCTGCCAGAACAAATCTCAACAAGTAAACTCCTTTTCCTTTGAATAGGATTTACATAATTCCAACTGATGACTTTTTTTTTTTTTAATCCAGATGGAAAAAAAGCAGTATTCAAATCAGAAATGATGTAGTGCTTCTCTATCTCAAATTTATCTAGCAAAAAGGATTGTTGATGAACATATGGGTGGAACATGACAATATAGTAAGCTTTACTTGTTAAAACTTTCATTGTGCCTTTTAATAACAATGCTACATCACAAAGAAGGATAGATAACATATAAACAAACTGTGGGTAAAGCCATATATCATGTGCCTGGTAAGTACTTTATACCCTGGGGGGCAAATTTCAGCAGGAGTAAACTGAAGTAGCTCTTTGAAGTACATACACTTGCACAGTGCACACTGACAGTCGGGCTCTGGGGCAGGCAAGCACAACACACTGTGGCAGGTTGATTTTGTGCCAAGAGTATTCTTCATTTCACTTCTGCACAGAGCCTTTCTCCAGTTCTGCAGGCTGTAAACAGTCTTCTGCTTTACTCAGCTATTCAGAAATGCAATCTAAATCCTGGACAAAAATCCATACTACAGAGAAAGAATTTAAAGAAGACAGCAGATGTGTGTAACAAACATGAATGAATGGCAACAGCTGTCAGCAAGTGCAGCTCTGGTTGACACTGTCCTAGGAAGGAATTGAAATATATAGGGTAAAGAAAACCTTTGGGATGGTTTATTTCTACCCATTGTGCCTTCTGCTGTTAGGAAATAGACACAAATCAGGGCATGATTTTTCGTGTCTGACACCAAACCAGTTTTTCATGCACTGTGGTTCCTGTGCCAGTCATCAAATGCCAGTGGCCTAGAGATTTTCTTGGGAAGGTTTGAGTCCTGAATACCCATGCCATTGTCAAGGGAAGTAGTCTCAAGGAAAGTCTATTTTCTTCCACTAGTCATACAGGGATCTCAAAATGAATATTTGGGATATGGGCAATGCAGATATCTAAAAGAGAGAGAACGAGTTCTGTCCCTGGTCTCTGCTTGTTTAGTCATATACCTGCACAAATTATAGGTGAGCATCTTCACAAAATGTTCATGAGATACACCTATCAAAGATAGGTATGCACCCCTTTCTCTCTTTTTGTCTGTGAGTGGTAATTTGCTGAGAATATAGCTTAAGCTCCAAAGCTACTTCTGCCTCTGGCTGCCTACCAACTTCCCAGTCACCATCTTGACATAAAAATATCCTTGGTTTTGAGTTAGTGCATAAGTAAAGTGCATAAGTAAATGGTATCTTAAAATCCCATGGAGGTTCATCAGGAACTGTGAGTAGATATTCAAGAGTTCAGCTGCTGAGGGTTAATGTCATATTTGCCGTCAATTCCCCTGTGATTGTCCTTTTCTATGTCACAGAATGCACGGAGAACAGTTAGCAGGGGCATCATTGATCTTGGGTTTGTGGCACACATCAGCAGAGGATGTTTGGACCAGCAAGTTGATTCAGCATGTTTTCTGGGTCCAGGCTCCCTTACAGAACAGGAAGAAATAAGTGCTCTCAAGTCATGGAAACGCAGGATGGTTTGGGTTGAGATCATCTAGTTCCAACACCTTCACCACGGGCAGGGAAAAAAAGCACATTGGATTATCTGTCTGGCAGCTGTGTCCTTCTATGTATTTAGGAAATATTTAGTGACTTAAAAAATGTTAGATTGATCTCTGAGATTCAATAGGTGCAGGGGGAGGTTTTCTAACCTCTTAAGCTCCAAATTTCCTTAGATTTCCTGTCAATCTTGTTTAGCGTTTTATCAGCAAGCTGCAATGTGACAGGCCTCATTACTATTGAACACAGGAATTAGTGGCATGTGATGGAGTGAGGATCTGTCATGCAAATGCAAGCACCCTTTAGGACCATAAAGAAGTCATTTGGTGGAAGGAGGGAGGAACAGAGAAAGGATATTTAATTTTTTTACTGTGCGATTTAAAAAAAAAACTGTTCCTATTTCTGATGGCCTTTGTTGACAAAGAGGGCAGTAATGGTTAAAATATCATGAGGTCCATTTTGCAATCTGCTGCTGCAGGCTTTGCTAATTTTAGTGTATCAAAGGCAACAATAGATCACAATTACTCAAAAATAGTACAAAGAGGCATCTATGCTGTGTCTGACTGTAAAAGGCAGGCTTGCCTCACAAGAAGTTGGCTAGATTCCGTGATCTGGAATCTGTTGTGATCAAGCACATTCTGCAAAGAATGTAGAGAATGATTTTGCTTAAAAATCAGCTGCTGAAACAAACATCTAAGCATTCAATTATTTCTCATATGGCAGCATTAAAGTAATTGGCAGCACTGCAGCACTAGTAGCAGTAAAATGTATTTGTGCTTCATATCACAACAGAATGATTTCAGCAGGGGCTAGCACAACTTGAATGCCAATAAGGTACTGAGAGCTGTGAAACATAACCACCATACCGTATTTGAGACTTAGGATTTACTCAACTTACTACAAAATCAATAATGGGATCATTTGTAACAAAATCTATTTGCTGAGAAGGAATGTCAGCGCAGGTGTTCATCACAGGGACGGGATGCAGACGGGGTACAGTGCCAACGCCAAGGATACAAATGAAGGTCTTTTACAGCACAATGGCTTATAGCTGACAGTTTCAGAAATCTTGGAGACTAGAAGGATATTAATGGGACTAAGTGGATGGGAAGACATTATGGAATATAAACATCAAAAAACCTTTGAATTATTTTTGATCTCACATTTCCAAAGACTAGCCAAAATGATCATCCCTTGTCACCTCAGTGTTTGTTGCTTCTCTCATGATTACTGTTTTCAAAACAACTGAAGCCGTTGTAAGTAAAACCCTTCAGTTTTCCTTCTGAAATCTGTTCTCACCCGTGACAGAAATGGAGTATCATATATTTTTATAGTTCATTAAACTTTTCAAATGTATTTGTCCTTCTTTGCCCTAACTGTGCCTTGGCTCATAGATATCACAAATTAAAATGTAAAGGTGAAAGTATTAGTGTTTAAAACACAGCTGTGCTTTCTGAGGGAAGGGTAATATGGTTATGTCACCAAAATAACTTGTTTATGCAGAACTAGCAGGCGTTTTGAAATTACCAGATGTGCTAGCTTTTCAAGATGGGTATCCCAAAATGGAAGTACCTCCATTTGGCAGGTGCTCACAAGCCTTAGTCTTCAATCATCTTCTGTAAAGGATGGATCTTTGAAACATAGGTCTTTGCCTTCTGTGAGGACTTACCTAAAAAAAGGGTTCTTTTGAGTTACTTTCCTTTTTTCTTTGAATGCCCATTGTTTTTAGGCATGTTCAGCGTAATCCCATATTTAGAAATATCTACATGAAATGGCTGTTAAACATTCCTCATTTTACCTGAAATCACCATTTTTTTAGGAAACAGTCACTTCTGACTCTTCTGGCTTACATTTTGTATGCATAAACAATTCCAATAATGCAGATCAAAAAATGTCTTCAAATGATTGGGTTGCCTTCCTCTAGCTTCTAGCTTGTGATCCTGCATGTGTGAAATGGGGAAGAAAAGGCCCTCCTATGCTACGGTTTACTCTTTAAGGTGTAATGTGTTATAGATTCTGTCATCTCCATTGGACTAAATTGCACCATTTTCTATGTTCTGATCAGCTCTAGATCTATCTTTGGACTAGGTGTGTCCTAAGCTGTATGTGTGAGAGCTGCACGTGATCCAGGACACCTTTTGTTAATCTGCATTTTGACACTGAGTGACTGTGTATTCAGTGTGTAACTACAGAAAAAATGTAGCTTTTAGTAGGAGGTTTAGATGTGAAATCTACCTTTTAACTTTTATTTCTGTGTGAAGACAGAATCTGGTGATTCTGAAGAGAAGGGACTGAACTACTTTTAACAATCTTGATTTCAGAGACTTTGTAGGTCTAAATATTACTCAGAATGTTATAAGATCCCTTCAGAACCTACAAAAAGGACAGAAGATGAAGTTCACCACAGTTGAAAAGTTCAAAATCTTTTAAAAATCTGAAACTGTTGGTCTTGGCACAAGATCAACATTAACATTCAGAACTGACAACATAATGTTGAAATTACACAGAAGATAATTCAGTGCATTAGCAGAAAGTACTACATATTCAGTCTTCTGGAAAGACAGCAGGAGGAAAAGAGATTGGTGCCTATTTGCCCTGCTTTCTTAGGGAGAATTGAAATGGATAGTTGGATTTCTGCAGTTGACAAAATTGTTTTGGAGGGTGCTGCTGGAGGGACAATAGCAGAGCAGTGAAAACGTAGAATATCAGCAGATAAAGTACCCAGTTAAACTGAATCACACATCTCAAAACAACCACTACAACTCCAGCACCTGCTATCTGCCATTATCACTGCAAGTTGGTTGGCACAAAAGGACAAATTTTTTTGCAATAAATGTCTGCTACTATGAATCATCACCATGTTTCAAAGTGTTTTTCTGCAATGAAAAAACAACAGTGTGTTCACATCAAAAATGAGGACAAAATCTCTAACATGTCTTTTATATAGCACTATGTGTCTGACAACTGTGACACAAACTATAAAAAAAAGTGACTAAGAAGTTCTTAAATGTTTAAGGTGTAAATGGAAACAGTCAATCCAAAAGATAATGGGTGAAACAAATAATTCTAAATTACTGTCGGCATAATGACAATTCCATCCAGCATAAATGGAAGAAAATGTTTAAGCTTTTCTGTTATGAGAATGGATTAGAGGTATTTTATAACATGGGGTTTTTTCTGTTCCTTTGCAGTATATGATACCAAATAAATGAAACTGTGTAATGAACCAAATCTTCCACAGATTTTAGTGAGTGACTCTAATATGGTGGCAGATGGTGTAAATCAGTGCAAAATTTGGCAGTAGGTGTTAACTGGAATCTATGATATTTCCAGGGACTTATATGCATGCAACCCGTGAGTTTCATCTGAAATCACAAAATTTTTCTTGCGTTTGGATGAAGGCAAGAACTTAATTTAGCCTCTCAGACTGTTCCTGGCATTTAAGTTGTCATTAGTCTTCATTCTGATTTAGGAGAAAGTGTGTGATAACAAGTGAGTTAGAAGAAAAAACTAGTGATTTCCAGCCACTAAAATGATTGCTAATTTAGAGAAAAATCTCTTAGGACAAAAAGCTGAGTGCTGCTGCATAATAAGACATTTTTCCATATCTTCACTTTTAGATTTACTTGAGAGAATAGTTTGTCAGAAGGGACTCAGTGCAGAGAAGCTGCCTCTGATTGTTTGGTACATGAAGGACTGAAGTCCAGGAAACAGAATTCTGACTAAGTACAGCTAAATACTGCTTAGCACTGATGAGAGAAAGGCTGAGGACAACATATGATACAGTTTTTATTTTTTCTTTCTTCATTTTGGTAATCTGTCCTTAGGAACAATTTATCACTTTTGCAAATCATCTTCTGATTTTATGTACTGGTTTTGACTTACCAAAGAAATATTTTCCATAAATATTACACTCTTTTTCCTTGTTCCTTCACCTTAATTTTGTATTGAAATTTAGTCCTATCACAGACAGTGTAGAACTCTTTATTCCTGGGAGAGCTCAAGTCCCTTGCAGGTTTACTTAGACACTCTCTTTCCCAGGTATAATACGATCCTTCCTCTTCCTGGTATGGATTGCAACCATTATCCCACGTCTTCTGTATTTCTGGTGTTTTGTCTGGGGCACTTTGTAGCTATCAGATACCAAGATAAGTCCTATTTTTCAAGTGCAGATTCTGAAATTAATTTAGCTCAAGAAAGAATAGCGACACTACTGAAATATTTGTCTTATCTTCTGTTCTATACTCTGCATTAAGGTAAAAAATTATAGCCCTTGAATGTCTGGTGTACTAAACTGAGGATCTTCTGCTTGTAATATAAGTGATCAGACATGTGATGAGAAGATTTAATTGACAGAGAGTGAGTACACAGGGAATTATTTCTTATTTCTCTCTTTCTCTTCATACTATGTACATTAAGTGCTGACATTAGCATACTAATTACTTTACACTGATGTTGTTTTTAGCCGTGAAGTAGAGATAGGCTACTCCAGACCATTGTGCATAGAGAAAAAGAAAAGATGTCAAGGTGTCATCTAGTATATCTTTATCACCTTGCAATCATTTTTACTGAGTCTGATTGATAATTTCTAGCTACCTGAAACATTTTGTGTTAGGCTGTGTTGATTTTTTTTTCATATTTTTCTAATTCATATTTTCAAATTATGAAGGTGTCCTTCAAGGTGCCTACTATTCATGCCCTGACACTCAAAAGTCATCATCCTCTGTGAATTTAATAAACCCTGTGCTCCACCATTGTGCTTATAGATGAATCGATGGATGAGTAGAACCACACCCAGAACATACATTTGCAGGAACTGAGGTCCCTCTTCTTTCCATGGTAATACAGAATGACTGATAATCTCTCTGTGTTCAGGGTCTTCTGGATAGTTTTGTATCTAGGCTACAGCATTTCATCCACTCCTTGGAAGGGTTGAAGAACCATCCTGTAAACCTGTTTGTCCTTTGCTGTTGGCAGTAGAGAAAGACAGGAATATTCCTAAGACCCCAGAAAAGACTTTTAAATTTAGTAGAGAAAATGTCATCCTTTGTAACCACAGTATAATCATGGTGCTCACGAGAGTTTAAAAATAATTAGTGACAACAGAGATGGAGGAAGTTTGAGGGAAAAAACAATGAAGAGGTTTGACAGCAAATGGTGTTTTGTTGCTTGCTATATCTGGACCATGCTTCAGCCAGGGCAATACACCACAAACAACTGATTTATTTATAGAATGAATAGGTCTGGCCACATACTCCTGATCAGAGAAGCAAGAAATATTTCTGGTATTGTGTATTATTTTTGGTAAGATTTCTTTTACTCAGTGTGTAAAAAAAGAGAAAAAGCTGCTATCCTGAAAATGAAATGTGATGAAGGATTACCAGTGATAAACTCAGGACAAATTTAATGCCTACAATTTAAGTGTTTTGTTTGAAAATTAGGAAATGGAGATGATATAATGGCTTTCGGGAGAGTCTGAATAACTTAAGTTTTCAGGCACGAAGGCCTTGACTTTATACTGCCTCTTTTGATGAGATCAGCTGTGTTTGGCTGCATATTAACATCACCAAGTAATTCCCCTCTATTTTGGTGGTTGTATATAAGCTGTACCTCAACTATATCTTGTCCTGCCCTTCTTACTCTTGTATTCCTTAAATGAAGAAGTAAGGATTTCCATTTTTCCATGAAGACTAAGGTCAGTGAGGAGCTGAGGTGACTGACTGCCTTGATCCCTCCTAGATGCCTCAGGGGAGGAGATGTGCTGGAAGCACACTATGGACAAAAGTATCACAGAGTGTCAGTGGTCCTGCTGGTGTGGCTGGGATTGATGCTCAATGTCAGAGAGGTTTAAGAGTTTCAGAAGCTGCTCTAAACTATGCTGAGAGTTGAATGGTTTTTAACACCAAGGACTGGAAGAATGTAATACAGCCCCAAGTTGTTTTTACAGTATTTAGTTGTTTCTGTCATATTACACCATTGCTTTCAGAAAGGATTGATTGCCTTTAGAGTACTGGTCTAGTTTTTGCAGACTTTTTTTTAGTTGCTGTATCTTATATCTGGTTTATATAAATGACTAAGAAACAAACAAAAAAAAGGTTTAATTTAAACTTTTTGGTGTTTCTGATGCAAATTCAGAATCAACAAAAAAGGTTGAGGTTTCAAAGTCACTACCACAATGAGTAAAAGGTTGTTCTCATTCTTCTGTTCTCTTTTAAAAGGTAGAAAGAGACAGACAGAGCCATAATATATGTATACATTGCACCTGCTGTGGGTCTGACTACCTTTATTTATGAAGGTCATCCCTCATGTCCAGTTCTCTTGGAAATATCATCAGAGATATTTCTTCTTGACAATTATGCTTTAGGGGATGAATCAAATATTATTGAGCTGTCACTGCCTACAGGTAGTTTGGAAGACCTTTCCTCCCAGAGTAGTTATTTTGCCTTTGGATATTTTAATAGGTTCTGGTATTAGAATCCAACTCAGGTCTGCAGTTACAAAAACTGAAAATTGAAACTGCAGGTCTCTTAGCAAATTGGACAATTTTACCAGCTTCCTTCTGTTAGGAAGTTTACAGTATCTATTTAATTATTAAGCTGTCAAGAGAAAACTGATTTGCCTGAGAGTGTCAGAAGCATTCTCATGTAGGAAAAATGGAGAATGTGAAGGCTGAGAGAGCAAGATGTAAAATTTTCATAATGCTTTTGTATCGGACATTTAGTACCAAAGCTGTGTGTAGAACAGCTGGGCATTGACCCTCTCAGGTTTGGAGGTTTGGCCCTGGTGGGGGAGTCTTCTGGACAGAACCTTTGATGAAAGGCATGAAATGGGTTGCTCATTGCAGTTCTGCTGTGGATTCTTATCATTGTCTTTTCCTTTGTTCAGCTCTGGGCACCTGCATCCCCCTGTGGCAGCTGAATCGTGCGTGTTTGACAGACATAAGGGGGCTGAAGATTTTTAAGTTGGTAGGTCCTTTGAAGTGCTGAATGTCTGCAAAACTGCTGTCAGAGAGTGCCAGATCTCCTTATTAATAAGCAGATAGTCAGTTGCTATGTTTTCTGTCCCAGATTGCCTCTTATGACTCTCTGGCTTCAAGTATCCCATGAAAAAGCTATTTTTACCATGCCATGCATTTATTCAGTCTTCCTAGATGCCTCCCAAAAATTCAACTAATAAATGGCTCATTCTTCCCTCTCCAAAAAGCTTTTATAAATCTGTGTTCCTCCTGCAAGCTTAAAACCCCAGGGGCTGAGATTTCCTGCAGAGGTCTGCATGTGAGCTTTCTCACACTGCCAGCCTTAGCCCCTGCTGCAGGAGTTAAATGCCAGTGTTGGTTTTATTAGCACAGACACTGCTGAATCCCCTCATTTCCAGCCAATTCAGAACACAGTCTGAACCTTAGGGTTTCTGCTTCTCCGTGTTCTTGTGATTTTGGGGACCACAGACGCCTCAAACTTTCACAGTTCTGTAAAAAACCTGAAAACCTAACAGGCATCATTAGTTAAAACCACCTTTATTTTGGACATTTTCTTATGGAATTTTCATATGTTCCTTTGTAGGGAAATCAACTTTTACATGTTTCTGAGTCTCTTTTTGCAGCTATCTTGCTTTCGTGGAGAAAAGACCTTTTGCTTACAGATTCCAGTCCAGAAGAGAGTTTGAAACCAAGACACTAGAAACAATAGTGTTTATTCCTTCTGAACTTGCATAACAAATTTCTGCAGGATAATTAACTGAAACATACTGTGGCATGTTTCTAGAAGTACCTTCTAGAAGAAGCTGACCACCTTCATGAACATTTATAAATTTCTATTTTTCTCAATATTAGAAATTTAGCCAGAATCTCTCAAAACAAAGAAAAAAAAAAAAGAAACTTGAAGGTGACAAATAACAGGTTTTAAAGATACTTACTTACAGGAATACATGTATGTGTAAGTCTATAAGTGTGTATTTATAGAAGTTTTATTAAATATATATATGTGTGTATATATATATATGTATGTACATATGCATATAGATAAACACAGACTTTAAAAATTAGATAAAAGACTTTTCCTTTTATATATAATAATAAACAAGGTCCTACCTCTAAATGGCCATGATGACCAGATGAAAAGTTATCTGACTTCTCCTGGCATCCCACCTTTCTTCCTATGCTTTCAGGAAGCCCATTCAGCTGTTCCTAGCCAGCTTTCACAGGTTTAGCTAGGTATGTTCTTTACCTGTGGCTCATGTAAGAACTCCAGCACCTGTTTGGCACCTTTATGACTGCAGTCATTGTACCCCGTACAGCAGTTCGATACAGGTCACACTAGAGTATGGACCCTTTTGCATAAAAGCACATGATCTGCATTTGAAACAAATGAAATTGTTTCTGGCCTTTTTTTGCTGCATGGAGTAGGTGTAAGGAAACTGTTTTTTCTGCTTCATTAGGAGCTACTTGCCTACTAAGCGACTATTAAAATAAAACCTGTACTCACCCCATGCAGTTACAGCAGTGGTATGAACTGTGAATAGACAACAGAGCAGATGTTGGAAGGTCATTGTAGAATCAGAAATGATGTTTCTTTAGATTGAACATCTATCTTCCTGGCTCCCAGGAATTTGATTTCCCCTTGATTATTAAACAAGAAAAGAGCATTTGTTTTGGGTGAGCCTTTTGTTTGGTGCTCATGCAGTGTATAGTACAACATGCTGGGCCTTCAAAAAGCAATGATTGATGATAGCTCCATCTCCATGCCAGTAATGGGTTTAAACAGTAATTGCTGCATCAATGCCAAAAGATTTACAAAGGTCAAAATCGAGAGGGAAAGAAGACCCCTGTCCCTGTCCCTGCCACCAGAAGAGTAATTGTTATCAGTAGCTCCAATAATGGCAAAAGTGCTGAGCTTGCTTTGTGGTTCTGCCTTAAAAACTTGATTATGTTTCCCTGGTTTGAAAACCTCACTGGCAGGCTTTGCATGCTGATGACAGTCATTTTTCTTCCCACTTGATGTTGACCATTGCAGTTGTCCTTGAAACACCCCCCCTCACCACCCCCCTCCCACCCTCCATCTCATTATAGCTTCAGCAGCGCTCTCACTGAACAACAAAAGGGGATCAGTGGTGGATGCCTCCCCTGATACTCCAGCAGTGGTGGATAGCAGACAGTGGTGCAGTGGGAGAACTATTGTCCTTGGTTAGACCCTACTCTGACATGCTGAAGAGGCAGAGACACTGTGTTGTTTTGGAGAGAAGGATACTTGGAGATGGACTGTAAGCACGGAAGCAGTTGTCAGCGATGCTGGCAGTGCCACAATACCTTGTAGTCCAGTCTTGGGCTCTGCCATGGATGTTTTGACCAGCATTGGTTGGTCAGCCGTGAAACAGCCATGTACAGGGAACAGGTTAGAGGCTGAAAGAGATAAGGAAAATGCTGATACTGCTGCTCTTCTTCTTGTTTGTGGCTTGCCATGCAGCCCTGGTGCCACTGTGAACTTCATCATCTCTTCTCTCGGCAGTGCAGATGTTTTGTAGAGGTGGAAAAATGTCCTCCCTCCTTCTCATTGACTGGTATATGTAGGGAAGAATAGGAAAGAATATATTAGAATGCATCTGGAAGTGGCTTTAACCTTTTCCTCACTTCCATAGATGTCAAGGCAATACAACTTAAAAGTTTCCAGAGAGCCACTGCTGTCTTCTGAGGGTGAGGCTGGATAATCAAGCCATTCTGATTAAATTTGCACTAATTTATCATTTTTTTTGGTTACAATACACATCTCTTAGTTATGAAGTCTAGACTAGATAAAAATGAATTGAAGTATGAACATTATATTCTGCCAAGTCTGCTTCAGTCTTACTTAGGGCCTTGTATCCTAAAAAAAATTACAATTTTTTTGTTTGTCCAAAATTTCAAGAGACTGAAGAAGCAAAAAGGGATTCCCCTGTGCCAGCCTCAGGACTAGAAGACCCACGGGCTGGCTCAGATTGTGGGGGAGACCTGTGGGCAGTGTAAAATCAAGCAGACAACAGTGGTAGGCTTTAGAGAAAGACAGTTGGAGGGAGGTTTCCTTTCATGAAAAGCACATTTCAAAAAGCTCTTGATTCCTGCTAATTTTATAAATCTGAAGTTATTCCCTGACTCACTGAAATTTAATCTCTTTTTTATTCTTCTTTTCTAAAAGTTGACAGTTGCAGACGGGTGGCTGCTCACTGAAGCACGATGATGCTTCCACCCCCAAGGTAAAGCAAGGTTTGTCTGGGTGCACAGCCACTCACTGGCTTTATTATACAAGTTGTCCTAGTGTAACTAAGGCAATTGGGTTACACAGTGCATATCTTTGGACAATCAAACCACTTTAAAACTATGTTTGTATCGACTTGAATGGGTTAGTTTCAGCTCACTGGGTAAAACCATAGCTTTAACTACTGTGAGTAACTCTCTATTAGATGTTCACATTAGATGTTCATTCTTATAACTAGGTCAAAATTGCATTTAGGTAGTTACTCTGCTGCAGTGTTTCAGGCTAAGAAAGCCCCCCTTATCCTTAGGATCCATCACCACTGAGATCTCAATCAGTGGTGAATTAAATCAGATCAGATAATGTTGTACTGAGTACTTAGACCTGAACACAAACAGGATATTTTTCCTTGTAATAATATTTTCCTGCAATCATCTGATTCTACTTCTAATCATGTAATCTGTTTACAACCCTTGATCATGTTCTATATAAAATAGAATTATAGAATCAGAGAATCATAGAATAGTTTATGTTGGGAGACCTTAAAGATCATCTATTTCCAATACACCTGCCATGGGCAGGGATGCCAGTTAGTAGATCAGGTTGCTTAAAATCCATCCAACCTGACCTTGAAAACATCCATGGATGTGGTATCCACAACTTCTCCAGGCAACCTGTTCCAGCGTCTCACCATCCTCACAGTAAAGAATTTCTTCCTAATATCTAATGTAAATTTACTCCTTTTTAGATTAAAGGCATTACCCCTTGTCCTATCACTACAGGACCTTGACAAAAGTCCCTCTCCAGCTTTCTTGTAGTTGCTTTTCAAGTACTGGAAGGTGCTGCAAGGTCACCCTGGAGCGTTTTCTTTTCCAGGCTGAACAACTCAAGCTCTCTCAGCCTGTCTTCACAGGAGAGGTGCTCCAGCGCTCTGAACATTTTTGTTGCTCTCCTCTGGATGACTCCATCAGGTCCAGGTAATTCCATAGCTGTGGGCACAAGAGCTGCACATAGCACTCCAACTGGGGTCTCAAGAGAGCAGCGCGGAGGGAGAGAATCATCTCCTTTGACCTGCTGGCCACAGTCCTTTTTATACAGCCCTGGAAGTAGTTGGATTTCTGAGCTGCAAATGTACATTGCTGGGTCATGCTGACGTTTTAACAACCAACTTGCTTACGTCCTTCTCCTCAGGTCTGCTGTCAATTAATTCTCCACCCATTCTCTCTATTTATGTTTGGGATTGCCCCAGTGCAGGTGCAAGACTTTGCACTCGACCTTGTTGAACCGGATTGAACTTCACACAGACTGACCTATTCAGCCTGTCAAGATCCCTCTGGAAGAAATCCCTTTTCTCCAGTGTGTCAACCAAACCACACAGCTTGCTGTCACCAGCAACTTGCTAAGGGTGCACTCAGTTGCATTGTACATATCACCAACAAAGATGTTAAATAGTGCCAGTCCCCATACTGCAGAACTCCACCTATCCTTGGTCCCTCCTTGGCCACTGAGCCCTTGACCACAACTATTGGAGTGTGTCCATCTGGCCATGTCAGGTCACAAAGTGGGTTCCTCCATGCCCCTGAGAGAAGAGTTGCCCACTACTGTCAGCCATCACCTTTTCTTGGTTATGTTGGTGGTTACATGGGGAGCTGATGGGGCTGCCTTGCTCAGCTCCAGCACCTCCTTTGATGTGATAGGGTTTTCCTTTTCAGTCTGCAGAACATTGACATGGTTCTGCAAAGGTGCCTCCAGCATCAGGAGAAATCTCTTCCTTCTGTTCCTTGCCATTGCATGTTTCCAGTCTCCTGCCCCACTGTCCTTTATGCATTATTGCCACCCCCTTGTGTTGCTGTTTGTGCAGACACCAGCTGAAGCTGCACTCTAAGAGAAGTGCCCGCTGTTCTGCCTTGAGGATCAGAGACAGTGAGTGGCCTTGACCCAAGCAGGATGGTTGCAGAATGGTTCCTGGTTCCTGGATTATGTGGACTTCAGATCTCAACACATAGCCAGTGGAATGTCCCTCTTTTGAAGAGAAGCTGTTCCAGCTGTCACAAATTGCCATACCAGCCCTGGAGTGATAGATAGAGTCCATCAAATCTAATACTTGTCAAACTTTTTCTCTTGGCAGATGCTTAATGTTTTTCAAATTGCAGGATTACAGAGGTCATTGTTCTACTGAAAATAATCTTCTCTGCTGCTTTTATGTATTTTTCTGTCAGTAGAACTGAATTCTTTGCTATTTGCTATTTTCTTTAACATAGTTCTCCCCATAAATCCTTATAATACGGTATAACGATGAGACCTGCCACCAAAGTGACTTGGGAAATGGCACTACTATGATGTCACACTCATCTCTGCACCATATCCTGTGTTTGCTGTTGCTCCCCTTTTCCCTTTTCCATTGTATTGGAACAAAACAGATCCATTGGATTTAGGGGGTCAGTACAGAGCCCTTTGTTACCGGAAGAAAGATGGGTCAGAAAGGGAGTGCCAGGACAAAGTTGCACCAATACTGTACTGCATACCAGATTATGCCATGGGAATATCCATTACTTAGCAGAAGTAATAGTGTAATGAAGAGTGAAATAATCTTATACCCCTAGAAATGCTTCTGGGCTTTTGTCAAACACACAGTGATATTATAATAGCTTTCTGTTGTAATTATCATGATACATGTTGTCTTTTTTCAGATTAAGCTATTTCTTTCTTCACAGAAAAATGATAAATGTACTAAACATAAGCCTGAATTATTTATTTTTCTGAAGTTTTTTTTTTCCCAGTGAAATATATTTAAGTAAATAATATTGTTGGGGTTTTTTATTCCCAGATAGTTCTTGAATTAAATCTCACGTCTTTCAGTAGAGTTGAATTGCTGTTGTCTTTTATAACATCGTTTACAAAGAGGGAATTTATCTCATCTACCTTCAGCCACATAAAAAATCTGTATTTATTCTAAGATGATACTTTGATCTGTCTAAATGATAAACAGAAAGAGTTAGGTACCTCCAGAATGTACTTAATGCGATGAATTCACTTTACAGTAAACATTTAGGATAAATGGGGTGCACAACTTTAGAAATGGACCTGTAAGACATGCTGATCCTTGTAAGCACATAGATGAGTGTTTTAATTAGGAATATGTAATATCAGATAGAATTCTACTCATAATTCCAAAAGCCCTTCTTAAACCACCAATGTTCACTTCACTCGGGTTATTATTTCAGAACATGCACAATCTCATGGATTTGCTAGAGTGGCTCCAGACAGTATCAACATTGTAAAACAAACTTAAATCAACATCCAAGGCATTTTTTTTTTCGTAACTCCACTTCAGCTTGGAACTGACTTCACATTTAACCAGATAAAGCGCGCAAAACTCATGGATTTTCTGTTCACCACCTCCAAGTGGCTGTACAGTATAGTCAGAATCGAGAATAACTACAAATCTATTGACAGAGAAAACATTTGTGCCGTCTTTTATCAAAAGTGATATGCACTTTGATGTTAATATTTAATCGCTACTGAGCCCTGCTCCACATCTCCATGCAATGTTTTATAATAACAGCGTATTCATAATTGCTATTTTTGTACTGATTTCATGATTTATTTCCTCTTTTTACTTAGCTCTTGAATGATTTGATTTTTAAATTTCATTTCTGTTTTTTGAGATTTCTTTTCAAGCCCTAAATTATGCATTTTGTCCCTGAAACACATCTTACCTTCTGTACGTATCTTCCCCTTTTCAAACTAGAGAAATGAACAGGAGATGCATTCACCCATCTCTGGATGTCACTTTGCATCTATCTACAAGTGTTTGAAGACTAATTTCAGATTTTTACAAACTAGAAGGTGTGCTGGGACAAATTAGTACAAAATTTCTTTCTTGTACATTTTACCCTTGCCTTTAGTTCTGTTTTCACCTGGTTTGGCAGTAAACAGACCTTTAAACTAGCTCTGTTTGTCTGTTATTTTTATCTCATTTATTTAATTTCTATCTCATGTTTCCATTTATTTCATGGCTCTGAGTCAGTCCTGTGGACCAATTCACCTTTATTTTTTTCTGATTATTTAACAATTTTTCTCTTTTCCTTCTATTATTGTAAAGTACATCTCTCTGAACCAAAACTGTCTCCACCAAAGCTCTTACTGTTATGCTTCATATGTTTGTTTTGCTTCCAAAATTTATAAGTATTATGTTGTGGAATTAGTATTATTATAATTATGATTAGTTTACAAAGCAGTGTCCTTTCAGCAAAATAGTCCTTGCACACCTTTATATCAGATACAGAGGTAGGTTTTTCACATCTGAAAGGGTCATTTAATTTGTCTATGATGTACATATAAGCTATTGCATGAGACTGGAGAGGTGGCATATAAAACATTAATTATTTCTGCTTTTCAAAATGTGTCTTCAAATGCTGATTTGTTTAAGCAGCTTACAAGGTGCTTAACAACTGTGAACTACAATTGAAAACAGATAACAACATCACTAACACAAAAAATGTAGGAAAACTTAATTTCAGGGTTCACGCCCAGTTTTTTGACAGTTATATTTATCAAGTAAAGGTTGAGAGCTTGGTAACAGTGTTAAGAAATAATGGGAAAATAGAAATAAGATATTTTTCTTGTCAGAGTTTAGTTAGAGGAGGAGGAGTGTAGGGCAGGATTTGAAATTGGAGTTGCAGGATGTCAGAGAGTGATAAGGGCTATAGATCACATGCATTTACATGGCATCAGTCCTGCCATCCATGAGGCTTGTACCATGACTGACAAGGGAGGAAGTATTAATTTATAAGGGTAAGAATCTGGAGTTAATGGGATTTGTTCATGCCACTCATCAAAGGTCCAGAATTGAAATATTTAAATGGTGTAATAGTGAAGTGTAATCATGCTTGAAATAGATATGAAGAAACCTAGTAACTTTGTCTTTTCCTCTTCCCCTTAACTGTAAATATTTATTATTCTTGTGTATGTCCTCGGCCCATTCATCAGAAAGTCTCATCTAGATTGTGAGAAGGATTGTTGTTTTTATGCCTTTCACATGTTTTATACCCACTGTGTGTTTTGGCCTGTTTTGATGAAACATCATAAGTTCTCTTTCTTTCTGATTTCCCTGGATACATGAAAGAAAACCTCTTTTAGCTGCTCCTACTCTTAACACATACTTGAAAGTGTTTTTGGGACAGAGCCTGAGACACTCTAGAGGATTAGTTGAAGCAGGGCTTTACAAGATCTATTTCTTCCCTGCAATTTTATTCCTGTAATGGGAGCAGTCATCCATGGGAGCTGGGTGTGATGCCTAGCAGGGAACTTGCTGGAGGCTCTAGTCAATTTTTTGCCATGAGTCTTCAAAGGAGATGGACCGTGATGTTACCTAGACTGTGATGTTTTTCTACTTTCCTCTGTTTCTTCTATAGTCACATTCTAGTCAATACTGTGGGCTATAGTTGTGAGACCTTTGGCTGCTCTCTGCATATCCGAATCTCGTTGCTTCTTTGTCCATATTATACATTTAATGAAGTGTTTTCTGAACATGGGAACCAGCATAAAATTGAGCAGCTGCTGGGAAAGAGAGATCGGAAGAGGAACTCTGTGCTCAGCCTGCAATATTCATGTTAGCCTCATATTTGTAGATATTCTTAAAAACAATGGCCAATTTAGTTTTGCATGCTTTATCATGCAGAAGTTATAAACATTTTCAGATCTTGCACAGCACTATGGCCTTGCTTGGATTTTTGTGGTGTTTCCCCAGATCTTTACCTCTGTATCCTGGCTAAACATGCCCAAAATCTTGTACACCATGTGTGCTCTGCAATATCCCACCTCCAAATCTGTCCTTGAAAAGTGGCTTTGAACATTTCAAACCCTTATTTTGAAGAGATCCTCTCTGCAGTGGACCAGAAAAATGGGTGTGCATGGTTTTGTGCAACGTGCTGTAAACTATCATGCCATGCTGAACAGAAATCTCTATCAAGATAGACACATTTAGACTTCTGAAAGCAGAAGGTTAAAAGAAAATTCCCATTACTTTACCTACCCTTATATTTGTGGTTCCCCATCTTGCCACTGCTCATTTTACAAATGAATTTTTAAACAAATATTTATAATTTATAATGCTATCATGCCATTAGCAAAATAACAGCTAATTAAAGAAGAAACCAGGAAAAGAATAACAAATTTTCCTTTACCCCTGACATCTTATCTGTGGGTGAACATTTTGCTTTTCTGTGCTTCTGTTTCTTTATTTGAAAAGTAAAGCTACCATGAGGCTTTACACAGTAAATAGTGATTGCAAGAATAATAAACATGATGAAGAAACCTTTTCCACATCAGGTCCACCAAATTCAGGAAAGGTAAATAGTATGAGATAAGTAATAAAAAAGTACCATTTTTTTCCTTCTGGATATAATTCCAGAAGTTTTAGGCATTCAAAGACTGCAGTATTGAAGACACTAGGAGCACCAAAGAGTGACAGTGTCACTGCTGTTGCAGTGGGTGTAGGGTTGGACACAGACATAAACTGATGCTTTAAACACAAAGTTTGAATTTCCTCAGCTTTAACACATCATGGAGTGACTTTATGTCCCACTGTTTTCACATCCTTGTTGATATCTTGAATTAGCCAAGCATCTGTTACTCCAATGAAATCAGATATGTTCTAATACGGTTGTTTTCAATACTGCAGTTGATCTGATTATTTTTTGTACTGAAAAAAGGGAACACATACAATTCTATTTCTTTCTTCTTTGTTACAGAGGAAAATTATTTGTTCCATTATACTCTTTTTCTTACTGTTCAATTAGATTTACCTACCAGTAACTTCTATCAAAGCTTCTCCTTATCTGATTTAGTATCTCTTAGATGAAAAATTATTAAATTGAGAAAGGAATTAATCTGAAATATATATCCATGCTCTGACTGCACACTCTTGGGGTACTAATAATGTTAGAAATTTATTTTTACAAAGCATTACATTTTTTGATCATCCAGCCCTAATTAATCCTTGAAATCTTCTCTTTTTAATTGTATTCTTTGACAGGATGACTTATTTTCCTGGTCCAGCATGACTTACTGCTTCTAACACCCAGTTCATGCTTAGAAAAAAGAATCAGAATATTGCTGTGAGGTGTATGGGTATAAATTTGGAGCAGTGGAATATCTCCAAATTTACTCTCTGTAGTGGGAGGGTACTTTCTGAAAATGCATAGAGCTCTGCTATCTTTGTAAGAGTCAAGAGAGGAATGCTGCCCTTCTAATACATTTATGTGATTCCTGATATCGGTAGACATTTATATCTTCTGACTAAGTGGTTTGTATTTTTCATTAGTAATGTATGAAGTGACTCGCATCTTCAAGGCAACCAAAACAATGCATTTTCCTGGGAGATACTCCTTCAAACTTCTATATGGCCTAACACCTTTAAGTAATATTAAACAAGTTCTGAGATACATCAGCCCCAATAAATATCCCTGGGTCATCTGTTTTGGCTCTGGTGTTTCTTGACAAAAGGTAACATAAAGTACTTTTGTAGGTTACATGTGATATATACTCATTGTTTCACAAAAGTTGAGATTAGAATTAGATCTTTAAACTCCATGCCAACAGCCAGTTAATGAAGTTAGTCCATTCCACTTGCTTCTTATCTAATTGCAGCTTGCAGACATGTCACAGATCTGTCAGAGTCCAAATTGGAAATCTGTAACTAGAACCATTTATGATTTAATTGTGGCTTTTCTGTAAAATAGTGTATCGCTGAGCAGATAATATGCAAGAAGCTTCCCTAATATAGATGTGTGCCAAGCTGTTGAATTCTGCAGTGATATTCATGTTCAGTGATGTTATGTAACCACTCAAGTTCATCCATTTTCTCCTAAAATCCATTTTGGATGTCCTATCTTCAGTTCACAGGGAATTACTTGGATCTAGGGAGAATATTTTAAAAGCTGGATCTTCTGATTTACTGGGTATATTGCACAGCAGGGCCTCTAACTCTTATGGAGATATTACATTTCTAGTCGCTTTGTAAGTCACAAGAAGAAAATTTTTGAGAGAAGCTGCACAAAACTGTCAGCAGCAATTCTAATTGATGTATACTACAGAGATCAAATGGAGGCTTTTTTCATTTATCCTCACAAGTTAGGGATACATTTTTTCTTTTGGGAATTATTAACATTCACATAAGATACCCCAGAGACCTCTGTGAGAAGAGCTGGAAAGAGAGAATTAATCAAACTATAGATTACTTAATATATTTGTTTATTTACAATGCATGATTTAAAAGTGTTTTTCTGATGATCATAGTTAATTTTAAAGAATGTAGTTGCTTATTAGAGAATACATACAAAAGCCTTATTAGGAATTCATTTGTGCCATCCATGATTATATCCCTTGCCTTGATTTTACTTACAAACTTCTAACAGTGTCTCTCTCCTGCAGAATTTCAGAGATTTCTTCAGTGTAATCTGGAAGTTCTTCCTTGCTATTGTCCTTTGAATTTAGTGGATTTTATTGCCTCATTTCCTTCCTCCTAATGCTTTCTCTGCTAAAAGAACATAACATGCACTACTCCAAATAACCTAATAAGTAAATTCAGTGTATGCCGTTCCACTCTCTGGGCTGACTCTGATGTTGTCTGAATCTTGGATCTCTTGGTGGTTTACAGCATTCTCACAGCACAGTTAAAGCCAGGTCTCCAAATAAACTCAGATGGGTATGAAAAATTTGTCATTAAACATTTCCATTGTCTAGTTAAAGTGCAAAGCATATTTAATTACCATCAAATTGCCCACACTTCTTTCAGTGTACTATTTAATGAAATCTTCAGCACAGATTATTTCCAACAGTGTTATGCTTCTGATATTGCATCTCACAGGAAGGAGAAGAGAAAGCAAGAACTGGATAGACATTGGTCACTTTGCTCAACACATACTGCAGTCACAGGTGTGGGTGTCTACACACTGTGGGAGACAGGTCACTGTTCACAACCACCCCTTGCAATTTAGTCCTTTAAAGGGAGAGGAATTACCTGCAGAACAGTAAATAACTGATTGAAATCAAGTTGTATATATTTTTATTTTTAAGTGATTATTGTTAAACATTTACCAATTAGCAAAATATTTATCCTCAAAATGTGTGATTTATTGATGCTATTTAATGGGTTTACTTCTTTTTCTCATAGTGTAGCAGCACAAGTTTCTTAACATTTTTATTTTGCAAAATGTAGTAAAAAGATCAAGCTTACACACCCTAAAAGGTCATGTTGAAAAAGGCATAACCTCTGATCAGGATCTAGCCATAAATAGTGCCATTACAAGAGGTTGTGAAAAACTGATGCTTTAGGGGGGAAAAAATGCCAGTTTTCTGGGTTCTACACCTGTGCTTGTTTCAGAAACCTGTTTTCTCAAACTTGGTTAAAAAATATAAAAATATTTTTCAGCAATGGGGTACTTTCTAGAAACCAACTCAGTGAAATATCGGTCCTGGTACAGTTCTGAATATGAAGCAAAGCACGATAGGTTTTCTAAAAGTCATATACCGTGTTTGCTACAAATCATAGAAAACCAGAGTCCAGTTATTCCCAAAGGATGGAAGTGGATTATAAACATAGATCAGACTTTCCTGGTCTTTTGATTCTGTGTGTCTATGTTACCTTGGTAGGAAATGATTTTGCACTTGAAGGTGATAAAGGCTTGGAGGAAAGGCCACACTCATGTCCAGCTACCAGGAAATAAAAAGTGCTATGGAAGGCTGCTAATTGATCTGCAGTGCAGGATAAATTCACTTGGGATTTTTTATATGGGTCAAAATCACAGGAAAGGTATGGCAAAAATAGCTTGAAGGATCCAAGCAGAGATCTACTGAATTCAAGACTCTAGAATTTTGGACAGCCCATGCCAAAACCCGTATTCTTGCATACTTTTTTATCATTCCTTCAGTTGCTTATTCTTTGATTTCACCACTGAGCATAATGCAGGTATAATCAGTCTTTCTCTCCTCTTTCCAGCATAGTTCTTCTGTCCTTTTACCATCTAATTTGTTCACCACTCAGGTGAATGGAGCACAAAGGCGATGGGATCCTTCAAGTACGTTCTAGAAACTGGGAATTGGGCAGACATGCTTGTATGCACACGTGGGGCTGTGCTCATACCAGCCTGCTTATGCATGTGCATTTGTGGGCATAAAGAGTACTCTGTGTTCATTTCTCACAGACTGGGGGAAGGTTCTCATGTTGGCCAGATATAAGGCAACAGTGGGTCATTTGCATGTTACTTACATTGGCCATGGACTTCTGTTTGCCAAAGTTTGATTTCTAATCAGAAAGAAGAATAAATTGAAATGAAGAATTGGGAGCCTACCACATGTCCTATACCATCAAAAAATATTTTATTCCTATTCTGTGTGATTAGATGCCCTGTCCCAGTGTTTTCCAACAGTCAAAAAAACCCATCTGGCATAAACTATTTTTCTTCTGTTCAAAAGGATCAGTTTGGAGCTGAAAAAATGACCTCTGTAGATCCTGAATGTCTTTAGATGATGTCCCGTAGACATAAGATAGAGATAAGTGTGCATTGTGTTTAAAACTTTAGGGTAGGTTTCAAGAAAGCTAGATATAGTTTCTTTATAGTCCTGGACAAATACCTCATGTCTGCTGTCTGTACACTGAGGGTAAAGCTGCTGTAATTCATGTCAAAATCCTTACAAGGATAAATCCATAAAGTCTCAGGATGCACTGACATATATTGCCAGGGGGACTATATTGATAGATAAAAGCCACTATGCTGTCAACAAATGTCTTACCAGTACGTACAAAAAATTGATGAGCTTTTCTTACTCTGTTGGATGTCCTGAAAACCAGGAGAATTGTGACCCATCCCTGTCAGTTATTTTAATTGTGAGATGGATTTTCTAAATGCAAAATTCTAGCCTGGAGTGCTTACAACTGCCTTAAATAAAGAGCAGGATTTGATTTATGAATTTGAATAAGTAGATATTTTCCTTGCCTAGAAAATTATGAACCACTATGTTTATTATATGAAGGAAATGGACCAGGAAATAATTATGACGGTTAATGAGCTACAGATTATTATTTGTGAAGAATTCCAGATATGTTCCATGAATCAGTCCTGCATGAGATCTGAAACTGAAGTATTTATTTCATCTTTTGAAGTCCAGCAAACTCTTTTGTTTTGTTCCAGATAATGGGTGGGGACACATGTAAGAAAAAGATGAGGGTAGTATATAATTTTTTTCTTTTCTATTTGTAGTGACGCTGTCAGCCAAGAAATAAAACTCTCTAATCAGATATCATGTTACATCACGGTGTCTGGCAATAAACCTGACAAAGTGTCTAATAATAATGAAGTGATGTGGCAGGTTTGGTATGTTCAGGTTTGGTGCTTTATTAAAAAGTCTCACCTTAGAAAATACTAGCAATGAAAGGTCATCAAAACCTGACCTTTGAATTTACTAAGCCATATAATAAATTTCTATAAGACATGCAGGAAAGGCTGTGAAAAGACGCCTTTTCATGCTTGGATGACTTTACAAACCCTTGAATAGCATACCTCCAGGTGTGGGGAATGGCTTTTTCTTTCACCTGTAAGAGGATCGGGGTGAAACATAAGGTTTGTTTGGTAGCCTGCAATAGAATTGAAGTATCATTTCCTATGTCTGAGTGTCACTGGAGTCAGTCTAGATGAGGCTCTCTGATTTGACTACTGGTAGATCTGAGTGCACAGCAGTCCAACTTAGCCAAGCTGAACTGCCTGACAGTGAATGTAATTATTGCTAACCAATGAGCTTACCATGGCTGGGTGCTCCCAGGGTGATATACTGGATTCAGTTTGTGGTCCTTCAGAACCTTCTTGCTGAGCAGACTTAGGTGTTTAGAGACAGTCACATGTTTATGCTTTCTGCTTGACCCCCTTTGCAAATTAGGCTTAATTACCCTTCATAATAAAAATGTATCTTTTCCCAGACAATGCAAATGTTCAAATTGTTCTAGTAAAAGCAGAGCAAAATGGCTTTCCAAACCCACATTAAATAACCACATCTTTCACCCACAAACTCACAGAGACAGACTAGACAAAGGATATCTTTGCTCAATATCTTCCTTGCTTGATGACCCATGAGTTACTGAATTTCTTCCTGCAGATTACCCATGTGCAAAATTTCAGAAAAAAAAATCTCTGTCTTCACTGCTGTCACATTTATGAGAGAAGTTTTGCCTTTGATAAATCTGTCCAGGAACATAAGATACCTTCTTCAGCACAGGCTCCTTCCACATTTGGTCCATCATACTATAGCTACCTGCAAAACTGTACCCTCCTTCCTGTCCATACCATTTATTCTTTGCTTACATCTATTCTGCTGCTTGCATCTACTCTCCATTTATTAATGACGCTTGGTTGATCTCCAATGTTTGATCTTCAACAACTCCCTCTAAGTTACAATTGTAAAGTACAAATGGAAAGGCGGTTTTCATTAACAAAATGTAGTTTGTGATTTGGTTCAGAGAGATAGAAAAGGATTCATCCTGCCAGCTTTAGATATCTACAGAGTAGATACACCTGAATGTGTACTTTACAATCACTGTTTAGTCAATGAAGGAAAACAAGCACTTCACGGACAGAAGCCATCTTATTTAAGGTCAGATATTTGAAGCAGGTGAAGGAACTGCTTCATTCTCTCCATCTGCTGTGACTGGACCTGGTGATCCATGAGGAGTCAGGTGAGATAAATCCTTATTAATATATACACCAAATGGACATGCTTTTCTACACTGCCATACAAAATACTCAGAAGTCTGAGCAGAATCTGCTGCATTGAGGTGATTCATTCTGCTTCAGTGGAAACAGCATTTAGAAAATGCCTTTGGAAAACCTGGTCCCCCACAGCTACTGACTCCTGAGAACTGCGGGGTTTGTGCATGGCTCAATAGGAGGCCTTCCTGTGGCATTGCATCCTTGGAAATCCCAATGCTTGTTTGTAAGGAAAGGAAAGCCCAGTCCTCTACAAGATCCCCAGCTTCTCTCTACTTCTAATGCCGTGACCCTGTGGGAAAACATGAATATGTGGACCTCTTCCCACTACCTTGCTTTTCCCCCCAAAACTCCATTTTTCTCCTCACAGTCCTTATCTAAAGTTTGCTATAGACATCTGTTTCTCATGGATGCCCACTGGCTGTATGAGGGCAGATAAAGCTGTGACAAGGATAAGGAGGCAATACTGTGGTCAATCAGGAGTATTTGTTCTGCACAGAGGTACTTGTCCCAGCTCCCTGCCAGAGAATCTATCCCTGGGCTATACTGTATATTATAATAAATGTGTATTGTCCGCAGAGAATAGAAATAGCTTGTTTGTTTACAGTAAATATCTGTAGGCATATGAGTTGGGCTGTAGCCTATTTTACATATGGGAGAAATAAACCAGAACACAATCATTGTGGGAATGGCCAAATTTGAATTGTTATTAGGAATGTTAGATGACAATCTGTACTCATCATGTCCCAGATCTCCTCAAATGCTCAAGCTGAAATTTGCTTTTACTCAGTACTGCTCTCTCCACTGCAGAGAGTCATAAACACACAAAATTGCATCTGCAACAGTGAGAAGACACTACTGTGTCCCTTCTACACACACTGTGACCTGTATAAAATTTCATTCTTTTTCTCTCTCTGAAACAACCCTATTCCTAACCCCCGTGGCTTATCTATTCCTTAAACATTAGCCTATTTTTCTGCAAGAGGAGTTTGAAATGCATTATCAGTTTCAACAGTGTTCAGAGACAAGATAAGACAAGCAGAAATGTATGAAAATATTATCTAGCAGTCCTATTAGCAATAACACTGAGAAGAAGAAAAATCATGGCACAGACTTAATGTCCTGCAGCTTCAAAGCG
Organism: Fringilla coelebs; assembly: GCF_963513975.1. Classification (NCBI taxonomy): domain Eukaryota; kingdom Metazoa; phylum Chordata; class Aves; order Passeriformes; family Fringillidae; genus Fringilla; species Fringilla coelebs. Next base: position 78,796,707 of record NC_140029.1, on the reverse strand, counting down.
ATGTAGCTACACCAGAGATCAATGCACTGGTAATAACCCCTCAGGTTTTCCCTGGACAGCTCATGCCCTTCCAAATGCTTTTCACAGAGCCATTATCTGTGCTCTTGCAGGGCAAAGATTATCTAGAGCTTGCTGGACACTGTTGGCTTCATGGCCACGGGGACATTGTGGCAGCAGCCAGTCTGATGCATGAGAGGAAGCTTTCATTATTACATACTAAAAAAAAAGAAAAAAAAAAGTATGAAGAAGACAGGTCAGTCTTCCTCAGGGTAAAATATCTTCTTTCAAGCTGTTCAGCAGATAGCAGTGAGCCAGTCACCTTGTATACAGTCATTAGGAGCATCTAACCGCTTCATGCTCTGCTGGGAGACTGTAATAAGCTTCGTCTGTCAGATCTTCTCACCCCACCTGTTAGCTTAAACACTCAGCTGTGTGGGGGCCTCTTTCCTCACTCTGCAGAAAGCATTTAACCTGCTGCTGCCAGCTTGGTGGGGTGTACAGTCCCTGCCTGCAGCCTGCCCGCCTGCCAGCCCCAGTCTGCTGTGCTGCCAGGCACATCCTCCCAGCATCCCTCCAAGGCTGGTAGGAGCCTGCTCCCACCCGAACAAGCTAGTGGCTGCAAGAGCACAGTCGAGATCTCACCTCTTTTCTCACTTGTCTACTGACCTCATTTCACACATCTGATTCCCTTTCTCTGGCTCTTTTTACAGTTTGTCTCTTTTACAGCCTCTGATTTGCTAGTCACGTTTTTCCTATCAACACTTTGAATTTGTTATACTTAAAAAGTGCTGCAGTTTTTTATCTTTCATGTTATCATACTGTACTCTTATGTGCCTATTAGACTGACTTTTAAATTTTTAATTAATCTTTAGTCTTTGAGATTTTAGATATCAGTCTCTCTATAATTATTGTTTTACCTTTGCCATCTGGAGTACTTTTGCTTTGTTGTTCAGCTGGGATTTTTTCCCCCTAACTCTTTCTCACTTTCATTCTGCTGAAATTTTCAGTGCATTGTGACATAAAACTGTGTAATAATCTCTACATTCCCTGGTTCATATCATTCAAAGGGGCATAAAGAATTTGAAAAATCAGCGTTTCATTTCAAGAGCTCCTGATTTTGCTGAGGACTGTAGGAGAGGGTGCTCAGGGTTTATAAACAAATTAAAGAAATATTAAAGTGTGGGATTTGTAAGTGAGAAAGATTAATATTTCATACAGGACCTGAGTTGCACAGATGAAAGCTGATTTCCTTGATATCCCAGACTCACTTCTATCCTTCCCTAGCAAACCTACCCTCACCTTCACTACATTATTTTGTAAAGCTATCTATAATTTTTCTTTAAATAGGAGACGCCTTTCTGCATTTCAGGATTCTTTCAGTCCTTAAAAAATAAAAATATTTCAACTGCTTTAGGTAACTAGAAGCAGTCATGAAGGGTTGCTCCCTGCCCTAATCTCTAGCTTTTTAGCATTGCAAGTAGGCAACAACTTACATCTGTGCAAAACAGTTGTCAGAAATGCTATCTAAAAATGACAGCATTTTACACTTAATTTCCTTGCGTGAAAATATGTATCAAAGGTGACAGGAAAGGGTATAAGGAATTGGGTTTTAGGTACAATGCTTAGCAGCTCCCTAAGATTCACATCTCTTCCTCTCTTGAGGACTTACATGAAGGCATGCTTCTCCATCCCTACATGTCTCAAAACTTAAATCCTTTGGTGGATTGGAAAGAATGCGTCAGGAGATTTCAACAGTGCTGTACTGAATTTATGAACAGAAATTTCCAGCAGCTGCAAAACTTTCATTCTTGTTGTAGCAGCCAGGGTTTTTGATTCTGGAGAGCTATAATGTCCTTCCCTAGGGATGAGTGTGGTGTCATCCTTGCATGAAACAAGTGAGGACAGATTTTTAATGAGCTCACCATTTTGGGTTTGCTGCTTGAGCTGTCTAATCATGGGCAGAGCAGGTACCACATAAAAGTTGACCGACTCGGAAAGTAGTCTTGGGGAGGGACATGAAGGATTTTGGTGCTCTATGTAGCAATTCTGAAGAGATGAATTTTCCTCCTGTGTTTTCAATAACATGCTTTTAAACTAGATGTGGCAAGAAATCCAAAGGAATATGGAGAGAGTTCTGAATTGGAACCAAAAGTTCACTGGAACTACTTTAACAATACCTAGCAGAAACCTCTCTTCTGCACGCCTGAGTCAAACATCAGTAATGCAGTTTATCTCCTCGGCATTGGGCAGAGTTAGAGAATGTGCCATCATTGCTGCTTTGTGGGAGTGGTAATTTATGAAGTCCATCTATTACATTAAAGGAACAGGCATCTGGCAACGCTGGATGTGTTTGTATGTTGTGTATTCTCTAAAATGGAGAATGTGGTTCTTTTGGTAGCTTGTTGGCAAGTTGAGTAAATTTTTCTACCACCCCATTTCAGAGATAAATCTTTATGCTACTCTGAAGCATAAAGAAGACTTTGGCAGGACAGTATGGTCAGCTGCTGAAGGGCTGTCATATTTCAAAATTAAATATGGTTCACCAAACTAAAAGCTTTCTTGTTCAGCCTCAGACATAGCAAAGTATCTCATTGATATTAACAAATGCCTTAAATTTACTGGTTTTCATCACTTTAACTGCATACTTTGTGCCCTGTAAACTCCATTACTCTACCAAAGATGTACTTACTCATGCAAAGAAATATTTAAGGCAATTATATAAAATTTTCCCTCTCCAGAAGAGTAGTCATAGAAATAATTCATAGCACAGCAGCAATAGCAATATGTGGAAAGTTTGTTTAAGTTGAAGGGAAGTAAGAGAGGTTTATGCAGATGACATCAACATTCTGAAGAATGTGACATTTTAATTGAAAAATAATTAGAAGTCTTTTCATTATTTGAAAAGTTGAATTAGTGATTTTTTTTAAAATGTTTTTGGAAAGGTGTGTAATTAGGAGAGCTTTTTAACTGTCTGCCCTTCAGTTTAATAAACACAAAATGTGCTCACAGAGACCAAACTAAAATATCATAATGCTGGGGTTAGGAAAGTTAGATTTAAAATTGGATTGATTTTTGTGTAGTATTTTTCAACCAAGAAATCTTGCTATTGACACAGTAAAGTCCCTGTAGGAAAAAAAAAGTCAAGCCCCATATCTATTTCAGACCTTTTGTTTGACCTCTCTGGGTCATCCCTCCTCACAAGGAAGAGGTTACCTGTCTCTTTTTTTTTTTTTTTGGCCTACATTGTATTTTAGTTGTATGTATGTATTGTAGAGAAAGGCAATTCTGATGTCCATTTCATTCTCTAGATGTTCACAGAATATAAATTCTGTGTTATAAACAATTGCTACTAAAACTGATTAAAAAACACATTTATGAAATTTTAAGGTTTTTTTTTTCTGGGAGCCAAATATTTTTACTCCATCACCTCCACTTTTCCATGGAGATGAAAGGCAGTGTTTCTGGAAGTGAAATTATTATTTATTTTTTAAATCTGGTTTTAAACATCTGTGGAAAATGAGCAAATCAGAACCTGGATGAAATTAGATCTATTTCTGTTTTTGGAGGTCATATGTAGAAACAGATAAAATACCTTCTGTAATTTTGTCCATCTTCCACAGCCTAGTTCTTAGCATTTCATTACTGAAATAACTTCACATGTCAAAGGAGCATTCTTCTCACCCTGCTTTGTCCTCAAGCTTTCCATCATTTTTGATGAAGGAAAAGGTCTGGTATCAAAAATACTTGCCAGTAAATTCAGAAGTTACAATGCAAGTAGGGAAAAGAAGGGTTGTGCAGACACAAAGTGCCATAGCCAGAAAGTGCCACAATCAGAAAGACAGACTGGAAATATTTAGAATCAAAGATTATAATTCCAGATATTTCACCGATCCTAAGAGAATAAATATTAACATTTTTAGGAACTTTTCCTCTGCTCCTGAGGAAATAGGATTTAATTGTGGACAGAGGAATTTGAAAGGAGAGGTAAGCAATCTGAATAATAAAAAAAACCCAAGATGTCTGCTCATTTGTTAGTGATTACACCTATGGACAGATTTAGGCAAATTGGCAAGCACCATTGATTAAATTTTTATTAACTTCCCTCTAATGCAACAGGTATGATCAATTACCCAGGGCTGCCTAAGCAATTACCTTACCATCTCATGCTATTCTTGACATATAGGGTTTACTGAGGCCTTTGATCTTTTCTAATGATATTTTTGAAATACATTTTTGGATGACATTTTTAGAGGGTTTATTGTATTTTTCTCTTTTGCAAGTGGTCTGTTCTGGATGATCCCAAGGTTAATAATTTGTTCAAAGACTGTAACAACTATTTTCAGGACTAATATCTGAAAAAAACCCACATGACTTCTCTAAGCTTAGCCAGAGTTTCTGTTGACTTCCTCTGATTATAGAGAGCCTCTGAATGGGCTCTGTATGCCCAAAGGAACAGGGAGGCTTCTTCACTTCTCTGACCTTTCTGCATCCTGTTCTGTCACCCTCTATGAGCAGATAGATTTAACCTGCCCACCCCAGGGTACTTCAGAATTGCCTTCTCTACTCATGGACTTTGCTGCAAAGAATATAACTTTTAGCTGTCAATTCTTTTAATTTTACAATACTGGACAATAAATTGCTTAGTGAGGATGTGCTGAATCACAGTAAAATACTTCAGGCAACTGGCAGACAAGGCTGCCCAGTTTTATTACCATTGTAGATGTTTATTTCCCACCCTTTCCCTTCCAGGTCAGTAAATTCTGATGGTGGACCATTTACACTTTCTACAATCTATGTTATCCAAGGCTATATACTTTACAAATGAATGGGGCAAACCTTGACTGCTGAGTTTTCTGGTTCTTCTGTTGCAGTTCATCCATCTTACTTACTTGCTAGCTCTCAAGAAGGCAATGAAGCATTGTGACTTCATGAGCAATATTAAAATATTCAGATTTATCCCTGTGACTGAGACTGATACCACCATGGATGCTGAGATCTGTGTTTGTGCTGTCTGCAGCAGCTGCAATTTCCCTGTTGTTCTGCATCTGATAGTTATTTACAGCATGGCAGAGTGTGTATGAGGGACACTCAGATCAGAAAATTTGCGTTATTTTGAAAAGTATTAAGTGATTTGATAAAATCCCAGTGCAGAATTAAATTGGTACTCTTGCTTACTTACCTCTTGCACTTGCAAGGTCTGTTTGGGTGATTGTACAGATCTTAAGAAAACCTTTTCATTTATTCTCATTATCTTTGAAAGTAAATTGCACAAAAAAATCAAAATATTGCAAAAATGAACTGTATATATCACCACTTTTGATTGCAAATTTGCCAAAAAGTTACATCAGTGCTTTCAAGAGCTCCAAAAGGTGGGATAAACAGGAAAGGTCTGCCACAGCTAGCAATATTGATTTGTAAGCTGTGTGGAGAGCTGTACAACACTGACAGAGAGAGAGAGGATTTAGGATCTTTCTTCTGCCTGCCCCATCCACCTTTTCCTAAACAGTTTTCCAATTCTTCACTTGCACGGGTCTGTGGAATGCTTCAAATGAATAGAAGGGGCCTGACTTGCTTTGAACAAATTGCTTCCTATTTGTGGGAGTCCTTTCTATTTCATGCAATGCCTGGATTCCTGCGCAAGGTCATGCTGGAAGCACTCCTCTCACCCCGGGTCACGCAGCAGCACACGCGTGCTCAGGCTGGGGCACTGCTCTGGTCATCAGCAGGTTGCAGGCGCCTGTCACACAGCAGCACTAAAATCCCTGCGTATCTATCTCATGCAAAAACTTAAATTAGCTCTCCAGCTCCATAAGCAAGATTTAGCACATGATTTTTTTGTCCTCTACCAAGGAGTAGAAGCACGGGGATAAAGGAAACTACAGGCTATTTTGGCTGATCATTCCTGCTGTGAATTTTTACATGGGAGTCTGGCCTGTTATGTGCTTTTTTCATGTGCTGTGACAGTCTAAAAAAAGTGTCAGATGGGAGGTCAGACAAGGAATGTCCTTGTACTGAGAATTTAGCAAAATGAAGCACTGGTAAAAAATAAATAAATACAGCAAACAAAGGTTGGGTTCTCAAACTTCAAGAGTTTGCTCTAGTGAAGAACAAAAATTCTGGCTTACAACTGTGTGCAAATCCACATAACCCAGGCACTGACAACTAATGCAGCCAGTAGTGAAGGATGATATTACACTCTTGCGGGTTTGAACATGCAATGGGTTTCCTTCAAAACCATGCATATATCCTAGAGTCTTAAAGCTGTCTATCAATATGACTACCCAACTTTTCTTGGCTGTGATTTCAAGTTTGCTGTCTCAACTTCTGCTTTCAAGCCATAGGGCAGGATTTTCAAGAAGGCAGTGGAATGTAGTTCAAGGTAAGTTTAAATTTAAAATGTACATTTTCATTGCAGAATTGTAATCCTATGCTGTCTTACATGTCAAAGGATGATGACATTTTTTCTATATACTTCAGCCCATCTAACCAGCCTTCTAGGATCCCTTTAAAGTTCATAGAGGAATTTAGATAGGGCTCCTTCCCTGTCCAAAAAAATTATGTATTTGTTATAGATGCATTACTTTCAGAGGTGCCGTTCTCTCTTCATTTAAAATCTAAAGTATGATGCTGACCACCTTAGACTACATGCTTAGGTTTATGATGGGAAATGTGGGGTGAAATGAAGCCAACCATGAGCATCTGATTCGAAACAGTAGGGAACAGTAGGATTTCAAAACAGTAGGGAATATTCCATGGGCTGCTTAAGGTTTTGGATCATTCCCTTGTAAGAGGTCAAAAATCTTCAATGGAACTCTGCATGTAACTCTGAAGACTCCCAAAGGAAAATAAGGTTTTGTGGAGCACTCAGGGTAAGGTTTGCCTTTGCATCTAACCTTCCCAGCTTTGTTTGTGATTTACTATTGCAGCTTATTTGACTTGCTTTATCAGGAGCTGCATTTTGTGTGCATGTTTTTCTCTGGACAGTTCATTTGCCTGCTTATAGTGCTTTAGAATCCTTATAAAATCAGGTGTTGCATCTCACAGGGATGAGAAAATGTGCTATTAGAACAGGAAGGTAACACAGAGGGAAGATAATTTTTCTTTTTTTTTTTTGGCTACGAGTTTTGTTCAGGGGCAGGGACACATCAACATATTAGATGATGTTCCATTAGACAATCCAAGATAGCAAGATGTTTTGCCCTTTTTTTCTCTGAGCTGGGACTTACTTCTGTCAGATTTAATTTCTCACTGTCATGTCACAGGTGGCAAACTCTTACAGAGAAAACATATTTTTTGTTATTTGATAGTAAATAATTTCCACAAGTATTTCTTCATATGTGCTGGGGGCATTTTCTATGAATAAAAAAAAACTAAATCTGAGAGTACAATAATGGCATTAAAGGGCAACTATCTACAAATATAATAATACTTTTTCCATTGTCTAACTATAACCCTGCAACCATTTGGACATATTTTTCATTGCAACATTCCTTTGACTTCCATGTAGAGTGGCGATTCTTGTTTCACAGATGAGAAATTGAGAGTGCAGACAATAATAGGAATAGCAACAGTATCAAAATTCAGATACCTAACTTAGCTAGCCACTATCTCTAAGTTTTCAGCTTTATCCAAAGGAAAAAGATTGGGAAATTCCCCAATGATGATTTAGAGGAACCTTTTCAGACTCTTTCTCTGAGGTTTTCTTTAGGAAAACTTACCTATAGACAGGTTTCCAAAGGACAGGGACATTGACTTAGACAGCAAGACAGAAGAGCTTGTTAAATTTCATCTGGTGTTCATGCATGTCTATTTCTTCCACATCCACCAGCTTGGCTGGTTTTGCTCCTCAGTGGTGGGCTGCCTCAGTAGCCCCAGGTAGGCTAGAAAAACTCACCATGGGCTTCTGAGTTTCTGCTTTTGTTCCATCCCTTTCACTTGTGTTCTCACTGGCTTGGGGCAGCAGGACTTCAGCTGAACTGGAAGACCCTCTAATTTTTCCATGCTGTTTTAGAGATACATATATAAATTTGATGGGAAAGGTAAGGACTGTGCCTCGCCTTTCCCTTTAAATGATCACAGATCTTAGCAGAAGTTTTCTGGCATACATTATGTACCTAGTTTTCTGTTCTATGGCTCTGATTTGTCCTATTTAACTTTGTTGATATATTTGCACATACATTAAATTGTCTTGTATCCATCTTCTTATGGCTTACACCACCTGGAATAAGCACAAAAGGTGAGAGATGTTGATTAGATCTCTCATTTCCATACTCTCCCATGCAGAAACAGCCCAGTGTGATAGCAAATGGGAAATGGCCTCAAACTGGCAAAGAGAAGTTCAGGTTGGATATTAAAAAAAATTATTCACTGAAAGAATGATTAAGCATTGGAACAGACCCAGGGATGTGGTGGAGCCATCATTTCTAGAAGTGTTCTAAAATGAGTAGATGTGGTACTTTGCAGTGTCGTTGAGTTGACATGATGGTGCTTGGTTGAAGGTTGAACTTGGTGATCCTGGAGGTCTTTTCCTTAATGATTCTTTGATTCTGCACAGCAGAAAACTCTGTGCAAACAAAGCAGGTGCCATTCTTCTCCATATTTTAAAATTATCTGTACCCCAATTTAAAAATCAGACTCAGGAGCAGGTCTTAAAAAATAGAGTATTTGATGATGACGGGCTTTTTTATACTACATTTTGTCTCTGGACACATATTCAAAACCAGAAACATCTGTAAGTGAGGTTGAATTAGGAAGATCCTTATTTTCACAAATTTGCTCAACTATTTTAGAGACAATCTGTCTAATTTAGAAAAATCTACTCTACATTATAAACAGTATGAACAATCTATTATACTTACCTATTAGTCTGCATTACAGTCTTCCACCATTGAGGTAAATTAAAAGGACAGAAAAAGAGTTTAGGGAAAAAAAGGAGGCCATTTAAGTTCTACTGTTTTTAAACAGTGACAGCAGTACTGTTTTAAGACAGAAAATAAAACAGAAGAGGAAATAGAGAAAAAGATAAGTTTGTGAAGAAACAAGAGAGAAAATGTGATGGTAAGGAAGAGGAACAACAAGAGGACAGTCAGCTGAATAATTTTTAGGGGTTGTACTGGATGACTCAAATTCTGCCTGAGGTCTTCTGTTCTATTGAGAAAGAAAAGTAGCTATCTCTCTGAATGTGATAGAGCTAAAGAAAATACAAAGATAGCCATTATAAGTAGAGATCATGCTAGCAAGATGCAGCTAAGACTGAGAGGAGTACAAATTCCACTCTTGCAAAGAGGAATAAGGTAAGAAGCAGCAGAACAGATACTCTTCTAAAAGGCAAGAAGCATCATATCCATTCAATATTGAGGAAAGAGCATGACATTGAGAAAAAAACCCTGAACCCCGAAGTCCTCTTCTTTGTATGATCCCTATCCCCTCCTATCCCTAATATCAGTTGTACAACCTGTATTTTCCCACCTTCTTTTTCTGATTTTGTTTAAGAGGAAAGGCAGGAAGGAAGTGAACTGAGACATTCCAACAACTACAAGAAAAACTGAGCTTGGTATGGTTTCACAAGGAAATCTAGGGAGTATATCAAACTGCATCACATTGTGTTGGCAGATAACCAAAGCTGGACTCAAAGTGCTACAAAATTCTTCAGAAGACATTGGCTTTAGCTGTTGAAAGAATGAAGGTCTAACAATTAATGGCATTGTAACTCCTCAGAATTGAGCAGATCTTTCAAATAAGGTATAACCACATCAACATTCTTCTGATATCCTTCAGAAAAAAATTATTCCTTCTGCTTCCATGAAGATACCAAGTAACTAATAGGATGGAGTCAGAGTAGTATCTGATGGAAATTAAATGCTGTGATGAGATGATTTCATGCCTTTTTCTAGCACTGAACACTGGAGAAATATTTGAGATAAATATTTTCTTTCTTCTTTGCAGAGATACTTAGAATCAAGCCTGGTTGGTAAAACTGTGAAAAATTAATTGGTATAATCAGTGGCAGACTGGCCTGTAGATGTGTCTTGTCATGTTTATAAGAAGATGCTGTAAACACAGCCCTGGGTTGCCCTGAGCTTTGCAATGTTTTGTGATTGATGTAAACTTGCGTGACCGGTGTAACATGCACAGCACATAATGAGACTCAGTGAATCCTGTAGTCATTATGTGACATGATAGCTTTCTAGTCAAAAGAACTTTGCTTCATAAGCTGAAATCAACAGTGATTGAATGTTAAACACTTCTAAGGGCTAACCTTGACAGAGGTAGAGCAAGGACTCCAAAAGTCTCTGAATTCACCCATTTTCCTGACTGAATAACCCATACAACACTTAGTTAATCTCCTTTCAAACTAATAAAGTGAAAGAAAAGGGTTAAGTTTTTAAATAAAAAACTGAAATTTAGTAGGTAGCAGATGTGCCATAAAACCAATATAAAATAAAAGCCAAGGACAGAACAGTGTGATTGTCAAGTGTCCTCTTCTGTCTACTGATATTTTCTTCTCTTCTACCTTAAGCAGATCACAGAATTGCAAATTAAACCCCTTAGCAGCTGATGTTTACTGATTTTATGATCATGCTTCTTGTAACGGTCCTATATAGACACTTTGTTGCAATATCAATTTAGGATTGCAATCCTTGTTTTAAAATACGTTTAAATAATTAGCAGACCAAAGATCATTTGAGAAGCCTGAAATCTTAATGGAAGAAGTTTCTGGGTTTTATTACAGACGCACAATGTCTTGGTTTTAATTCTCTGCTGAAAAAAAAAAAAAAAAAGAGGGATTTTTTTACTCCCTTTTTTTTTCTGCAGGCATGGTGTATTATTCAGCAACACTACCACTACATTCCTCAGGATCTCAAAGGCTGCAGTTCTGTTCCCCTACTTCTAAGGGACAGTAGTTTACTGTTTGTGTCATGAAATTGATTTCAGGACATCAAATGGGTGTCAATAAAAGAGTCCCAGTTTGTCCCAGATATTTTAGGCTTAGAGAAGAAGGGTTTGTTTTAATCCCTTGAGGTTTTAATAAGAATATATGGACAGGATTTGGATCAGGTGCTGAACTGACACACGTAAGGAAGCATAAGAAGGTTTCTGTGTGAATGGTGCTACTCTGCTTCGGCACATGAAGCAGGACCCACAAAGGCCCCAAAGTCTCTGTTTGTGTCTGGAGGCCAGGTGGGATGTCTTCATTACTCTGAAGTAAAATTAGACCCCTGAGTGCAAGGAACCAAACTGTGGTCTGGATCTTTATTCATTATCCAAGGAACTCATAGAACTGGTGCATATGGACAAGCCCATGCGTGCCACAGACACACAGGTTGTGACAGAATTCAAACTCAACTTCTTAAACTCAACCTTACCCAAACCCAACAAGTTGTTTCAGAGGGAGGGAGGCTTGGACTGTATTCCCTTGAGACCAAATTCAGGCTGTGGATTTTACTTCCCTATTCTGAGCAAAAAGCCTGTGGCTCTATCTAGAAGCTATACTGGTTTGTAAAAGAATTGGCGTATTCCTTGACCCAGGGGGAAAGATGACAAGTTACTGATTCCGTGGTCCTCCAGATGTGACATCCTGTTACAATGTGGGAAAATGCAGTTCAGTCCTCTGCTTCAATTAATTTATTGGAAGTGACTCGAGCTGGTGTGGTATTTTTAAATACAAGTAGAAACAGTGTAGTGGGAATGCAAAAATGAACTGGTATTTCTGATGAAGGCAGATAATAAGAGAGTCTGACTGAGTAGTAAGACAGATCTGTCCATAAAATATAGATTGATTGTATGATTGATTGATTGATTGATTGATTGATTAATTGATCAGTTCTGAGTATAGCTATTAATGTAAGTTCTCTTCTTTGGAACGATTCCCTTTTTTTGTTCTTTCTGATAGCAAAAATGACTAATTTACAACAGAGATGTAGGATGCAATTTATCTGTTTTAATGCTCTAAATTTTTCTATATTTTCTTCCAGACAGATTGTGATTTTTTTTCCATATAGTGACACTTGAAAACCCAAATCACAAATGCAGTGTTTGCTGCACAAATTTGGATAAATTCCATTTATATTCTTGTATTGACTCTGGATTTTATTTGGCCAAAAAGGAAATAAGTTCATATTTTTTTATTTTAATTATAGAAAGAAAATAATTAAAAAAAAAAGAAATATTAAATGGACTAGATTATTTTTTATAAAAGAAAGGAAACACAAATTTATGGGGTTTTGCCTATGCTGTCCCACCTTCTACCTGAAGTGGTACTGTGTTTTTCAGAAAGTGGCTGGGATTTTTTTTTTGTTACTTGTGTTATGCTGTGTCTGTGGAGGCACAGCTGTGCTGCAACATCTTTTCTAAAAGAGAAATAGAACATATTGATACATAAGACAGTCTTCATCAGATTGCATAAAGCAGTTCCATACAATGGGGATGACCTGCTTTTGTATCCCTTTTATCTTAGCGGTACCCAGGCACAGCCTTCACTCTGAGATAATAAAAGGCTCGGTGTGATCCAGATTGTTCTTTAATGAAAGGATTCTCCCCTTGCCTGGTTGTAAGATTTGGCTAATGCAGGAGGAGGCTGCAGCCAGCAAGGTCTTTCACATGTAATGTATAATTGATGCAGGATTTGACTGGCAGCAAAGACTCATCTTCTAAAGTTATTTTTATCAGTGCTTTCCTAATGTAATCTCTTTCACTGGCTTCCAGTTTAATGATGAAGAGTCTTTTTGAGCACAATCCTTATTTTATTAATAAGATCTTGTTTGATTTGACAAAATAGTAATGCTTTCTTTATAAAAGACTGGTTGCTGCTTTACTTTTACGGCTAGTGTGCCAATATGGATGTTTTTACTTATTAACACCAAAATGTGGAATTATTTATTTACTACTGTATATGTTCCTAAAGCAGTAGATGAAGATTTTAACACACTGGAAATAATTTGTTCTTATTTGTCTACATATTATTGGAATTTTACTGATCAGATTTACACTGTTGTCATACAGAGTGAAAGGTATTCAGCAACTTGAAAGATTAGTCAGGTATTCAGTATTAAGCCCTGAATGAGGAAACAATCATGCTTTTCATTATTTAGTGATTTCAATACATATGTGAAATACTTTTTACCAAGTATTGGTAGAGAAATATATTCTCATTTAAAGTCATATCCCTAATGATATTGCATTACACACATGTTAAAACTTCCCTGAATCTAGTAATGTTACAGGTGCATGTGAAAACAAGGAGGAGAACAGGATCCTGTTATGCTCTCCATCTTGGAATGAGAAGTTCAAATTACTGAGGGCAGGACAGAAAAAGAGATTCTGTGTGCAAGCTCAGCCACATAGGAGCAGTTTGGGGAGATTTAAGATTTTGTTTCACTTGTTTACTGATTTTTGTTTACTTTACCAGCCAAGTCCATGTTCAAGCCCAGTCTTGAGCTGAATATATTGTTTCTTCCGAGTTACACATTTTTGCTGTTCTATATTGCAAATAATTCTCTCCAGTTTTATCAGATGGGAAAAGATTTATATTTTAAATGACTAAATTAATATCAATAAAACAAAATAATGTAACCTACCAACAGAGAAGCAGTCCTCTGTTTTGAGTATGTTTAAAAGGAAAATTGGACTGACTCTTTGTAGCCTACAAGGAGGAGAGATTGGTAGCATAAAAACCTGTGGATGGACTGCTTTCTGCCTGTAAACAGGTGGCATGTGGGATGTTCTCCTTTCTTTCTCCAGATTTCTATGATGGTTAGTTTACAGGAGGTGATAATACCAGAAGAAATACATGCTGAGAGATCACTTTTTACACCCTCCTTTTGTTACTAATTTGTTGCAATCAAGTTACGGAACAGGTTGCTTAAACTCCCACCCATTTATTACGTTCAAAACCTTGTTATAGGCAGAAATAGCATGCTTTGTATGCATAGTCAAGAGTTTATTATTAGTTTAATTAAAGTCTTAAGAGTATAATCAGAGAATTATTATTACAGTAACACTGATAAAAGCATTTATAATGCAAATTATATGCAGCTAAAATGATTTGAACACAAAATCTCTGATATTTACCCCATTATATGGAGTTCCCACCTCCTCTACTGCATCTCTGGGAACTTCAGTCAGAGGTGAAGGGTATAGGCAGTCATCATCATCATGAGTCCTTCACGGGGAGGAGCTCCAGACTGTTGATGACTGTTTCTTCCTCCTCTCTTTAAGATCTTCTTGGGTTCATTTGTATGTTTAGTAATATAATATACCTTGCTCTTTCTTCAGTTGTCTGCAAGTCCACATTGCATCTGTATTTGCTGTATATCATGTGTGTGTTTTTCTTTGTTCTCTTTGCTGCCCCTGTTTCTGCCCATTCTAAGGTGGACTACTCATATCCTTGGTGGCATCCCATGCCAGTACTTTCAAGCCTGTCTCATTCTTTTCCTCCTTATGGGCTGTGTTTTGTCTGAGAGCCACGGGTAAGCCTTTTTGCACAGTCATTGCTTGTTACAGTTATCTGCTAGTTTAAAATGCATAAAACTATTGCAATGCACAATCTTGAACACACAAAAGTAAAGTAAAGTAAAGTAAAGTAAAGTAAAGTAAAGTAAAGTAAAGTAAAGTAAAGTAAAGTAAAGTAAAGTAAAGTAAAGTAAAGTAAAGTAAAGGTAGTCATCACCTGAACATTTGACAATTGTCATTACTGTTTAAAAAAGCTCATACAAAGCTTGAGGCAGACCAAGACAAGGTCTGACAAGTCATGAAGTCTTTTTTTTGTTAAGGTAATGCGAAGCCTGCCACTGTTAGAAACAGGAGCCCTACACTTGCCTTGCTGTGTGGAGACATCTTTGTGTAGGTCTTGTGTCCTCTGCAACAGACCCTTCAGCACTTTGTCGTCTTTCTCTTCAGTAAAAAGTGTCCCAAGGTGCACCCTGGGAAGTAACAGTCAGTCTCACTGCTGTTCCCAGCAAGATCATAGAACAGCTCCTCCTGGAAGATTTGTTGGAGTGTATGTGAGACAGGGAGGTAGTTAGACATGTCCATTGTGGCTTCACCAAGCCCTGCCTGACCCAGTGAGCTCTGACAGAACAATTGCACCAGTGAGTAGACACCTGTGGATCTCACCTAGGTAGACTTCTCTAGGGCACTCGATGTGGTCCCCCAGAGCACCCTTGCCACTAAACTGAAGTGACAGAGGTTGGTTTGACATATACTTTTAGACAGAGAGGGATTTATCATAAGGCCTGATGATGAGGGTAGTGAGACACAGGAACAGATTTTCTAGGGAATTTGTGGATGAGAAGGCCAGGTTGAGTGGGGCTTTGAGCAGCCAGGTCTAGTGGTAGGTGTCTTTGGCCACAGCAGGGGTGTTTGAGCTAGGTGCTCTTGGAAGATCCCTCCAATCCCAACCATCCTGTGATTCTATGAAGGAGTGGTGAGCTGGTGTACGCTCCTCTGTTCCTGCAGTGCAGAGAGCTATTGCTTGAGTGCTGCAGGCACAGCCTCTCCTCTGTCTTTCAATATGCTCAGCAGAGCCAAATTTAATTACCAGTATTAAGAAGCCAAAGCTAGGCTATGCAACATAAATGAAAAAGGAGGTATAAGCTATTGTTTCCTTCATTTCCTTGTCATTTTTTCTGAGGGAGGGTCAACATATAAGCTGCTCTTGTTTTATATCCCTTTTTTGCATAACGGAGCTCTGGTTGCCTGATGTCTGATTAGCTTAAAGGGGGAGCAAATAACTGGTGAGGAAGGATGGTTACTACAGTGCTGGATGCTAAAGCTTTATGATTCCTGGTGCTAAGTAAAAAGAGTGTTTTGTGTGAAGTGCTTTGCTTTTCAAAGTTGTTTCTTTGAACTATGCTTTGGTTTATTTTAATTCATGTCTTGTATATACACAAAACTTTCCCCCATTTCTCTTGGTCACCATCTGTTTTTTCTCTTTCTCTTTTTTTTTTTCCTTTTTTTCTCTGAACTCTTCCTCTCTGTTCTCCCTCAACACCTGTTTGGTTAAGCAGCCATTTCCATAAAGTTTTGTGACACAAATATGAACTGACATTACTAGTCTCCTGACAAAGGCATTCTAATGCTTGAAAACCTCCTGTCTGGAGAGTTAAAGCAGAAAAAAACCAATTGTGTTTCCCCTTCTGACAGAGATTTGGTCCCAAACTAGAGAGAGGTTACATCTAAACAATTGTTCTGATTATTTAACATATTAAAAATATTCATGTTGATGATAAGCAATATTATTTTATTCAGCTTGCAGGGGCTTTATTTGCCAGGACAGTTGTGCTAAATAGTTGTTTATGTAATAGTTGTTGGGCTGTAAAACAGCAGTCCCTGATACTGGTATTTTCTTCCAAAAGACTCGTATTTGTAATAGCTGGGATTCTGACTTCTTCTCTTTTTCTTTGGCTAAAGTGTGTTTGCTCAGAAAGCAAACAGAATCCATTGTGCTTATTAATGCAAAGTAATCTGGAGAGCATGACCAGTTAATTAAGGCTATTAGCTATGATGACAAGCATTAGGATCTCATCCTCTGATATTTCTTTAAATAGGAATTCTGTAAATAGCTCCACTGATGTGAAAGGGTTGGTATCAATTGGTATCAGGTAAGAAGGAGGAATAAAACAAAAATTTATTTCAGTTAGGTATGATCAAAAATGACAAAAAACATTGAGCTCCAAGCATTTTTGTCCTTGTTGCTTTGACTAAAAGTTGGCGACTGCAAAAGGTGCTGGGCACTTCTCTTTGTATCCTGACCTTTAACACATGAAGAACTGTCAGACTGAGCAAGCACCAAGATGCTTATTTAAACTGTCTAGAGTTGAGGATGTGACAGGTAAACGTTTGTGGTCTGACTTTGCTTTTAGTGTCTATCTGAAAATCACTTCCCTAGCAAGGTAAAAATAGCCTTGGGTTCTTTCAAGTATTAATTTACAGAGTTTTTCAAGGTGACCTCTCTTAAAAGGCACCTGAGTTTGTAAGAGCATCTTCTGGGTGATAAAGATGTCTTTGAAAACGTGGAGCAATTGAATGACCATCTCTGTTTGCTGCTGCAGGGATGTTTCCACATGCTCCTTGGTCAAGAGTTTCATCAAGGAGCTGTGTCTCCAATTGAAGCAGTTCTTAAGTGGTACATGGCTGTACAGAAAGGATTTTCCTTTCACACTGGGCAGTTTCTCAGCACATCTGATGAGGTTACTCAAGCTCATTATAGAATAACCAAAATATTAATTTTGGGGAAAATCTATCTATTGCGTATAGAAGTAGCATATCTTATACTTTAAATGGCTGAAATGTATTTAATTTTAAGCAAATATAACTTGAGTAGACTCTTTAAAAAGGAAAAAAAAAAAAAGCTTTTCCTTTGGTATTTCCTACTATGTATAAGGGCTTTACAGCAATGTGTGTCACTAAAAATATGGAACGTCATGATCTCTCATTCTCTGGGGAAGAACAGTGAACATGTCTGGGAAATTATCTTTAGAGGGTTTGTTTTTTTTTTTTTTTTGCTTATTTGTTTGGTGGTTTTTTTGTTTGGATTTTTTTTTAGTTAGTAGTTTATTTTGTTACTGCAGTACTTAGAATACTCTTACAAAGTCAGGGCCTTGGGGGGTTAAACACAGCTTAAATGAGTAACTAAATGCTTTTCTGATCCCAGAAAAAACATAACCTAAACATTAAAGGGAGGTAATAGATAGCAGAAGGCAACAGACTCTAGATCATGATAGTACTTCACTTCCCAGCTCCAACTGTGCTTCTTAACTCGCTCTCAAAAATCTGATATTTCATACAGTTTTCTCCCTTCTTGATTCCACTTGTAGTGGTTTATATCCAGCTTTGCTTTTACTGCTGTAATCTGTATTGTTTATGCTATCTTCATTTTCTGTCAGCACAGCTTTCCTATTCCTGCTTTGCTGTACTGTATTGCCATATAAATAACTAAGGAGGAGGCAGCTGCAGCAAAAACTGAGCTGTGCTGGGTTTTATAAATTCCTCTTGTGAAAATTAGAAATCATTTGACTTATACAAATTGTTTTGCTGGAGGAAACGAAAGTGAGTTTTTCTGGGGCCGGTAAAGCAACAGAAACAGGCAGAAGTAGAAACAGAATTTGGTGGTGCTGTGCCAGGAATTTATCTTTCATTACTTTCTGGAGGGATAAAGCCCACAGTCTAACATCTCATCCACAGACGCTTATATCTTTGTCCTAGAAACAGGACAAAAAAATATAGCATAAACCAAAACCAGGCAGCAAGTGAAACAAAGCCAGCCAACAAACAACATAAAATCAAGCTTTTATCACATCCCTGTGCAAGAAATACTCAAACAACTCGAGGTAAATTACTATGAATTAATCATCACTTCAGTGAAGACATTGCACAATACTTCTCTGGGGTCCACTTCTATAGTACTTTCCCTTTTATAGGAAAGCTTGGTGTTTCTGGGAGATAGGTGGTTTGTATTGCCCATAATACAAATGGGATAGATATAAATGACTGAACTCCTCTTGTTTAACATTTTCAATACTTGAACATTACCATTATCGAGATACCTGCAGTACTTCAGAAAGCAAAGGGGATATTAAATTGTAGGGAAAGTGGAAGAAATCATGTGCCATCCAGTGTATATACTTAACAGTACATTGTTGATCTTGGAGGGGTAAATTTGAAGGAAATGTGTGTCTGAGCTATATCCTTGAATGGGAGTAGGTCTGGGATTGTAACCCAGATGTTGTGATAAGCTGTACCTGGGCCACTCAGAGTTTGTACCATCAGTCTGGACTTCTCACCTTCCTCACCTGAGACAAGGGGGAGCATGGAGCACGTCTAGTGCATTCCAATTCAACCTGATTCAGGTCTGCCTTACTGTACCAGCCCTCTTTTGGGCCTCCTTAATTAAGCAGAATGGCCTTCACCCTCCAGTATTCAAGATACTTACCTGGATTGCCCCTTAGGTCTCTCAGATAATATGTAATTATCATTTGTTGGTCTCTGTCTGTTGTGAAAATAATGTAATGTTACTTTAAATATCACCAGGTGGACATAAAATGGGCAGTAGGGCTGCAAACAAAAAGATATTAACAAGCCTCAAGGTGCTTAGTGGCAAGGAGGTAAAACTATACAACTCCCTGGAACTCCTGGCTTGATTTAACAGAGGTGATTGCAAAGAATTATTGCTCAGGATGTACCTCCTGTTTATTTCCTTGTTAATACTCTCCTGTTGCTGGTTTGATTTTTATTTTTCTATGCTTGCCTTTAGAAAACGAGCAAGATGGAACATAAAGTGGGAAATGCTGTGCAGAACTCCCCAAACGCTTACAGTTCACAAAAGGAAAAAAAATAAATTCCAGTTTCTGTTGTAATTCAGCGTGCAATGTCAGTTTCTGCATTTTGAAACATGCAGATAGAAGTCTGACCCAATTAAAGGCACTGAGAGTCTTTTCTGTGGAGTCCAGTGGCCAGAGTATTGATCCAAGTGTCTGACATACAAGCTGTAGAGTGCATATTTCTTGAGTCAGGAATACAATTCTTTATAGGATGTTTACAAAGCATCTTGGAAAAAGAGGATGTCCTATTGTGCACATATTACCAATTTTCATGAGACAAATCAGATAAATAATGATAGTATGCTTTGAATGAATGGATAATCAGCTTTTTTCAGCAATGAATTTAAAAGTATGTTACTAATATCTCCATAAATTAGAAATTAAAAAGCCAAATTTGGTAAATCTAAAATAAAAATGGTTTGGTTTGCCTTGTTTTTTTGCTAGGAAATGAATGAAGAGGTAGGATCCATTCTCTTATAGTAGAAACGTGAGTGAGAGGGTTTGATTGGGTCTACAGAGAGATCAAAACCAAAAAACACTGCAAAGGGAGAACAATTGAAAGAAGCTGAATGAGTCACAGAGCAGTGTAGAATGATTTCCTTAATCTCCACCATGTGTTTCTGCTAAATAACTCCTTATTTTGTATTTTATAATACCGTGACAGGTCTTAAATTGTTCGTCTCTTTTTTTCAGATTCTAAGAGAGTTTTAGGAAATGCAGCAGGATATACAGCTACTGTAAATGCAGCCACTGCAAATGTAACCACAACTCCACTCACATATGTATGCTCTAGACATGAAAATAATCTTAATAGCTTCAATTATACCTACATAAAGATAAGTAAACATATTTCTTCATTGTGGGAAGGATCATTTTTTGCCCAATATCTGGAAGCAAAGCGGAAAGATTAAGATTTTTCAAGGTATTTCACTGAGAATATTAACTCTGTATTTTTCATGTCTTTAAAGAATAAATTTTACTAGTATAATGACATAAGGAAAAAATAGGTCTTTATCTTTTTAGATTAATCTCTTTCATACTAATTTCTATCTAATAAGTGTGATATAGATATGTGTGCTCTGAGCATGCATCGACAGGAATGTGTAATTTTCTGTAGTACACATTAGGTCAAATTGCATGAAGATTTTAATTTGATAGCTATAAAAACTTTATTTGCTTGCTGTCCAAATTCAGTATGATCTGGCCAGAAGGTGGTGCTTTCAACCATAGATGTGTGAATCAGGAAAGAAAACATGAATATGAGCTGTGTGAATAATATGAGCTGCAGTGAATAATAGAGGAAAACAGAGAATTCTGTGTATTTTTCTAAGTCAAACACATTAATAAGTGCCACAGTGCATAAAGAGGCAAGTACGATATGGAATCTTCTTTCTTCTTTAACACTTTTCTTCACCTTACTACCTAAATTAGGTTTCTCTTCCTGGTTGCAGTACAGTGGTAGTGCAGTTTAGAAAGGAAGAGCAACAGCTTTTACCTGTGAGAGCAGAGGGACTTTCACCTGATTGCGGAATTCCTGTTGGTCACACTGCTACACAAGTTTGGTTTAAGAAGCATTGGGATAAAAAGCAGCAAACTGATGTGTGTGTGCCCCTGCCCTCGAAATACCTTCAGCTTTTGAACATCTGCTTTGGCTTCCACTGATGGTCCTTAAAGCAACAGAGGAAAAGGTTTGCTTTTATTTCAAAATGGGTAAGAGGAGGAAGCAAAGAGTAAGTTTCACCCTGAAAATGGTTTTGCTTAATGTGTAAATAGAAGAATAAGAAGAAAGCTTCTGGAGACAGCTTCTGAATAGCTGGTACTGCAGGATTAGACACAAGTGTGCACCCAGCACTGCTTTAGACTCATATATTTACCTCTTTCTCTGCTCTCTAATACTTTGGCAGATCTTAGAGACCTCCCTTGTGTTTTAAATCGCTGCTACTCCATCCCTGCACCCTCCCAACACTTATGACTTTATCTTTTCACCTCTGAGTAGTATTGCCCTCAACAAGGTTATTTGCATATGTAAAGTTTATTCACATACTTACCCAAATGTTTGCAAATTCATGTCAAGAAAATTATCTTCCAAATGTTTGATTTGAAATTACACTCCTTTGATTAGAACTCTGCTCTTAGCCTTTGATATATCTCATTGAGTTGCTTGACCTCTAGATGATTATCCTAATTATCATCTCTCTTTTCATGTTAATTAACCACTTGATGGGAGATTTGAGATAATGATGAAATAGAAGAAAATAGGAAAGTTCATAACCAGAAAAATATTTTTGGTGAATGTTCAATGTATTAAAAACAATTAAGTAAAAGTTTATGTACACATAGGTGTTTTTGTTTATCTTGGCTAATTAAGCAGTGTTTGTGGAAAAAACCAAACAAATTCACATGTACTTTAGTATCAGTAGCAAGTTTTCTTCAGACTTCAACAGAATTAACTTTCTCTTACAATTCTTGAAACTCTCTTTAGATGAGATCTTTAGTTGTGTTCTTAATGAACATGTTAAGTGTTTTAGTTCTATTGATTAAAACAAATTAATTTAGGATTCTACTGTTTGGGAAAGCTGTCAAATTCTACTCCAGGAATGAAATGAAAACCAATAAAGATATGATATCTTTTGAAATCTTTTAAGGTTCTTAATCCTTGTGGTTTCTATGTCGCTGTGTTTGGATATTCTGTGACTGAATTTTTCCCTTTCTCCCCCTACATAAAGTTAGTGCAAGTCTGTGAAAATTAAAACACTGTTTAAAAAAGCTTTGGTATATAAATGGTGTAGATTTAGCTTACAGTGAATCATAATCCACTGGTCTAGTCACAAAGTCCTTTCTCTGACATCCTTTTTCAGAAGACTTGCTGCCTTTGTAACATCTTCAGATTGAGATATGTGGTAATAGAAACTTTAGCATTTTCTATTAGTATGGATAAAGAGATTATTACTATAAAGCGATAGAAAGCTAAACAATGTTATCACTTTCTGAAGATTATATAGTTTATTAAATTTATCTAATCCTTATTAATTCCACACCTAAGGGATTTAAATTGAAGGGATGCTTTGAAATAGACTTGGATCCAGGATGAATTGAACTCTGTTCAGAGCAAGCCCAAAAAACCTCAGTGGGGAAGATCCTTTATCTTTCCATTTGTATACTCACGCACCTATCTCATAATTTGGACTATTAATAAATAAATTTAAAAACCATGGAATTTGCCTAAGAAGAAAAGTCAAATGCGGTGAAATCCACACTGTGGATGAAATGGGACTTGCACAGCCATGGCTTTGTAACATAATAAGTTACAGCACAAATGCCACACTAACTGTGCCTAATAGAGCTCTATTCCCCATCCTCTTGTTAAAACCGCACCTGTTCATAAGAGATAGCTCTGTCCTCAGAAAGGATTACTCAGCCTCATAATTTTTCTTCATCTTCTTTCTTGTCATACTTAATGCTGCAAAGGCTGGAAAAACAAAAGTCTCCAGAGTCTGGCATGGAGATATTTCAGCCTCACATACAAAGAGCACTGTAAGCAGCTTCAGATTGTCACCTGTCCAAGCGGGGTCACCCTACCTTCTTGCCTATGTTCAAAGGAGGGTACTAGCTCCTTTACAGGCTGATTAAGCCCAGCCAAAATTTTCTAATGGAAATGTGTTTTTCTTTTCATTGCCTATAGTAAACATTAAGGATGAACTTTATTCCCTGTGGTAGCAGAGCTCTGTTAATCACAGGATGAAATTCAGTATGTGAACTCAGAAGCAGTCTGTATAGAAACACATCAGAGGCCAGTAGAACTGAATCAATTTACACTAGCAGAGATCAAACCCAGTATGTCCGGCATGGTCTGGTGAATGCAGCTGATGAAGGGGGCAGCCATTTTAAGGATTTCAGTACAATTGCTTCAGGATTTCCAACAGATATTTTTTTTCATCAGAAAATTACCTTTTGATCAAATGCAACTATTTTTCCAGGAACTGGTCCATCCAGCTGATATTCTGAGCTAACACTCTCAAAATGGAATAAAGTAAATTTTGGGGGGGAGGCTTTTTTGTTGATTTTTTGGTTTGTTTCTTCCAGAACGAATTTCCTTTGAAGATGTGCCCTTGTGTTAACAATGATACACTTTAAGCACAGAAATAAAAAACCCATAAGTTTCTCAGTGTTCAGGCTTCTGAGTGATTAATCAGCTTCTTGTAAGTACTTTTTTCCTTTTTCTGGGAAATACCAAATTACCTTTGTTTCATCAAGAACATGAATGCTTTCACTGTATACAAGCCTTTCCACGAATAAAAATCTGGGGTCTTGCACAGCCTTGTTAATGTTTTTCCCAGAAGAGAGGCTGACGCAGGCAAGGGCTCTCTCAGGACATATGTGCACAGATGGGAGCAAGCAGTCTCAATCTGCCTTTGCTTCGTGGCCACATTGGCACAGAGCTGCTTCCCTCAAGATAACCTTTGGGATCAGGACAGTGGGGCTATAAGCTGCTGAGCGCAATCTTGGGAGTTCCCAGCTTGTGCTGTTGCATTTGTACAGGCAGGCCAGATCCCACATCCCAGGTTTCCAGATGTGTCATGGATGAAATGAGCAGTGAGATTTGGGGATAAGGTGAAGAAAGATGGCAACAGAGCATGGGAAGGAGGGAAAGGAAATTTATACAATTTTGATATTACTTTACAGTGCCTGAAAAGGTTAAGATTGCCCATGGGAGGAAGCAGAGTTTGGTTTGGTTGCAGGGTTTGGGGTCTACTTGTCTGTTTTTGTTCTTTTTCCTTTGACAGCAAGTGTTGGGAGCTAATGGTAGTTTTGTGAGAAGGAGAAAAACATTTAAATGGTTTATGGGGGAGTTACTGGAGGTACCTGAAAGGACACTTTGCAGTACACACTTCCCAGTACCACCAGTTATTCTCCTGTGGCCAGATGGGGATGATCTTTATGGATCGGCATCACTTATAGGCAGCTCCTGCAAAGCCCTGTAGTGGTTAATTTCTCAGCATTTGTTAAATGCTAACAGTCAGCTCTCTGCTGTAATAGATGTGGCACGGGAGAAAGCAGACATAATCCATACGAGTTTAGGATCTAAATAATCTGCTGCAGTTTTTCAGGCTCTGAGTGTGATAGCAACACAATCATCAGCAGCTGAGTAGCTCAGCGATGGTTATCAGCAGATGTTCATCCTCAGCCTTGTGGGATTGAACACTAAATGATTAATAATTCCCATTTTAAAGTAAAACACATTAACTGAGAAATCAGGATTTGCTTAGCTATTGCTGAGCATTGCTGTAATTCAGATAAGAAGAAATAAATAAAGTGCTGCAAGTAAAGGTAAGCTATGATTCTATTCCCTGTTTACTGAAGACAAAGGATATTCCTAAGAGAAAATTCAGAAAAAAAAGGAATGTGAATTTAAATTTAGTTGAATGATGAAAGTGGCCGTTAGATTAGACCCAAGTTAAAGGATAATCCTTAAATACTAGATCAAGGCAGATGGCTGGCAGTTGTTCTTATAAAATATATTTAATTCCTGGAAAATTGTTTATTTGATTCAATCAGCGCAAAATTAATGTTATCCCTTTTACATTAAAGAAAAATATTCACCAATGAACATCACATGAAATTACCTATGGAATTAGTGAGGGGACAGAACAACCTATTAAACATACTTTTTGGCACAGTAGGAGTAGGGAAACATATTAATCTTTCTGTAAGGACAGACAGAAGGTAGTCTGCTGTCTTATAGTGCATACTTTTCTGAATGATGAAAAATATAATGCATTTGAAAGTGTTGATGGACCATTAATATAAAGTTAAGGATGCCCTTTTCAGGGAGTGCAATCAGTCATTATTTTTGCACCATGGGCCCAGACTAGAGCAATGTGCTCTATCCAATGAACCTATGAAAACCTCTTGCCTTTTCTTAAAGCTCACACATCATCTTTCTCTCCATGAAGCTCTGTATCTTGTTCCCAACACCTGTCAGTGTGGCTCCACAACTGCTGGCTGGAGCTGACATTGCAACATCTGCTTGTGGAAATCCTTAAAAACATCTCTTCAGGGATGTATGGCAAGAACAAAACACTGATTAGACTTGATTGCATGAAAAGTACACCTGACGCAGCATCAAGTCTGGCACTCAGACTCCTGCTTTTCCCTGATTTTTCCTATCAACACCATCGTGCTACCATGGAGACCCTGGTAAGTCTAAGAGTGAGTAGAGGATTTTGGGGTGTAGGCATACAAGCTCAGGAATAGGTTAGCTTTGCTCTTCATGGCTGCTGTTGTCAAGAGGGTCTTTTTGGCGTCTTGACTGGAATTGCCTCAAAAATCATAAGGGATTCCGGGGGGAGGTAGAGTCCACCAATAAAATATTGGTGTCTGGGCAACCTGTTACAGTTTTTATCACCCTCATTTCATGACTGCTCTTTTTTAAACTTTCAGATATCCTGATGGTTGAGATACATTCCTGATGACAAGAAAAAGCAAGCAATATGCCTGCCTTGAGGATGGCCAGCATAGAAGACCTGGGGAACTGCAGGCTTGTCAGCCTTATCTCAGGTACTGGGAAGGTTATGGCGACAAACCTCATATGAAGGAGTAGAAGATGACCAGAAGGAATTAGTATGGATTTATGATGGTTAAATTTTGCCTGAACAAATGTATTGCCTTCTGCATTTGGAGAGGATTGTTGGGTAAATTGTGGTCAGTTGCCTTGACTTTAACATCTACGTAATCTCCATGAGCCTCAACAAACCTATTGTTCTCTGATGTGTTGTCTAACGCAGGTTCTTCATTTCACTATTCTGAATGTACTCTGTGTTTTAAGGCTCATTCTCTGAAGCAAGCAGGCAGCTGTCCAACCACCCACTGCTTAGTATGAGAACTATTTATCTTGATGGCATGGGTGTGGTCAAAACTATATGTAGCCATCAAAAGCTTATATGTAAAGAAGAACATATAAACAACATCATGAGACTTCGCCATAAGAACCTTCTTGTCTTCAGAAACTCACTGTTAGGGACTTCCTGAGCGAGGGTGAGTCCTGATATTCAGTGTCAGTCAATGGATTCTTTTCTCCCATAGATTTAATTGCCTCCTGATAGAGTGGGCATGAGTCTCATGCATAAGTGATATAGATTGTGTACTTAATTTGCCACTTTGTCCAGAGGTTAAAATCCTGTTCCCTTTTAAGGCACTGTGTCTAGAAGAAAATGGATAAGGCACTGTAAGTGGGAAAACCAGTATTTGTCATGCATGTCTTGCTTTCCAACTTTCATTGAGGATAAACACTCTTCAGTAGAGCAGTCATAAAATAGTGCCTGTCCTTTCATTATTTTTCTTAATTTTAACTTTTCATAACCAAGGTTTTGCAAAGAATTACATGACTCAGACCCTGGGATTGCAGAACCAAATTATCGCCAAAGCAACTACTAATATTTGCTCATTTACACTTTGCTGTCACCAAAGCATAGTTGATTATTGTTACTTTTGTTGCAGTCTTAAACAGAATTTAGCAATTTATTGTTTATCCTTGCTCACAGTTCAAAGTGTTCCACAGTGCTACATAACCTGTCCCGATCCTCATGGATTTTCCCAGTAGAATACATTTTCCTGGCTTGGATCAAAACAGAACAAAATCATCACTAGAGGTTTGCCTTTTCAATGGTAAGAAAACCATACTTGAGCTTTGTAGCATAGTTTAGGAATACATAATTATGATATAAGACACAGTAAAACAGATAATTTGTCACACATTTTCATTACTTTTATCACATATTACCAAGCTTGAAGGTTAATTATATTTTGTAATTCCATTAAAAGCATAATCATTTTTGCATGCCAAAAATCTCATATTTATCATAACACTGAGCTACCAGCTGAGAATTCTGCCATTAGAAGGTAGAGCACTTTACAAAATAGATGAAGTGCCAGTCCTGATTTACTGATGGGGAAGCTGAACTGGCAAGGATGGAAGTGATTTGCCTGTAGTAAGTCAACAGGGAATTAGCAGCTGAGAGAATGAAGCAGTGCCAGTAGGGAGTGTTTCTCATCAGGTAATGACATCAAGGTGTTTCAGTGGTCATGTATTCTTCATCTTTTATTTAGATGGTATTTCATTTTAGTGGAGCTGCCATTTTTAGGATTTTCTCCCCTTGCAGAGCAAGTGGGGGGGGGGGGGTTGGTTTGGGGTTTTTTTGTTTGTTTATTTGTTTTTGTTTGGTTGTGTTTTGTTTTGGGGTTTTTTGTTTGTTTGTTTTTGGTTTTTTGTTGGTTTTTTTTGGCGTTTTGTTTTGGTTTTTGGTGTGTTTTTTTTGTTTGTTTGGTTTGGTTTGTTTTGGTTTTTTAATATATATAATGTGATTAAAACAAGATTTTCCAGAAGTGGATGAAGACCATGGATCACAAAAAATATTGGAGAGACTATCCGGGTAGTAATTGAATTTTGAAATCTTATTGAACATTCCCTCTGAAACTGGTCATTTTTATCTGCTGTAATTCAAGAAAGTTTTAGCAAAAGGTTGATCCTGGCTTCATTTTATAATAGGAACTAGTTTTTCTAATATAAAGATTGCATTTTCTGTTGTAACTTTCCTATCTTCTCCAATTTAGCCATTCTAATGATAATTTTCTTGAAGTTTTGCAGCTCTATTCTTTGTGTCCACAACTCTATTTTATAGGTTGTATTACAAATATGAGACTTATGGAAAGAAATAAAATACTTCAGCCACTGAGCCCTGGAATTATATATTACTTTCTTCATGTAATGTTTTATTTTGTTTTTCCTAAATTATAATTGTCCCTGTTACCTTTATTTACTTCTTTACTTCCTTGGTAATTAATTTGATTTATTTGTAAAATTAAGCTTAGACATGAGTTGAGTTTCAAGGAGTAACATTATAAAAGCACTATGGATAAAAAGTAGATCAGACTCTGGAACTTTTCCTGGCGGTCCCTAATCTACTATACCTTCTCATTTTGTTGCTTTCTTGTTTGCACCATTAAAAATGCTTATGAAAAAATGAAGTTTCTCTTCAGGTTTGAGAAGCTTATTAAAGTATTACGTGATTATTGAATTAACAAGTAGTGCTTTAATAGTCTAAATTTTCAAAGACTACTATGTACTACCAATAAGCCTAAATTAATTAATAAACTGACTTTTTCACTTTTATCTGGGTACATAAATGCTATACACTGAATCTAAGGTCTGTTTAATGTCTTAGAATCATAGAAGCATTAAGGTTGGAAAAGATCATCAAGTCCAACAACCCAGCATTGCCAAGTCTGCCACTAAACTATGCTCCCAAGTGGAACATCTCTATGTCTTAAAAATACCTCCAGGGGTGGTGACTCAACAACTTCCATGAGCAATCTGTTCCAATGTTTGGCAATCCTCTGGGAGAAGAATTTTCTTCATACCAGAAAATCTGGATTCAGGTTCACACCTGAATTAATTTTAAAACTTTGCTAGATTTAATCTCTTCCTAAGACAGTATTGGAACTGGTGGAAGTTGTTAGCACAGTGCATTTACTCTGCATCAGGGAAGTTTAAAAGTGCCCTTTAAGAATAGAAATATTTGTGCTGAAGTTATTAGTGGGGAAAAAAATAACCTGGAAAGATTTCAAGCAAATTTGAAGACTCATTGTTAATGAGTATTTGGATTGCTTCCCTATATCTAAGAAAATTAGTTTGGCTTTATTTAAGAAAAATTAAAGGTTTCTATATGTTTATTCTGAAGTGTTAGTCAATTAATTTGCAAGCATTGGATAAAGATTCGGTATGATTTTTTATTTTTTTTTCCCATGTATGTGTTCAAAGTGTATTAGTTAGACAGATAACATTTTTCTTCAGAGGCCTCTGTGGTCCATCAGGTAAATAATTTATATTTTGTGCTGTATAAATATGTAATTGTGTTTTCTGCAGTGAATACTAAAGGATCCAAGTTTTCTCTCCTTTTATTAGCTTTACATAAGCATTAGGGACATCCCTGCAGAGACAAAGGGGAGGGAACACAGAGACTGCTTTTGGTTAAACAATGTACATTTCAACTTCTGACTCTATTTATTGCAGAAAAAATTCCAAGAACAGAAGAGAATATTTTCAAGACTATGAAGCTTAGAACATGGAAGCTAGAAAATAATAGAATTATGATTGTACATAGGTTTTTATGAACATTCCCCCTTACCCACAGGACTCCTGCTTCAGCCAAAACCTTCTAAACCTTCTTTGAATACAAGAATATGAATCCTTTCATTGTATTGGCCACTGCACTCATTGCAATGGCACCCATGGACTCCAAAATATGAATTAATTTTTTTATGGAGGTATATTATTTCCCAGTGTCACAGTTGAACAGTTGACTGTTATCTGCTGCATAAAATAAGCAAGCACTAAGTTTTCACTAATTTATGTTGAATGATTAGAGGTTCTGAGATATTTTCCTATTTTTTTTTCTCCACAATAGAGTACTTACCTCTACATAGTATCCACTATGGTCAAAACCAGCTCCCAACATCTTTCAGTCCAGCTGTGAAGGATTAGTATCTCTGCAAATCTGATCCGTGATCACCAATTTTGAAACCCAGAAAATGTAGGGTTGCCCATAACCCTCTCAGTGGCTTTGAGTTTCCTTTTACATGGAACATCTTTTTTTCCCTTCCTTTTTCTCAAGTCCATTTTGACAGGCCAAAGACTACTATTCTGATGTTCAACAAGCAGACCATTGATCTAAATTCACAACAGAGATTCTAGGCTGCTCAGAGAAAAATCTGGTTTTGATTTTTTAACTTGGTCGGAGGCAATATCTTTTCCCTTGGAAAAAATGGATTTTTTTTCTAGCTGGAACCTTCTGCAGAAACACTGAACTTGAACCAACCCTTACTCACGGAAAATTTCATCACCCAGGACCAGTGTCTGGAACATTAATTACCCTTTGTCCTGCTGTAAGGACTTGGAGAGCACAGCAGCCTGTCTCAAACACTGTTTAGGCCAGGGAAGGACTTTGCCATGAGATAAGCACACAATGGAGGGACAGGATGGTGCTAACTCCAGGCACTATAGAGGTGAGGTCTGACTGGCACATCCTGGTAATGATCCAGACAAAAATTCCCACTGGCAAACTGTGCAGGGAAGAAACTGCTCATACACATATCACAGTCAAAGATAGATCACCCCAAGTTATGGGGCAGAGGACACACTGATGCCACTGCCTGTCCTCCACCCAATATACTTCTGTGGATACCTGGAACTTGGACTGTTCTAAGCCACTGTGATGGGAACTTAGGACAAGATAAAGGTGACACCATTGTCCAAGCGTTTACAAACCTGGGGGAGAAGGACGTATTACTGCTAATGGACACAAAGAATGCAGAATTTACGGGCCACAAGGAAAGCCAACCCAGCAACTCTGCTGAAATCATCACCATCTCAATAAAAAGTAAATGTGGTGGGGGAAAAGCGCAACCACAAACCCAACCACAAGTGAAACCACTCCCCACTGACTCAAGAAACCTGGGTATTTTCTAGGAAAAAGGTATTTTTATTAGTCAAGTATTTTAAAAATGTCCTGTTTATTTGCATAAAAAATCCGTTCTTTTTTTTTCCTGAATCCTACTGTGAATTAAGGAGGGAGTGGAGAATAAGGTTCAGATTCTTTTTTTTTTTAATTGACTGTTCAATTAGCACTTTTTTCTCCCACAGACTGCAAGCTTATTTTGTCAGTAAACGCTGTGTCAGAGACCTTTCAGTTTTCATCGTCAGTGCAGGATTACTGAGATTACTTCCTATGGGCATTCTGTGTCTCCCAAACACGGCCATGGCTGCTGCCAGCCACACTTGCAGCCTCTTAGCAACTACCCATTCCTTGTTGCAGAGAAAGGAGCAATTTCCACTATACTGAGTGATGCCCTATGGTATTTAACTGCAGCTTGAGTAAGTATGTCAGTTGCTCTTCCTTTACCCATCAGTTCTGTAACCCCACAAGAAGACCACCAAATTTGTTAGGCATGATTTGCTGTTAGTGAAACGTTGCTGGCTGTCACCAACCACTTCTTTATTTTCACTGTACTTTAGCTTAGTTTTCAGGAGGATCTTCTCCATGATCTTACTGTCCACAGAAGTAGGACTGACTGGCCTGTAGCTGCGTGAGTCTTCCTTATTCATTAATGAATATGATTCAAAAATTTAATCTGTTCTTTCTGCTTTATCAAGATCCATGACTGACAGCTGCAATTATTATCTTAGAATTGTAAAATCACAGAATCGTTTAGTTTGGAGAAGTCCTTTAAGATCACGTATTCCATTAACCCATAATCCACCATAAATGAATGTTCCTAAGCACCATTTTTAAATGACTTTTACATCTCCCAGAGAGCTGGCAACAAAACCAAATTATGACAACAATGATTATGTGAAGACATGCATGCATGTAGCATTTCTCTTGGAAATAAGACGAAAAAGGAAGGTGTATGTCCAGTGGAAGAAAGTCAGTGCCAAAGAGAGATTTTTGGCACTGCAGGGAGAAAATTGACAAGATTTATAGGTGTATTGGTCAAACATAATTCGTCTTTCTGCCACTCTCCTTTTCTGCTGTAGAATGTATTCATGCTCACTTTCAGGACTGAGAGCTTCTGAACAAAATATTCAATGACGAGAAAAAGGGCAAGACCCACGGGAATTGCAAAATTTAAATTCTAGGATTAGCAAAGGAACGACAGAAATTGACAGGGAATCAATGAGCTGCATGTGAATTCAGATAAAGCGTCACTCTTGGCAGAGGAACTAAGAGTAGGAAGATATTTGGAAACCCAAATATGGTCAGATTTGGCCATATGTCATATGAACCACTGTACCTTTACAAGAGACCTGATTCCAGTTTCTAGATGACTCTCTATTACTTCTGCACTGCCTAATTTTGCAGAGGTTTTTCATGCCTTCGCTTGAACATCTATTACCCTTCAAAGAAAAGAAATTAAATTTGGTTCTTGCTCTTGTCCTAAGAAGGCATAAAATTCCTTCAGAAGTAGAAGTCTGTGGAAGCTTCATTCTAAAAACTAATAGATAGAATGAAAAAATATCCTTTATTCCATTCTGTAAAGAGGGTCTTTTCAGATGTGGGGGGGTTCATATCAAACAAAAAGGTCTCTAAGGCTCAAGAGACAAGAGAAAATATTCTTAGATTACTTCTTGCCATCCTTTCTAAAGAATAACAGGACCATGATACTTCCTTAACTGTTGAGATTTGACATTTATTCCAATTTTTTAAAGTCAGGTTTGTTGGTTTTCTTTCCATGCTACTCACAGATTTTAGAGTGGAAATGACTCTGCAGAACTTTAGTCCTTCAAAGGGCACCCAGAGACAACACATAAGAGTTGTTAACCTCTCCTTTATCTCCTTTACCCACTGCTCTTCTTCATATTTTGATTTCACCAGTCAGAGCAAACAATTTCTGTTCGATTTGCACTTTTTCATTTCAAAAGCGAAACTCATTTCTCTGAATAGCTTTTTCTATTTTTTTTTTGAGTAAGTTTATATTGAGATTTCAAATTACAGTTACTATTATTTAAAGGAATTCTTAAATGTCCATTGAGGATAAGCTAATAACCATAAGTTGGAGTATCCTTTATGAAGCAACTTATGTTTGCCTGACAGAAATTCACATCTTGTAAATGTCAACGAACTCCTGAGGACATTATATCACAAAGTCATAAATGCCTTCTAGTTCTCGGGAGGAAGGCTTTAAATGGCCTGCAGAGCCATTCAAAGTCCCCTTTATACGATGGGGAAAAAAAAATCTCATTTTTTGTGAATGCTTATATGTAGTAGTTGCTCTGGGTCGAAGATTTGAATTATTTGTCAAAATAAATTGAAGTGTGGTGGTTCAATAACCTGAATGTTTGCCTTTACCACACTTAGGACGTCTTCTTTGCTCTGGAGACCTAAAACTAAAAATACCAAGTATAAAAATGTGTCTATTCTTTTTTTTTTTTTTTAGTTACAACTATTGTTATCACAAGCTGTATCTGCAGAGGTATTTTTCAGTGACTAATGGTTTCTTAGGAAGAAGACTGAGCAAGAATATGTTGAAAGGAAGAGCAGATGAGATTTTGCGCTCATCCCACCAGCTTCTGACACAAAGACTTTGGTCATTGGATGTAGTTTTCTGCCATGTCAGGGATATACAAAAGGTGACCACACATGTGAATTTACCCTGGCACTTTTGGATAATTTTTATATTCCTTCTCCTAATCCTTAGGAGGGTTGTTCCATAATTTTCTTAAAGGTAAAATTTTTGAATATTCAACCAAATGGGACATTACAAAATTGTCCTTTACAAAATATCCTTCTCTTCTGGAGGTTGGGGTTTCTTTTCTGTTAGTCTGGTATTTTGTAGACAACACTTATGGCTCCACTAAACCAGTTAGTTTATTCTAAAATTAATAGAATACCTGTTGGCCTGATTACTGCAGGTTCATTTGTGGCAAAGCCGCTCTCCTTCTCTCCTGTATTCTCTGTATTTTGTCCTTCTTTTGTATTTCAAACTGATTTTATAGCAGGAGTCCTTGGGCTTAGTACCTTGTTTTTCTTTCTTTTTCTATTGCAGAATGTCATTCAAATTGTAGTCTCAAGTTCTCAAGGTCATCCATTGCTTCCTCTGTGTTTATCTTGATCTTTACTATTGATAATGCCTCTCAAATTTTCTTTAGTGACAATATTCATTAGCATAGTCCTACTTTTCGTGGCAAAGGTCATTAATGAAAGTACTCATTAAGTAGCAAGATCATTTCTGCACTGGTATTCTTTGTTCAGTAACTCCTGCTTTAAAACACGGTGGTTGCAAAACCTTCTTTATTTATTTTTGTGTCTTCTTTCATTCTGTCCATTCATATTCATTAGGAACTTTTCATGTGGCATTTCTCAAGGATTTTGCTACAGCCTAGGTATGTTCAGCATATTGCACATTTATTTTCCCCCAGATCAGTTCCTTTATCAAAGGTATACAATATGAAATTGCAATATGCAAAGCTTCAGAATTATAGTAAAAATGGATATGTACCACAGAAAGTGACATATTGTAAATGCAACTCAAATGTCTCCTTTGTGACAATAAGTTATTACGTTGTATATTCTCTGAAAATAGTTTGCTTTGGTGACCAGAATTATATTTACTAGGTTGTTATGACTCCCACAGTAGTGGAAATCTTAATTTTTGCACTTGGTAAGAGGAAACTAATCTGATTTCACTAAGCACAGCTGTCGGAACACTGAGACATCAGGGGAAGTGCTTCTCACTACCGATAAGCTCCGAGATGTATTTTAAAGCAAAGCTTTAATTACATTTGTCATTTCTGAGTGTCTAGCCCAAAAGCATTTAGTTTTGATGTTGCAGCATGAACATAATGTAGTTATCATGCTGAGATTTTTACCTTGTAGAAAAAGCAAGAGGGAGAAAATTTAAGTCTAAAAAGCATACTATGTGTAAGTAAATGAACTAGA
The DNA here is from genome assembly GCF_963513975.1 of Fringilla coelebs. Taxonomy (NCBI): domain Eukaryota; kingdom Metazoa; phylum Chordata; class Aves; order Passeriformes; family Fringillidae; genus Fringilla; species Fringilla coelebs. Next base: position 78,761,894 of record NC_140029.1, on the reverse strand, counting down.
AATATGCTGATATTGGAGATACCTTATTACAAACAAGTCTAAATTAACTTTGTATTTTATCAGAGAAAAACAAAGAAATGTTATTTTTGTTAAGTTGAAACATTTGGTCTATAAATTACAATTAGGTTAGTAAGCTTCCAGAAAATAAAGCTGTGGTAATGGGAGCGCAGAGCTAAATGTACTGTTACACTTAGTATAAATGAACATTTTGTTCCTGCAAGCATCAGATGCCCCGTGTTAAGCCTGAGTTGGGAAATGTGTGGAGAATATAAACACATCCCCCAGTGTGCTGTGCTGGACCTGCAGCTACATGTAATAATTTTTGAGTAACTGACCCTAGCTAATTTGTGGTAGAATTGTCCCATATCTATTGTAGAAGTGGGAGGTGTTAGCAGATGAGGCACATTCAATGAGAAGAGAGGTAGTGCCAATGGTGCTGGCAGTAAAAGGAGCATAATGTCAAACCCTGGAAACAGGCTCATTTGAGCAGATAATGGGCACCCAGATGACGATGTGTAAACAGGTAATCCTGCTTGTCCTGAAAAACTGTCAGGTGCAAAGGCATGATTGATGGGAGGGCACATCAAAACAACAAGCGTGTAATGGAGCTGAAAAGTTACAACTGTTCTGGTGAGTAGATGACATTCTTGTTGGAGGTGATTTAAAGAGAAAGAATGTGAGTGTTTAATATCCAAACCATCTAGAGTACTTTAACTCTTCAGTTTGTGCACTTCAACAGAGGACTTGCTTCCACACTGAAGATGACACAAGCAGATGCACAGTGTCCTAGAGATGGTCCCCTGGCTTGTGCAAGAGGGAGGAATGACTTTGTCTTTATCACATTGCAGACATTGGGCATAACTCTGGTTTACATTCAGTGTCATGAAAAGTTTGCCTTGACGACACTTCTGTGGCAAATGTTGTCACGAATCAACAGTGTCTGCTCTGGAGGAGAACTGAGCCCCTTCTTTTCCTTTAATATGCTTTGCATCTTATCTTTGTTGTACAAAATTTTCATTTTCCTTTTCCTTTCCTAATTGTCATTCTGCCTAGCTAAATGAAATGAATGAGTTTTGGTTTTAAGCATTTTGGGAAATTTATATTCTTTTTGCAAATGCACAGTTTTAATCGCATACATAATTCACAACTCTCTGTCCAGACCAACCTGTAAGCCTTCTTTGTACACCCCATTTTACACCTACTTAGCAGGGGAGTAAGTTCCCTGTTCTCACTTGCTGTTGAAAGTGCGTGTGTCTGGCCCTCGTGTATCTATTGCAAAGACAGTGTGTACAACCCTTGATGTGTGATAGTTCAAGTGAGAGAAGTCTACCACACAGCAGGAAAGAGCTCTTTGCCTGTGTGCCACTTTGATAGTTGGGCTGTAGTCAGAAAAGCATACTCATGACAAAGTACCTTGTGAGGCCCTCCTCAGGGGAAAAGAATTGCAGGAAGGCTGGACTTTCTTCAACAAGGAAATTCTAAAGGCTCAGGAGCAGGCCATCCCCATTGCCAAAAGATGTTCTGGAAGAGAAGATCAGCCTGGCTGAACAGAGAACTTTGGCTTGAAGTCAGGGAAAAAAGGGAAGTGTGTCACCTTTGAAAGAAGGGGCAGGCAGCTCAGGAAATATTGCGATTGATATCGTGAGGGTTTGGAGGGAGATAATTAGAAGAAAGCCCAGCTAGAAATTAATCTGTCTACTGCTGAAAATGACAATAAAAAATACCTCTATAAACATATTAGCAACAAAAAGAGGGCTAAGGAGAATCTCCATCCTTTATATAATATGGGGGGAAATATAGTAACAAAAGATGAGGAAAATAATAAGGTACTTAATGACTTCTTTGCTTCAGTCTTTAATAATCAGACTCCTTGTCCTCCAGGTACCCAGTAATTTGAGATGGAATGCATGGAAGGCAAGCAGAACAAAACCCCCCATATTCCAAAAGGAAATGATCAGCGACCCTGCTACACCACACACACAGAAACAAGTCCGTGGAGCCAGATGGATTCTGCCCAAGGCTACCGAATGAGATGGTGGAAGAGCTTGCTAAGACACTCTATATCATTCAGCAGCAGCCACACCTCACTGTGTGGTCCCACTTTACTGAAGGTTGGAAATAGGATGCCGATCTACAAGAAGGGCTAGAAGGAGGATCTGGGGCACTCCAGGCCTCTCAGCCTGACCTTGGTTCTCGGAAAAGTGCTGGAATAGAAAATTTTGAGTACCATCATGCAGCAGGTGGAGAACAGCCAGGGCATGAGGCTGGACAGCCTGGCCCAGAGAGAGGTGGTGATTGGTGCCACGTCCAACTGGCAGCCAGTCAAAAGTGGGGTATTGCTCACAAGTGGTTCTTCAGGGACCAGTATTTGGGCCACTTCTGTTTAATATCTTATCAATAGTCTGAACGAGGGAATCAAGTGCACCCTCATTTTGAAAATGCCACCAAATTGGTCGGGAGTGTCAATCTGCTGAAGGGTAGGAAGGCCCTACAGAAGGATCTGGGCAGGCCTGAGGTCTCAAGGTACCTCTCTTTATTAATTTTGTCAATTTTTACAAGTCCATTTTCTAGCTATTGTCTCAAAAACAGAAAGCCTCAGCACCTTCCCTGCCTACCCTCCTTACTACTGAAGAAGTCTCTTCCTCACATGGGTTCAAAACACTGATTCGCATTCTTCCCAGGTGGGCTTAGCATTTTGTTCCTTTCAATTTCTTTGTAAATGAGTTTGGCACTTCCACAAGAAGCTACTTCTTGTTCAAACCCACAGTGCCCTTGTATAGAGTTGACTTCTGGGCTGGGAACTTAAAAGTTGGCTTGTCATGGACAATTAAAGCAAAGTCAATATTCTCTCAGAAAGCCTCTAGGAAAGCTTCACTGTGAAGTGTACCTTTTGCTTTTAGCTCACTTATTTAACAAGCTATTAGTAGTTTAGTCAAGCAGAGGAAACAACTGAACTGTTTAAATAACATTAGCAGTTTCACTGCAAAGGGATGAAGTTCAGGTGATGAAGATTGAGTCTGTCTCCTTAAGAATAAATCAGTTCTGGAAGGCAGGAAAAAGGAGGAGAGAATTTAAGCAGTTGTGAACCCCTGAACAGATTTGAAGTAGAAGTGGAGGTATAAAATCCAGCATGCCTCCTTTATTTTCTTCTACAAAATCTGATTGCAGACGTGGAATATGAAAAACAAAAAAAGCCCAAAGACCCTTACTATGTAGGCTAATAAACATCCTCAACACGTCTGCTGAATGCTGGAAAGAAATGCCTAATAGACTTAATCTCAGTATCAATAAAATATAAAATAAATATTTTTTGAATTCTTTTTTTATATACAATTCCAACAAGCCTTCATGGCCATTTTTCATGTTTTATTCATTAATTTTTTAAGATAAAGTTTTTTTATTGTGTGGTTTTCCTGACATCTGGATTGACTGAATGGAAATCTCAAAGTTAGGTTATTGGAAGCTTCTTGAATCACTCTCCAACCTAATGTGATTCTCCTAGAAAGCTGAAGGTAGCATGAAATGCACAGCTGCACGGACTAGTTTAGGAGCTGGTTGTTCATGTCACTCAGTATATGTGCTTTCCAGGGCCACTACTAGCTAAAAAAATTCTTGGCATGAGCTGTGACAGTGGGAGCAATGCCAGAGTCCTGAGGGTTAGGGAAAGGTTTGTAGAGGTTTGTACTCAGCACTCTCTGTCTTTGTAAAGGTGTCACTTATTCCTCGAGGACCTGCTAGAGCTTTACCTCAGGGATGGAAACTTGCACTATGAACCAGAGGTAACTCCTGCTTCTGATGATCTGCTAAAGTTAATTTTGCAACTGACAGCAAAGTGCTGAGTTAGGTCCCCATTCAGTCTGTCTCAACTTTCTCTGCTCAGATTCGTGTTAGTGACAGGCAGCTTTGTTCAGGGAGTAAATTAAAAGAAACTGTAGATTGAAATGACCCTAAATTATTGAGAGAGATTTTATTCTCCCCTGATCTCACATGAACTCATATTCTACCCATCTGTGCAATGCAATTTTTTGTCTTCCAGCCAGTGCCACTAAAGAGCAGGTAAGTGTTTTGGATTGCTGCCTTAAAATATGTCAGTCAGATGAAGCCAGTCTAGTTCTCTTGTACCTACCTATAAGGCATATCAGTAATTTTTGTGTCCTGCTTATGCGTAAACAGTTTGCACATTGAGATATGTATTTGCATATGGTAACCTGGTGATTTCATTAGTTTATATAATTAAAAAATATCTGTCTTTGACAATGCCTTCTTCTTTGGCACCAGGCTAATGATAGAAAATTCAGACAGAGAAGAGCTGAAATTCATCTGGGCACTGGAGATCTTTCTTGGTTCATGCAAAGAGCTTTGTAGTCTTTTCTGACAGAAAAATTTAGATTGAAAAATGCCATAGATACTACTGTAACTTGTCTAGTAGTTTGAAATTTGGATAAAATCCTGTTGTATTAAATCTAGATAAACCCACATTGTAACTTACTCATTGCCTATGTACTGTTCAGTCTTGCAAAGGTTCATTGAGATCACAGTCTGGGCAACAGTATGCCACAGAAATACCAGGGTATGTAATTTACAGATGTTTTTTATTTTCTTCTTTTAAATATTTGACTAAACGGAGCAATAATTTATCTGATCAGCTTCTGAATACTTTTATGTTTATTTTACATTTCTCAGCTTCCTAACAACCTAAGACTTCATTTTGCTAGATTGTGTTTTCAGTTCAACATGAAAAGGCAGACCACCAATAGATCCTTTTGTTCTATCGATTAATCATTTGTGCAAATTAATAAACAGTCTGACAATTATACATATAACAGTCTATTGACTATTATAATGTGTAAAGCTTTGTTTCCTGGTCACTGTTTTTATAATGATTTTTTTTGTTTAAGGGTTGAATAGTGTCCAATGTTTTCTTCTAATGAAGAGGGTACTGCACTGTAAAAAGCTTACAGCTGAAGAGATTGAAATAATCTATGGTCTCACATGAAGGATTCAGGAGCTACAAATGGTAACTCCTTTGTTTTACATTATTTACAAAAGTCAGATATGAGAATATTATGCAGAATTCTCCCATAATTTTCATTATTTTATATCCATATTTAAATTCATCTCCGTACGTGTTACTTCTTTGCTCAAAAAATCAGAAGAAACACCAAATTTTCTTACCTATATATGTCTTCTGAGATAAACAGAAATACCTCCTAAAATGCTAAAAATATTTTCTAGATTAAAGCTTTTCAAGCCATAACGTCTTTCCTAATGTACAGCCTTTCTTTGTGTAGAACTCTAAGCCTAGCTGTTTTAAAGAAGGTATTTTAATTAGCTAATTCTCTTTTCTTTATAATTAACTATGCTTTCAAAGGTCTTTTTTCAATCCACACCTTTTATCCACAGTTTTTTGAGATTCACTTCTGCATTTTGATAAAAGATTTTAACAAGTGGCTAACTGATGAGTGCAGTATCACTGCAGATATGTGATCTCTAGATGACAATCTCCTAGCTTTTGGGAGCTGTCAGTCTGCTAGTGCTGCCTTTAATTTGTGATGAATTTATATTGCTAATGTGACATTTTTAATCCTAAAATAATAATTGCAAAAAATCAAACAGTTATAAAGCTCTGATAAAATTCTATGCACTTAGTTATTATCAAACAAGTATCAAGGAATTAACTTCTATAGTTGTCATGCTGAAACAATGCTTTTCATGTAATTGTCTCTGGACACAGAGCTCAGACAAAGTTCTTCCTTCTCTGAACACACAATAAAATAATACAATTTCAACCAGAGGTGCATCTGCACACATAGAACACAATTCTTTCACTGCCCTGCACACAAAGCCAGTGCATAATTTCTCATCTTCCTCAATAACTAAGTAGACCTACTGTCTGACCTTGAAGCTCTCTACCTAAATTAGAAGACTTGAATAGGAAATATAATTAGTCAGCTGGAGCACCATGCAGCCATTCTAGTTTTCTAAGACCAGTTTTGACATTGAGTTAATATGTTTTCCTAGGAGAATCCCATCGTCTCTGGTCAAGAGTGAAATAGCTTTTACATCTACCCATCTATCCATTAGATAATAATGAAGAATCTTTCAACATTACAAAGTAGCTTGGTAGCCTCAGGAAAAAGACACAAAATTTAAGTGCAAAATATCTAAGATGAACTCCCTCAAGAAATGACATCCATCACCAGTTTCTGAACTAGAGCCTAAAATACGCTCATTGAGGTTTGTCAACTGCAGAGTGCATATTTAAAAACAAATTTCATCACATATATCTACAAAAATGAGGAAAAAGGTCCATGTATGGAAATTTGCCTCTTTAGAGACATGAGAAATTGAATATGTCATACTCAACAGGTTTTAATTTTATTGTCTGTAGAGAAAACTGAAATCTTTTGGATGTTGTGGCGATGAGTAATCTGATAAACTGTAGCTAAACTGATATCCAGTTCTTATTGCAGATTTTTTTTCAGGTTGTTGAATTTTTTACTTCAAAATGTTTTTGAAAGTTAAGAGAAATATTCTTATACACAAGCTAAAATATGAAGAAAATCTGGTTTTGAATTTGTTGGGTTTTTTTAACTTTTCTCTGTTTCCTTTCTACAGTGTGGTGTTTTTTACATGATTTTTGGGAAAACAGCTAGTTTGGACAGACCTTATGTTCAACATGAAAAAAATTGTTTTGATGGTATATTCAAAACCTCTTAAGTTTCTTCTGTATGAATAAAAAAGAATTGAAAAATATATGAGCTGAATTGGAAAGCAAAATGTGAAATTCCTTTTGCTATTCTTATTGACAATATTATTGACATTGAAGAAAACTCTTTACTGATACTGATGAGATAGGCCTGCCAAAACTTTCTTTTACATTTCTATGTTATTGTTCTACAGCTACTACATGCAAATTTCTTATGCTAAAAAATAGCAAGTTAAAAAGTGCAAAAGGAATTGACAGAGGTAAGGAGTGACAACAGAAATAAGGTTGATAGTGAAAAAGCTTAAAATTTCTTTGTAAGGGGTTGACCTTGGCTGGACACCTGTTGCCCAGTGAGCCTCCCTGTAGCTCCTCTCCTCATAGGGAAAAGGGAGGGAGAAAATAAGATGGAGAAAACCTCATGGGAGATGATAAGACAGTTTAATGAAGGAAAAGCAAAGGTTGAAGATGTGAAAACCAAGGAAAACAAAAGATTTTATTCTCTACTTCCCATCTACAGGGAAAGTCTTGTCACTTCCCAGGAAGCAGGGTTTCAGCATGAGTAGTGGTTGCTCTGGAAGACAACATCATCATAAAAAATGCCCTGCTCATACCCCTGTTCCTCTCATCTGCATCCTCCTTATTGCTTATGGTGTGGAATATCCCCTTTGGTCACTTGGGGTCAGCTATCCTGGCTGGGTCCCCTCTCAAGACTTTTCCCACCCTCAGCTTACTGGTGGGAGAGGGTGTTGGAGAGGGAGCACAGATGCTGTGCTGGAGCCTGCTTGCCCTGACCCTTGAGATCTCCAAGATCTCAAGGAGTTGAAAACTACAATAGTGGTACTGTACAGAGAGGGATCCAAATGAGGTGAATTTTGTAGGTTATATTTTACTGCAGTCACTGAAAGTGTCAGTGATACAGTTTCTAAAGTGGAAGGCCCAAACTATTTAACCTAATGGATTTGGTGAGATTTTGGCTCTTTTTCCGGTCTGAAATCTTTATCTGATTTTTATCAACATTTGTTTCTGTGAAACATGTCTATCAAATGTCTATGATGAGAGAGCCTTAGCACACTCAACTGGTTATTCAATTACTTTTTAAATAATTTGTAACTCTATCCAGGATGGTCTATGAGATCTTTCTGTGAAGCAAGATATTGAATGTATTTTATATGAAACAATCATGGAATAAAATTTAAAAATTATCTGTCAAGTGTGAACCAGAAGACAGCTTCAGCTTTGTTCCTTATTCACGAACTGTTTTTAAGGATATCACCAAGTTTGGGGGCTTTTCTTGGGAGGCAGTATCTATTTTCTGTTTGCCAAGTATCTTGAAGACTCTTTCAGAGTACTGGAGAGTAGGTGCAGCTACATTCCTCAATGTTTCTTAATCTTACAATAATTTCCAATTAACTAGAAATGTCATTGAAAGTATTAATTACAGATTACTTTTCCTTCCAGTCAAAATTACTTAGTGAAGAATGTCTTCCCATTTTATTGATACTAGTTCCTTCCTACTAATTTAGCCTTACTAAAAAGACTGATAAAGGTCCACATCATCCCATTTAAAATCTGGTTATCCAAGAAAAGCTCTTTTTTCTACCTTGTTGCCATATCATTTAGCTCTCTAACACATAAAAGTATTAAAACTGAGCCTTGAAAATATGACAGCGCACTTCACTTAGTAAGTGGTCTCTGACCAAATGTGACCAATGCTTTCAGGTGTATCTCAAAACAGATTTTACTCTCAGCAATTACAAAAAAATTTCACCAATTTTTACTATTTGTTTTTAGATGAAATCAAATTTTTCCTCAGAAGAAAGACATTTAGAATGGAATTCAGTTTTTTCCTGCTTTAAGTAATGGGTGATGATTCCAGACTTCTAAAAAGGTCCTGGAGATTGTTGGAAAGCTGGAAATGTTATTAATAAAACGAGTGGCAAAACACATTTTCATCAAGGCATCACTGCCCTTATAAAATGACCCTTTTATTCCTCTCAGTGATAGCATATTGTTTATAGGTTGAGTAAGAAATGAAGAGAGGAAAAAATATCTCCTGAAGCACTTTTTTTTTTTTTTTTTTCTCAGAGAAGGTTAAATAGGACTTTTGCTTTTTTTTTGTCCATTTTCCTTTTTTTTTCTCTCCTAAGAGCATGGGGAAGTGAGCCTCATACAGAAGAGAGATTTCTGAACAACTGTGAGGAGGATTCCATTTTAAGAAAGGGATAAATGACAAGGATCACTGTTGCCACTTCTGCTTTGCTGCTTCCCTCAAGGATGAATTTTGGCTTCAAAGCTGAATGTAGAGGACAGTGATGAGTTTTATTGGCTTGGGATGGCAGCAAAAGACAGACTATTAATTTGTGATATGCACCAAGCTCTTCTTAGGTAATTTTCCCCTGCTGACTATTTTTTTCCTTTTTTTTTCTACAAGTACTCACATTTGCATTCTGGCTGATTGGCTGAAATATAACGAAAATTTGAGAGTGTAATCAGCTCTATTCAGACAGATCCTGCTACCTGTGCATTGCTTGTTTCCTTCTATCTTCTTTGTTATGTGCCTTGTTTCTTAATATCCTTTACAATACACATGCTGAGTAGCACTCAGGCTTGATTTACATGTACAATGCATTTGTGCACAGAGGAGCAATCACAGCAAGTTTATACACAACCCATCGCTAATCTGTTCAGCACTGCATTCCCACGTTAGTGTAGAGACACATTGACTTTCCAGAATCACACAGGGCAAAATTCACTGCTTTTACAAGGGCTTAGCACGAGTTTTCTCCTCTGTGATATGTGACTAATATTATCCACTTAACATCAGGAGGCTGCAGCTCTGAAGCTCAACTCATTAGCATTTGTAAAATGTATCAAAAACTTGAAATGAAATATGTTATCTGCAGAAAAAAATCCCGATTACAAACATATTAAAAAACCCAACTAACCAAGTGAATTATCCTTTTTCATTAGGAATGGTGCTTCTCCTACTTCTGTATGTCTGCCATCCTCACATTTTCTGAATGTTTCCTGATCTGTGACATCTCACATTCATTTTCTTGTCTAATTTTCCAGAGTCAAGCTCAGAATGTTTTCCTCAAGTCGTTAAATAAAACTAAACTGAAGTGGGAAGTGGCTGTAGCTTTAAGCTCACAGCAGCTATTAGGAGAATCATTAATTTTGTTTGGTAACTAACTGTTCTATCCTTCCCCTCCTCAAAAAGAAACATAACAAAGCATGTGCCCCCATCATGTTTTTCTGCAAGCTTTGAGTCAAACTGAGAAATGTTTATCCTGGTTAAAATCTTTCAAATTCTTCTGTTGACTGGAAATAGTGTAGTTCCTTGTGTCACAATGCTACTTATTATTCCTTATACGCTAAGATCTCATAATCTACATTTTTACTTTGGTTTGCTGTTTTAGATGCTTGCATACATTACAACTAATGCCAAGTTGCTAGCAAGATATTAGCCATGTAAATTCCCTGATATATCCTAAGCTTCTCCATAAGTGATTTTTATTTTAGACAAAAAGATATTATAATCTTGTGAACCTTGGGGAGCAGCACCTAAGGCATGCATAACAGGGAGGATACTGTATTTTCATGAAGAACTTGAATATGAGGAAGAACTTTTTAATTGTGCAGGGGACCATGCACTGAAGCAGGTTGCCCAGAGACGCTGTGAAATCTCCCTCTGGAGATATTCAAGAACCATCTGAATTCAAAGCTGTGTAATGTGTTCAAGGAGGACCTTGTTTGAGCAGAGAGATTGGACCAAATAACTTTCTGTGGTCCTTTCCAGCCTTACTTATTCTATGATTCCGTGATTCTGTGAATCTGTGATCATACTTTCTTGATAGGAGACAGTACTCTTGCCCTAAGATTTATAATCCAATTTGCATAAACATTAATTATTTATTTTAAATGGCATTATCTATTTCAGAATATTTAAATACAGCTTTTTACCTGTCGTAATTTTTCACAAGACTTGGTTGTTGCAATTTTGATTTTTGTTTGTTGAAGTGGTTGCCACAGTCTTGATCCATTAGGAATGGTGGTATGGTAGCCAATGAAATACAAAGTTCAGTGGGTTAATACATGCTCAGCCTTACTTATTCTATGATTCCGTGATTCTGTGAATCTGTGATCATACTTTCTTGATAGGAGACAGTACTCTTGCCCTAAGATTTATAATCCAATTTGCATAAACATTAATTATTTATTTTAAATGGCATTATCTATTTCAGAATATTTAAATACAGCTTTTTACCTGTCGTAATTTTTCACAAGACTTGGTTGTTGCAATTTTGATTTTTGTTTGTTGAAGTGGTTGCCACAGTCTTGATCCATTAGGAATGGTGGTATGGTAGCCAATGAAATACAAAGTTCAGTGGGTTAATACATGCTCAGCCTAGGTGGGAAAGTTCAGGTGCCTCTCCAGGAATGGGGAGTTCTGCACTGTCTGTTGCACCTTCTAGGAAACAACAGTTGTCTCTCATGTCAGAGCAGTTGAGCAGGTTATGCCCCCTGGGAAAGGATGAATATCTTCAGGCCTACATGTAAATGTGTCAACATCCCAATATCTCCCCCAAGGGGAGTTTTCACACCTGAATCCATTGTGTAAGGAAGGATTTTGGCATGATAAAAAGCATTATCCCTCCTTGCAGGATCTGCTTCTTACTACTTCTGCAAATGGCTGATTGTTTTGAGTCGTTAGCCATTAATATTCCAGGGTCTCACAGCAAGAGAAGAACTAGCCATAACAAACTCTAAGAACTCTAGATTACCAAAATGAGTATTAGAAGATGGAATTTCAGACCGTCTCTTAAAGGACTTCTGAAGTTACATGCATACATTGTTATCCTTTTTGGGACACAGAATTCCTGTGCAGTGTTTTGTCAAGTCTTAGCCTTTCCCTAATGATTACCTTCCACTAAAAATTAAGAAGAAAGATAAAATGGCAAAATCAAGTTAAAATAAATTTGATTGCTCAAATCCTAGGAAGTAGTCAGGCATTTCAGACCAGATATATTACCAAATGTAAATATGTCTGAATTATTTTCATTCTTGCATATTTCTGAACAGAAATTGTATTTATATGTCAGAATTTGACGCCATTTCTCTGTTGCAATTTATCCTTTAATAAAATAAATTTGGTCAGAATATTCAAAACAGAGAACTTGATTTTTCTAATATAGGGATTCAGTCACAAGCTAACATAAAAAATTTCAGTGCTTTGAGAAAAGTCACTGAAAATCTCTGACTCCTCCATCCTCATCTTCATTAAGAACTTTAAAATTGCAAGTCTGCAATTCTCATTAACAGGTACTTTACCTAACTGCTGCCATGCAGAATTTAAGTCTATGAACTTCAGTAACAATTCTAAATTAGTTTTCTAGACTTTTTGTTGTAAATGAAAAGGTAAATTAACCTTCTTGAATGGGTCAGATCCCTCTTAGAAATGTCCATTTCTCTCGTCTCAGCTGTGGCAAGGAGACGCTCTGTACAAGCAGATGATTTAGGGAGGCAGGATGTTTTTCTTTGCATATCACAGTCTTATCTGAGTTGCAAGGTCTAGGACAGCTCATGGTTAAGCCATAAACTCTCATACCAAAATGTAATATTGGATGCAAAGTTTAAATGCAATTTCTATGATTTTTAATATTGACAATATTTCTCGAATTGAATTGTACTATGAAGAAAAAAATCATAAAAATAGTTTATTAGATTTATGTAATATTAGTGCTAATATTCCCTTTCACCACATAATTAAGGACTGCTATAAGGGACATAAATTCAAGGAAAAAATGGTCACCTTGCAGGAAAAAAAAAAGCCTATAGAAAGTTTATAATGAAATACTTTGTCCATTTTCTAGAATCAAGAGTTAATAAAGGAGGGAATCTTGCATAACTGTTCAATGCCTTTTCCTATCATTGTCTGAGGGGAGACCTCATTGCCATTTTCAACATCCTCATGAGGGGAAGTGGGAGGGCAGGCACTTGATCGCTCAGTGACTGGGCTTGAGGACAGTAAGAAGTTGTGTCAGGGGAGGTTTAGGTTGGATGTTAAAAGTTTTTCACCCAGAGTGTGGTTGAGCACTGGAACAAGCTCCTCAAGGAAGTGGTCACTGCAACAAGCCTGACAGAGTTTGGACAATGCTCACATGGTGTGACTCTTGGAGTGGTCCTGTGTAGGGCCAGGAGTTGGACCTGACGATCCTGGTAGGTCCCTTCCAACCAAGCATACCCTATGATTCTATGATTCTATGATTTTACTTCTTTAATTTTTTTTTTTTCAAACTTGAGATATGTTCTCATAAATAACTCCTGACTATTTTTTTTTGTGTGATTTTTCAAATCAATGGCCATTCAAATATTTTATTTAAAAATTCACCTGAAAAAGCAGAGCTTTTATTCCCTTCAACAAGAAATAGAAATGCATAATTTTATTCTTATTTCAGTGTTTCATTGTGGTTTAATTACTTTAGCTTCTGCTGTATACCTTCAGACTGTCTCCTGTATTCCCTGGGTCTCATCCATTTGCTCTGAGTAGCAAATTGGAAACTACATGCAGTCTCAAAATGAAATATAAACTCACCAGTAAATCTTGCCACCAGAAGAGAAAAGAAAAGTCATGCATCACTCTTGTCCATATTCCATACCTTATGAGACCATGGTCAGCATAGAAATCTGGAGGAAGAAGGAGGTGGGGGATGGGGGCATTCAGAGTGATGGCATTTGTCTTACCAATGCACCATTAAATGTGATGAAACCCTGCTCTCCTGGGCATGGATGAACACCTGCCTGCCCCTGGAAAATGATGAATGAACTCCTTGCTTGATTTACTTGGATGAGCAACATTTGTTTTAGTTCTTAAACTGTCTTTATCTTGATCTATGACAATCAAAGATCTATGATCTTATCTTTTTTCCGATTCTCTCCCCCATCCCACTGTATTTTCACCATCATGCCATGGGTTGTGTGGGGTTTAGCTGCTGGCTGGGATTAAACCATGGCAGTAATCTAGAGCATCTCCATCTACTACACACAACTGGGCAACCCTATCTTCTTGAAAGTGAGTGAGGTCACTCCATGTCATTGTTTGATCATATTAATTGTAGAAAAGCTAAGACATTTGGAGTACATGTATAGTAAAAGCAGCAACCCCTCGACAGAAACGACAAAATTATGCATCTGACTCCACTGATATCAGAAGGTTAATTAATTACTTTATTATACTATATTATTCTATACTATATTTCACTACATCTTAACAGAATCTGCCCAAGCACTCAACTCCACTGAACAGAAACTTGTGACTGTCTGCTGACCGACGGTCTGCACATGTGCTTGGCCCTGATGGGCCAAGGAAACAAAGCATCACTTTGGGTAAACAATCTACATATTGCATTCTACTTTTGCACAAACACAGGCACAACAAATGAGATAAGAATTGTTTTTTCTTTCTCTGGGGTTCCTTGCTGCGATTCCCAGAAAATATCCTTGGGAAGTTGCGCCTTGCTTTTCTCTGTGAAGAGAAATGCAGCCAAACACATGTTGGAGTTTACATACATACATCTATATGAAAGTATTCCTATCTGAAACTGATTCCCACATAAACTTTCCACAAAATAAGTGATCCTACAAATTATGGACTGTGACAACTGCTCTAATTCACTTAATATCTGTTACAGTTGTTCTAATAGTCACCTTCTTTGTACTTCATCTCATCTGAGCAGGTTAAACATTCTCAAACAATGTTATAGTGAAAAGGTCTGCTGAGGACATCGGCAGACAGTGGATGGAATCACAAAATAAATAATTTCACAACTACCATGGCAATGTCCAACTGAGCATGCCCAGAACACTGTCATACTTATGAATTTGTAGTTTATTTACAAAACCTGAACTGCTCTTTAATCTTCAATGAAATGTTTTTACTTTGTTAGGCAAACTTCTTCCCATTTTAATATTTTTTTTAAAATTCACAATCTACCCTGCAGTTCTGCCTTTGAAATTGTCTGCCACAAGATGATAACAAGATTTGTCCTGTAGTTTGTCTCAAAGGATTTAAATTATTGATGCATTCTATTTGAATTGTATTAATATTGGTTCAATTGACATCCATTTTACTCAGAATGTCACTGGGCCTTCTACCTCAAGGAAAAAATAGTGGCTAATTATCTTTGAAAAAGACAAAAATTTAATATGTTTACAGAACAGTAATGAAGTACAGATTCAGTTTAGTTTCAGTGTGTGGTTCTTTAAATATAAAGTTTGAAAGTTATCCAAAGTGCACTACTAGGTTACATTACAATGACTATTTAATTATCCATTCTAAACACAAACACATCTATCACTAAATGGAGGGAAAAATACATAAAGACACGGAATCCTTGGCTCTAAGAATCAATAACAGTTTTACTCCTGACCTCATTAGGGACAAGATTTTCAGTGCAGCATTTGTTAACAGTGGCCAAGGTACAGCATGGAAGGAAAAAAGGCACTCCTGGTCCCCTAAGAAAAGCTAGAAGTGGAGCAGCCATGTATCAGCTTCCTGATAATAAGATAGATATTTACCTTCCTCTTTCAATAACATCCCAGGCTTGATATTTTTCAACCTACATAGTTTTTAAAGCAAGCTGGCAGCTTGGTTTGTGCTGGGTGAGAGAAATTCTCTTGGGTAGGATCTGAAATTAGGGTTTCCATTCATAAGCAAAGGGAAGCAACTACATAAAAATTACAGGAAAATAGAAGAGAAAGCAAAAATCTTATTTCCCTTTTCTTTTTAAACTTCTTGAACTTTCCAACCAGCTGTAGATGGCAGGTGTTTTGGGTCATGCTTCATTTCACACTAGTGAGTACAGGAGAAAATGGTTTATTTTCAGCAGTGCTAAGTGGCTGTGGAGCCAATTACTTCAATAGCCTCTCAGCAACCCTGTGAATCAGGCCAATTTCTTAGGCTCTGTATCATCATCTTTGTGTCTTGTCCAGTTCTCTAAAACTCTTCAGCTGAGCACATAGTGACCAAGAAACTACAAAAAAGGACACAGGCTCCTCAAATAGTCTGTACAGTAATATACTATCAGAAGGCATTCAGTATATTAAGAATCTAGATATGATTTGTAGTGTTGCTTAAGTGATTCTTCCCCCACATACAGCTTATTTAGCCACTTCTAACCTTTATTGGATATCTTTTCTATGCTTATAGCAATAAAAAAGCCATTTCAGCTAGGTACAGTTTTGAAAAAATTTTGCTGGTGCATTGTTTTTTAAGCTTGAAACTGATAGCTTCAGAGTTTTGCTTTTAAACGTGGATCCTGGAAAAGAATAAGTAAAACCAAGTGTCACAATAAGGAAATCCAAGAGGAAGAGTCAAATGTAAATAAATCCATACAACTGTTTTGATCTGTGCTATCTAGACAGTCTAAAGGATTCATTTCACATCACCTGTATTTTGCAGTACAGGGATAGCCCATACTTAACTGGCATTAAGTCGAAATGCTTCTTCCCTGGAGCTTTAGTCTTTGGTTCTAGCACACTTAATTGAAAGTGATCTAATGTCAGATGTTTGAGTGTTTGTTGTCAGCAAAACAAGTAATACACTGTACCACAGGGAATGAGATGAGTCTGGAGACAAAAGTGAAAGTATTTCACATAATCATCAACTGGAATATGGAATAAAATATTTATTGTTCATTGCTGTGGTTAGCTAAATAGGTGCTACATGTTAATTATCTGTATGCTGATATTCTTTGCTAAAAGTAGTTATTTTCATAGTATGAATTTTTTAAATAGATGTTTTGTTTTGTTTTTAATTGAATTATTTTCCAAATGTATTTACGCTTTCAAAAAATGCAAATAAACAAAGACACATAGGCACTGACCTTGTGTGGTGCATGAGAAGCAATGATCACACGGAGAAAATTGCAACCAGAAAACTTTGTTGGGAATTAACTAGGGAATGTTGAGACCCAACTTAACAGAGGTCAGCTACAAATGCATTTTCTTGACAAATTTTCAGTGTTATTCAAATTACTTTAGAATGTCTTATAATGTAGAAAGGAGGGGTTTAGATGATTTCTGAGGGCTCTTAGCCTTTCACCTGTCAGCTTTTCATGTCTGACTTCCCCCAGCCATATTATCTTAAATTTTGCCCTCTAAATTCTTGGGAAGCCAAAGTCAAACAATCTACCTCTTGCTTATTAATTATGTTGATAGGATTTCAAGGTCAAGATTCAAGACCTATCATTATTTTGTCCTAAATGACTTTTTGTTAGATTCTTTTTCTTTCTGGGCAAGAAATTATGGCATTATGAATTTGTCTTCCAATCTTTCAGTCCTTAAACACCCTATGCTTAGATATTTGGATATATATTTAAGCACATAACTTGGTCATCTCTGTGAATAAAAAACATTTGAAGACTATACTTAAGCACATCACAACTATATTAAAGTAGAAATTGAAGATTGTCGTTGACTGATGTATTTATAGACTGATTTAACTCTTTTCCTTATGCCTTTCTATCTAACAAGTCTCAAAACCAAAGTTTGAATTTGTAAAAAGAGTATAAAAATGAACAACTTAGAGAAAAAAGAAGAATAAAAAGCAAGAATAAGGAACTGAAATGCTTTGAGATTTATAACTTTAATGTTTTTTTTTCTTGGTTCTGTGGTTCTTTATTTCTCTTGTGGATAATTTTTAACAATAGAGGATGCCAAATTATTGGGAATGCAGATTTCTTTTGAACTAAAGTAATCAAAATCCCTAAAATATGGGCACTATAACCTAAAGAGATGCCAACATTAGTAGATGTGCAGAGGTGTATGCTGCTACCCATAAGGTTTTCATTCCTTGGGCACTCAGATCAGGGAGCTTCTGACTCTGGCCAGCCAAAGTTGAGTCCTGAGGGGTGCAGATTTGTTAGGGTGGCAATCAGAGCTGAGAGGCAGGCGCATTCAGTTTGAGGGACTGCAGTGAGAATAACTGATGTACTCTGTGTGGGCATCTAATATCCTGTCTTGGCTGGGAGAGCCAAGATTCTTCCTCGCATCTGCATTTGCAGGCACAGACTTGTGCACAGACCTGGGTGTGACTCAGGAGAAAGATGAGACTGACGCATTTGTTGGCTAACAGTCAGTCATCCTGCAGTTCTTCACCTGGAAACAGAGTTGGGAACCCATTCTGCATGCAAGGTCGCCGTGATTTTGGCTGTCAAATACAGGAAGGATGCCTCCATTCAGAATGAATGATCTCATCTCTGGTGCTCAGTCCAAAGGACAAGGGACATTTCAGGTGATTTGCGACTGCATTATATTGACTGTGAGTGGTGCTTAGAAACATTCCAGCTTATATTTTGATGGAAGAGATCACCTTCTCTCTTCTGGACATATTGTGCAGCTCTCTTTACTGTTGCCAAAAGGTTTTTGTTCATAAAAGGCAACAGCTGGACATCAATAATTTTTTCTTCCTGCATGCATAGTTATAAAATGAGAGGGGCATTGAAGATTGGACCTGCACACATACAGGGAGCCACTAGAGGCCATCATATATCTCCCTGTAAAAGCACTAATTGGTTTAACTTTTAATGCACAACGTTAATACAGAGAAACCTGTTATGCCCACATAAGTAGAATGGCCACTGCTGGCATCTCAGAAATGGAAAGGATAAGAGAAAAGTGCTCCAATGGACATAAAAAAGAAAAATTTAAATTTAAAAAAAAATAGAGATGAGAAGGAGACATGAAACATTTATGAAATATTTTTTTAGGGAATTAAGGTTCGAAGTAATGTATATGGCTTTACTTTACCAACAGCTATAACAGAAGGAGAAGCAGTTTCCCCGCATAACAAGAGTGAGAGAGTCCACTGCAATTGCTTGTGAGCAGGTGGCTGCTGAAGAAATGTTTTTCACATATTAATAGCAAAGCCAAGTGTCTGTGTGCAGTTTGGTATCCAGGTAACATTACCAGAATAATTTCTTTCCCAGAACTAAGAACTAAACAGTATGGCTTTGACCTCCAAACGTGTTTGATGGCTCACAGCAGGCTTCTAGTTCTTTGCATCTATTACAACAAATTACCTGGCATAATTTGTCACGTCTATTTGTTTCCCAAGGAAGACATATTAAGGTACAATTAAAATGAAAACTTAAATGTAAACAAGGAAGAGTATTTGTACTTTCTAATGAATTTATAAATCCTATCATATTGTAATCACACTCTGTCTTTCCATTCAGTCCCATTGAAGTCAGCATGACTGCATTTGACATCCGAAATTTTTTTTTCCAATGTCAAGGTTGCCATGTAGTAGCATTAAGATGTTTTTTTCTGAATTCCTTCTAAAGCAAATTTTGACTCGTCTCATACTTTGCAGACACACAGGAAAAGTAGTCTCTGGCAAACCAGAGTGCTTCTCAGGATCAGTGATTTGGTCTGAGACTGGCATCTTTCATGACTGGGTTCCTCAAAGCCTCATTCAAGCCTCACAGTCTCATAGTGAAGATTTTTTTTTCTTTAATCTAAATCGACTCTTTTTCAGTTTAAACCACTAGTTCTTATGCAATCCCTACATGCCCTTCTCAAAATTCCCTCTCTTATCTTTCTCCTAGGCACCCTTTAGGTTCTGGAAGGTGCTAGAAAGTCTCCTCAGAGCCTTCTTTTCTCCATGTGTTTATTGGCTGCTGAGTCAATTTTCTTACCATTGCATACACTATCTACGCCCATATTAATCCTAGTTATGGCTCTGAAGAAACTCACATTTAACCCTGATTCACAGTCAAATCTTTGACACACACACACCTGCTCTGCTTGTTCCTTGCAGTGTCTACAGGATACATCCAAATTTTTGGTCTCTTGAAGACTATTTCCAAATCTTCCTCCTATCACTTCTTGTTGCAAAAATGTTACTTCCATGGGAATATGGGCTAGGAAAATCTAACCTTAAAATTAGCCCTTGCCACTCAGACAAGGAACAGCTTTCTTACAAATTGTCTTCTGGATTTAGTGATATCAGCTTGAAAAGCAACTTCTACTTGCTCCTGCTTCTTATTGGAGGTTACTACAGCTCCAGTCTGCATGATTTGTCACTTTCTACTCTGTTTCAATTTAAAAAAAAGTGAAGGGAGAAAAAAAAAAAAAAAGAAAAATTAAAAGGAAGCCAAAAGAGTCCAGAACTTAGCATTTAAATTTGCTGAGTAGTTTTAATTTCCTTTTAGTTACTGAGCTAGCAGACTGGAAAGGGTAGCAAGGTCTGCAAGGGGAAGTGACCAGCAACCAGCAGCTGTGGGGGCCAGTAACCTCTTTAGTCACACATCTAAACCAAGGAAAAAATATGTGAAGCTCTTACTCAGCTTGTTTCAAGGACCTCAGTGCACCGATATGATTAAAAATGTGCTTTTTGTTGTTGCGCTCAGCCCCTCCCTTTGCTGTCAAGTTTAAGCAAAGAAACATATATCCTTCTGCACCACTGCTGTACATGAGTTAAACTAAGAAAAAAATTGAGGTGAATATCAGTCCTATGCTTCCAAAAAGTGAAAATGTATTAGGAATATATTTTGGTAGCTTTATCTGATCCATTTGTCTTTTGTTTTTCTTAAAGAGTTATATTTGCTTATCTGTTCATTACATTTTTTATTTCTCACTGCTTCAGAGGCAGCAGAGAGTTGTTGCTTTCTTCTGTGTTTTTCATTTAAAGTCCTGTATTTAGCTTCTTTTTCTTCTCTAATTATTTCATTTAACATCAATCTCTGATTAAAAGACCTTTAGGCTGCCCCTTGTGTGCACATTCTGCACTTGCTCTGTGTTATTTGGTAGTACCAGATTCAATGATTGCTCCTGATTGTTCTCTATCCTGGTATTATTTTAATTAAGCTG
Source organism: Fringilla coelebs (assembly GCF_963513975.1). Classification (NCBI taxonomy): domain Eukaryota; kingdom Metazoa; phylum Chordata; class Aves; order Passeriformes; family Fringillidae; genus Fringilla; species Fringilla coelebs. The sequence continues at coordinate 78,741,313 of NC_140029.1, read as the reverse complement.
ACTTAAATTACAAGGTTCATTGCTTACCCTAGAAGTTAAGGACCATGGGTGCAAGTCATATTCACTTGATCTGTTCCAGGGCTCACCTCTCCAGGCTTCAGCAGCCTTGGTTTTATTTGTTGGTTTGTACATTGCCTATTCATTCTTGCAGAGTAAGCAATGTTGCCGCGCACCAAGCGAGCCCAGTGCTGGTGAGAGCAGCCTGTGAGGAGCATTAGGCATTTCAGCATTGCCTCAACAGGCAGGAGGCTCAGGACACAGCTGATGGACAGCTTTGGTGAAGGGCCCTGAAAGTAACTGGCAAGAATGCTGCTTTCCTTTGTACACTATCCCAGTGGCTTGGGAAATTTCTTAGGAAATCAAAGAGCAGCTATTTTAAGCCTATTTCAGTCTGAAGGCTTTCAGCTCTTTATCCTTTCCTCCCATGAATATCCATTCTATGCTTCAGGAGGACAATTTGGTTTTCCAAAATTTGCAATCCATGTCAGATGCTTCTCCTCACAAAGAGACATTCTCAGTTTGATTTTACTGGAGCGATGATGTTGTTTTTCATATTAAAAAACCAGATCACTATTCAAAGGAGTCACCAAACCTCCAATTCTTCTGGAATTGTCAGCCCATCAACCTGACTGTACACCTACTTTCTGTCAGTCTTTTATGCAAATGATTTTCCAGAGTTGTTCAGAAAACAAAGCAGGCAAGCAAGTGGTAAAAAGGACCTAATATTTTAGGATCTCAGACTAGACATCAGTCCTGAGTTAGTCAAAGCTTTAGTCACAACCTAATATTAAATACTTTCAAGTTCCTCTAACAGTTTTGCCAATTATAGTAGGTTGTTAGTAAATCATCCTACCTCTTGACCTTTACAAAATTATTATATTGCTTGAGCCCCAAAGTTCTGGGGCTATTGTGTTACCTTGATATTATAGTAGTACTTGAATTTATTCAGAGAAATACTCTTATGAGAGAAATACTCTTATGAAGTATTACTCTGTTCTTATACTCCCTATTTACGCTCTATATCCCAAATACAGAAGGAAAAATACAGTCCCACAGTCCCTGTTCCTGGGTTAGAGAACTTAACAGTACTGAATACACATCTGACTCCCAGTAATTTAATTATCAATTTATTAACTGATACAATGTAAAAAGGTAAACTGGATAGCCCATTTAAGTATTCCCTTAAATCCAAATTGTAATATTAAAGAAAATATTTTTGACATGGGAAACCATATGCCAACCCTCTTGTTTACCATGTGAAAGACAAAAATGCACCATGTTTCATTGTTCTGCATCTCAAATGATCAGCAGTGGAGCAGTGCTGTTTCCTGTTGTGTTAAAGCTCACATGTTATCATTATAAAGACCAGTTTATGTTAAAAATGGGGTTAATATGCTTAGAAAGGGCAGTTTTGTAGTTCTGGGAAGCTTTAAACATATGTCTTGTAGAAGTCAACTAGCCACTGAACAAAAATTCTTTTCTCAGACATGGCTGTGAATTTTAAATAGTGTTAAAGAAATTATTCACATAGATGAAGTTAATGCCAGTAAACAACCTCCACTGACACAACAGGGGAGAAGAGTTACATTGAACTGGGGGAGTATGGGAACAGAGTGTGGAAGGAAAGGATATTGTGCCACAGTAGTATATTGACTTCTACAAAGAAGTAAAAATGTAGAACTGTTTCTATTACATTTGTTTCAGAAGTGAATGTGAAATCATTACAGCTGTCTTCCAGCAGTGACTACAGGCTTCATCTGAGGTTGGTATCCTCATTACTAAACAAACACAGTGAGATGCTTTGCTCTGCAGAGCTCACAGTGTAGAGACAGACAATGGAAGTAGGATAATCAAGAATATAAAGAAGCGAGGTAGGAAAATATCAAAGCAGAGGTTTGTAGAAACAACACCAGAATGTCCTTGTGATTAAAAGTAAAGCTGTCACTGGCACTTCAAATGCTTCAAGTTCTTTGAATATTCCTATTACCTATTTTCAAACACATATCATTTTGGGATGATATTTTCTTACTGTCTTTTTTTTTTTTCTCTACATGTGTGTGCCTGTATCCAATTACTACTTCAAATATTCTTCATAGTGTAGCAAGTTGGTATATCTGTTCCCATACATGGGTAAATGTGTCACAAAGAAAAAGGGATGAGCAGATAAATAAACTGTTTATGGGTTGGTTATAACTATGTCAAGCTTTTATGACAGCTTCTCACATAAAAGTATTTTAGCCTCTTGCAGTATAAACTGCCTTATAGGAAAATAAATATGTGGCTATGCATAAGTTTATAACAGTACTTTACATATGCTTATGCTATGGACTCAAACTCACAGGGTGACCTAGGCATTTAGATCCTACCTAATCTTAACTATCTAATCTCTACTATGTGGTAGTCAAATGAAAACATAATGTTCTCAAACTTCTGCTCCATGACCACGAATGTTTACTGGCTATGAAAATCTACAGTGCCCAAGACTTTTCCTTTCAGTCCCTGACTGCTTGCAGTGCTGTACCTGCTCTGCAGAGTAGTTCCTTGCTTTCTGAATGTATTCAGCTGTACATGACACATTTTCCCCTGGGAAATAAAAGGTGTATTTGTGTGAAAACATACCTTAGGCCAGCTCTGCAAGTCATGAAATCTAAAAAAACTTCACCCCACTCTTCAGTCTTTGTGAACAAAATACCTTTTATTGTTATATACATTACTTCTGCTTCTTGGATATCAAAATTTTAAGTAAATATTTACTTTCAGCTCTAAAATTCCCCAACGGTTTAACCTAAACTCACCTTTTTTTTTTTTTCTTTCCAAAATACAACATAATTTTCATGAAGTTGTCTTCATTGGTCAAAATCTACATATGTGATCCCCCAGACAGCCCATCAGACTGAAAAGAATTCCATCATATTTAGGAAAAAAAAAAAAGAAAAAAACCAAGTCCCAAACAAACATGTTTCTGCTGGTTTGGAGAGGAGTGAAATCCTATTCCTAATAATTTAGAAGGAACACTGATAATGACCTTCTGGACTGATGAATTTTAGCTTCTGATACTGCAGTCAACCAAGTCATATAATCCCACTCGTTTAAAAAAACTCAGTTTGAGATGTCTGTTTTTCTCCACAATATCCACAATAAGGCTATCCAAAACCTTTTTTAACCAATTGCTAAGAACATTTTACCAAACTGGTTTGCACTGGGCCCACTAAAACACAGATATCTTTTTTGGGTGCATGATTTCTCCAAAATCCTGTCTAATGTGTTTATAATACAGGAGGTTGAGCTATCAGTTTGGCTATGATGCATTTTTGTTTAAAAGAATTTCACTTAATGCTACAGTTATACCTGCCTACAATCTGTCTTGATGTGTTTTAATGCCAGAACGTCAATTTGTCTTAAAGGAATAGGGAAAAGCCCATGTTACTAAAACTGTTAATCTTAATTTCAAACACAATTTACAAGAAGACTGTCAGGTTTTATCCATTGAAGAAAGTGATTGAAAGAAAGTATTGAAAGCTATTGAGGAATGTATTGAAAATAAATAATCTGATCAATAACATGTTTCTCTGAGAGAAGGTTATAATCTGGTTGTTTATCTGTACATTAAAATGACCTTTAACAACCTGAAACAAGATTTCACAGTCCAGTCACCAATATATGCTCATTTCTCCTTTTCAGTGAGAGGACAGTCATAGGTCTGATGATAGTATACTGCTTAGCATGCCAAGAAAATCTCCTTTCTGAATACCTGCTGGGAGATGAATGAATTATTTGCTAGACTTTCAAAGCACAAATGATTTAGCTGTGCTAGCTTAAAATGCTGTTGGTCAAAATAATTCCTGGAGGTTATTCTCGTGAAGTGGAGCAAACTGTAACAATCTGTATCTGAGCCTGGTATTTATGATTTTCAGCAACTGTGTGAACTTCTTCCACTCTGGGTAGCAAACGCCCTGGGTGTCATGCAGTTCTACAGGAGCTCTGCTATACAGCCAGTCATATGTATGCAGTGAAAAAGAAGGCTGATTAAGGAATATGGTTTGCCCATATTTATTTTGACACTCTTTTCTTGGCACATGGTAGGATAATAAACACATGATGGATACACTGCAAAGAATGACTGTAAGGGGTTTAGCCATTCACAGATACTCAACTAATCCCCTCACTTCCTCAGAGTAGGCTTATCTCTGTTTATTTCTACAAAGATCATTGCTGCAGTTGCATTTTTTAAGGATTAAAGTGAGCCTGACAGGTTAAGCTTTAGTTTCAGTCAGGAAATAGCATGGAGTATATGGAAAAGGAAGACAGATATTTTCCTTTGTAGAGTTGGTTTAGGAGATTACTGTGCTTCTTCTCTCTTCCAGAGCACCCATTTTGAAAAGTCTGCATAAAGACACCAACAAGCTGCCTAAAAAAAGAGCAGGAGAGGAATGCATATAAGAGGTTAAGCATGGTAAAGAAAATGAGAAGAAAATTAAAAGACAGTAAACAGAAAAATGTGCTGAACATGTATGGTGATCTGTAGCATTGCTTTATATTGTTTAACAGCCAGATAGTACCAAAAGATAATTATTTATAATGGAAGCTGGAGGGATGGCTGGGATCTGTGTAGCAAGCTCTAGACCCATGTAGAACCCTATTTCAGATCACATATAGGCTAGATGAAAGTTTCCTGGAGGACAACTGCTTAGAACTTTGTAAAGGCTGACTGGCTTCAGTGGATACTGAGCAGTCAGTGGCAGTATCCACCAGCTTGGGTGTAGGAACAAAACTGTTTTCTGCATATATCAAGGCAAAGACCCATGTACTGACCCAAGACTAAGACATTATAGAGATGTAACTTTTCTGCTGGTTTATTTACTGTTTTAGCAAATATGTGGATTCCCCAGCTAAGCATAATTTCTAATCACCAGCTCATGAAGTGTTTAATTGGGACCATCATCCATCTCTGATACATGAAGAAAAATTATGAGCATTGGTAGATGCTGGAGTTCTGTTTCACAAACATGACTGCTCTGTATCTTTTCCACCAGTTGCAGTGCAGGTCTGTGTTCAAAAACATAAAATATTTTCATTAACCATGTTAGTGGAGGTTGGCTGGTTCATTCAGTGCACAAGCCAATACATTCAGGTAGAAAAGACTGAATTTGTTTAGCCAGGATGAATAAAACCTTGGTGGAGGTTATACTCTTCTTCCCCACAGAATCTTCATATCACTGAGACTCTGACTTCACAGTTTGAACCCTGTCACACAGCAGCAGTCAGCTTGTGGGCAGGTACCAAGGCTGTGCCCAGATATCTGCTTTGACAAGCAGCCTGGAGCACACTGGGACTCTGGTCTCCCTAAATATCCAGACTGGCACCTGTTTGGAGAACGATGCATGTTTCTGACATGTTAAAGTTCCCTCTTGCTGGAGATTAGGGCATACAGCTGCAGGCAAGAAGACTTGGTGCACCTGCATGTTATATTCTGACTTGGAGCTGGGCACACACCCAGGGAAGAGGGAAATGGTTTTGAGTCAGGTGCTAGAAATGACTATCAATAGGAAACAAAGACACACAGGGAAACCAGGAGTATGTCTTGAGTGACCTGCAGTGAAGGTCAAAGAAAGTGCCTTTTCCTTTCCACAGGAATGCTGCTCTGCTTCTTGCCATGACACACAGTCTCAGATCATGACAGAGCATGGCAAACAAGATCCAAGCAAGGGAAGACAAACTTGAGAGAGCAAGGCAGTCAAGTTGTCATTGGATTATGCAGGTTAATCAATATCTTTACAGAGAGCAGTTGTTCTTAGGGAATCAAGGACCATAGCAAACAACAGCAACAACAGTGAATATAAGGAGAAATAACAGGCAGCTCTGTTAAAAAAAATTAAAAGGGTAAATTTGAAAGCATAGCTCTGGGAAAAGTTTCTCAGTTGAACAGAGCAGGAGAGAGAGTTTTATGTGTGGGATAATAAATGAGAGTCTCAATATGTCTATGATACAGAAATTTAGAAGAAAAAGGGGATTTACTTGTGTTTGTATTTAAGCCACATAGTTCTTTCATCCAAGAATTTTGACCCAGAAATGACCTTAATGTGGCACTTTAGACTGTTAAAAGTGGAACAACAAATGTTCTTTGCAATGGATGGTGGATTTCTGTGGTAGCAGAATAAAAAATGAAACTTGAAGATGGTAGTATGGGCAGAGAACAAAAGTATTAGAGTACACTTGGATATGAATAATGGAATAAATACATCAAAGAATCATGGAATGGTTTGGGTTTGAAGGGACCTTAAAGATCATCTAGTTCCAACTCCTCTGCCATGGGCAGGGACACCTTCCACCAGCCCAGGCTGCTCGAAGCCCCATCCAGTCTGGCCTTGAACATTCCCAGGAATGGGGCAGCCACAACATCTCTGGGCAACCTGATTCACTGTCTCACCACCCTCTTAGTGAGGGCTTCTTCCTAATATTTAATTTAAATCTTTCTCCATTCACTTTAAAGCCATTAGCCCTTGTTCTGTCACTACATGTCCTTTAAGAAGTCCATCTCCAGCTTTCTGGGAGGCCCATTTCAGGTACTGAATGGCTGCTCTTGTGGTTCCCTGGAGTCTTCTCTTACCCAGGCTGAATAACACCAACTCTCTCAGCCTTTCTTCACAAGAGAGATGCTTCAGCTCTCTGATCATCTTTGTGGCCTCCTCTGGGCTTGCTCTGACACGTCCATATCCTTGGCATATTGTCCAGAGCTGGATACAATCCTGGAGGTGGGGATCTCACAAGGGCAGAGTAGAGGGGCAGAATCACCTACCTTGAGCTGCTGGCCGTGTTGTTTTAGAATCAGCCCAGGATGCGACTGGCTTGTTGACAGTAGAATCATTGTGTACCTCAGCCTTCTCCATGTTCCAGGTAACCAGGAACTTTCCAAAGAGGACTCACATTTTCCCCAGCCTTTTTATCACCAGCTTACTAATAGAAGCTTTTTTTAATGCCCTTGATAACTTTGGACAGGTTTAATTCTTTCAGAGCTTTGGTTTTATGCAGCGGGTTGACCCTGGCTGGATGCCAGATGCCAAAGCTGCACTATCTCTCCCATCCACAGGTTGATAAGGGAGAGAAAAGATAACAAAGGATTCATAGGTTGATATAAGGACTGGCAGACATCACTCCCCAACTACTGTCACAGGCAAAACAGAATCAGCTTGGAGATATTGAGTTTATTACAAACAAATCAGAGCAGGACAATGAGATGTAAAATCTTAGAAACACCTTTCCACTCATATGCTTGGTCAGGTGGCCTGCAGCAGATTCTTGCTAGTGCCACCTGTCCCTGCCTTTTCTTGGTCAGCTCCTCATCTGTCCCCAGGCAGAGCTTCATGCATTCTAGATGGTTATTGACATAAAGGATGACACTCCCTCCTCACCTTCCTTGCCTGTCCTTCCTAAAGAGTCTGTATCCTTCCATTCCAATGCTCCAGTTACAACACCCATTCTCCCCTGTGTGTGTAGTCACAGTCAATAAGGTCAGAGCCCTCCAGGGATGTGTATGTCTACAACTTCTCTTGTTATCTGTGTTTGCCAAGAGACATTTATGTTGGCCTGCAGGTGAAGCCAAGCTGGAGTGGCTGGAATTGCTTTGTGCTGCTCTTCAGAAGCTTTCCTGCTCACCTGTGATCCCTTTACAGACTCTGAGTATGTCTTGTTGGCAGGGCATTACATTGGTAGGAGTAGGGTGGGTTGAAGTTTCTCTCTCCTAGAAACTTGTTTAAAGCTCTCCTCACCATCTCACAAGAAAGTGCTCATCCCCTTCTCGGAGACAGAGTCCATTGGCCCCCCCTAGATCAGATTTCTCACAGTTAGTGGCCAAACCCCTGGCACCAGACCTGCAACCACTTGTTGATTCACCAGGTTCAACTGGCTCTTTCAAACACCTTCCCTTTGACCAGAAGGACTGATGAAGGGCTATCTCTGGTCCAGAGTACCTTACCCCTGCTCCCAGGACTCTGCCACTCTTCCTGATCCTGCTCATACTGCTCCTAGCTATACTACTGGTTCCCACATGAAACAACTTCAAACGTTTAATATACTGATATACATTGCATGGCTTTGTACAAAGAAAGACAGTAAATTGGTTTACTTCTACTGATGTCAAACCAGCTTGAGGTCCTAAAGTCTACATGTTATACATTTTACACCAGCTGGAAATCTAGTCCAACATTTTCTGTCACCACATTTTCCTGGGAGCATAGCTTTGAATTCAGACTCCTGAGTTGCAGGCTCCCTCATTTGGATCAATTCCCTGGAAGGTGACCACAGCAGACACAGAACATTGTTGACAATAATTTTTTGATGTCATGCTTTACAGATGCCAGCATGATTTAAAATAAACTCCAGCTGCAGCAAGCCCTTCAGCTGATTTCCCTAATGAACTGTGAACCTCCAAAGTTTTTCTACTGACCTTGTATGGAATATGCTTTTGGAAAGAAAAACAGTACCATTTAGAAGTGAAGCTCATTTACTAACTATGTGAAGCGTCTGTCACTTACTGGCAGAGCTCAGACAACTGTGACAGCGAGGACCAGGTCACACCAACATCCTTTCAAAGAGAAAGTGGGAGAGAACCTATGGGAATTCAGAAAATAAAACACCTGAAGTGCTGAAAGTGTGTGATATGTTTGTACATGAAAATTATGGTTGAGTGGTCCATTCAAGCTTTGGCATTAGGGATTTCAACTCTTGTGTTCTATTCTCTTTATGAACTCAATTACTTTAGGAAAGTCTGTGAAGGATGGTGTCCTTGCTGTGAAAACTGAGTATTTGTGATTAAATTAACCTCATTCAGAGACAACTTCTGGCAATATTACAGAAATCATATTGATGGTTGGCTTTTTATTAGTTGTAATGGAAGAAAACCAATAAACAAATCTGCAACAAGCATTTCCCTGGGTATTTCAACACATCAGTAAGAATGAAGTGTGTGTTTCATGATATTGTCATGTTACAGCTGCAGGCTGAATATATCAAACTAGATAAAAACTGTATGGGAGAAACAAAACATACATCTTTTAGTAGAGTTCTGCCTTATCTAATCATTTTTCAGCTGACTATAAAACCAGTTTCTAACTTTTTTTACATATTACAAGGCCATATTCATTTTAAGACACTGACACTGTGACTTGTATCATAATGGGAGCAACATATTTTACAAGTAATGTCAATAAGAACAATCGGAATTTTCAAGAGATAAGATATTCATTAATATGAACGCAGATGTCAGACTTTGCTTCCTTTTGCAATAATCTTTTAATAACAAAGTACCGTTCTGTTACCTACTCCCACTTCCTTTTTTTCAAATGAAATTTTCAAAGGCAATTAAAATACAGACATTGGTATATTCCTTTTCACCTTCATTTCTTGAGGTGCTTTTGTGTTTTACAGTATCCCTTTTCAAAGCATGAGAAACCAATTTTAGGGATGCAGTAAGGTACTCCCAATCATAGGAAAAATACTCTTAACAAATGCCTTCACTGCCCCTTTTTATTGTGAGCAGTTTGTCGGTTACTTTATACTTTCATGTCATAAATGATTCATGGTTGGATGCACAAGCAAAACAGTTTACTGAAACTAATCCCAGCAGTGTGCAGACCTATTTGTATTGCTCTGGCAATGTTCCTCGCAGAAGCACAGTCAGTTGTAAACATAGCAGCAAAGGGATCTGTAACTAATTCTCATAATATTCACATATCACCAGGAGGTGTATCATCTTTGTTAGTATGGAGGTCTGCAGCTGGAATCTTCTTCAGCTGACCAATTCTCCCATGCTCCAGGGGAGGGATTTATCTCCTGTCAGTATCTGTACCGCTATGCTGGAGGCAAAATGGTCTAAAAAACTAGGCTTATGTGTTGTTACCACTCTTGGTGGTCTGCTTAAGAATTAGTTGGTCACAGATCTGCTTCTAGAACATCTCTAGAAAGAGACCTTAATTTACATCAGTGTTGCTGCTTTAGCCACTTTTTCCATCAACAGAAAGAATTTGTCCAAAATGGATGTGGTTTATGTAGTAGCCCAAAAGGATTCTGTCTGCTTGTATCTTTACTGTAATGACATGCAAAGGTGGGTTCGTGTTCTTAATTTAAATCATTGATTTATTAAAAATTATTTGAAAAAAATTGGGTCATATAAATTATAAACAAACAAAGGCAAGAGCAAATACTCAAATAAGGTGTTAATTTTAAACAGTTTCTTCCAAAATTTTAGAAGAATACATTATTGTTTAGTACTGAAAATATAGATTGATATGCACTATATTTCATAGTATCTGCAGCGTAAATTTGCACAAAATAACATTTAAAGGGTAAAATAAGGAAAAAAACCACCCAAAACCAAAACCCCCAAACAAAACAGAGTACAAATCTTCTCAGTCAGTTTCCATGGAGAATTTTTGTTTTAAAGGAAGGTTTGCATCTCCTTATAAAAGAAAAACATATTTTGTCTGGTTTCCAGTTTAAATGGCATAAAGGCAAAAGTTGGACTAAATTTTACACTTTATTCTCCAATGGTAAATAACAAGGGTTCCTACATGATGAATGGAGAACAGCAGCTGTCTTTGGAAGCCTCCAGAGGGAGAACCTGTTTGTCTTAGCACCTAAATTCAAGCTGAAATTCAGGCTTTGTTCCATAAACCACCAAGAGAGCCAGCTTGCAGTTTCTACATCTGTCACCCATAGGACTTTTTAACCCAAAGGTATTCTGGAGTGAGACACAGAAAGAAGCAAGACTGCCTCATAAATAGGTGGGAGTGGTTGAAGCAGCCCAATGCTGACAGATGATACTTAACAGCTGCAAGAGATCTCTTGACTTTTTGAAGACTCACAAAGGAAGTTTTTAAATAAAAACTGAAAGAGAGGAAAAAACCCCCTTCAGAACAACAAATGCTCACGACAGTTGGCCTGAAATAAAAACAGACTACCTAGCTATAGAGCTGAAGGATGGTAAAAAAACCCCAATACAATGCTTACAAAATTCACATTTGTGCTCTTTTTATGGACCTCTTATGGTGCTCTTGTCATACACACTGAGTGAGAAGCACTGGAACTATTATCACAGCATGGTCATTTAGATGATATTTTGAGCTTGATACTGAAATAGGTATGCTATCCTCTTAAAACACAAGATATGACTAAAAGTGTCTCACTGATGGTTGTTAATGGGAATTCATTTTTATGTATTTGCCTTAATTTTGGCCAGCATTTTCTTTCTATAGATCTGTATTTGATCCCTTGCTATTTCTCAAAAAAATTGTCTAAAGTCTCTTATTTCAATTTTTAAACCAAATTGTTTTTTAAATGTGTATTTTTCCCCATGAGCTTAATACAAGGCAGATGCTGTGAGTGTTGTTAGATTGCAAATACCTTTTGTTTTTCAGTCTCTGTGTTCTGTGTTCAGAACTGCACTGTTTTCTGATACTAATAGTGCACTAAGGCTAACTAATGTAAGGATAAAAAACATCTTTTAATGAAGAAAGAAATTTTAGTCAGTGTTCTTTTTAAAGTAGAATATAGCAAAAAAAACTGAAGGAAAAAACCTTCCTACTGTTCTTCAAACAACTATGAGCCTGACTCTCTGTTCTTTTATGCCTCATCTATAGTTTCATGAAAAATTGCCTTTCTCAGCAAATCTGGTTTAAGAAACTCAGTGTCACCACCTTCAGCCAATTATTCTTACCCCTGTGCAGCCCTTTGACACTGCTTAGTTATGCCAATACAGTTGATTCAACATGCATATCATAAATTAAATGGTCCAAGGTAGAAGTAAAAGCCAAACCAAGGATCAGTGAAATCTGATTCTGCCACAGTCTGCAAGGGATTTGGGGGGCTGCATGGGTACAGCTATTGCAGCATTGTTGGCATGCTTTGAATGATTGCTTCAATTACAGGCATTCTTTGATGCTAAAATGCTACTTTGAACATTTTTGTGGTGCCAGCAGTGACCCTGGCAGTTTGGCTTTTCCAATATATGTCTATTTCAGGAATTAGCTTCCATAAAAGAGAAAAATCTACCATGACAGTAAAATGGTCTCTGTTTGAGAAAATGTTTTGTTCCTTTGAAATATGTTTTACATTTCAGCAAAATTTCAATGGAACATTAAACCTAAGGAGATTCACTTAGATTGCAGAAGCTGTGCTGTCTTTATGCATGAGTGTCAAGCAATAAAGCACATACACCCCCTGTGCATTCTCTTGGTAGGGGGCCCGTGGAAACTGCCGCTTTCAATTCTATCTAATGTTTACACGCTAGGCAGTCTTCCTTCAGATATTGAGGGCTGCTTGTTCCTAATGTTCAGGCATATAGACCAATCCATCACATGAAACTGTCACTGACATTTTTACCCCTTTTCTTGGTTTTGTCATTAAAGTGAGGAAATAAACATGAGACCTCTGCTTTATCCCTTCAGTTTTCCTCTGCTAAGGGATTATTCATTCACTTCTATGTGTAAAGCCACGAATTACCAATGAATGCTGATGTATTCATTTTGTACTGAGAGTCTTACAATTTAGCTGAACTGTATCTGAATTTGCTATGTGTTGTGTCTTCAACATGCTTTTGGACAAAAATTTCTCTTCAATCTACGTTTCCAAAAGTGTCCAGAAACAAGTCTTCTTCCTCTATTCCTAGTAGCAGGAAGATTATGATGATGAATTAAACCTTTTTTTCTTTTTCTTCCTGCTCATTAACCCAAATGAAAAAGGAACAAGGACATGGATTTCAGCTGTAAGTGGAACCTACTTTTAGACTACCCACTATGAAAAATACCTATATGTTTCCTGTGCTTTTAGATCACAGAATCACAAAATATTCTGAATTGGAATAGACTTACAAGGATCATTGACTCCAACTTTTAAGTGAATGGCCCATTGAGGGATCAAACCCACAATCTTGGTGTTATTACCACCATGCTCTAACAGATCAAATGGACATTTATAGCACATTTACATTTATGCCTAAATCTTCCTGCGAAGCTGTCCAGGGAAGAATTCTTTGCTAATAATAGATAGTGAAAAGCAATATACGTATCTCAGTCATTTTGAGGTAGGAAAATTCAAGTTTCAGAATGGGTTTCAGCCAGAAAAGGTGTCTTAAAATGGGTGTTATTCAGAATAGATTGTGGAAGACATAGAAATATGGCCTTCAGAGATGAAGTGTGGATTATAGGATCATAAGTTGCTTAGACAAGAAGCCTAAGCTCTCTGCTTGATTAATCAAAAAGAAGTAGAGGCTGATAGGAAGCTCATTATGTTATTTTTTCCAAAGATCTTGAGAGAGTTGGAGACTCAAGTTTTGTGGGGAGGTTTAAAATCCTTTACTAGATCAATTGATATAATTTTAAATTCAAATAGAAAGGGGTCAGGCACACCTCAGGTCTAGTCTAGCTCACTCCATAATCTTGGACATTTCACCTGGAAGTGGTTTTAAGAATAATATGCTATATCATTTTTGTGTGACCAGAATTGCAGAGAATAATTTACATTTTAATCCAACACAGGTTTATGTAGCATCTCAGTGACTGTTTCATTCTCTGTTTTTCTTTTGTAATTTGTAATAATTTCCTAATAATGTATTTCTTACTATGCTATCTGTTTTCCACTGAGCTGTGTAAGAGCTTTTACCATATCAGGTAATTTAAAAGCTCAAATTTTGTGCATGTTATCTTTTTTTTCCTTCATTTATGTTGCTTTGCATGTAGTGACATTGAACTTGACTCATTCAGTTTTGTGAGATCTGTCTGCAAACCTTTGCAATTAATTTCTTTTTTGAATACAGTGAGTAATAATTTTGTAATCAGAAAACTTTTCCATATCACCTCTCCACAGAGTATCTCTTCTAATGAATATCACAAGTCCTGGTGCAAATCATTCAGACACATCAATGGCAGCATCCTTCCACTGTGGGAAAACTCTTTCTTGCCATCTTGTCATAGATTTTTCCCTTAATTCAGAAATATGTCAGAAGGATTTTCAAATCCAAAACCACTCTGCCAATTACATCAAAGTCATCTTCATGCTTACTGATTCTTTAACAAACTCTAAAAGTTTTGTCAACCACAATTTCCCTCTATGAAAAACCTGTTTTCTATCTTTTTTCTCCATGCGCGTTTATGTCTCTGCTAAATCTACCAAGAGTTTCTAGCAATTTGCAGACTACGGAAGTCAAATGTGCAGACCTATAATTTCACATGTCTTCCTGAATGATAAATTTATAAATCTGTAGCTTTTGTCAAATTAAATTCCTTTACTAATGGTGATGTTAGTAATAAATTATATACTACAGTTAACAATTACACAATTTATTACTTGAGCTCCTTCAGAGCTTCCGAATGAATCACATATGGTACTGGAGATGTTTTACTCTTTATTTTACTAATTTATTTTAAAACATCCTCCTCTGACACTTCCGTCTGAGACTGTTTCAATGACTCACTTGTCATAGGAAAAGCTCCTCTGATTTTCACACTCATGTAAAATATTCAATCAGCTTTTCTGCTGTGGCCACATCTTTTCTGTTCTTGTAACATCTCAATCTTCTCTCAACAGTAAAGGAAAAGAAATATGTTGGAAAAATTTGTGGGTCAAGATAAGGACAAGGAGACCACCCACTGACTGTCATCATCAGCAAAACACCATTTACTTTGGGGAAGTAAATTTAATTTATTTATCCAACAGAGTAGGATAATGAGAAATAACAAATATAAAATTACCTTCCACCTACATCCCTATTTCTTCCCAGGCTCATGTTCACTGCTGACTCATCTACCTTCATGCCCTGAGCAGTACTGTGGGACTGGGAAATGGAGCTAATGTTGCTCCTCATGTTCTTCCTCTGCTCCATCATGGGGTCCTTCACATTGGAGACAGTCCTACATGAACTATTTCTCCTTTGGTCCCTTCCACAGGGTGCAGTTCTTCAGGAACAGACTGCTTCAGCCTGGGTCTCTCTCTGGGCCACAGTTTCTGCCAGGAGCCTGCTCTGGCAAAGGCTTCCCTTGGGGTCACAACCTCCTTTGGTCTTCTGCCTGCTGTGGTTGGGATTCTCCAGGGGCTGCTGGAGCTGCTTGGCTATTTGGTCCACTAAGAACCTCCATGGGCTGCCGGGACACTGCTGCTTCACCATGGTCTGCACCATGTGCTGCAGAGGAATCTCAGCATCAGCGCCTGGAGCATCTCCTGCCCCTCCTTCTGTGCTGACCCTGAGGTCGGCATGGATACATATTTTAATACTGGTTTTACTTGTCTATAAGTTTATTCCTCTTTCATCATCCTTTTATACTTTTAAATACACAGACCTTATGCTTTAGTTTCTTTTTATTTTCCTCATCTGGATACAAATTCTACTTTTAAAGGATACTTTATTCAATTGTGATGTGCTCTGTACAGACTGTTATAATTCAGAAATTGGATCTTATGATGAATGACTCCATGAAAATGTCAGCTCAGTGATCAGCAGTGGTCAAAAATAAACTGAGTGTGAGTGATGCCTTAGGTTTTAGCTTTTGTTTTTTTCAGATTCTGTACTGCTTTAGATTGTAGTTCTAAGCTTCATATAGGGAATTAGTAAGCTCTCTTCACACAGTAGGTAGACAAAACAATTCCTTTCCTAGCTTGGGACCAAGAACAACCACCCAAATTTCAAGCCCAAAAGAATAAACATTGGTGGACAATTAGCTCCAATATGCTGATGGACCAGAACTTACAAAAGTGAGAGACCATATGAAAGGTCATCCATTTTGTGACCATTTTGGGTTCATCTTGGGTGTAGCCCTGGCTGGGCTGTTTTACTGCCCAAGGTGTATCCACTGGGGCCTTTTAATAAATACCTACTTTATTCTTTAACTTCGTCCATGTTCTAGGTCAGCCTTCACAAGGCATCATGAGGAACTATAAAGAAAAGAGTACAAAAGAAAATAGAAAACATAATCATATTGGTAAAAAAAGTTTTTATCCCAAAATCTAAAAAAAGGATGTAAGTACTGGAAGAGGTTCACAGAAAGCCACAAAGAATAATCAAAAATATAGAATGGCAGTCAAGGGAATTCATAAATAGCCCCAGACGATTCAGTCTGAAAAGTGACAATTTAGGGAAGGCTTTGACAGAAATCTGTCCTATCATAAGGGAAAAGGAATAGATAAAAAGAGACAGATGGTTCATTTTCTCCTCCAAAGTGAGAATGAAAGTATCACATGCTGTTAGCAGGTGGTAGGTTCAAAGCAAAAAAAAAAAAGACGGAGGTAGTTGTCTTCATAATATGCAGGAAGGTAATTCTCCCTCCCCAGGTCATTTTTCTTTCAGTATTCTTTAACCTATACAAAAAGACACTGCAAGCAGTATATGAACCACTTGCAAGCACACAATGATTTAATGGCTGGCTAGAGCACCCAATGGGGAGCAAAAATTACCATTCCTGTGTCTGCATGCATCGTGATCCTCTCTGGATCAGCAGTCATATGATGGTGGGAAGTGTCAGTCAGCCCTGTCGTGCTCTGGCATGGGTTGGTCTTTGGTGCTGCCAAAAAAAGTAGATTCTATGCGTTTTCCATAGATCTGAGTAGTTTCATGTCAGTAATTTTCTCCTGAATTTCTAAGTTGCTAATTGTTGCCTCTCACTTCGGTTTGTGTATTCTAGTTTCGCTACCCTGTAAAGTGTTAGTTTACTTATCCCCTGACATCTGAAAAACAGGTTACTCTAAAACCAAGCCAAACCCCAGTGTTAAGCTGGCAGCTGCATCTTCATGGGATACACTTTGAAAGAATTTTGCTCAAGATATTTTGTATGCTAAAGATTTGCATGCATTGAAAAAGGAAATGGACAAAAATATCACTTTAAGATATTAGAGAGAAATACCAGAGACCTGATTCTATTAATGCTTTCTTTCTGTTTCAAGAAGCTCCTGAGTAGAAAATCACTATGGACTTCAGAGAGCATTCACAGCATGCATCATCATTTTGATCTTCCTTAGAAATCTGCTTGTTGTCATTGATGGAAGTGGGACATGGGGCTTGGCCTGCCTTTGGTCTGGCTCAGCACAGCTGCTCTTGTGCTCCAAAAACCTATGCTCTGCCATAACTGTGTGGTCTGGATTTAGTCCTTTGATATTTTTTAACACCTTTTTGCCAGCGGTTGCAAGTTAATTTGCCAAAATGCCTTTAAGCAGTGTTGTCTCTATACATTTTTTTTTTCATTTTAGTTCCCTTAATTTGTTTTTATCCTGATTTCTTGGAGGTTTTCTTTTTTTGAGAAGTTTCTTCTATATGAAGAGGATGTACTATGGAGATGAAGGAAAACTTTTCAATCAGATTTTGAACGAGTGAAGTGTGAGACAAAGTATAGTATTTTAAGAGTGCGTCAGTGTAGATTTAGCTACTTCATTTATACTAGAGCTACTTCATATTCTCCTCTTGGATATTTCAAAATGCAGTCATTTTTGTATATCACTATTTAACTATTTAATGTAACTCATTATTACAGTTTCCCAGATAATGAGTATTAATTAAAGCATCAAATGATGCTTCTCTTTTCATTCCTTGTAGTGACCTTAATGTTAGAATTTCTGAGGCACTATCATGGACAAATGATATAAAGCAAACCAAATAATATATCCTTAATTTAAACATGACATTTCTGTTCACATGAATTGGGATTGTTGTTATGGTTAATAAGTTTAATGTATTTAACTTTTGCTTTACTTTAAGCTCTGGAACTTTTCTCTAGCAGCCTGGCCTACTATTTCAGTGCTATATATTATCTTGTTTCCAAAGGCACATAAATGATTTGTTTCTCAGTTGAAGTTTTTCTGTGCTTGTTATGTCCATATCCTCACTTCCAACCAGTCCCTTCAGTGCATTCATCTTACTTTATTGTTTTTCAGTATTTGTGGACTTTTACTATGAGAAAAACACATTTTCCTTTGATCTAGTCATCTATTTTTAGATTGAAATTTATGTGGTGAGAGGATTCTTTGATGTCTCTTATCTGAGGTTTATTGAATTATATCTTTATTTGGAGGCTGAAAGTTTTGCTCTTAGAGGATGAATAATCTCAGACTGTTTTCTTTAATTCCCTTGTTAGATTCCCCCTAATATTTATAAAAACAAAACCAAATCAACAACTTCAACCATTTTGTATTTTGAAGTTAAATATCAGTGCATATTCTGTATTGGCCTAGACAGAAATGATCCTATTTTTATAGGACTGACATATTTCAAAGGTTTCTGAAAATCCCCTCACTGCCTCACATTATTTCTGCAAGCATGTTTTAACACTGTTCCTTGTCAGCGTGTTTACCAAATCCTCGAAGCCTTCCAGAGAGTACTACTGTCAAGACTTTATGTCAATATTGAAAGATCAAATTTTGCATCCTTTCTCTCCCCTTCTAGTCATGGGCACTTCATTGACAATGTAAAACAGGTAGAAACTTTGTGAGGTTCATTGCTTTCATATGCAACAGAGAGGTTATGTGCATTCAGAGCTGACTGCGCTCAAGTGTTGAAAGGAATCTTAACTGTACATGTTAAAGAACTTCTAGAGAAGACTGCTTCTGCTCTTCTCTCCACACTGCCCTAGAGCAGACCTCCAAAGAGTAATTTTTTCCTTCCATTACCTCCTGAGCTCATTAAATAAGGGGTAGGGGGACACAGTCAGGACACTGACCAAAATCTCCATGCCTCTCGCGGGGGAATAGTGATACCTCTCCCATCCAATTGTTCCCAGTTTTTATACAGGGCATGACATTCTATGGTATGGAATATGACTTTGGCCAGTTTGGGTGAACTGCTCTGGCTGTGCCTCCTCCAGATTCTTGTACCCCTCCTCACTGAACGAGCTTGGGACACTGAAAAGTGCTTGGCTGAGGATAAGCACAGATCAGCAAGAACCAAAACATCAGCGTGTTTTCGATGTTATTCTCCCACTGAGCCCAAAACACAATGCTGTGCCAGCTACTAAGAAGGAAATGAATTTTATCCCAGCCAAAACCAGGACACCCTCTCAGCATGGTGTTAAGAAATCAGAAACTCCTACAAGGACCCTAAGGGCTAGGCATGAGATAATATCCTGCTTGGGTAGCTTGGTCTAGAATGAAGTGAGCTTGGCTGCAGTTTAACCTTAAAGCCCAGGCTGGAGGGAACAATTCTTTAACTGCCATTTTTCTGCCATGTTAAAAATCTTACTAATCACGTTGATGTGGTAGTTTTTTGTGCCAAAGGGGAGCATTGCTGGCAGAAAAAGCAGCCTCTACTAAACAAATGGAAGGTAAATGCTCAAAAAAAACCCCCAAACCCATTACTGGAAAGCTCCAATTGGGTAAATCCATTCTTCTTATTAACTGAGCATTTTCATTACACCTTTTATGGCTGTCATGCTTCATTATTCTTCATGTTTGGTAATGAATTTTATGGTATTGTCAAAGTGATACTGATCACTCCCTTGAAATGTTTTTAATTTAAAAATGTGCTCTGCTGTTCTGTGAGAACATTGCTTCGGTGTCTAAGGCAACTGTCTTTTATTATAGGTCAGCTGGTGTGAATCCCATCACTGGTAATGGAGAGAACTACATTAAGATAAAGGTGATTGTATGAAATCATTACCATTTATTAGAATAAAGATCATTCATTTTCCAAAGTTTACACTAGATGAATATGCATGTGCATCCAGTAGAAATCATGCCTGCTCAAATAATTTAAAGCGATTATACTTTTCCCCAACAATTTTTGGTCAAATAAAGAGAAATTGAACTTGAGATGAAATGTACTTGAGAGATTTTATACCTTAAAATCAGTCTGTGTTCTTTTTGTTTAGTTTCAATGTCAATACTTTTATTTTAGAAATTACATTTACATGCTAAAAAGTCATAGTTGATATGAATCCTGATTGCATATTATTCTCAATCAGAAGGTAATAAAAGTTATTCTTGATGTAAATGACAACAACAAACTTAGGTAGTTATAGCATTACTGAAAAATTGAAACTATGACCCATGGGAACATTTGCCGTATTTCTAAAACACAAGTTTTAGATTGTGACAAAGACACTGACATGTAAAAATGTGTTTTCATGTCAATCTGAAAAAAATGAAAAACACCCATTTCTCTCATAAGTAAGTTTTACAACACATAGTTTATTCCATTTAACTGGAAAATCTTGTTCTCGAAATATATACCAAAAAATAGAATCAAAAAGTCTGTTTTAGTTTTATCTCCTTTATTTGTTGTTTTTTTTAGTTGATTCCTATAAATAAATACATCATATATTTTTCCAAACCATATCATTTACTGCTTAGTAGAATAAAAAGAAGCATGGAGGCCAAAGTAGGTTCAATAATGGATGTAATGGGTTAAAGCTGGCCAGACACCCATCAAAGCCGCTCTCTCATTTCTCTCCTCAAAATGGGCAGAGGAGAGAAAATCTAATGAAGAGTTCATGAGTTGAGATAAGAACCAGGAGAGAGACCACTCATCAAATACCATCATGGGCAGAACTGGCTCAACTTAGAGATAGGAAGTGAATTTATTACTAACAAAATCAGAGCAGGATAATGAGAAGTAAAATGAACCCTTACAAGACCTTCCCCCCCACACCCTTTCCTTCATCCCAGTTCTACCTCCTCATCATCCAGTGGGGCAAGGAGACAGGGAAAGGGGTTTATGGTCAGTCCATCATCTGAGGTTTTCTTCGGCTGCTCTTGGGGAGGAGTCCTTCCTCTGCTGCACCGTGAGGTCCCTCTCACAGGAGATAGTTCTCTGCAAACTTCTCCAACGTGGCTCCATCTCATGAGCAACAGCTCCCTGCAAACTGCGAACACTCCTCCATAGGGTGCAGTCCCTCAAGGACAGACTGCTCCAGCACTGGCCTCTCTCTTCATGGGTCTCCCTTGGGGTCACAGCATCCTCTCAGGCATCCACCCACTCCAGCAGGGGCTCCTCCACAGGCTGCAGGTGGATCTCTGCATCCCTGTGGATCTCCAAGAGCTGCAGGGGCACAGCTGATTCACCATGGTCTTTACCAGGGTCTGGAGACGAATCTCAGTTCTGGTGCCTGAAGTCCTTTCTCCCCCTCCTTCTTCACTGATCTTAGTGTCTGCAGACATGTTCTCACTCTTCTCATTTCTAATTGGCCCAGTGTCCATCTTTGGAGCCATCAGGGAGCTGGTTTTGGAGCCATCAGCTCTGCCAGAGACTGAGGAAGCTTCCAGTGCCTTCTGTCAGTATCCACCCCTGCAGTAACCCCCTCACTTCCAAACCCAGGCCATGCAAACCCAATACAGTGTCACTTTATGCTCTTTTGGGTTCCAGCCTTTCACCATATCAAATTGTAAATCCATCATCTCTTTGGGGCTACTGAGTGCACTGGAACTCAAGTTACTGCACTCTCCTACTGAGCTCACAAATATCAGCATCAGATTTTCTCTCTTAGAGTTTGTGTTTTGGGGATGGGGGGTGGGGTTGGGGAATGGAATTTCTTTTAGCACAGGTAATTGAAACAAAAAACTTACTTTCCAGGTATTTTTGGTCTTTTGTTATTTGATAGCATTTTGTCAAAAAACTACTTTGTCCTACAGACTTATGTGAAAAAATTCACCCTAACCAATGATTATATAAAGGTTATATAATGACTATATATATATTAAGCTATGAGATTTCTTTACAGTGCGTGATTGGTTTAGGTACTTACCGAAAGGGACCAAACTCCCTTAAGGATGAAATGTACTATAAATCCAAATGATCCAATACAATTAAGGTAGTATTGAGGTTTCCATTAAGTAAAATATCTAAGTTCTCAGTGAAAATGGCCTAAAATGGGAATTTACAAGATTGTCCTATGTTTTCACTGCAATATTACCATACTGCAATGTTATTATCGCTGCAAACTTAGTTAACTGAAATATTTCAGATATTTGGAAAAGGGGAGTGGGGGAAGAAAAAAAAAACATTGACATGTATTATATTCCATTAATTATAATGAAAATGGAAAATAATTTCACAGGTGATTTTTTTTGTGAAGTTGGTGGTCCTTGTGCTCAATTCCCTTTTTTTTTTTTTTTGTATAAGTTTATCCTGAGCTGGAATTTCATGTCTTACATAAGGGATTTTTTTATTATCTACCATGTTTTTGTATTTGAAAGTGATAATCTACTTATATCTATTATATGTAAGTATATATAGTCTGGTTTATGGTTCACTTGGGAAATCTGTCACATTCTGAGGTTCATGGAGGGTCATTCTAAAAAGGCAGACTTTTAAAATAGTTTGACTGTCCTGAAAAAGTGTTATGTAGTTATCATACTTAGTAGATCAGATGGTTTGTATCAGGACTTCTGAATTGCAACACCAGAAATAACTTGTTCTTTTGAGAAAGTATGTCATGTGTCATATTTTCATATGGTGTTTGTAAGGAAATGAACATTCACTGTAGTCAAACAGTATTTTAAAATCATGCCTCATGAAAAAGTGATTAAGAAGTTTAGCACAAGATCTGTTACTAATACATTAAACCCACAAATAAAATTGTGCGTATAATCTCTAAAAATTAATTATCCTTTTATTTTTCCAACAGATAAAACAAATCATCACTCTGAGTTTTATGTCATGTTATGAATTTGATAGAGGCTGCATGTAAAGTGGAAGTTACGCAGTGTTGAAACAAATCTGTTACAGGTACTGGACAACAAGTGTAAGAATTTTGTTTCATGTTTTCAATTCTGAAATAATGAAAACAGGGCTCTGTGAACTGGAGAAAACAAGGCCAGACTTCCCATAAGTAGATGTATGGAGATATTTTTCATATTAGGGTGAACTTCTGCATGCATTCAGGGCACAGCACTGTTGGGGGAGGTTTGTAAATATCATTGCTGGGTTCGATGTCTCTCATTTGGAGTCACCAGGTTAAGAACAAGACCAGCTTCAGTTTTGCTACTGAATTTCCTATATGAAAATTAAAAGGAAGGCTTAGCTCCTTCAGTGTCCTGCCAGAAACGAAATTGTTCTTTAAGTCAGGTTCAATGTAACTGCATGTATATTCTCTGTAAGTAGTTTTGTTCAGCTGAAGTAATTCTTATGCTAACTGTAGGCAAGATAGAGCAGCGAATCAAAGAGAAATATTATATTTGGGGATTCAAATAACTTGTATCTGGAAAAAATTCTGTTTGTTGATGTTACTGTTGGAAATACTTTAAAACCTGGTCCCCTAGGGTCCCTCATATTTTACGTATGAGGAAGGAAATATTCAAGTGAATGCTTGTTTCTTCACTATATTGCTCCGTGAAATAGCATAAATAAATGCAGAAGTGAAAAGAAAGATTTTTGCCAACAAAGGAAAATGGATGACAGAATAAATAGCAGTTGGATGTGTGAGCATGGATGCTGGGGTCTGAGCACCGGCAAATGAAACAATGGTTGTATCTCAGTAAATTCATGTTTGAAATAGAACTGGTTTCAAAACATGAATAACAGATAAATAAGAGAAGTGGGTTAATGAAAACACAAATGAAGTATGCAGATGTATCAGCAAATATCACACACTTTCAAAGGAAACTTTTATATGCAGCCTTTGTCCTCTTTGAGTGGTATTGGACCCCATGGTTTTGTCATGTGCCACTTAATGCCTCTGCAATGTCTACCATCCCTTCAGAGTGGTCCAGACTGTGAAACATGCACTCCAACTCCCTGGATTTATTATCTGCATCTTCATTGCAACTGTTGTGTTCTGTCATCTGCCTTAGGAAGCTCAGCCATCCTATACCTCATATTCAAAGATACCTTGCAGAGGGGTATTTGTCTAGTTAGCATCTGTCCTAAGGTGTTAATCTCTGTCCTCTCTCTTTGTCCACAGCTGAGGAGCTCCAGAAAGAAGAGGTACGGCAGTGAGTTGGCTGATACAACCTGCTCTCCTTCCTAAGAGGCCTTCAGGTGAGAACAGGTTCCCCATCTTCCCTTGGCTAACTGGGTATAGATCTTTAAGCTGGACTTTCCTGCTGTAATGAATTGGGATCTCCAAACTGCCACATTCTATGACCATAAGTAAGCTATCAGTCTAATTTTATTTATCTCCTGTGTTTGCTCATGTCTGTTGGAACAATTACATTTTTAAGGGATCCCTCCTCTGTGTTATTGTCCAGTATCCAGCACAATGGTGTTCTGATCACTGGTGGAACCTCTATATACTATTTGGTTATAGATAATGAATAGAACATATTTTCCAAGCAAAGGTAATGAATGTAGACTACTGAGGGAGGCCCTTATTCTTCTTTAATTCTTATTATAGAGATTGAGAAGAAACAAAACATCTTTTGCGTGGGATTGGAAAATAACATTTTTATCCTTAAACAACAGCAGTACCACAATCTGCTGTTTACACAGTAAAGAAGCAGAAGTCCATTCATTTTGTGCCTGGTTATCTGTACTCCTCTAAATTTCCACACAATAAACTTTTCTCCCCTGGACTTTTGCTTGTATTTTCTCTGGGCAGGGGGTGAATGTAACTGTTTTTAAGTGGTTTGAGGAGAACCTTATAAATATATAAAGTAATGTTGGAATATTCATAGCACTGCTTTTGTAACCTCATAAATGAAGAGCAGTGTGCTTTGTGGCTGGAGAGCTGTCATGCAGTCATGCTGCTGAGTGCATTTTTATACAAGAGAGAAAATTGCTTGAACAGGTACCTCATTTCTTGTGCAGACTCTGATTCTCATCTCCACTCTCATCAGTACATTGAGAAAGTGACTGTCTTTCATGTAAGTCTTTACATACTTTTTAAATATATAATTTACAATGAGAAGTGAATGAGGCACAAAGCAGACAACTGAGTAGCAGAACCTGAGGCAGCTCTGTCTAGTCATGGGTATTTGCAGGAATGTCCCATGTTTCTCATCCTTCCTTGTCCCTAATGGAAAAGGAAGACCAGGGCAGGAAGATCCTGGTATACTGGGAAATGCAGCCAGGAGAGTAAAAAGACTAAAGATTCAAAGTTGTTTGGATGTAGACTTCCTATGGAGTTTGGCGGCAGACTAAACAGTTTTGAAGATTTGAGATCAACTGCCTTCATCAAATCCATGTCAAACCAAGCTGAGGTAGCCCAATTACTAAATCATTTTCTGTCTGGCTTTCTGTTTTTCTGTGGTTCTTAATAAAGAACAGGCATTTCACCAGATCTCACCAATGCCAATTCCTCTTTGTTTGGAGCAATCCTAGGAACTAGAGAACGTGGCATGTAACTGGGAACATATGAAGGCACACAGTCACAAATTCTGGAGAGCACTGTAGTCCTGACAATGCATTTTAGTAGATATAATTCCCAGGCAGCCCCAGGTTTCAGGTCTTCTCCTTGATTTCTTGAATGAGAAGCCCTGTATAACACTTCACAAGGGAATCTTCTGACTATGGCAATGGCATGCTTGCAAAATAGCTACACTCAGGCATACATAGTCATAGCAAAAGCACTCCTGCATTAGAGAGGAGAATTTTTCTTATAGAGCAACTCTAATAATGAGAAAAACATGAGCAGGTCCAGAAATTGCTCTAAGGGAAGAGTTTAATGAGTGGCAAAAGTTGTCTCCCTGAACAAGTGCAGAACTATATGGTGCTCTCAATTTACTGCACAAGGGCAGCCTGACTTTAAATTGTTAAACAATAAATTACACCAAGCAGATATCTAAGCCAAATTCTTGAATTATATAAAGTAGCCCCAGTCTATTGATATGAATGGAGTTACCCTGTTTTTCACCAGCAAAAAGATATAAAAGCAATCTAAATAATTTATCAAACAACCTGGGTGGGATTTACATTTTATTATTTTTTTCAGAAAGTCTCTTAATCCCTAAATGAAACATAGTGGCCGTGACTTAAGTAATATACAGCCTTATAATGACATCATCCTGCTCTAAAGATATAGCATCGAATAAATGAAATGGCCAAACTATATGGAAAGTATTGGATGGTAAAAGATGATAAAATGTATAAGAGGATTAAGGTATGCTCTTTTAGTTTGTTCATGCAAGTTTATTGTTCTTAGTGACATGTGTCATACAGGAATGGATTGGGACAATATGGCTCATGATAAATTGGTTACTCAATTGAGATTAATAAAAGCTTACAGGTGAAACTAGGTGACTGGGCATCATCTATAAGGAGAGGGCAAACCCTGGTTTTCCAGTTGAGTAAATCACCTTTGAACTGGTCTCTTAACTTAGTAGTAGATACTTTATCAATCAAAGTTTTTTGCTTCACTCATGTAGTAAGCAGCGGTCCTTCTGTGTAATGATTTTCTTTTACTACCCAGGAAGTACTGATCTCCCTAGCACCCATCACCACACAGGATCATCCTTCACAAAAGAAATCCAGAATTTCAGAGAAACAGAAAGTCAGGTGTTGATCTCTCTAGAGCAAAACATATTGATTGGACAAGCATAATAGAAAACAAATGAAGAATTCCTGAGGCATTATGTGCTTTTAATAATATTGCATCAAACTCAAAATTTGCCACTTTATGCAATATTTTATAATGACAATGTAACTCATTGTAGCCATTGGAGTATATAATTCAAAACTGAGTGACAGTGACTGGTTAATAGTCAGTCATACATAATATAAATAAATCAAATGGTGAAAAAAAATAGAAAGAAAGCCTATTAGTAAAATCCAGCATGGATGAATGAATACAGTTTTGGTTGTACTATTAGAAAAATGATGGTATTTGTTGAATTATAAAACAGTGACTTTCATATTCATTAAATAAGGAAGAAAAATGAAAAAACCCTACAAGTCTTGACATTAGGAGCATGCACCATATCCAGTGCTAAAATTAAAATATCTATTTATACACATACTTCAGGTTGCTCTGGTCTTTAAAGCTTTTAATTTAGCTGAGAATTTTTTTTTTGTAGTTTTATGTACTCTTTGTTTTACTGGGATACATTTTAAAAATCTGTTTCATACAAGCTTTGTCTCTCTCCTGAGAGTAACGATAAGTCAGGAAAAAAATGCAAAATAAAGAATACCCGTTATACTGACTCGTGTTTTCTTTTCAGTCTGCTACATGGTCTTTAGTTATTATTGTTTATAAACATTTTATATTGAAATGCCATTGTGTTAACTGATTTAGAAACACAGGTGTATAGAATATAGATTAATGAAAGTAGAGGTTCCTTCTCCTCTCCTTAGCCGAAGGAGAAGTAATACAAACTGAATTAACTCTGCTCTTGGACTAATGGTTCTAACAAAATACAAAATTAATTGGCATTAAACACTTCAATTTCAGCAATGACAGTGTTTTATTAATTTGGTTACAAGAAGCCTAGAAATTGGGAGCTATGTTTTGAATGTTTATATATATATGGATGGATGTGATTTTATTTAAACATGGCTAATTATTTGAGAATAATTTGTACTTTTATTAAATACTTTTGCACTTGAAACACTCTTTAACCTATACCATAAACTGAATAGCTGAATGCTTTAGGGTTACCTGAAGATGAATAAGAAGCTATAACTAATCACTGAAAACCCAAGACTGAAATTTCTTTGAAGTGAGGCATGTTTATGATTTTTACGTTTAAATAACAGCAAAATAATCTTTAATTTGAGATGTAATATTTTATTGACATTGCAGCATTTTGCTCATGTATCCATCTGAATATGCAGCAGATTTTGTGTTTCAGGCAAGCTGAAGCAGAAAAACAGCACCTGAAAAAATAGGAAAGATCACAGTGTTATCATTTAAGATATAAAAGTGTTAGGACTGTAAATTGTCACATTGCTGCCAGCACACACCAATGTGTGAATGTGAGTATCATGAAAGAAAACTCTGCAGACACTTGAATATCTTATATTGAAAAAATGTAAAAAGTTTTTCATTTAAGGATCTCAGCTGGGAAAAATTACAATAAAGGCTTGTTATATTAGTTTTGCTTAATTTTTTTAAAAAATATTATTTATTTTGCTTCAGGGGCCAGAGCATTTACACACAAGGCAGCAAAGGGTTTGTACTGTCTTTCATTTATCCTCTTGAAACCAGAGCCACCTAGGTCCTCAGTATTTTGAAAGGTAGAAATAAAATCTTAGATATAGACAGTGAAGTATTTCAGACTTATCAGAAGGCAAACCTCTGCCTTAAGTTTATGTCTGACAATTTATGTAAGTACTCCAGTACATTGTATGTCCAGCTCAATATCTGCATACATTTTGGTTTTTTCTCATTCAAGAATTAATCTTACAAGCGTACACCAAAGCTGATGTAGCACTCAGAGTTTTATTTTCAGTCCGAAAAAAAATTCTGTAACAAATAATAAAACCTTAATCCTGAGATGGAATCACCCTCCCTCTTCCTATCTCTTTGGATTCAGATATTGTTCCTGTCCCCATGGACCACTCTTGCATCCTTTGTTTGAGAGTAATGTTTTGTCAGAGTAATGATAGAGGCTGTAGGCATGAGGTATAGCAAGTGGTTTTATCTTGTGTACAGCAGAAGGGTTACATACCAGAGCTGAATGTAAGATGGATTTAATTAGAAGCCAGGGGGACTGAAGGTTTGTGACAGGAATAAATCAATGTTTTTGATCATTAGACCTTGTGCAGATTCTGCTGCTATAATGGAAAACTAGTACACGCTATTTTGTGCAAAACCCTTGACATAAATGTGATATATTTCTCTGACATAGTGTTGGACAGATTTCTTTGACTTTCACCATCACCTTTTGATCTCACTTGAAATTATAACTAAGGTATGAAAAAAATATTATTATTTTGGTTGCTACAGTAACATGTCCTATAACCTCCAGGCATGTGCTACCACTTTATCAAATGCACATGGCAACAGCTAAATGTAAATCCACAAGTAAATTAGATGCTAGTCATAATACACTTAGATTGCTGGACCGTCTGTGCTCTGTAGGGGTGTCCTCAGTGGGACCAAGGCTAATTTGTTTCAGGTGAAGGTCTATTCCAGTCATTCTAATTTGCCTCAACATAAACCCATGCTGTTTTTGAATGGCAGCTTCTGCCATTAATGTCAGTGAAGACATTGACATTGAGTTTATCTGGGGCTAAGACTGACATTTTGTCCATCGTTCGTGTGCCACCTTCTGTGGAATGTGTGTGTTAGACTTGGGGACAATAAGTTATGGATTAATTCTCTGCCTTAGAGATAGCTGTATTGGGACTGACCACATGCAAAAAAACTCCTTTGTCTCTTCATTCTCTAATGCTCATTATGCAAAGTCAGATGCACTTTGAGAAACGAAATGGTTGTGTGTCTCAAACTGTGTAGCTATAAATATAACTGTGTGCTGAAAACAGCGTGTGAAGATTTGTGTCTGTGCCTGTGTGCATTTCTCAGTGAGATGAGTCTGTTCTCCCACCTGGAGCAAATAGCAGATAATACAATTATAGAAACAGTTAACTCCTCACTACCTATGGGTGGAATGTTTGTGTTGTCTATTATGTAGACCAAACTTAAAAGAAATCAAAGCTTTTCCTTTTTACAAGCGCAGCCATGATTCAGGTATAACATTCATATTCTCAAAGGTTCCATTTAAATAAGTACTCCCTGGTTTTAAAAGCCAATTTAGACACATTTTTTATTACATATATTCTTTACTGAATTTACCTAAATTCAGAACTTTTGTAACTGTATTGAAAGCTGATGGTAGATTCCTTTTACCGTAATTTTGTCCTAATGAGTGTTATGAGGACAGCAAAAATCTCCATTCACACTTGTTTGGATCAGAAGAGCTAAGACAAATGATCTTTTATTTCTGTCAGAAACTACCTTTTGTGCTCACATACATGCCTGGTAGGCCAGATGTGAATGAGTAACAAACTACAGAAAACAGAAAAACTTTATATCGGGAAGGCATTTGGAGGAAACAGCTTTCCCTTCCTTCTCTGTAGTGTTCATTCCATAATTATTACAGTATTCAACTCTTTAATGGAACAGAGTTATGGTTAATCCATAAAAAGAACTTTTCCTGTACACTGCACTCTCAGCTGCAACTAAATTTAAGAATTTGAGCTGGAGATGAAAGGTCCAGCTGTATTCGCAGAAAAAACACACCCACTACTTCCCAGTAAATATGATTGTGGCTTTATAAATTGCTTAAGATCATTGGTCTATCTTCTAGATTCATTGAGTGAAGAGTATATGACTCTTTATAGGGAAGAGCTTGTAACTGTCATGCACAATCTTTTCCAATTCAGTAGTGGTGGCTTTTTAATAGTTTCAGTCTGACACTGACTTGGAGGAACAGATGATATTACTCCTCCATAGCATCTGCAAGACAGAAAACAATGATGATGAAACAAGAAGTACTAAGCAAACCACCGAGTTACATGTACATGCAACTATTACTCAGCTATTAGGAATATTTTTAATGGAAATATTTAAGTAAATAACCTGAAAAATTGATTTTCTCCACATATTAATCTCATCTTTGATAATACAAGAGCTGCAAAACGACAGCCATTTTATGCAAATAATTTTCAGTTGAACTATGATATTTTTAGGTAAAGATATCACTTTGAACATACCTCTGTCTTTGGCTCCAATTAAGAAACTGCTAGACCAAAGGTTTATCAACATAATGTTTAAAAATCCATTTATTTCATCTACTTTTTACTAAGGTAAAGCTATTTGATTACATTTGGTGTGGGGATTCTGTTTTGTTTTGTTCTGATTTTCTTCTTTCTAGCTGACCTCTTTAAATTCAGCAGGTATCTTCTTTATTTTTTAATTTTTATGTGAATGAAAGAAATTTGACTTAGCAGATAGGTAACTTCTGCTACCGACTCACCTTCATTTCAATAAGAAGTTTGCCAAGAAGGAACACAAAACCTTTGGGCTTTGTGCCACCTCTACCCCCAGACATTCACCTACACTCTATTGAGATAGTCCAAGTGTCCATAAGGAGACCTTTTAATGTCATTGAACTGTTTGATGCATTAAGAAAACAGAAATGAAAGATTGAATCAAAATGTAAGGACACATGAACTTTAACCGCTTTCCATTTGGCTTGTCTTGCACTTAACTCTGGCATTGTGGTTTTGGGCTAATATGGGAGACGTGGTATTGGATTTGAGTAGCAACATAACTGCCATTTTTAATGTTTCTGTGAAATCAAAGCATTACTAATAGATATACATATAGCCTCGGAAAATCAATAGCAAAATTGCTAAAAAGTATGATTCAGGTAATTTTAGTAAAATCTTTAGTTCAAAAATTTATAACATTTTACAAATTTAGGCCAGAATGCTACTGGGAATTAAAACAAAATATAGCCTAATATGTATTTATCAGAGATCAAAAAAAAAAAGAAAAAGAAAAGAGCTGCTATTAAGAGCAAAATAAAACAAACCATCTGATTTTCAATCCCTAGGGCTGGTACATTCTTCAGAAGTAAAGAATGCCATGGAAGTGAAAGAGTCGCACATATAAAATAGAAAGGAAATGTAGTTCAGTAGTTAGGGTGCCTCAAATAAACTTTATGTTTTCTTTGAAGTACATTTTCATAGCTCCTTTCTTGTCTAACAACAGTTTTATATCATAGAAAATCCCCTGACTTTGATAGCTTGATTCCAGGTTATGACCTCCCTGTAGTCTTGCACTGAACCATTTGACTATTGATTTAAAGACATGCTGGAGTGCCTGAATGGAGCCAAGCACTGTGTGGAGGAAAGGGAACAGAGATCTGTCCTCCACTACTCTCAAATGATAGAGGGCTAAGCAAGTCTGCTCCCAAGACAAGATCACATCACATACAGTTACTAGCACTCAGAAGAAATATTTTAATGCATTAAACTCTGGCATCCCCTTTGTCAATCACTTAAGCTCTTCTAGTTCATATTCATCTCTCTTAACTTTTTTTTTCCTTTTCCTTTTCCTTTTCCTTTTCCTTTTCCTTTTCCTTTTCCTTTTCCTTTTCCTTTTCCTTTTCCTTTTCCTTTTCCTTTTCCTTTTCCTTTTCCTTTTCCTTTTCCTTTTCCTTTTCCTTTTCCTTTTCCTTTTCCTTTTCCTTTTCCTCTTTTATATCTATTTTCTATTTTCTATTATTTTCTATTTTTTTCCTTTTCCTTTTCCTTTTCCTTTTCCTTTTCCTTTTCCTTTTCCTTTTCCTTTTCCTTTTCCTCTTTTATATCTATTTTCTATTATTTTCTATTTTTTTCCTATTCCTCCTGATTTTCCTTTTTTTACTCTTTCCCATTTCCTTTGTTTTTCCTAAATCCTAAAAGCCTTGGAAGAAACAAACCTTCAAATAATTCCACAAATGTAAAAATACTTGAGGGGTCATTATACTGTCCTGTTTTTCCTTCTTTAAATCAGTTGATTCAAACAAAATAATTCAACTGACGCCTTGGTATTTCAAAAGGTCATTTCTGCACCTACTAAATCTATGATGCCATCTTATTTGACTTTTATACAAGAAACTCTGTGTTTTAAATCCTACTGTCTGTTGGGAGGATGTCTCTGTAAACAACTGAAAAATGTTTCTTTTATCCTTTTCCAAATTCCTCCTTCACTTTATTACTCCAAGGATTTCTTTGAAAACAAAGCAAAGTAAAAGCATAAGTCTCCTGATATGGCAAGATCAGACACGTCTCACTGCTTTCTCTTTGTTCCTTGTCTGTCTACACTCATCTTTTGTTTCAGCTTCTATATTTAGAATGTGAGCTCCCTGAGACAGGGGCTGTCTTGTTTTGATCCATGTTCTGTGCCAAGTGTTAAAGCAGTGCAAATAAATAACACTAATGATGTACTGCTTGAGTGTGTCAGGATGCTGTAGTGCTGCACTCAGCTCATCTGGCTGGTGAGTCGTGAGATGTAGGTAGGTGTAGTGACAGTGCCTGTCACTCT
Organism: Fringilla coelebs; assembly: GCF_963513975.1. Lineage (NCBI taxonomy): Eukaryota > Metazoa > Chordata > Aves > Passeriformes > Fringillidae > Fringilla > Fringilla coelebs. The sequence goes on along the minus strand of NC_140029.1, from coordinate 78,708,440 downwards.
GGGTTGTTTCATCTTAGCAGCCATGGAATCTATCAAGTTTCATATCAATTCACTAGTTTCCAGAACTTGTTCTGAGGGTTAAAAAAAAAATCTGTAATTTTTCTTAATATGCTGTGGAAGTAAAAGCAGCTTGTAAACAGCGTTATATAATGCCCAGAGGTGGTAATTTTCTCTTTAGCAATGTCAAGTTTTCAAAAATTTTATTTTCTTTTTAGGAGAGAAAAAACATACTTTGGGAGAAACTTTGGGGCAGAAAAAAAATATTTGGAATGTATTTAACAATTTAGTTTTGATCTTTTTCAAAGTAAGTTTTACCTAATTTTTAAATATCCCTTCCTTTTAAAATTAGGAAATTGTAGGGACACCTTGGAAAGAGGCGCAAAGAGTTGCAGGTAGTACCTGCTAATTAATTTAATTTTACCAAAATGAATTTTAGAAAAATTATTCAGGTACTAGTTTTTGATTCTGTTTTGGAAGTTTAAACATAGCCATGTGAGGAGGAGATAATTCACCATTTAAAATTAAGAGTACTAATATCAAAACCATCATTTGCAACTCAAACTTTTGTTTTAATTCTGTCTACTACATCACTGACTATTTCCATACTATGGTCTGTATGAGATTTTCAAAACAAAAACTTATATATATATATATATATATATATATATATATATATATATATATATATATATATATAACATTTTTTTTGTTCTGTGATTTCAAGTTAATGTATTGCTACTTTTACTTAATTATTTATATGCTTTATAAGTTCATTCTTAAGACATATAGAAACTGTGATACCCTTTAGTTTTCTATGTTTCAGTTAATAACATATGTTCTTTACTGCCAGTTCTTAGCATAACAATTTCCTCCCCATTTCAGAAAATAAATGTTTTTTTAAAACATATTCTCATATTTCCCCAGGTGTTCCCCAGTACAGAAAAATTTTTGTTAAGTTGCAGATAACTAGTATCTGTAGGGTCTTCCAGTCAATACCAAATTTTCTGTTGTTTTTAAAGAACTTCAAGATGCAAATTTACCTGAGAAAATTTCGTATCACCTCATCCACAAGAATGTTAGAAATAGTGATTAATAGTGATTGTTTTCCAATATATTTTCTCCATTTTTATGCCTAATTATTTTACTATATAAATTTAGTTTATTTTATAACAGTTCAGAGTTCTTTTCTTTTTTTTTTTTTTTTTTTTTTGAGTGGTTATTTTGAGGCAGTGGGGTCTTGGGAGGAGTAGAACAGAGAATTCAATATTTAAAACATTCTGTATAATTGCATCCACTTACTTCATTCATTAATAGTCCCACTTTTTTCTTAATACCTCCTTAAAATTCTTTCTTGTCCAAGGAAAGGAGTGCCATAGAAAAGTAGTAAGAGATGTGGAAGTGTTACAGATGAGACAACAGAAACGTCCTGTTCAGTGATTACAAGAAGGTTAGTTGTGAGACCCTCACACTGTCATTTTTAATCTCTATCTGTCTGAAAACTCAGTGAGAAATGGATATTTGTCAAATTTTAGCCCTGTTTCTTTGTGGATAATCTCTAAAATAAAACATCTTTATTCTTTGACAATAAACTTCTGAACCCTGTTGCATACAGAATTTTAAAAGGTACAAAATAGTACAGTTTATAAAGCCAATACACGTTTTGGCCCCTGTTTAATTATAACAGTAGATATTCACAGGATTTCTAAATAGTTTAACAAAAAGCATTTATCAGCCATTTTAAACAATTCAAATTATATCCACTATTCTGCAGTCCCACGCTGCCAGTAAATTTATGGTCTGGTCAGTTAGCAAGGCACTTTAAACCAAAACTGATCCTGTAGAATTATGCAAGAGAGGAATTTTCAGGTTGAGATTTATCACTACATAAAAAATAATTTTTTTGTACGGAATTTAAAATTATCTAATGAAAAACAGGAAATTACTTTTTTAAAATATTTTCTGTCAGGGAAGTGTTATACTCATTAAGTATCAAACTTGACCTTTGAGATGAAGAAGAGACTTCTTTTACTTCAGAGACTCACAGGACAATTTACATTGAAGAACGCCCTTAAGATCATTGAGTCCAACATTTAACCCAGCACTGCCAAGTCCACCGTGTCCCCAGCTGCCACATCTATGTGTCTTTTGAATACTGCCAGGGATGGTGATTCCACCACTTCCCTCGGCATCCTGTTCCAGTGTTTGACAACCTTTTCAGAGAAGAAATTTTTCTGAATATCCAATCCAAACCTTCCCTGTACCTTCCATGTGTATCAGATACCAGGCGAATGGTCAGAAAGGGAAGAAAGAGTTGAGTGTACCTGTCTGGATGTTTTTTCTGAAAAATCTTGAACCATGTGTTCATTCCAATCTTTGTGAGTCAGAGACCGCTTTTCTCTGATCTGCTTTAGCTAACTTACCTTGCAGACATTCCTTTTTTATAAGCTTAGATTTATTTTTGATTCCTCTTCTGTCTCGCTAGAGATATCACTTACTGCCTTGGGTTTACAATGTCTCTTTGACAAATTGCCTGCAAGTTGGACAGTGAAGTGCTGAGGCTAAAATCACCTTGTGAATCTAGCACAAACACGTTTGCCACTTTTTCTGAGGATGAATCCTGAGAGTTCCAGTGGAATGGAGATTCTTGCTTTACTGTCTGTTGTCTGTCAAATGCGTTCTGGCAATAAGAGGCTTTGAGAGTGCTCTTGCCGCTCTGAAAGGGAGCACTCTGCAAACCTTTGAGGACTTTATCTTATTTGTGAGGTGTCATTGCTTGGCAATAGCTGAGCCCTAAAAGGTCTTGCCATTATATTGGGATACCTGTTGTTTGACAACCCTCCTCAAATCATTATGAAAAGTAGAAAAAACATTACAGTAAAACTGAAAGTGATTTTACTTACTGAAATGAAAACTTTATTAAGTGATTTATTAGGAAAAATAAGAAGTGAAATAAGCAAGCATGCTCTTAATTAGCTTAGTCTGATTTAAATTTAAGTCTTTTTACACATCTCAGTCAGAGTGAAGGCTCTGAAACCTGGGTAATTCTTCAAGTCATTTTCACAGATTACACAGCTGTGACCCTGTCCTTTAGAAAGGCCAATCCTTAGGCTTTGCTTTCCTCAAATACGATCATAACTTGTAGTAAACCTGCCAATCTTTTTCAACTAGAAGTAAATTCATCTCCACTTCCTATAAATCCTACATCCTTACAATGGAGTCAATCAGAGAATCACTTCTGTGCTAGCAGAATCCTGCCTAACACTGGATTTATCTTCATTAGAAAAGGATTTCTTTTTCTGTCTCTATGGGATCTCCTGGCTGGATGGGCTCAATTACATTTGGGGTCTAGTTGACTACAAGCAAATCCAACCTTCAGTGAGAGCAGAAAAATGGGGTTTGAGCCTGGATATGGAAAGATGGTTTACTATCTTAAACGAAAGACATCCTTCTGAATGATTTAATCTTTGTTAATTGATGACCAGTTCATGGCGTGTGGTAGAGGGTACAATGGCAAAACCAATTTATATAAAGTTGTAGTGAATACAACGTACGATACATGTGAGGAAACTGTAATGAAAGCAAAAATGCAGAGTAACCCAGCCCAGATGCCCTTAGTTATTTAAAAGTCATTTATGTATACTGAGATAATTTTCAATGCTTATTCAAGAAGAGTGAACTATTTCCAAAGGATTTCATTAAATTCTTTAGTAGATATCAAGGTGAACAGAACGGCCCTTCACTTGATGAGCCATTTACTAAGTTAAGTTGGTCTAGATATCTGAAGTTCAGTGAGGGAAAGGCTAAATCCTGCACCTACAACTGATTCCAGGCAACATTACACATTGGGATTCATGAGTGTGACTGTGAAACTTTGTTTTATTAAATGAACAGATTAGTTAACTTGTTCACCATAAAACAGAGATAAGTTCATCAGACCATTATTAATGCTTAAGGGAGGCCAGGTACAACAGCTCTTAAGCTTATTTAGGAGTCACAACATGTTTGAAATCCATATATTGGTGGAATTGATGGAGGGTAATGTTCCAGAAGGTACCAAATGGGAAATAAATAATATCCAGAAGTTAGATTGGGGGTTTTAATTGCTATTATTTTATTTTATTATTTTAATTTTTCATAATACTATTTCAAATCATGTAACCTGTAGGCCTTCTTTCCTCCCCATGTTTTGTTTAAAACCATTGTCTAGGTACAACTAGTTGATGGACAAAAGATTACAAAGCTTTCCTGCACAAAAAAGAGGGTTACAAAGTGTAAGAAAATTGATCCATTTATATTCCTCCTTTTTTCTGCCTTTATAGCATTTTTAGTCGTTGTAGTGTTTTCTCTATCCCCAAGACAAGGCAGGGCAAACAGTCTGTGATTTAGTCTGTGGGGTAGATGTGATTCAGCTGTGCAAAGTCTGTCCTGAAAGAGAGTTGTGTCTAGGTAAAGTGCCATGAGAGAATGTTAAACAAATCTTAACCACTTCTCTAGCACTGATCTATCCAACAAGCTTCACAGTAAAAACAGAAAAGATATTAATATGGCTGAAAGAATGTACAATCTGGTATTTCACATGATAAGAAAAATGGTAGGAATAAAAGCTATAAAAACAAAGAGAATATGTCTCTCACACCCCATAGCTGTGTGAACCCCATCACAGCTGAGCTCCTAGGAGAGCATAAATAAACTAAATTTCTTGTAGCCTGTAGGCATGACTAGCTGTAAGACAGAATTTCTACAAAGTACTGAGTTGTCTTGTAGAGAAGTGCAACATTTCTGCATTTGTGCCCTTAGCTAATTTTCAAAATAATAATTCTTTCTGAGGAAGGGTCATTTTAGAGAACCTAATGCAGAATTTTATCCTCAGCTTGAGTCATTAGCTATCTGCTCTGTATTGCCCCTCACTCAAAGCATTCAATAGAGCCTTTTCTTGAACCTCAATGGATAACCAAAAGGCTTTGGATGATCTGACTTAGGATTCAACACCTTTCAAACACCGTTGTGGCATCAAATGCTTTTCTTAAAAAAAATGGGAAAACCATGCTGGCCTTGATTTAAAAAAATAGAACAAGATTAATAGGACAAATCCAATGATGAAAAGTCAACATATAAGCCAAGATGAAAGGAGGAGATAGTAGTAAACATCTGTGTGGAAAACAGAGGGTTTGGTGATTAAAGGCCAGAGCATGCACACAGCAGGCACATACTATAGGGGTTCAGAGGGTAAAGAAACTAATTAGTGGAATGGATTAAGAGGCCAAGGGCAAAAGCAAAATAGTAGTGCTGACTGCAAGAATAATGATTAGATCATGAGTGTAGTCGTGCTGTTAATTCTGTTACTTGTAGACCTGTGCCTTTGAAACAGGTTTGGCACATGCAATATTGTGTTGTATGAAGTAAAAGAAAACATTTTAACTGATAAGGTGCTGAACCAGGACCTCAGCCTTCTCTTATACAGGGAACACAAAAGAAGGAAACAGATCTTCTCCAGATTAGCTTATTTAATATTTTGTGTTTTCATTTATAAAATATCCCAGAGAGATAGGAGGTCTGAGAAAATACTTGGATATCTTTCATTTATGCAAGGCTCAATACTGACTGATGTTTTGAAAGATCTGTTTAGTTCCCACTAAAATATTCAACTATACTTCTAAGTGATAATACATGTGCACTTTTCCTGTTTCCCTGCTGCAGCAGGATGTGGTACGGGCACATGATCATTTATGAGGAGTCGCAGCAAGGCAGAAATTCTTAACACTAACAGTTGTACAAAAACAGGGCCATGAGTATGGCCAAAAACACAGAGAAGGTATTCACAGGCACTCAGGAAAGCTATCAAATACCTTTACCCTTGTTATCTCTATCATTTTTTTTAATATAGCTGTACAGCTTGTATTGCAAGGTTTGAAAAGAAAGACCGAAAAAGAATCTTTGACTTTATGATATTGAAGCCTTCTACTGTAGCATACTTATAGCTCTTCATGGATATTCTAAACATTTATTAATGTATTAGATTAGTTTATTGTGTTTATCCAGAAATAGTTACAGGCAACAGTCTTTTCAAGTAGCTATAAAAATTGCAGGCTAAATGCAGTTGTAGGCAGAAAGCAAAAGCTGGGAGAAATAAATAAATAATGAAAAATATGAGGGGTAACAAAGAGTTACTTAAGAATGCTTAGGTGAGTACCAGAAAAGTTACAGTCACTCTGGAGAAAGAAGGTCACACTGGTTAGAAATTATGTAAAAGAGAGCAGTCACATTCTACAAAAAAACCAAAAATTTATTATATAGTTCTTATATGATAAGAGTCATAAAACAATTATATGGAAAACCACACTATACAGGACTAACTTATGTCTATTAGAAACAATAATAACATGAGGACATACTTTCATATAGATCCCAGCAGAACAAGGTATAATTAAAGAAAAAAGTGGTCTTGAGATTGTATATAGAATTACCAGTAAATTTCTGGATGTTCAATAAATATATTGGTTTCTCTTGAAGAACAAATGGGCATCTGAATAATGTCCCATGGAGAGATAATGAAAGCAATGAAGGGGTTCTCATGTAATTTATGACTAATAATTTAAAGGATATGGCTAGGGATCTCTCTGGGCTGTGGTTGATTTTTCAATAAGCCTTGAAATGCTGTAAAAGCTCCAATATTCCAAAAGAAGCAAATTCTTTGCAATTGGTTTTAAAGAGACTAAATTGGTCAACTTTTCTCAGTTACAGGTTCATCCTCATAATGTTAGTTCACAGAGAAACTGTGATAAAACTCATATTATTAAAGGGTTAAAGAACCAATATAATTAATCTGGAAAAACTTAGAGGAAAATCTTTGGAGAAGTATGCTTGGTAGATAAAGCAAGTACAATTCATTTATTCTGTACAGATTTCCCTAATGCTTCTGACTTAATTCTGAAGAACATATTTATGAAGAAATTAGAATGACATAAGGACAGCCTGTACAAATCCTGCAAAACAGAAACTAGCTAATCCTGTGCTTTTACTATTGGAGTTACTGTCTATCTAGCTATCTTTTTTTAGAATTCAGTTCCTGGCGTGTGCTTTGTACTGTTTTAGAGACTTGTAAAAATGCAATAAATCCTAGCAGCATTTGCAGTGAATCTCACTGGTTTAATTAGTGAACCTTCTCTTTATTGCAATAAAATGGTATAATAAATAACACATATTTTTTTTTAATTTGAATTTTCACAACAGATAAAAAAAATCAGAATAAATGCAATTCTTGCAGAAAACCATATTTTTTGCATCACTTTAGTAAAAGTTATTATGAGGAGTTAAATACAGCTTAAGCTAAGTAAAGATTAGATACGGACTCACAGGTCTTGATTGAAATATGAAGAATATACATGTTTTTCAATCTTTTGTAGAGTACCAATCAAACAATACCTTTAAAAAGTGTTGCTATTGAAAGTCTTCAAATTATTTTAAGAATATTTAGGCAAACAGGTTCTTTTCACATCAGCCGAGTTATTGCCTATTATGAGATAGGAAGGCAACAAGCTAAAAACAACCCAACCAAAAAGTTATATTTGCATGCTTTATTTTCTGAGATTTTATATATCTGAACCCAAAATATTTTTGTAGTATAATGGAACTTCCTCATTCAGCTGTAAATATATTTTCTTGAGCTCTAATGAAGCAGTTAATCAAGTCTGTTTACTCATCTACAGAACATATATTCTTTATTTCATCACATAGCTTTGTATACATAATTGCGTGTATTCCACACTCACTGGAGAGTTACTGATATAAACAAAGATATTATGGTAGGGTCTTTTTGGTCTATTTTTTAGTTTGTTTTTTTTTTTGTACTAGAGGTAATTCAAATTCAAATGCCAGGAAGTGAGTACTAAGAAGAATTCCTATATAAAAAAGAGCATTTAAGTCCTTCATTCTCCATATACAAATTTGAAATCAACCTCTCCATTTATGTCACTACAATCAGATGTTTGAAAATCTAAGTATCATTTAATTTTTTTTACAAAAAAATTTACTAAATTGATGAATGGCAATTTCAAGCTGAGAAGTTGGTTTGGGATGAGAAATGGAGAGTCAAGAATTTTTTTTTTGTGAATATAGTCCCTTCCTGAATGTTGCTACCATTTTAATGCCCTCCACCTCCTGTAATATTTCCTTTGGGTCAAAGATAATATTTTACATGTGAGGAGTTAACATACAATGGGGCACACAGCCAGTACAGCTGACCCCAGCTGACCAAAGGGATATCCCAGACCATATGTCATCATGATCAGTGTATAAATTTGGGGAAGAAGAGGGGATGTTTGCAGTTCATTTGGAGTGATGGTGTGTCTACCCAAGCCACCATTATACATGATGCCCTGCTGTGGGGTGGGTGGCTCAACACATGCCTGCCCATGTGAAGCAGTGAATGAATTCCTTGTTTATCTTTACTTGTGAAGGTGGCTTTTGCTTTCTCTATTAGGCTGTCTTAATCTAAGCCTATTTTTCTTACTTTTAGCATTCTGATTCAGTTCCTATACCACTGTGGGGAGGAATAGGAGGGGTCATATGAAATTAGCTGGGGTTAAACGATGACAAACATACATAACTAAAGTTAGGATTAAAGGTAGGATTCTGCTCTAAAGGTGGTACATGAAATGCAAATGCACACATAGGCATACCTAAAAGTACTTTGGAAGGTAATGATAAAGGGTACATGGTGCTATTGTTGGTAGTGGCTGTTGCCAGTGGGCAAGGGGTTTTTGGATGCTGGATGACACTTCTTGGTGTAAAATCATAGAATCATTTAGGTTGGGAAAAAAAAGTTTAAGATCATCAAGTCCAATTGTTACCCTAACACTATCAACTCCATCCTTAAATAACATCCCTAAGCACCACATTAATATTTTTTTAAAATACCTCCAGACATGGTGACACAACCACTTCCCTGGGCAATCACTTCCAAATGCTTCAAAGCCCTCTTGAAGAAGAAAATTTTAGTAATAGCCAATCTAAAAGTTTAATTTAACAGACTTAACAGAAGATCACTTCCACAAAAGAAAATCTCTACAAGTAGATCATCTCTCTATTACAGTGTGAGCCTAAATGTGTAGCATGCTTTGCAATTTTCTTGTGTTACCAGTGAGCTCTTCATCTAATATGAAACAGAGCAATTAGTTTTGAGATAGAACTGTTTCTATCGCACTTTCAGTCTTGAGGAGGAGGAAGCTCCAGATTTATCTGCACTCAATACTGACACTCTTCGTGACAGAATGCTCACAAGGAAACAGTGGAAAAAAGGTGATCAAAAAATTGGCTCACTTATTGTAATTTTAATCTTCTGAAGGATGTAATATTTCAATTCTTAAATACTCCTTGTGCACATATCTGGTTGACCCCCTGGACAGTACTACCTGAGAAACCTTCCTTTTAGACTGAGTCTGTAGTGCAAAATTTGGCTGCATATTCTTTTCTTGGAACTTCACCAAATGTTACTACAAAGCATTATGACACTGTTATAAATTAGTCACAGGATGCACAGTCTGTGCTCTAGCAGAGTCTTTCACCTCATGGCAACCAGAGCAAGGGATAAAAGGTATTAGAGTCTCTGGCCATGGATGAAAACAGGCCTCTCCCCTCATCTGTCCATCTGGTAAAACAAATAGCTTGTCTGGTTCTGAGGGGAAAATGGCAAAAAATTGGGAAAAACTGACCTTGAGAGTATGATAGAGGCCCTGACACTAAAGTACGTGTTTAGCAAGAAAAATTTATACTTTGAAAGGCTCTTGAAAAGTATTTATTTTTTATATTAGAAGAAAATACTTCTACTGCTACCAACACTTTGCCAAACAGGTCTCTCATGATTCACTTTTTCGTTGAGGGAATATTTAATGAAAATCACTAAAAGGAAAGCTGATATTTTTTGCTCAGTTACATTTGCAGAGAAAATCAGAGACAGTACAGAGACTACAGTGCCTTGACATAAGCTATTGCCATTACTATTCTCTGAAAGTAACAGCCACTGCACAGGTAATCACTTGACTGCAATTTAGAAATGCCTCTAGAGTAAAGCCACTATGTCTCTTTTTACTCTAGAGCCAGGACCAATGCCAGTATTAACCATGTGTCATTTATTCTTTTTTCTACCTTGCCCCATGAAAGAGGCAGTTTGCCACCAGCCTTTTGGAGCAATTTCAAGTAGGAAATGGGTAGTGGGCACTGAGTACAGCTTGGTTTGTGTTTATTTCTTACTATCTAAGCACTTGCTGAAGATTCCCAAAGCTAAAGAATAGCTGGAAGTTTTCCAAAATTATTCTCAGCTTCTCTTGGTCACAGTGTCAGAGAGGTCAAACCAGTCAAGTAAGTTTTAAGTCCCAGCTTATTTCTAACAGACAGAAAAATCACTCATGACTTGCTTCTGTGAACTACAGGAGCACTGCCATCATTTATCCCTAATTTTCTTGAGTATCGCAGTGTTACTCTCGGTAGAAGGGTCCACTCTCCTAAGCCACAGAAATAACTTTCTCTTCAATTTCAGCAGTTGTGTGACTGTGTTTGGAGTTTTTGACCCCTGTAAGACTTCATCCCTTTTTGAGAAATCAATCTCTGATGAATGTCTGCATTCTCTGCAAATCATTCTAAATAATTTCCTAAGTGATCTGTCTCCTGAAGAGGAATTAGGCACCAAGGATTAAACATGGATGGTTCTCTGTCTTTACACTATGTCAGGTTCTGATGTCTAAATGAAAAAATGATACATTTAAAGTCTAATGTTGTTTTTTCCCAAAACTTTTATCATTATTTCTGCTCTTTTCTTTTGTGGAGCTCAGACATACAATCAATTTCACTGCAGGCACCTACTAATATCACTACTTGATTAAAAAAAACAACAAAAAACAACAACAAATCCAGACCCAATCCCAAACTAGAAATAGACAGAGAGATTCTGAAAGTTTTTGTGGTGTATTTTCAGTCTTGTGTACACATAACTGCTTCAGGCCCAGGGAGCTTAACATTTAAAGGGCCACAGTACTGAAGAAGCTTTACTCAAGAAAATTGTTTGTATTGACTCACTGTTAGTTGCTAGCTATTCTAAAAGGACAAGATGATCAAGAAGTGTAAATCAGCATAATTTTCAATTTGGCTGAAGAAATCCTATTGCAATTTGCAGTAATGGGTATTTGGTTCAGTTTTACAGTTGCTGTTAGTAACAGTCTTTGCATAAACTTTGTAAAAGGTAGTAAGTGCCACAGGCCTGTCATGTATTCAATCCAGATCTTGCAAATCAAGACGGGGAAAAAACCCTGATGAATCCAGCTTCTTCTATTTATCACTAAAGGTGGTCTCCATGCCACCTAATACTAATAATATAGCTGTCTAACTTTGCCTGTCTAAAAGCTGTCAGGTCTGAGGTAGTCACCAAAGTTCCCTGTGTAGCAAATGGAAAGGAGTGGCTTCATCTACAAGGTGATCTCTGTCAGCCTAAGATAAATGTTTAAGGTAGAAAGATGGAATAAAGTAAGGTGGAAGAGAGGTGAGATGCATCATTCTCGGGACAAATGTGTCTTCCTTTTTTTAAAGCATTAAAGGTCACAGAGACAATCTGGCTAGACTTGACCCACAGGCAGATAATATCAGATGAGAGAAATCCTACCTGGCACTTGAGAAATCATATTACTTTCCTATGACTATTTGCACATCCATAAAATGGGGCAAATAATATATCCCCATATCAAAAATATCCTGCAAAATTTGATTCATGGTAAGTCTTTATGACCCTTGAGTAAAATGGAGCATAGGGACCGTACAGCATATTTCTCTAAGGGCAAAAAGTGCAAATGCAAGAAATTTATATTATTACTCTTTTGTAAATACCTTGGTTTTGCATGCAGCGTCCCATTTTGAGCCTTGTCAACAGGTCTCAAAAAACTGAAAACATAAAGAGAAAATGTTCACAGTTAAATGAGTTTGCTGATTGTCAGGCTATTTCTATTAGGCTGTAATAGGCTTGGTATCTAGGTCATGCTTTGCTCAGAAAAGAATGAGAAAGAGCTTTAAATGCACTTTTCATCTCAGCAGAATGACCCCACATGAATTCAAAACTGAGCCAGGGAAAGCTGTTAATCAGAGATTAAGCTCTAACAAATAAGATTTTTGCCAATAATGTCTGTGGTCATCTACTGCGATGAGTTCAATAGGATCATGTTTAGAATTAAAGCCCAGTCTTTTCCTGTTCTATCTCTTTTAGGACAATGCTGACACACCACAGTTAGGAATTGTTCAAGGCATTAGGAAAAAAATGGTCAAACTCAGAACTTCAGGCATCACATCTTGGGCTCTGCTCGTGAAGTACTAATGTTGCATGGTTTTATGGAAGCTGTAAAGTGAGAAATGGTCCACAGGAAAAAGCGGTGAAATGAAGGAGAAATTCGGGTTCCTGACTGAAGTCTCACTTCTTACCTAAATATTTCCCTATTTGCTTCAAAAGGAAACAAAATAGGCTTCAGTTTTCCCTGTCTGTTATTACACTAGATCATCACTACTATGGACACAGAGAATGTACTGTCCAAACCTCAAGAACTGAAGATATGTTTTCTACTCAGTAGAAGGTAGGTGAGATAAAGACAAGCTGTGGCTAGCCTGTGGTGCTGACCCAGCAAAGCTTGGACCAGTTGCAGCAGGGAAGCCTCTTTGTAGTTCTTCCTTTCCAGGTCATGTTAATCAGCTGATATTTGTTGAATGCTCAGAGAATCTGCAGGAGGATGGATTCAGAAGGCATGTTGATTTTTAACTTACTGGTTAATTCAAAGAGGCAGCCAGGTCCAGCAGGACAGAAGGACCAGTTTACACTCACATGCCTGGAGAGACACCAGTGCACTCTGTTATTAATCATGCAGGAAGAATTTGTCTTTGTTAGTCCATGGAAAGGTCTGATCCCTGATGAATCCTAGAGAATCTGTAGACACCTTTCTACCTACCTCTCAACCCCTTTTCCTTATAGGGAAATCAAGGTGTTTACTGTTAGAATCTCAACTACCACATTTCTATCTGCAGTTTTACTTTTCTTATAGTGCATGGATTTAGCTCATGTGCTCTTGTCACACCTTGTCACAATTCCTTTGGTAAAACTGAGTCAAGATCACACAGCTGCATGAAACCAGGGCTTGATCAAAGATAGCTGAACCTCTGGGTTGAGAATTACACTTTGCCTGATCCCAATTAAAACTGAAATGGTTGACTCTTACATTTTTTTTTTTTTACAACAATCATGTATCTTAAAAGAAAATGTAAGTATGTTATGTATATCCCCATATCTGACTCTTCATGCTTGAGAAAAAATTAATTTCTTCCTGTGTTTCTAATTATTGTCTTGAGCTCCTGAAAAGGGTTCCTAATGATGCACGAGTAGTACCCACATTATTCGTTTACTAACCTGATGAGAAATTTCATGGGATAAAGGAGACTAAACTGAATCCCTGAAAAGAAAGGCAATCAATATCATGCAATCTGAACATTCTTTGTGTATGTGTACTACAAATTTGGTCTGAAAGAAGGTAGATATTCTGGAATAGTCTTCCAGTAAGAAGGTAGGTATTTTTATAGCATGGATCAATATATGGTGTGCCTGTTTGTATGAGCTTAGGTCTGCACAGAAGTCCTAGGAGAATTCTTTCCAGTCCTACACTATACCTAAAAAAAACCCCAAACTGAACAAAGTAATAACTCACTGAGGAATACATACAAATATACATGGAAATGGATAATAAAATGCCCCATGTATATTGACCACAACACGTCTTTTACTGTTTTTTTGGAAAACTCCACTTAAAAGAGCACATTGACTTAGGACAGTATTTAAAGGTTTTTATTTTAAGCAAGTGCTTAAGATGAGCTAACAGGTCAGTGCTGAAGTGTTTCAGTTAAGATTATTGATTTTTTTAGTACTTCCATAGGTTATTTTTCTTAAATATTACAAAAGAATTTGCTGTTTAGTTTCAGTGCTTTGGAATATTTGTGTACAAATTGTTACTTACTAAGTCAGTATTATTTTATAGCTAAACTTGCAATTTATCTTTAATGCTTCCAGAATATCTTTTTAGTAGTCAACTGAATGACAAGAGATCTGTTCTGATTATGCTTGAGGGATTCTTCGAGTTACTGTAATATCAGATATGAGACATGCAGATGTTCAGTCTTAACCCATGTCATCTGTGCCACAGTCGAAATGGTGCCTGTTCTGACACCATTATAATAAGACTCCTCAAAAATTTTATTATTTGTTTCTACTGACTGAAATGATGTTTACTTCACGCAACGTGATTCTCAGCACTCCTAAAGCGATCAGATATTACATATTCTTTGGAAGAATAAAAGGTTCTCAAAGAATAAATGCAATGTCTGCATATGTGGGCAGTGGTCTGGTATAATTCTGGTTTCCAGACAAGGGTGCCTTGTAGCCTTCTGGCTTCCATCAGTCTGTTTGTCTTCATCTCTGCCTTTCTGGGGCCAGCAGCAGCTGACTCCTTATAGCACTGTGGCACCAATAGGACCCTGCTTGGCACACTGAACAGGGACAAGGCCAAAGTCTGGGATGTCCTTGACTCCTTGTCCATGGATCATGGCCCTGAGAGGAGAGTATTTTACTGGTTGTTCATTATGTTAAGATGGGTTTTTAATGGAAACCTTCAATTTACCTCTGCAAGATTGCTCTACTGATGTAATTTTAGTGCCCAGAGGCCTCTAATCTTGTAGAGTTGAGAAGCAGGTCTTTTTTGCTTCCCAGCAGCATAATTTTCTCTCATAATGTAGCTTTTTTTCTGCTAATACTGAATAGCTCCATTCTGTCTACCATTTTTTTCATCATATTGAATAACAAAGGGTAAACTGGAGTTCAGAGTTGCAGGTAAAATTGCAAAAAATTTATATGCCCTTTTTAAGTTCCTTGAAAATTACCTTGATAGGTCCAAAAGTGAAAACATAATATATTATGATTTCTAATTATAGAAAGTTTGTATGTTGTGATTTTTTTTTTTTTTTGGAGAATCATAGGTCATTCCTTTTCTACACTCTTCTCCTATTTGCTGCTTTCCATGAGTGATAGTGTGAGCAGAAAAAGAGTAGGCATATTAAATAACACTTAGGATATTTCCTAGTTTACAACTTCCTCTCCCAGAAAGCCTTAATCTCTGACACCAAAGTTAAGTTTGCACACTGAATCACAATCATTAGAAATCTAAACAGGTTAAATAATGTGCCCACAATAAAATAACTAAAATACCCCTTTTAATCTTCCAAGAATTAAAATTGATCATCCCATGACATTGTCATGCAGGTTTTGGAGCAAATTTCCTTTTTAAACTCAGAGGACTTATAGAGAAGGAAGAGGTGGAGAAAAATAATTTGTCTAATCTTACACCACAATACAATTCAGTGGCCCAACTCATGCAGATTTTTCAGTGATGATATTAAATCTTAGCCCTCTAATAGCAGATCAAATAAATGTGACATTAGAGCATTAAGGGATATATTGCCATAATGACATACCACTCTGGCCACTGATTAATATTAATCATCAGCATTTGAAATGTTGTTTCAGAGCACTGTTTGATCCAAGCCAGCTGGAAAAAAAATGGAAAATGGCAAATAGTTGACCAAAGAAGGTGAATGAAGAACCCTAAGGAAACTTTGTCATAAGGTTTCAGAGCTGGAATTTTTTCTAGCTGGTTTTCACTGCATTGCCATTTTTTTTTCACAAGGAAAATCTGATTGAAGAGAGAGGTGCAAAATCTTATGATGAGAAAAGAAAATGCTTTCCAGTGAGAAATCAATATGCATAACTTATCAAAAGTAGATTAAGCAATGACTTAATTAAGGTGTGTAAAAATCTTCAGTGGAGGAAAAATAGCAGATACCAAATGGCTCTTCAATCTTTTGGAAAAAAGATATTGCAGAAATGAAAACCATTGGGAGTTAAAGCTAGAACAATTCAAATGAGAAATACAACACAGATTTTTAACTGTGGCATAATCGAGTATTTGCAGGGATGTAGAGGACAAAAAAATGCAAGTGATGGATTTCTTTGTTTCTTTTGTCTTCAAACAAAACTACATACCTGTCTAGTAAACCTGCTTTACATAAACTAACATCTGGAACAATGGAGCAGTAAATTATATGGTCTGTGGAAAATTTAGGTGATTAAAACAGGTGATAGATTTGCTTCTGGTTTTAACTGATAGCAAGGGCTGGCCAATTTATATGTATTTACACTTCCTTATGAAAAGCTGGATGTCAGATCAATATAGTTACATTCATAGCTGATTTTAATAAATCCTTTCAGTCTGCATTGGAGTCTGTCCTTCCCTATTTTCTAGCACCCATAGTACCCAATTTGGCTAGCTTATCAATCAGAATGCACAATGAAGAAGAGAGAAAATGTTCTCTAGTCTAGTTCATGCTTGCTGTGGTCCATGGGTTGGTTATCCCATTCCCAAACTGCAGCACACAGGTTTCCCCAGTGTGCTTTGTTCCCAGGTGGCTTTTGTGAAGGGCAGAGTCTCTTCTGGTATTAGTCTCAGTCTAGGACTGCAAATGCCTCTAGAGACTTGAATTTCTCGTGCAAATTGAAGTGTGCCATAAGACTAAAATCCAGCTCACCATCATGTGTTGATTTCTCTCCCTGCTTCGTTTTGCCTGTGTTTAATTGTTTCAGTGGATATTTCTCAGTGTTTGTTTCAAAAACGAGATTCTTCCATATATCCCTGCATTTCTCTATACATGACCACTTTGACAGTAGCATTTACACATAAGGGCTAGGGCCCAGCAGGCTAGAGAGAATTATGGTTCAAAAAGAGATTGAAGATTGTAAATGCAGGTCAAATAACATGGATAAAGTGGGAACTGGAAACACTGAGATCAGATGACAGGAAAATATTACTCCTTCAACTGGGTGTTCTAGATATCTGTTTATCTTAGATTTTCAGTGACATTTTCAAAATATGTAAGTAAGATACGGATTTCTCTCAAGTGGAGTTTTGTATATTATATTCACTAAAGCTCTAGCCCTGCACTCAGAGAATTCATTCTTGAAGTCTGTCACTATGAAAATAATAAGACAGTGTATTTTCAGACTGTGTTTCAGGAGGCACTGGAAACATTTAAAATTAATAATTTACAGCTTTGAGTCCATGGTGTATTACTCTTTTCTTGTTCCTAATCTTTTTTACCTTGAGATCAACAGGACTATTGTTACCAGCTACAGTGGGAATTGGGAACATTAGACCTTTCCTCATTTCTATTTCTCAAACGTATTCCTGGTGATTGTTAACATATAAGTCAGGGAATACCACTTGCTGTTAAACCTGAAAAGTGTCCCTTTTCAAAGCAACATCCCCTGGAAATTCCTGAACTTTACAAATGGTAATTATTTGTTGTACTATGTCTGCAGACCCACTCAGATTGCAATTATGTTGAGGTCATCCACATCAGCATCTATCACTGTGTCCCAAAGCAAGACTTGCAGTGTCTGTCATTCCTTGCAGGTGTGTCTCTAAAGCGATCATAGGGATCTCCAGTGATATGGACTGCATAGCTGCTAATGGCAGTCTGATGCTGTACTTTACTGTCCTCACTTTTATAAAGTTTCTTCATAAATCTAGCCAATCTTCCTCATTGCAGTTTAAGCCCATTAATTTTTCTCCAATCCTCTCTGGAGACAGAGAACAAATCATTCCTGTCCCTCTGCAATAGCATTTTTAATAGGTGAAAGCTGTGCCATACCTGATTCAATGCTCTTTATTATCATCTAAATAAGTCCAAATATTTTACTTTTCATATTTCTGATTCTCATTGCTCTTTTTTTCTCCCAATCCCCTCCCCCAGCTTTAAGCACAAATACAAAACAATGAATATACTACAATCCCATTACACAATGCAAAATACTTTGCTACTCAGGTTATCTACCTTGTTAATGTTTTCCTTCGCTCATATTTATTTTCTGTTTATTCGTTGATATTGATTGTCTGCAAATTCTTTTTATTTAAATGAATATTTGTTTCACAAAATATTTTGGAATATCATTATTAGGTGGACAAGTCTTCTGAATTGACTTTGAACAATAAATTAAGTTACCTTGATAATATCTTTTTTAGTTTCATTTCCGGGCTGAACACCTTGCTATTGAAAATTAGGCAGCAGGTTTCTCTTTTCTTTGTTTTAAAGATCATAGTAGTTCACTTTAGCTAAGTCTCACCTTGAGTGTGTGAGCTTAATTTTCTTTGGGAGAATATTGATGTTACACAGCCCTTAAAACAATCAGTTTTTTTAAACCTTTCATTTTAAAGGTGTCTCTTCTTTCATAGATTTACATTTAAGTTGTAAGCAGAAGCCTTTTAAGATTTGGCCTGGAGGTTTTGAGTAACTCGTTTGAGGCTGGAAAGATAGATCTAGACATTTATAATGTTTAGCACCTCATGGATTGACAAAATCCATAGGTGGAATAAATTCCATTGATTCAGTGAAACAATACCAATTTTGGCTATTTGGGTTGCAGGTTAGCAGTCCACAGATTTTTATGGAATCAAGGCCTAAGTTATGTTATTGAGAGATAAGATTTTGCATTCAGTTCTATGGGAAAATTAGAAATGGATGGTGGAAAAACAGGATAGGGACTCCATGTGGGCCATGAATCACAATGTGTTTTTTACACAGACCATTCAAGGGAAAAGAGGAGGGGACTATGCTCTAGCAAGGAAGGTGTTCTAAGAATACATCAAAAGAGTTTGAACACCTTGTAGGGAGACTTGTTCGTGGTGAGGCATTTATCAGAAGCATTCCAGTCAGAAAATGGACCAAACTAACCTTCTTTTCCTTCTCCACTCTTTTCTAAAAGTGCAGCTAAAAAGGAATCTCTAGAAAGCTATTATTTTTTGCTCATTTGTGGGAGTAATCTAGCCTTTGATGCTTATCGGCCAGGGTACGAACACAGGACAATAAATATTAAACTTGTGTGATGCAAACCCTTTTGTGAACATAGCTCTTAGTGTTGTCATGCTCGTTTTCCAATCCTCCTTTAAACAGCACTCAAGCTCTCTCACGGAGAAAAACATTGCTCTCAGTTTACTCTGCTTTACTAAACAATAAACAAGACTCATCTTGTTTGAAGGCCTTATTATAGTTACCATTTTCCTCAAATTTGACAGAAATATTTCAATACACAAAGGTTCAATTGAACAAGTAAAGACTTAGATGCATGGTGAATACCCATCCTATAATGCATGAATGGTCAAAACTCCATGATTCCTGCTGGTTGTATGTAGGTCTGAATAAAACATTTCTGGAATAAGTTCATAACTGTATTTGTTGCAAATTTTGAGATAAAGTAAACAAAAATGTTGTGGCAATGAATTATTCAGATTGTAATCATATTACTAGTGTATATTTTTAATATGAAAAAAATGCAAATCATTCTGAATGTTAGGATTTCTGTCACTTTGTTATAGTGGTTTCTGCTCCAGCACCTTGATTTTAAATTTCCATTACAAGCATGAGTCAGGCTTCCATTGCACTTTCTTTGGCATTTACTGAAATAAGATTTTTGTTAGTGGTAAATAACTAGGAAGACTGGGACTCACCATCAATGTCCTTCTACTTTCCTTCTCTTAGATGATGATTTCACAAAAATAGAAATATTAAAAAAAGTTAAAATCTAAAAAATGGAAAAAATATTTAAAATCAATCAAGAGTCTTTAAAGGCAAAGATTTATTTATGATATTGCAATATGTCATTATAACCACAGATGTGACAAATGGGAATTAAGTTTTCTTTGAAGGAGGATTAATGTTAAATCAGAGTAACTTACAGGGATGGCTTCTGTGAGAAGTTGCCAGAATCTTCCTCCATGTCCGACAGGGCCAATGCCAGCTGGATCCAAGATAGACCAACCACTGGTCAGGCCTGAGTCTCCATCAGACATGGTGGTAGTGCCTCTGAGATAACATGTTTAAGAAGAGGGAAAAAAAGCTGACCCACAGCAGCCAGGTAGAGGGATCAGGATATGTGAGAGGAGCATCCCTGCAGACCCAAGGTCAGCGCAGAAGGAGCAGCAGGAGGTGCTCCAGGCGCTGGAGCTGAAATTCCCCTACAGCCCCTGGTGCAACCCATGGTGAGGCAGCTGAGCCCCTGCAGCCCATGGAGGGCCATGGGGATGCAGAGACCAATGTGTGCCCCCTGGATAAACCCATGCTGGAGCTGGTAGCTTCCTGAAGGAGGCTGTAACTCTATGGGATCCTCATGCTGGAGTAAGCTGGCAGGACCTGTGGCCACAGGAGCCCATGCTGGAGCAATGTAGCTGTCAGGACTTGTGACCTCACAAAAAAAACCAAAACCAAAAACCTTCACCATGCTGGGAAGGTTTAGGTTAGATATTATATTTTGGGTTGTTTTAGGTTTGATGTGAGAAAAAGATTCTTTATCCAGAGGGTGGTGGGGCACTGGAATAGGCTCCCCAGGAGAGTGGTCACAACACCAGCCTGAAACAGTTCAAGAATTGCTTGGACGACACTCTCAGTCACATGGTGTGACTCTTGGGGTGTTCTGTGCAGAACCAGGAACTGGACTCAATGATCCTGATGGGCTTCTTCCATCTCAGGATATTCTGTGATTCTATGCTCCTGAAGGACTGTATCCTGTGGCTGGGACACAAAATGGAGCAGTTTGAGGGGAACTGCAACTCATGGGCAGGACTCTCATCGAGGGGCTGTGTGGAGGACTGTCTCCTGTGGGAAGGACCTCAACTGGAGCAGGGGAAGAGTATGAGGAGTCCTTCCCCAGCAGGAAGGGAGTGTCAGAGACATCATGTGATGAACAGTCTACAAACAACATTCTCTGCTTCCTTGTGCTGCTGCACAGGAGGACGTAGAGAAATATCAAGTTGAGCCCTGGAAGATTGGAGGGGTGATGGAAGGGTGTTAAGAATTAGTTTTAGTTTCTCATTACACTACTCTGATTTGATTTGCAATAAATTTAGTTTATTTCCCAAACCTGAGTCAGTTTTTTTTTCATTACAGTAATTGCTGAGTGATGTCTCCTGCCCTTATCTCAACCCATGAGCCATTCATTTCCCCTTCCAAGTCCAGCTGAGGAGGGAAATGATAGAGCTGCTATGGCAGGCACCTGGCAGGCACCTGCTCCAGCCAGGAACAGCCCACCACAGAGTACTATGCCTTACAGCAGTTTATCACTGGCCTGCTCTCTTCACTAGAAGCTTTTCCCTGTCTGCATAAGAAATGGAAGATATTTGTTCTGTAAAAAGTTCTGCAGTACATTATTTCTGCGTCCATTATTTGTGAAGTTTGGTCATTCCTCTTATACATTCCCCTTAACCTTGTTAATCTGGCCATCTATCAAGGAGTTATCCTTAATCTTTATCAGCTTCTTTTACTGCTGTCTGTCATATCCAGCATCTTCTTGTGTCATATGCAGTAGTTCCTTACATCCTGTCCAGCTAAGTTAATATTGGTCCTACTTAGCAATATATTACTCTGTTTGCAGTCCTAAAACCTTGAAGGAAAATTTAAGGATTACAAAAATTATGTTAGAAATCGAGATGTTCAAACTACATTTGCATGTTTTCATATACTATTATTATATATACGATTGGTTAGAGAGCAGTATTGAAAACTTATTGCATAGTGAAATGTTACCCTACTATGCCAGGAGTGCTTGAAAACATCACTAAAGCTGTGGAGTATGTACTCTAATGAGAAAAGAGAATATCTTCTGTAATTAAGGGTCTTTGGGACTAGGTGGAAGAATGTAACTTGGTATTTTTAAGACTAGTGAGATACATGACCATAACACCTAGATCACATAGATCACATAGATACTCTGATGTCAGAAAATGAATTGTTAGAAGTGTTGACTATCAGGAGACAGTGCTGCTCAATAGATTTGTGTGCCTAGGAGAAAAAAATGACAGAAATGGCATATGGAGTAGGAACAGCAAGAAAATCCAAGGCAACTAAATAAATGGTCATAGCATGAATCTGGGCTGAGGCTGAGAGAATGCTTTTGCAAGAAGCAATGTTTAAGGAACTGCTTTGTATTGCTAGCAAGGAAAGATTGTTTTATTTATTGAGTCCATCTGTAGTCAAGGTAACAGAACCATTTATGTTTTCTCACGCAGTTGAAAACTTGCAATGAAGAAGTCCATCATCACTGGGATTTTCTTTTTTTCAAGTTTTCATGGTGGAAATTGTGGAAAGGTTTCCTCCTGGTTGCTTTGGTTAAATGAATGCCCACTATTTCTTAGTTAGAGTGCTGAAATAAAATACTATGTTCTATTAGATGAGCTAATTTACTGATCTGCACTATTGTTAGCTAAGTCTTATCCTTGTTTTATAATGATGATTATTGATTACTAAATGACTTTAATTTCAGTAAACAGCACAGAGAGTGAGTTAAATTGAATCATCAATAATTAATTGCTAAATGTTAGCATATGTTTTCATTGATCTCTGGCAGGGGCTTTAAGTTCAGAAATTAGAAATGCTTATGTATTTTCTTCCAAGATAACAATTATTATTATGTTGTTATTAGATTTCCTAGTAATTTCAAAGATAACAATTCATTTCATTATAACTGGCATCCTGTTTCTATCTTGTGATTAGCACTATAGTCTTGTGACAACTTTGAACACACTTTATAACCACCTGATCTCCTTGCCGTTTCTAATCCAAAATGTTCATAATCATGGCAAGGTTACTAATAGGTGAGAAAAAATTGTTATGAAGTCATTACAAGCTGGCACTGTTTAATTATTTGGATAGTTTAAATGGACAAAGTAGGGAGGTTTTTTCTTACATATTTAAAGAGCTTTATTGGTCGTTTTTGTGATGAGTTCTCCTAAGTTCCTGTGTCTCTTCCAAGGGTCAGTGCTTTCTTGTAAGTGAGGAAGAATGGGGAAAATGTCTATGACTCTTCCCTTGTTCCTTGTGCAGCGCTAAACCCAGTTAGCTGACATTTTAAATGCAGCGGTTTGAGCTTGGATGGGTAAGAGACAGATTTGCATTCTGTTCTGCCTCTGCTGCTGCAAGGAGGCTCTAGCAGGAAAGGGGAGCAGGAAAGGCACTCAGAGCTGTGAGAATGCTCAGACATGAAAGACACAGAAGGTCATCTGTCAATGGCCAGCCGACACTTGTGAAGATTTATCTTCTCTCAAGAGGATGTATGCCGTAACAACAGGATTTACTTTTCTGTTTGTTGTGTAAAACGGATTGTAGAGTACCTACATTTGAATATTAGATATTTTTTATAAGTAATAAAATCCCACTGATCTCCTGGCTCTTCTATAATCAAAAGCATCAGCAAAGCTAGAACTTCTGTCTAACTTCTGTCACCAAAGTTCTTCAGGAGATGAAAAGGTTAGATGAATAGCAGACAAGCCAAAACTGGAATAATTTGTCTTGGAAATGCTAGAATATTTAATTTCTGAATTTATACAATTAAATTCTCCAACTTTTTTTTCATATTGGATTCACCAGCAAAAATTAGAGGTGAAGATGATGATGATGAAAATGAAGATACCTTAGCTACTGCACTGAAGACTGTTGCTGCTATTGGAAAGATCTTTCAATGCCTCCTTTCTCTGGTGTTCATCACTCTTTGTTCAGTCCATAAGGTAAGCAACTTGTGCACCTAGGGAATCCCAGTAACCCCTGGAAGCAGAGGAAATTTCAAGTGTTTTGTCAGCAGAATGCTGAACAGTGGGATGCCAAAGAACTGTCTTTATAATCACACACTGCATTTAGATCAAGGACAGGCAGATTAGGACTTTCTTTACTGCTTTTAGTGGCACACAAAAGATATGACACTTCTCATATCCTTCTAGTAGAATTTCTTTATACCACATGAAGTAGGTAGCTGTAGTGATTAATTTTCCTTCTTCCGTAAGCCCAGTGTAATTCTTTTATGCTGTCTATTTATAATAGACAGCTAGTTAAACAAACAGGAGTAAAATATGACTGAGTGAGAAAACTTCAATGAATTCAGCTCAGATATCATGAAGGTATCTGGCATTAAAGCAAAAAAAATAAAATCCAGACAATCTGCGAAAAGAACAACTCAACGAAACAAAAAACCCAACCCAAACAAAAAAGAAAAGCAAGAAAAAAAGAAAAAATATAAAAGAAAAAAAAAGAAAAAAGAAAGAAGAAAAAAGAAAGAAGAAAAAAGAAAAAAGAAAAAAGAAAAAAGAAAAAAGAAAAAAGAAAAAAGAAAAAAGAAAAAAGAAAAAAGAAAAAAAAAGAAAAAAGAAAAAAAAAGCCTTTGGAAGAACCATAGGCTTAGTCTAATGGAGAAAACAAGGTGGGAGGACAAGATGCCTAAATCTGTGCCTGGTCTAGGTCCTAATTCTCAGTAGTCTCAGAAAGGGATAATTGGCCCAGATTTTCTCTCTTTCTCTCTCTTTCTCTCTCTTTCTCTCTCTTTCTCTCTCTTTCTCTCTCTTTCTCTCTTTTTCTCTCTCTTTCTCTGTCTTTCTTTATTAGGTATGGATGTAAGAAACAACGCACATTTTCTTCCGAGGGCATTATTATTATTCCTCACATTATAGTTTTATCTATCTATCCCATTCTAAAACTTATTGAAATAAAAGACTTTTCCATCTACTTCAATGGGTTTTAAGTCCATAAATATTAAATTTAATCTTCCTATTTGGAAGTTATTTCAAGTTAAATGCTAGAACGTGTTAGGATAAGACAAGAAAAAAATCACACTTTATAACACTGTAACTCCAACTATTATGTAATTACACAGTTAGTTTGTGTAATTATAATGTATCAGAGTAATTAGTAGTAGTTCTTATAGCAGGGAGTTTAGTCCCATTTCTTGTACTGTTTTTTAATACAATTTTATTTCATAGCACTACAAATCCATTTTACATGGATTGTAGTTATATGATGCAGTTATTTATTCTTCAATTGCAGTCATTTTTGTACAGAACTTTGCAGTTAAGCTGATGTATTATTAATTAACTGGATGACAATACATAACTAACCCAATGTACACACTACACCAGTCTTAAAAGCCAACTACCTAACTCTAATACTTTCTCTGAGTAATACAATGCTTATTTACTACCTCAGAACTTCAATTCTAGATAAAGACAATACATTTCATTGTAGAGAAGGGTTTTTTTTCAGCAAGACAAAGGGTGACAGGCTTCTGCCCCACACAGGTAGGAGCTGAATGCCTCCTGTGTACTACCAATACAAATCAAATAACATAGGGGAATCAAAGACTTCAGTTTGCCACCAGAGCTCAAAAACTCTCCTAGTGAACTTATAAACAGACTGTAGACATGAAAAAATACTAACTGGCTTCTCTACCTTTTTTGGTTACCAGTGGATAGAGTTTGCCCAAGATTTGTTTAGGATAATGCCAGGTGTAGACTGCTATATACACCCCTGGTGAAGTCTGGAACAGAGATTTCCTTCACAGTGTTTCAAATAGAGATGGCAGCTTACAGATGGTGTATGATGCTTATGTGCCAGCAACTTGCTTTGGATGAAAGAATCAGTTTTTTCCCCTTAAAACTTAAAAAGGATTCTTTTGTCAAGATCTTTAAAGTGGATGAGACTTGAGCCCCTTTGCTTTCTCATATATCAGATTGAATAGCGAGCACTATACTGATCCAGCAGTGTACACCTGAATCAGCAATTCTGTATAGCTGATCTCAATGCCACTGAGTGCTGGTGTTGTCTTTCACTGCCTGTGGTGTTTTCTGTACATGACTATACCCCTAAATCTTCATGGTAAGAAGCTACAGCTCTTACCACCCAGGCTCAGTCTGTTGAGGTCCAAAAGCCAGCCACTCCTTGTCCAGAAATGAGAGAAAAAACCCTTGCAACCCTGAAGAGGAGCAACTGAAGACCAGTCACATCCTCACCTCTCAGCTCCCAGAATATTGTTGAAGAGAAGCATTTCTTCACATGCACTGCAAGGATCTGAAAGAATTCCCCTGGGAATAGGTATCAGCCCCCAAGGAAAATCAGTTCAGCTCACTGTTCTTACTTCAAATCGCAAGTGCAGTCGCTTGTGCTCTGCTGGTATTTCAGTGATTCTTGTCCATAGCACTTAACAGTGTTATTCCTCCTGGGGCAGGACGGCACATTCTGCTGCTGTGACCACAAAGGGCTCCACTAAGCACACCCACTGCCATGCAGGCTGTTTGCAGGGCTGCCCACGCCACTAAACCTACAAACAGGTTCTGCAGCAGCAGGATCCAGAGCTCTGTGTAAGGTGTTCAGGGTACTGAGTGATGCACAGAAGCTTCTGAGAGGAACTAAAAAAATGTTTTATGATACAATAACCTGAAGGATTAAACTCTTATTTAGCCTATGGTTGAAAACTTGCATTTTTTACCTTCCTTCAGTGTATATGCAACAGACCCACCAGAATTATTTGGCAAAAGATGGCAACCTTTGCAACCATCCTAAAAGAGGGAGGATCCACATGTCTTCAATTATTTGAAGAGAAAAAAGAAGCACAACTGGTTACCCCAAGCGAAAGATGTTTAGATCAAATTATAACAATTATGTTGTATAAACCTACCTATCTGACTGTTAATGAATTCAATTAATTTCTTCAATTTGAGGTTTTTTTTTTTTTGCCCATGACACTAACTGGTGAGAGATGTTTCCTTGTCCTTAGCTTAACCCACAAGCCTGTTATATTTTCTCTCCCCTGTCCAGCTGAGGACAGTGACAGAGCGCCTTCGGTAGGTACCTGGAGTCCAGCTGAGAACAAACCATGTCACTCTCACATATTCTCACACCTCTCTCCAGATGCATTTGCTCTTCCAGTTTTTTTCCTTTGCTTCTTAAATATGTTATTCCAGAGGCTTTACCACTGTTGTTGGTATGTTGAACCTTGGACAGTGGCAGGACTATCCTGGAGCCAGCTGCAATTGATTTCACCAGGCATGGGGAAACTTTCTGGTAGCTTCTCACAGAAACCATCCCTTTAACCTCCCCCACCACCACCAAAAAAAAAATTTCTATATTTAAGCCGTGAGTCAAGTGAAAATATTAGAAGTTATGATTGCAGCCTACAGCGCATTCTTTGACTATATATTTTTTCTCATTTAATTGACAGTGGAAATTATTGGTGAGGTATCATTTTAAAGAAAAACAACATAATGTCCTGTCAAATTAAACATGTTCACACAATGGGTGCTTAATTTTGATTTGGCATGATACCTGTGGTTGTCAAGAACTTGCCCTCTTGTTCAAGTTATGCTTTAACATTTTCTGAACCTCCTACTAGAGTCAAAGTTAAATTTACAGTCTTGACATTTTCCACTGTCTTTAAATATCCCTGTGACTAGTTATTCAAACATTTTCATAGTAACATTGTTCCCTTGTGTTTCCAAAGTTTTTAATGATCTTCAAGTTTGAAGTTCTGAAATAAAGCAAGGGATAATTTGAAGGGGAAAAATGTACAGTTATGACATCAAAATAACTTCTCAACTTTAGTGGGCTGAAGTACTAAGATAAAAATCTAAAATAGAGCATTATCATGTTCAGTCAGTGAGGCGAGGAAAGTTTGTGCATGTGTAGATGTGAATATCAAATTGTTAACTAGATCTTCCATTTTATCAGGCAAAGCACAGGGAAAGTCAGAGATAGTCATTCCCCTAATTTGCAAGGAGCAGATCAGTTCCATTAGTATGAAAGCCCACAGTTTTCCATGTCTTGGTTGCTAGAGCCACACAGAAGAAAGCTGATGCATAAACTATTCACTCCTCTTTTTACTTTACCTTTCTGCTCCCATCAATCTTCTAGGAAAAATTCCCTGGTTATGACTTTTTGTGGGTGAAATCCTTCCTCTCATTTAGTACAGCTCTAACAGCATCTGTCTTTGGCTAATTCTCCCTGTGATAAAACTAGATAAAGTTCCTGTGATAAGAAATATGTCACTGGAGAAATTGAATCTGGAAATTGAGCTTTCTGCAGAGGTTTAAGCAATAGGGTTAGAACAAGTGGTTCCATGTCCCTTGAAAGACCACATTATTGTCTACAGCTTTCCCACATGTAGATTATTACTCAGTGTAAGTTGCACACAGCGTTTCCTTTCCGGGATATTCATATTACAAACGATTTTTCAAAGAATAGCTAACATAACAAGATGAAGGAGAAATATACAGGCAAGATGAAAAACATGAGAGCAAGTTAATCTTTGGCACAATTTGACTCAAGATCATTAAGTCTTTATGTCATTAATCATGTCATTAATACAAATTATTGACATGATTTTTCTTTATGTCAGTTGGGAGTAAAAGGCCCATTTCTTCTCTCTAATATTTACAAGGTGCTTCGTAAACCTTATGTACAACTTTCAAGCACTACTAAATGGAGATGCTCCAGCATTATGCTCTTGTTGCTATGCACTTAAAAATTTTAGAGATTGTGATAGTAACTTGTGATGTATATGTTACCATGGTGATGAATTTCTTAATGACGAGAATATGACATTGGGTCTTAACAGATGCATACTTTTAGCCTGTAGATTGCAGGGGTTTTGTATGAACCAGTATTCACACTTGCTGGAATGCATGATTAGTGTATTACATGAGGCTGACAGCGCATGCTCAAAGGTTCTTATTGTGGCAGCAGATGCTGGTCTGCCAAGAATTAAATATCTTTTCCTGAACCAGAGCCTTCCACTTGCATATAAAAGATGTAGGAACAGTTGGGCACAGCCAACTCATGTTACATGCAGAGAGGCTACATGCAGACTCCTTCAGGCCTGAAAGCAATATTGCTTTGTTTGCATGGCACCACACTGAAGATGATAAATTCCCTCTCTCAGCACAGTCACAGCACAGCCACTCAGCATCTTATGTACTACAGAAGAGAATTGCCCAAGGCAGGTCAGTGTCTTTAGCCCATTCACTGAGAGGGAACAATACCTGCAGGAAGAGCCAACTTGCTTAACAGCTATCTAAAGGGCATGAAGACCTCCACAGTCATCCTAGAACTTCAATAGAAATAAAACTCTCCAGCTGAGCACCACTGTGTAGGCGCAATGTACTGCCAATCCTCCCCTGTACTTCCTATTCAAGCTCCGAGTCACTGCTCCTGCCTGCTCTGAGGACAGGCTCAGAGATAGGGAGTCTGTCAGTGCACTTAGTACACAAGCAAAATATTATCAATGTGCTGGTTTTGGCTGGGGTAAATGTTCTCCAGGAAAGATTTTAGGAAAGTTATCAAGTTTTGGTGTAGATGGATGAAGTTATCCTATCCCAAAGTAAGAGTCTAACCTGCCCTGGCTTATTTTGGTCTAAAGAACAAAGTTGATTATATTCTTATTTCTGCAATTGAGTGTCTCCCACTCCACTTTTTGGGCCCTAAAATTCAATAAGGCAGTAGGCAATAGGTTCCACATATGTAAAAGTGAAAATTATGGTGCATAACTATTTTAAGTAATTTGTCAAGGCATCACAAAGGCAGGGTTTAAATAGAGATTATAAAACTACTCAATCCTCTGGACAAACACTAAGAGAGAGTGATAGAATTGCCTGTGTAAAAAGTGACAATGAAGTAATAAATTTTCATATAACTGAAAAAAAAGTGTGCTAAGTAATATTACATAAGGAAGCTAGGCTTTTTTTAACAAATACAGAACACTTTATTAATTTTCAATATCTTTTGAAAAAACGTTGGAAATGGACAGGCAAATAAAAGATGACATACGAGGATTTAAGCACACCATTCTCACTTTACAATAACATCACTACTTACACAACACCTAAAAGTAATTAGTATTTATCATTTGCAGACTTCAAAGTGCTTTTCTATACACATGATTTGATGGGTTTCTTGAAGGTGTCAGAGATCGATTTTTTCTGTATCCTCAAACACAGATTCATGGATTAGGCTATTGACAGGGTGGCAAAATAATCCTATGGATGTGCCTTGTGCAAAACACAATGGAAAATATTTTCATGCCACATAACTTTTCTTCACTACACCACAAAATACTTCTCTCAGTTATTGCTTCTTTGCTCCAATTCTATCCAGTTTGTCAGAAATCTGTCTTCTTTTTGTTTTTTCTTTTATAAGACTAACTTTAAAAGGTTTTTTCTGCAAGTCATATATGACATGTTTATCCAGAACATTGTTACATTTTTTTGTAGTGTACATGAAACTGCAGTCACAATAAACCTGTAGGGAAGCCCCTTCGAAAGCCTTATTAATATCAGATAAATGGATACTTGCTCAATTTTGAAAAGGTGAAGTAGAATTTTTAGAATGCAAAAAGATTTCAATAATATTCATCAAGAAGAATGCATCAAGAATTTCTGACCTTTTTTAGTACCAAAATACATGGCATTCTCAAACATTTAAATTACTTACCACCTCTGAAAGGGGTAACTCTGTAATGAATATAGAGGGGATTACCTAGTCCTGTAGAACAGTATCTGAACATATGAATGTTATGATTTCTGTCATTCAACACACCCACTTCCTTCCAGAATTGTTTACTTTCCTTTTTAGTCCTGCTAAGATCTGATTTGACCACCCTCTTTGGTGACACTGACAGCAGAACAACTCCTTTAGATGCTTATGGACTTCGCTGCTCTGGGCACTAATAAAATCCCAAGCAGCAGCATTATCAAAAGACAGATAAAGATGAATAGTTAAAAGTACTCCAGTCAATCCATGTGGCACCCCTGAAAATTTCCCCAGCAATCCCCAGAGAAGGGACTTAAGTCATTAGATGAATACTTTTTCATTGAATTAATTTGGCAGGAGGGAGTGGTATTATTTTATTGTAATTTTGGTAGAAATTAGATTCTATAGAAAGAAATTTTCATTCTAATATCTAATAATCCATATACTATAACTTTTGGTGATAGCAACTTTACCAATGACATAAGACTTTGCATTCCTTCTGCTTAAAGCCCATATTTTGTTCCTCATAATTTTACCAGACTTGGACAAAAAAGACTAAAGTTCTTGTCTTAAATTTATATATGTATTGCATATATGTATTGCACAAGTACTGAAAAATCTGATAGATGTAGTTGTAAGGATACTCTGTGTTATCTTTGGAAGGTCACAGGGATTTGGTGGACAAGGGTGTTCCTGACCAATGGCAGAAAGCAAATGTCATACCTATCTTCAAGGAGGGTAAGGAGAAATTAGGATCAAAGAAACTACAGACTGGTCAGCTTCATATTCATGTCCGGAAAGATGATGGAGTAAATTCTCCAGAAATGCTTTTCTAAGCATATTAAGCAGAGCAAAAAGAGTAGGAATAGTCAGGCTGGATTTTGAAAGCAAGGATTATGCCTGAGCAATCCAATAACATTCTGTGATATGTCTGGCAAGATGAATTAAGACCAGTAATTCCTGTTTATCTTGGTTTAAGCAAAGCTTTCCACTCTTCCATCCCTGACATTCTCCTAGACAATCTGATAAGCATGCAATCTATAAGGATGGTGAGATGGGTTGGAAAAGTGTCTGAACAACTGGGATTGAGAGGCTGGGATCAGTGGCATAGCTGGATGCAAGTCTTGTGTATGGCAAGGGATGATACTGGGAGAAACGCTCTTGAACACCTCCATGAATGATGGGCGATGAGTCAGAGCATACCCTCAAACAAATTCACAGACAACATAAAGCTGGGGAAAGTAGTTGCTGCATGAGATGGAAGAGATGCCATCCAGGTCATCCTTGACACAGACTGGAGAAATGGAACAAAAGAAACGTCATGAAGTTCGAAATAGGGAAACGCCACCTCCTCCCCCCCTGGAGTCATAACACCAGGCTAAGAATAGACTGGGGGCTGACTGGAGGCAGCTTGGAGAAGAGGACCAGGAGGTCCTGTTTGCACCACAGTGGCCATAACATAGCATTGAGCCCTTGCAGTAATGGTTGTCCTAGATGATCCTTTGAGCAGGGATGTGGAGTAAGTGACTTCCATGGCTGTGAGGATGGAAAGGTTCTTTTGACCAGGAGAGGAGATGCAGAGGACTTCTCAATACACAAAAGTGAAGATGAGTGTTCGCAGGGCAGTTGAAAATAGGCAAAATGACTGAAACTTGAGACACTCTGTATTCTTAGTGTAGTCTGCAATACTGCCTATTGACGTGAATGCAGAGTGCTTATAGTCTGGATCTTGCTCTCAGTCTTTCTCAGGGGAATATTTGCTTTCCATTCTGCTTTTCGTTCCTGCAGTCACAGAGCAAAGTTGATGCACCTGATAAATTTACCATCTGCACAGTAAAATCACTCAGATTTCTTTGATGGGAACTATGTAGCCTTGTACACATTAGAGATGTCTCAGATTTCCAACTGTCCTTTTACTGTGATGGAGTTTAATAGAGCTTCCCAAAATAGCCTACTTACTAAATTTCTAACTTCCTGCAAATGTGGTTTCTTTAATTCTTATAACCTTGTCCTGCTGTACTGCGAAAAACAAACACTTCTTGAATTATTTTAAGCTGAAAACATATTGGCCTCTAATGCTCTAATCAAATTAAACAGGAGATCAAGTTAAGCACTGATCAAATCAGCTGGTCCTGTTATTTGTGAAGCCAGATTAAATTCCGAATATCTACCCAGGCAGGTATCCTCTAGCCGTGCGCGAGTACTTCAGTTAAAAGATCTGAAAATTGCATTTACTGCTGCCTTTTTTCATGATTTTGTTGTGAGGAGTCATTTAGGATATAAAATAAATATTATCTCTACAGCTGTCAGAATCGGGTGATTACTGGAAAATGTCATCTTTCTTAAAAAAAGGTAAACAAGCAATCAGCCAATCTTTTTGTTTCCAAAACCCCCCAGACAGTGTGGAGATCTGCAAAATATGGATCTGCTCAGTGAGAGGGAGAAAAACAAAGAGGAAGAAAAGACAAAATTTAATATTTTTAAGCTTTGTGGTTTTAGAAAAATAACTTCATTATTTTGGAAGCTTTATTTTCTCACATAGCAAGCACTTGAGATTAACAAAGTTCAATTCAAGAAACCAGCAAATAAAAAAAAAAAGAAAAAAGTTGAAATGAGATATTGAGAAACCAATTAGGTCAGTGCTCTATGGATCCTTTCTTTTTACAGATCAAGATTGATTGCACTCAGATTGAATTTCAGGACGCAAACTGAACAATGCTGCAGATAGAGCACTGTGTGCCTTGTGCTTCCTGGCATTCTAGCATTACCTGTATGGACAAGTAAATTAAGCAGTGATTTTTCTCTTCCACATATGATTTCTTATGCCTCTCTGGTCTTCTGTTTATACCAGTACACATGCTCTTTATTAAAATTGTTTGTCCTTATGGTACTGACAAAATAAAAAACCCCAAAGGAATATATTTAATTTCCATGTATTTCAAATTTTTTAATTTCATGACTTAAGAAATCTCATTATTGGATGTAGATATTTTTGATTCTTTCTTCAATGGAGATACATTTGGTCTATGCATCAATACAAAACTATAAAAAAACAAAATAGTGTAACAATACGGTGATATTAGAACAATAGTGAGTAATACATATTACTGAGATATTATACATTCTTTTAAATAAACTGTTTCCTAATTTTTTGGCAGAATATGTGTATTGGTCATGTTCAAAAAAAATCACCTGGGTCACATGAGAATCTGTATGTGTCAAAAATCAAACTCAGGTAACTTCCCTTTCCACAGATTTGCTCTTTCTTTTCAAACATCCAATATCTCAGAGGCATTATTGTAGATTTTCACATGCTGGTAAAACTAAACCTTTAGACATATTCCTCTAGCTGTTTGGAAGCTGCAGGAAATATCTGTCTCAAGAACTAAGAAAGTTATCCTTTAAAAAAGGGGAAAAGAAGGGGTCTTGTTTCTAGCTTTAGAGCCTTTAGGCATTCCCTGTGTGTAGTCACTCTGTGCTTTGAATTTGTTCCTGTATTAGCCTCTCATTCTCTAAACATCTCATCTCAAAAGAGGAAAAGTAGATTTTTTGTATGAATCCAGGAGCTCTGTTGTCAAAGGAGACTTAGCCTTCACTTTGAAATTGGCCTATTGGAAAAAATCTATTTTACAAGCACCTAAAGCCAGGTGGCCTGAAGGAAACAATTTTTCAATAGTAGCAAAGTGGCAAATTGGGAAGATTACTGCAAATGCTCATCATAATCTAGTTGCAAATGCTATGATCTTTCACAATAAACGATCGCAGTTTGGAAACAAATCAAGAAAGTGTTATGGAAATGGACTATAAGGGACTTAGGGAAATCTATTTTTATTTACAGTAAAGTAAATTAGCACGTTGAGATCAAGAAATAAACATCATTACTGAAATGGGAGGCATACAGAATGGCTCATGTGAGAATACTTTTCAATCACAGCTGCATTGAATTGGCACAAGGAAGCAGCATAGAGGTGGGATTAAACTCCTAGCTGTAGTGAGTGCAG
The DNA here is from genome assembly GCF_963513975.1 of Fringilla coelebs. NCBI lineage: Eukaryota > Metazoa > Chordata > Aves > Passeriformes > Fringillidae > Fringilla > Fringilla coelebs. Next base: position 78,673,989 of record NC_140029.1, on the reverse strand, counting down.
TAGCATACTTTGCATTAGATCTGGGCAATCTATCCCATACCCCCCCAGGCATTTCCCTCACTTTAGGCACCTCTTTTTATCTGGAATACTCTAGTACACCTAGGACATCTGCAAATGTGACTCAGGACCTAGAAAAGCCTTGTGCCTTGATGGAATGGCCTCTGAGGGCCAGGGAGGTATTGGATTGCATTTCACATGATGCTACCTGTATTTGGATAGGTAGCAGACAAAAAAATCCTTTAAATAGTATCACTGTCAGAAGTCCATTGAACATTTTGAGCAGACTTCCTTCAGTTATGATGGGAAAAATAGATCTCCAGACCACAAGCAAAGGAACTCATAGAAGAAGAATTTAACTGTATAAAAATTTAGAGCTGACTACTGCTTTATTGATAGGTATGATATTGGTAGGATTCATTTCTAAGACAATTATCCAGATCGAAGAGGGGGTCCTTGCAAAATTTCCAATGGAAATTAGTTCTCATTTTCAGCTCTTTGATTATGGGAAACCTTGAGTGACTCAGTAAGGACTTTCTGAACTTTATTATGAAAAGGAATTTAATTGTATGTATGGTTTAGGTTTGTGCTTTTCTAAAGTTCTTTCATTCAAGAAACAAGTAATGTTTTAACACTGAACTTAGTTTTTTATCACATTGTTGTCCCAAGCAACAAAAGAAGACATTAAAGAGAATACATGTTATTTGTTTTGCAACAGTGGTGTTAGGATTTTCTTTTCATGGGCCCATATGCAGATACATATGTGTAGGCCTGTATATAGATCTATATACACATGACAGTTCTATGTGCACATGTGGTAAAGAACTTGGATTTGGCCACAGTTTTACATTTTATAGATGTTTGGGTGGTTTTTTTTTTTTTTGTTACTGTGTATTGCCAGCAAAATATTTTTGTCCATTTCCTATTAAAACTTTTAAAGTTTCACTGTGTAATATTTTCACTGTTTTAGGTTTGGATAATACTCTTCTGACATTGTGTTTGCTGATAGCAGTAGTGTGGTTGTGCAGAAAAAGTGATGGGTCTCATTTATTTAAATTGACTACTCAGAAAGTTTAGGAATTATTTTGACTTTTGCACTTTTTCCAAGACCAGGTATAGTAGAACCACCTAGATTTGGCTAATTAATCCTCATTAGTCACATGTTATTTTGAATCTAAACAATCATCCAGTATTTTCCTCAGTTTACTGGACCAGTGTACTCTCTTTTAGGTCTGAGGAGCAGATGCAGAGCATCAGCTCTGTAGTGTGTAGCAGTGCAACAAGCTCCAGATTCTGATGTCAGTGACACTAGAGCTGTTCTTGAAGAACATCAGGTGAGGTGGCCTGTCTGTTTTGGGCATGGGTTTGAAATGTACTTATTATGGGAAATCAGCCAAGGGGGGGACTAAGAAAAATGAGAGCCTTAATCCCATTGATAAAGTGTCATCAAATCCTATTCTTTCAAGGATTTAAAGAAATAATCCCAGGAAGACCTATTAAAGAGTTTTTCACCACCTAGTGATAATGCTTCCAGAAACTCCTTCCAGTGCTGTGACATTGTAGTTGTGTGTCAGCTTAGCTTCTTGCCTGCTCAAATTTATGGAAAGCTGTTTGTAAAAAGCACAACATTCCCTCACCCACTGAATGTATAACAGATGCAAAAATACACTTGAGGTTATATATACTAGAAGACTAAACTGTTCAATTTGACACATTTAGCTTGTTGGCAATGTGCTTTGTTTAAATTAAAAAATAACACTTTGCTAAAAATGATGAAGTAGAATGCTGCATTGAAAGAAAGTATTAATCATAATTAGTGTAGTGATTTGCTCTTTATTAACACTGTTGCATCAGTAGCCTCAGGCCCAAATCCAGATTGCTGCCCCATTAGGGTAGACCAATGCATATTAAATTACTGGTGAATTAAAATGCACAACATTTGCTATACACCAACACCTAATAGAACTGTTCCCTTCTCCAGAGAAGCCAACTCTGCTTTTTTGTGTTTAGATGGTAAGGACCCTGGTGAATGACTGGGTTTTATTGAGTTTGTACAGCAGAGGAAGCCCCACCATCCATTAGCAAGTCCAGAGAATTCTTGGGCCTGCCATTCTTGAGGTTTTGGTTTCACTGGTGGGAGAGAACTCTGCCTGTGCTTGGTAATGGTGACACCAACAAAGCCCCATGTTTGTGCGTTTTCAAGGGGCCAGTGCCTCTGGGGATGGTAGGAACATTTTGTACAAGGTGTGAAAGAAGAGCTGGTCTTGGCGTACCCACGAGGGCAATCTGCAACAGAAAATGGTAAATAATATGTTTGCTGTGTATCAGGCATTTTCCCCCTCATTTCACATTAATTATTTTGAAACATTGCTAGTCCTGCTGCATATCGCGGGGAGTCCACAGCTAATTATCAGACCATTGTTTTCATATGCCCTTTTGGTGGTTATAAATTAGTGCAAATCCTGCTGATTCACTAATTTTGCTCCTCAGAGGGTCTCAGAGTCACACCTGAGATTTATTAGATAATGTCTCTTCACTTCATTTGCTATACTTAAATAGTTTGCAAAGGCTTTTGCAAAAGACTTAGCCTAACTCTGCCAATGCAGCTGTATGGGTCACCTCCACAGCTGCAGCGGGAAGTTAGCAGGGCTTGGGAGGAATGGATGGAAACACCTGGACGGTGCTCCCAGAAAGCGCTGCTGGTTGTGGGAAGAGCAGGAATCCTTATGGCTGCAAAACTGTTAAGGCTTCCAATTAATAACAAACCAAAACAAACCAACAAACCAAACAAAAAACCAATGAAATCCCCCAAACGACCAAAAAACCCCAAACAACCAAACCAAAACCAACCTCAGAGATTTATATTTGAAAAACAGGATTAAAAAAAAAAATTCATGTTAATCCATATCCAAGGCCCTATATGAAATTAGGTAGGAAATTCCAAGAGAGTATACCTGTGAGATTTCTATGTTCTCATTCTGCTTGAGAGATAAATAATATCAGCAGATTTTTATTCTCTCACAGGAAAATGAGATGTTTCCATCTCAGCATGAAACGAGAAACCTGCAGGTTAGACAAATACTGCAATTCTGAGAAAAAATAAAACTAAACTTTTATTGCCCCAAAACCTCTGGGAAAAAACAAAAGCAATCCTTTTCTCTAAAATGTTGCTTAAGTGGGAAGCGTAGGAAAGTTTCTCTAATGTCTCAGAAAAAGCAGTATTTATCTCCTTTAAATGAAAACACGAACAGTATTCCTTGTTCTGTAGCTTAGTGATCAGAGTCCTACCCTGGGATTTTGCTCTTCTTCCTTGAAAAACAAACTGAAAATTCAAGGGAAAGATGCCTAATGTCTGTCTCTTTTTTTCCTGGTTTTTATTAAGGTTTTAACTTTTTGAGTGAAAACGTGTATATGGCTTCACTTTTCTCTCTCTTGGTTTTTGTAAACATCTGACAGGTGAAGTCTTCCGTAAAATAACATAATTCTGATTGAAGTGCAAAGGGCAAAATTGTAAGAGACCAAATACTTCACAGCTGCAGAGCCATCTTTTGCAGATGTATCTGGAACACAGAGCGAGACAAGGTAAGGGATTTATAGGGCAATGTATCCAAATGTCTGTGAAAGCCTTGTCTGTAGGACAACAGTGTTTTAAGCTTGTTGAAGTGCAAGATTTCTTTGCCACAGTGGGTCTTCAAGTATTTAGAATAATATGTAATATCAAAGAACAAGACTCGTCAAGTTTATTGATTGGGAGGGTGAGAGTTAAGGAGTTAAGGGGTTGAATCACTGTCATTGTCAGAATTTCATCTCATAAAGAGGTCAGGGCTAGTTTGAGGATAAAGTGGTACATGTTATGTAATGAAACGTGATTTCAAATAGAGAAGATTTCAAAATGATACCTGAAAAGGTCTAAACATTGTCTTCCAAAATTGCCCAAATGTTCTATTGCCTCAGCTGTGTTTTCAGACCTAATTTTGTCAAAGTTGACATTCCACTTTAGAAATATTGATGCTGATGAAATGGCATTTTTGAATTACAAATGCTTGGAAATCTTTAAATTGATTTTACTGGGACTTTATTTTATTTAACTACTGATCTTTGATCCCTGAGGTCTCGAGGATCAAGAGAAATTAGAAGAGACTTTCCCAATAACTTGCACCAAGTACTTATGATCTTTAGGACTTGCTACTGCACCCTTCATTTTTTTGTGCACACTTGTCCTGGTGAAGTCTTCTTCACCCCTGTAACTTGTACATCATTTGTAGAGTGGAGAAAGGGACTTTGCATCACAAGAGTGAATTTCTGGCATCCAGAGAGGTGTATCAACTTTATACTTGTAGAGATTCTTACAGCTAGCTGGTATGTGATGAATCAAAGCCTTCTGATGTTGAAAGCAGCCTAGTATCACTCTTTGCCAACACTTTGGAAGGTGTTTCTTTCAGAAATTGTATCATCTTGGTTTCTGATGAGAATAAATGAAGTTTTAAGGTAGTGCATTTTGAATAATTATGCTATTTCAAAAAGTAGTAGAATTTGGTCTACAGAAGGGATACGAGACATTCAATTGAAAAAGTCACTGTGCCCTGCACAATGGCTGACTTGCAGAATTCAGTGTACTGGGTCCATTGCTCCAGACTGCACAGGTTTCTGGGGGTTTTGATTTGCCTTTTTGTTGTTTATTGAGTTGTCTTCGTCTTGACTCATGAGTTTGATCACTTCTGTTTTTCCTGTTCCCCTCCTCAGGACTGGTGGGGAGTGGAGTGAACATAGGGAGGGCTGTGGGGTGCTGAGCTGCTAGCTGGGCTCAGTGCACAACAACTAAAGATTTCCTTTCATTTTTAAGTGCCAAAAGTTTCGTTCATGCTGTAAATTTAGCAACAAATTAATAAAGTATGTTATTATTTCTTTTCCTATTTAAAAAAACAAACAGTAAAGCAGTTAAACATCTCTGGGAATTTTGTGAAGAGTAAGAAAATGTTTTGTTTCAGAGGCCAGCCTTTGCTGTCATTATTCTGCATGCCAGGGAGGGAGCGTGGTGGTCTCTGTTGAGGTTGAGGTCACGTGGGTGAGCATCCCACAGGGGCAAAGGGATGGGGACACCTCTGAGGGTGGTACAGCTTGTGCTGGTGCGGCTGAATTGTGTCTGAGGTTCTGCAGTGTGATGTCAGCCGGGTGCTGGGGAGGGAGGCTGCCAGCTGCTAACTTGCAGGGTATTCCAGCAGAGCTCTGTGACATAGAGCAACCTCACAACTGCATGTCCTGTGGGAAAATCTGTTCACTGCTACATGAAGTGAAAGCACTCAGAGCTCAATCATCTTCTTCAAAAGAAGTTGCGGTTGTTCTTAAGAGAAAATTGTATCTATCACAAAAACTGTAACCACAGGTCAGCATAATTCTATGGAAAATTAGCCATGAAGTTAAATTAGTGGAAGAGTGCTGCTAAATATTGTACTGCATATCGTGTCACATCTTATAACATGTACTTTTATTCTTTCTATGAACAGACCCTGCTCATAAAACAAAAAAAACCTTTATGAGTTTGAGTATTGCTGATAAAAAGTAGATTTTCATAATGAAACTGAATCAGAAAAAAGAATAAATCCATCCTATTCTTTTATCTCTTATTATTTATGTTTTTCTTCTAAAATTCCAGAACAAAGTATTACCAAAAATGGGGCTCCTGTTCTCCTATTTTTTTACTTCTTACTCTTAAAAAAAAAAAAATCACATGAGAGAAAAAAAGAATTTCTCCAAAGCCAGCACTCCCAAGTTTCAGTCAGCTTGACTGATATTTATTGAATACAAGAGGTGGTAACATCCTTCATTTTATGTGTTTTAAACAGAGCTCAGAAAAGTAATATTTTAATAACATGTTCATCATATAGAGAGGGAGTTGGGACATGTAGATTCAAGGTCTCCAAAGGCATGTATTGTAGTCTTTATTTTTTTTTCCTTCTTCCAGAACTCCTTGTAATGGCATAAAAACCCACAAATTTTCAAAAAGTTTTATGAAAATTCTTGGCCAGATAGAGAAGTAAAACCTTAATAGAATTCCAGTAGATTATTTTTTTAAAAACATCCTTTTCCAGATACAAGTTTATTTTCATCAGTTTGTCTTTGAACTGAATCTTCCTTTCTGTCCTCAATCAGCATCCGGCTCTCTCAGAAAACAGAAGCCAAGGGGTGACATGTTCCTGCTACAGATAGTTGTACAAATATTAGGTTTAACTGTTTAAGATGTGTGTTATCAGAACAGTGGTGAAACTTTTGTTTCACCAAACTTTTTACAGCCTGTCTTACCTCTCAGGATGCTGAAGTCTAAACCCAGCAGTATTAGTAGGGATCTCAACTGATATAAATTCAGTTATGGGCTATCTACCTGAGAGGTTCCTTTGCTGGCTGTTGATCTGCTCCATATATAAACTCCTAAGGGAGAGTTCACCTTTCCTGCGTCCTCAGAGGACAGGGGACCCTTTGTGACACCATGAGAAGCACGGATGTAGGAGTGGGGCAGGCTCTGTGTTTTAGAGGGAGAAACCACAAGGACACCTGCAAAGTGTGACTGTGCCTTAAGTCATTCCCAAATTCTGCACTTAAACTCACAAGAAGTGAAATAGCTCCCTGTTCTTGGTAATAAATTATGTTTTTCTTTCTTTCCTTTTTGCTAAGCCACCGTGCAATTTAAATAATGAGTGTAGTTCAGGAAGGGCTTTCAATGCTTTCAATGTTTTATGAAGAGATGTATTTCCCTAATTACTGAAACAGACACTTAAGAGAAAAAAAGAGTAGGTGACCATATCTAGGTATTCTGTTCATACTTTTCAGAAACACAGTATTGTATGGATTAGTGGTTGCATTTCATATGCTGAGACGTGTAATTGACAAATGAGCCTTAATCCGACATTCATGTAAAGGAGCGGAACGATGCCTCTTGCTTATCTACAGAGAAAAGGATGCAGGTAATAAAACTATTAAGTGTTTGTATATTTGCCATCTGACAAGCATTTGAATTTTACTTCAGGGATGTAGGTAGTGTTTCAGATAGATAGACTTTATTTGTTTTCTAGGAAATATGTTGAATTCAGGTATTCATATCCTTTCATTCGTATCTTGATGACTTTGGTTTTCTATTATATTGGCAGAAATTTTGAGAACTAGTATTAGGATATTATGAATTGCATTGCATTGCATTGTATAGTGAAAAATTGCACATCCTGAGGAGCAGGATGATAGAGGATGACGAATTTGGAAGAAAAGCAGCCCTCCACCCCATTTTTGTCTGTAAGTGTGATGTCATCAATCTGCTTAGTTGTCACTGTGGGTGCTCAGCTCCTGTCTGGGAAGGGGAATGCAACACAAAATTACAGATTATAAAGACAATTTTACATGCACAAGCATTTTTACTTTGCTGAATATAGCAGGTACTTAAAAGAATGTTTATTATTTTAGTATCTGTGTTAGGAAAACAAATTACCTAAAAAAGAATATCAAATTTTGCAAAACTGACTTGATTTTTTTATCGTGTAAAACAGTAAACCATATTTCCTATCATTCGTGGGGATTGAGTCCGCAGTCACTGCTTCATATCTGAGAATAAGGCTCCCTGTCCACAGCACAAACCTGGTGCTTCCATATTGCAGTTGCTGTTGTGTCCTGTTCCTATGCAGAAAAATGCAGTTTTATATTGAACAGGCTTGTGAAAGACAGCTGTATCCTTGTTAGGCATCCTTTAGATCTGTATGGTGGGTGTGACTACAGTAAATGATCCCTTTGGGTTTGTTTTATAGCCAAATACAAAGGGCTGGGTTGAGGGGAATAGGACAGTAACGAGAACAATGAAAGCAACTAATTTTAGGCTCTCATTCTGGTGTAGATATTCAGAACTAACCAAAGGAACAGCTCCCTAGCATTGCTCAATTCTATCTGCTGCTGAAGGAGCATAAAATGACTCAGATGAAGACTAAAATTAGGCTTAATGAATCCCATACTAATTTTTACAGGGAATTGGCATTTGGGGAATGCACAGAATTTTTAATTTTAATTAAAATACCATAATTAGGTTCTTGAAAATAATTTGCATTCTGCAAAATGTTTTTGAATTTTCCTCCTCCTTCCTATTTTGAGACTAAAGTCTTGAATTTTTTTGTCTTTCAAAAGTTGAATTTCACTTAGTACTGTTAATTATGATTTCCTTCTTGTGCAACATCCTCCTATTGATAATTTTTTGAGTCTAGACTATAGTGTTTCCTGAGATTGCTCAGACTGTGGTGGGGTTCCAGTATAACTGACTGGAGAAGAGAATACTAAAGCTCTGCACTCTGTCAAGGGGCCAGTGAGGACTATTCACCACCCCCAAACAAAAGAGTAAAAATGAAAAGTTAAAGTCTGTAATGCTTAAGTGAACTGAACTGTAACATTTTAAGGATGCACAGTAATATCTTATATTTTTTTCTTACAAAAGAAATAAATAAACCTAAAAGTGTAGTAGTATGCAAAGTGGATTTCTCACATTTATTTGAGGAATATGAGCTCATAAGCTTCTGTTTTAATTAGAATGAGTCAAAGGTTTTTCATTTTCTTTTGTGACAAAGATTTTTCATTCTATTTATAGAATATATTCCTTTTTAATCTCAATTAGATAAGAAGCAGCATCTCCGCATGGCATGAGTGATCTGAAATTATATTTGACAATAAAGTTTTTAAATTGCAACTATGGTCTGAGAAATAATTTTAAACTATGTTTTACAGGGATTTTTTTAACACAGGAAAATAATTTTATTTTTCTGAACTTTCAGACTATTTGACTTTATCAGAGGAGCACAGTTTACTCAATAGTTTCTCAGTACCATAAAGACAATAATACTCTCATCAATTAATTTCCTGTGCATCACAATGGTTTTTGTGAAATATTTTTTCATAACAGTCCTTCTAGAAATAAATTTCAGCTTGCTCTTCATGTTCAGATCCAGAACATCAGTGCTGACATAAATAGCAACATTTTCCTATTTCCCATCCTAACTTTACTTCTGGATCACTCAGTTTTTCTATTGGTGAGGGATTTAGAGTTTTACTCCTGTGTCTACAAGTCAGTGTGTATCTGGGGACTACTCTGGAAGAAATTGGAAGAAGAACCAGAGAAAAAAGGAAGGCTGTTTGTATTGCATGTACAGAATAGCACCTATGTGATTTTCCTCAATATGTCAAAGACTCCTAAAGAAATGTTAGATGTCTACGAGCTGGAAAAGGTTGGAAAATACTGAATCAATTAAAAAAATAATTCTGATTCTCTAGAACTTATTCCACAGCTATGTTTATAGGCAATATTTATGTGCTCTTTGGGAATTAATGTGTTTTAACACATTTTTTCTTGTCTTGTAAAGCAGTAAATCCAATTCCCTCATCTCCTTATTTATGGACTGTTGGGTTTTGCCTTTGGTTGGCTGGTTTGGGGTTTTTTAGGGTTTTTTTTTGTTTGTTTGTTTGCTTGGTTTGGTTTGGGGTTTTTTTGTTGTTTTGTTGTTTTGTTTTGTTTGTGTTTTGCGCGGAGATTATTTTTCATTTGTTGGTTTTGGTTTGGTTCGGGTTTGGTGGAGTTTTGTAGAGTTTTTATGTAGGGTTTTTTTGTTTGTTTGTTTGGTCGGGTTTTTTTGCTATTGGACTGATTTAATGCTTCTGGAGCCTAATTGTGTCTATTCTGATGAATAAAAGGAAATTAAGGAGAAGCCCCAAGACTGGATGCCAGGCAGAACTGTGGTTCATGTCTATGTTATGCCAGGGACAGCTCCTCTCTGGCAGGCTGGCTCCATCTACAGACACACAGTAGCCTTTGCCATCTTCAGATTCAGGCAGTGCCCCTAAAATATAAAATGCAAAACTATTAGCATGTGTTGTCGTTGCTAGTGACAATAATTTCAAGGTACCTGAAATAATGCAAGGATTATATTGCAATTTGATTGGGAGAAGTTTTTATAGTGTGAAAATGAGACTATGGCTCCTGTGTGCTGGCATATGGCATATGTGAGTACTCAAAGGTACAATACAAGTTTGAATAATATTTTAAGACTAAGGAGAATTGTATGAGACAGACATTATGCAATTGTATACACACTGCCTTATGGAGAGAGAATCTGTGTGGCATTATTCCCTGAAATGGAATGGAGATAAGTTGTGGAAAACTTGCTGAAGTGCTTCAGGAAAGATATGGAGAGTCAGCTGACAGTTAAGCAGTGTGGAGAATTAAGTCTGACTTGGTTAGAACAAGTTTTCCAAACTTGTTCCTGTCTCTCTTACAGCAGGCAATGTAGTTGTATACTGAATATTCCAGATAAAATATTGTCTGTGATTGGTGGTTCATTTCTAGTATAGTTTGAAAAAAATTTTGTTACTGGTATAGTCAGGAATCTGTCTTTATGTTGACTTCGTCACAATGGTGGTTCACCATTATTCTCCAATTGAGTAAAAATTTAGCATTCCTTTCTATATCTGTCTCTCTCAAATTTCAGATAAGTTAGAATTATCCTTATGTATCAAAGCATCTTAATCACAATGACATTCTAAAATTACTGACACTCACACAGCTTTTTCTAGGGCATGTATTGTTTTCTGGTCCTTGAATGGACTTGGGATATAGGGAGTTACAAAAGTTCTCTGGACTTTTCCTTGCTTCACTAAATCTTATCTGTAGATTTTTGTTGAGATAAAACTAATGCTGGAAGACTTCCCGTTACGGTCAGCTTTGCAAAGAACCCATTAAAGCTCGCCAAACAAATGTGATCATGTTTTCACTGGGAAAAAAAAAATGTATTGTGTATTCACATCGCTGAGCAGGGCATGTTTAATATGAATATTAGGATGCCAAGCAAAAAACAAAAAAAGAGGAAAGAATTCACAATTTCAGCAGACATCAGAACTGGTGCAGCTGTTTAGGGGTAACTGCATTTAATTACTGAAATAGATTAAACATAACTGTAGCAGTAAATTTTGCAAAGTTCAACTGATGAGCTTCCACTTTATAGCCAAAATATATTTTATTCATCTTGTAAAACAGGCCTAGTTATAGCTAGCTAGACACACTCTTCGAACAGTATTTATAGCCACGTGGAAAATTATTAATTCCCTTGGGATTCTGTATCTCAGTCTAGAGGTGCCTGTCCGTCTCAACTAATTGTAGAAATAACCAACAATAGCTCGCCTTCAGACCTGTCTAAATCAAGGCAATTCAAGACATATGTGCATGAACATATGCCTTAAATTATTATATTTCACTATTTCACTGTTTTTCTGTATCATGTTTTCCTCTGTAAAATAGATTTTGATCTTTTGGTGTGTTAACAATGCTTCCAAATTTACAACCATCAAGAGTCATCATTAAAATGCCAACTTTTTTTTTTGCCAAAAAAACCCACTGCCAAGAAAACCCTACCAAACTCTCAACTATCTGTAGGTGGTTTTTTTGTAACATCTGCAAGCCTGTTGGAGTTGAACAGAATTGGCCCTGATTTGAAATTCTGTTACACACCACTAGTGATTGGCATCCAGCTGGAGTGGATGCAACTGATCACCACTCTTTGATCCTGGAAGCTGAGCTACTTTTCATTTTGTCTCACTACCCACTTATCTAGACTAGACTTTTTCCATTTGAAGGGAGACAGTGTCAAAATCTGAAGTGAACATGAACAACAACAGTAATCTGCTGAGCCAATGATTTTTTTGCAAAAGTTTACCAGGCTATTCAGGCATTCAAGATGATATACATGATTTATATAAGAGAAAACCCCAATATATGCAATTGATTTTCCTTTTGTAAATTCATGTTGACTAGTCTCAAAAGCCTTATTTTCCTTAATGTGATTGGAAATGTATTTTGGGATTATTTGCTTTTTCATCTTCCCTGGGATTCAGGTGAAGGTAATGAGCCTGTAGTTTCCCTAATTCTCAGTCTTGTGTGTCTTCATCAGTTTGCTTTTTTTCATTGTCCAAGGATCTCCTGCAATTACCATGATCTTTTCAAGGTAGCTGAGAGTGGCCTTGCAACAACATTTTCCAGCTCCTTCAGCACTCATGAGCACCAGGTCCCATAGACTTGTGGAGGTTCAGTTCCTTTAAATATTGTCAAATCTGATCCTCTTCTACTGAGGGTAACTCTGCTCCAGACTTTCCCACAGATTTGAGGAATCTGGAATCCCAGAATATAAATCTTAGCAGTAAAAACGAAAGTATTTTCTGGGTTTTGGTACATCAGGTTCCCTGTGCTCTTCAACAACATCTTGATGGTTCTGGTCTTCCTTTTGCTGCTGATATTCTTGTTGAAACCTTGACAGATATAACTCCAAATAAGTTTTGGCTTTCCTAACCACAAGCTTGTCCTTGGAGAGGGCGACTTATCTTGCTTCCACCTCTCATATTCTCACTTTTTTTTTTTCCACATTTGGCTGCAGTTAATACATGCAAGAATCAATCCATGTTCACACAGCCAGACTTCTTGTCACCTTTACTTGATTTTCCACATATTGGGATGGACCATATGCAAGCTTGGAAAAAATGACCCTTGGAAATCAATCAGCTCTCCAAGACCCTTACACCTGGTTTCCTTTTTTCAGGATCAAAAATGACACCATCTCTCTGGAGTCAAGAATTCCCCCAGCCTTCACATTCTGGACCAGTTCATCATTTGCTGTAATTGTGAGATCCAGGAAAGCAGCTCCTTCCATCTACTTCTCAACCACCTGCACCAGGAACAATGCAGTCCAGAAACCTCCCATGTTCCTTGAGCTCTTCTGTGTTTTCCCTCTGCAGACATCAGGCTGGTTTCAGTTACCCATGAGGGCTAGGACTTCCAGTTGTCTGAAGAAAGCCAGACACTATTAGGCCTCTTTTTACTTATCAAGTCTTTCTCCAAAGTGCTATTGAATATAGTGATCTTCTTTTTTTAATGCCAGAACCAAAAATGAACTAAATGTTATTAAGGAATTAACTAGGACAGTTGTCAGTCTGAAATTATTCTTTTAAAACTGGGGAAAGATCCTATGCATTCTGTTAGAAATTATTTACCACAGTTTCATAATAACATATAATGGCAGTTCTTTTGCAGGGAGTTTTTAAAAGCAGTAATAGCCATATGTGTTTACAATTAAAAAAAACCAAACAACAATGCTGTGCTTCTTTTGTTTTTGAATTCATTCCTGAGTGCATCAGTGACATTCAGAAAGAATTATAACAAGATAATGACTGGAAAATGACCTTTCTAATGATTGCTGTTAAATTTTAAAAAATGATACATGGGCAATAAAGACTTTAAAAACCCCCTTCATTGTATGACTTGGTGAATGTGAATGAACATATAGGCCTCTTTAGGAAAGATCTTAGGAATGTGTGCTTTACCTGACAAGGAACAGAGCTAATTACCGCTAGAGTAATCAATAACCCCTGCTAATGTGTTCAGTTGGCGACATAGACCAGATCAATAAAACCTGCCACATGCTTTTGTTTTAGGAAATGAAACCTTTTAGTTCTTAATTAAGGGAGAGATCTCACATCCTTAATGATGTTTGCAATGACTGTTGCCACAGAGGACAATAACAACTGTATCTGAGGTTTGCTCTAAAAGACTTTGACAAAGTAGTTAGAGAGTTGAGCCAAAACTGATCTAAATTTATTTATTTATTTTAATGCAGCAAAACCGGGGGAAAATATTATTCAAGAAGAAGAAGTATTCTGATAAATTACTGTGGTTATCAGAGGAAATAATGCTTCCATTACTGTAAAGTGTGTCTGCAATCTGGCAACAAAAGACAGAATAAACCATGCCAAAGTGCTTTATGTGCTACTGATTTTGGATCTTTAAATGGCCTCGGTAAAATGTAAGGGGTTTTTTGTTTGTTTCCTCTCTATTGTTATTATTCTGATTTTTGTATGCTGGTGCATTTTCTACAAGGTATTTACGCTAAGGGAAAGCTCCCGTGGAGTGGAGAGCAGGAGCAAATGATGGGACTGAAAATGGCTCAGCTATTGATGGTCAATAAAAGGATAAACATATGGGAGGAAATGGATTACTTTAAATACTTAATCAAAAAATCCTATTTGCATAATGCATGAAAGATGTGAATGGGCTCATACACATGCACCTTGGTGATGGTGCTGTTGTCTTTTCCAATGCTAGTATGTTGGAAAACAACTCCCATCAAAGGTTTGTGTAACTGGGGCTAACACTTTTATTTCCAACATACTTTCTGTGATAAAATTAGCTGCAATGAAGTCTTAAAGGTTCAAAGAGAGTTTGAGAAAAATATATCTAAGCATATCTAACCCTATGGCAGTGTTTAGATTTGCAAAGTACCAAATCTTCATAGAAATTGACTATAAGTTCACCTGTCTAAGAAGGTGTGGGGATATGGAAGGGAATAAAAATGGAAGAAATCGAAGAGAGAATTGCTAAGCATTTGCATAGCAACCTCACAATGCCAAAGCTTACATTGTCACTAATCCTGCAAATGCAAATCTATATGTCTAATTTTACTCACACAAATGATTACTTGCAGGACCAAGCTCAAAGATCATCATTATTAACTGAGAAATGGGAGAATCTAAAAGCATGATGATTGACACACCTTTCATTTACGCAGTACTAAGACACACAATCACTGTGCTGAAAGCAGTAGTATTACAGCAGTTTAAAACCAAGAATTTAAATTTAGGCTAAGTATACCTACAGGAACAGTGTGATGTAGAGGAGAACAAAGTAGGTAAAGAAGTAAAGTTATTACATTTCACATACTTCCTCAAAGTAACTTTTAAAAAAAATATACTTAGCAGATGCTTGGGAACACTTGCATCATGAATGCAAAATCTGGCCTGTATAAGGTCTAATCTTTCTACCGCAAATGTTTGGGGTTACTCTGGTTTTATTTTTGATGGGTTTTGGTGTATGGGTTTTTTTGGGTTTAATTGTGGAGGTTTTTTTGGGAGTTTAGGTTTTGGGTTTTGTTCGTTTTGTGTTTTCTTGAGTTGTTTTGTTTTTTTTAAATTCCTGTCTGAAACCAGGACTGCGACTTTGTTGTTGTTTTTTTTTTTTCTCCCACTTGTTTTAAGCTTAAACAAATTATAAAATGAAGAACTGCAACAAAAATTAAAATTTTATGATTCCATATGTTGGAAGTTCTTGTTCAGGAGAATAAAGTATTATTATTATGGGAAAAGACCTACCTGTACTTATTACTAAAGCAAGCACAGTGGACAGTTTCATAGCATATCTTACCTATCTCTTGCCAGCTACAAATTCAAACATTTAAAGTTGATTCAATGCAGTTATTGGCTGCATTTTCCCTACCATATCTGGGACATTAGAATACAGCTGTATCTGACAGAAGACCCAAGCTAAACCTCTTGCCATTCTGGCTGAATACCACATGTCATGCCTACACCAGATGTTTATAGGCAAACGAGCTGCCTCCCATCCTAACTTTTTTTATTGGCAGCAGAGCAAGGGAGGTGAAATGAGCTGACTTAGACACCTCCTGAAGATGTTTATGTTGGGGCTGAAACAAAGCATTGAAGGAACACAGTACTCTCTTTCTGATGGCAAAATAAGTTGCTTGATGATTTGCCTAGGTCACAGATTTTGTTCTTTAAAAAATGAGTTCTACCTGCTATGAAAGTAACAGCACCTCTGTATGCTTTAGTAATATATTCCATCTGAAGCTGCTGAGGACCTTGCTGCTAACTTGAATGATAACAAGGCTAGTCATTTTATTCATATGAATTAAAGTACTATAATACAATAATTATTCTCCCACACTTTCTATTTTTGAACAAGGTTTTTCAAGTCTCAAATTCCTCATACCTCCGAGTATCTTTAGATGCTCATACAGTACAGCATGGACAAATAGAAAACAGCCTCTTCTAGAAGATTAAGCTGTATAAAATACAAGGTAACTTACTGAGAAAATAAAGAGGGGGAAATAGCTCTAAGAGGCTCTATTTCAAGCAGATGAGGAAGCTTAGTAAAGAAATATGATCAAAGCAATGTACTATATGCCTGCCAGAAATAATAGGTACATATTGAAATTTCCACTTTTAACTTTGAGTATGGTTGTTTGAAGATTTACATATATCCATAGCTGTTGAACATTTTTCTTTCTGCAGATTCCATGAAAAAGTTGTAACTCAATGGAATATGCTAAAAAAATTCAAGAAAAGGGAAGAGAGGATGCCAGGGAGACTTTCAGGTTTAACACGCAGTGCTGAATATTTAATTAGCCCAGGATAACAACAGGTAATTATGAAATCAAGCAAAGTTCTATTATGCATCATTTTATAATTCATGCGGGTGTGTCATAAAATTACAAGCATTTGTACTTTTAAAAAACTAACCATGTGTTTAATGCAAATGCAATCACGCTAATGTGATTCACATTTTTAAAGTGCACATTGAGAGAGTGGGTAATAATGAGAGGCATTGTAAACAAAATCACTGGGAGATAGTAATAACGTAGCACTACTAAAGCGTGTTATTTATTGCGAAATTTGGAGGAGAGAAAAAAATGACCCATAATCAGCTCTTCATTTCCTGGTTTGAATTCTCAGGTATTTTAGGATTACACTTTACTTTTGCTCCTCTATTTGTTTGTGCTTCTGACCTTGGCTGTGTAAGTCTGGGAGAAGGAGTGAGTGACCAGAGGGGGGTGAGGACATATTCATACCATTTCACTTAATTCAGCTGGTTAAATAGAAGAAGATAATCTCTACCTCTGAAACTGCCCCTGACCAAAACTCTGATGATCCAAGGGGAACCTTAGATTACGTGGATAACATTATATAACAGAGATATATATGAAGTTATAGTACATAGAAAATGAAGGCTGTTTTGCTGTCTAAGGTTTATTATAACATCAATGTCTAAACCTAGATTATCCACGGCTTCTAGTAAAACGAAAAATTTCCAAGATATTCACATAGGATGGGAAATATGGTCTGGTGCTTGGCAGCTGGAAGGCATGGGGAATACCGCAGACCTTTTTGAAATAGTACAGAACATCTTGTTTAGACAACTGAACCCTGCTGTGGGTATCTAAGTTTGGATAAATTGAATAGCTTTCAGTTCCCCAGCAGTGATATTGAATAGAACTAGATGAATTTGATGTCTGTTGCACTCATAGACCTAAATGCCCAGTACAAGAGAGACATGAACTTGCTGGAGCAGGCTCAGTGAAGGGCCCCAAAGCTGATGAAGGCGTTGGAGCATCACTTTTATAAGAAGAGGCTGACAGAGCTCAGGCTGTTCAAACTGCAGAAGTGAGGGCTGAGAAGGATTGAATCAATGTGCATAAACTGATGATGAGGGAATAAAGAAGTGAAGCCTGAGTCCTCAGTGGTGCCCAATGAAGTGGTTGACCAGAGGGGCTGAGGAATCTCCTTTCTAGGAGATGTATAAAACCCAACTGACCTGGTCCTGGGCAGCCAGCTCTAGGTGACCCTGCTCTGAGTGGGGCATAGGAGCTCTGACTCTGGAGCTGCCTTTTCACATCAACTGTTCTGTTGTTCTCTTTTGGTGATATGTGCAAGAAAGGAAGAACTTTTGAAGGAAAAGATGGTTAGAAATGCCTCCGCCAGGGAAGTAGGAGCTTCTAGTATCTGAATTTGTATCTGTATATGTAAATACAACCATGCAGACAACTAAACTGAAATTCCTTGATTTGTACTCACATGCATCCAATATGCTGAAGTACCTACAGTGTGGACACAGAAGTGTCTATTATGATAACCCATAATGCAACCTTAAAAAGCATAATCAAGTGTCCCTGCAAACCCTCTTTTCTCTCCAAAGAAGTACCATTTTGTTAAAAATGTGCCTTTGATGCTTTATAAATGTCCACTGGGGACAACATGGGCTTTCAATGAAGGTTTTATACAGATTCCTAGGCCTCTACTCATAAGCAAAATATATCCGGAATATTTTTTAGTAATTTCAACTATTTGCCCTCAAAATGGTATCAAGCTAATGTTCATATTCTCCATTAAAGTAAAAGAATTAGCTAATCACGGAGTGGGTAAGGTTGGAAAGGGCCTCAGTGGGTTTATCTGGTCCAGCCTTCCTGCTCAAGCAGGGCCATCCTAGAACTCATGGCACAGGCTGTATTCAGATGGTTCTTGAGTAGTTCCAGTGAGGAACACTCCGCAACCTCTTTGGGCTACCTGCACGGTCACCCACACTGTAAAGAAGCTCTTCCTCATGTTCAGGTGGAATTTCCTGTCCATCAGCTTCTGTTCATTCCCTCTTGTCCTATTGCTTGGCACCACTGAAAAGAGCCTGGCTCCATCCTATAGGCACCCTTCCTTCAGATACTTGTAGGCATTAATGAGGTCCCCTCTCAGTCATCTCTTCTTGAGGCTGAACTGTGGAAATGTGACTGTACTCGATTTGCCTCTTTATGCTGCCCAGAGTCTTTCAACATTATCTCAGTGTTCTCAAACACTACCCCAAGTCCTCAAAAAACCATAAGAATGCTATATTTAGTCAGATCAGATCAAGGGTTTTTTCAGTTCAGCAGTCTGGGTTCAACAGCAATAGAAAACTGCTGAGAAACTACAGATAAAGCTTATAAGGTACTTTCTTTTAATAGTATCTCATTATATTATTCATGGCCCATATTATTACTCATTACTCCATTATTTAAAGAAAACATGTTCTAAATAAGCGCAGTTAGAAATTATTTTATTAACAAAGCATATTTTTTCTTAATACCTGCAAGGGAAAGATTTTGCTAAATCTTGGCTTAAAAGCTTTCAGTGTGTTATTCTTGCAGCAACACAAACTTGCATCAATGACTTAGCTACAGATAGATCGTCACTTCTTCCTAATGAGCTTAGGTTCAGAACATTTTTCTTTAAAGAGGAGTATGTGGAGCAGGTAATAAAATTTAAAATGACAACATGGCTTCTCTCATTCAAAGACATTCTATAGACTCTCCACTTAAATACTTTGGCTTCAGTCCCATTTTCTTTAAGATGTTGTAAATGACTGCCAGGGAAAGAAAGCTAATTTTATAGCTGCATGTCCAACTACAATTTCAGTCCAAAAAATTTAAATTATATTTTTAAACTGATACATTGTTTTTCAACTCAAGACATTTTATGAAGAGTAATTGGTGTTTTTCCTCTACACTATTGTAATCAAAACTCCTTCTAGAGCATGATCTTCCAGCATTAGTCTTAGAAAGATTTTTTTAAAATTTTATAGATGACTCATAAACTTTGAAAAATGGATCTTATAATGAAAATGCTGACATAACATTAACCATAGTAGCAAGAACAGTGCCACAGTAATTTATTTACATGTTGCTTTTCAATTTCTTTGCATGGTATTGTTATAATTTTTATGGCAAGTGTTATTTTTCAACAAGTTTCTGATTTGCTATTTTATTCTGCAATCTTTACTGCTGGCTGGGGTTTTCTTACAAATTAATTACACTCTTCAAGGAAATTGCTTAGACCAAGAAAACTGACACAATTTATTATTGTTTCCAAAGGGAAACCTTAATGTCTTCACTACAGTATGGACTCAGACCTGTTGTGGTTTTCTCAATAGTTATATGTATAATAACATAAATAATAATGTAATAATGATCCTTAAAAATCATCATAAGGCATCTCTTCAAGTCAGGAAGGATCGCTGGTATAATTTTCTTCTCAATTCCAAAGATTTAATACTGGTACAACTCCAGTTTCTGTGAATTTATTACATATTGTCCCACTTAGAAGAGCTAAACTTATCTCTTTTATAATGGAATTAACTAAACCTGAAGGAATGAATATAATCTGCTGAATTTAAGCTCAATTTTTATGGGGAAGGAGAAGACAAGGATTTAATTCAAAAGAGAATTATAGGAAGAATTTGACACTCTCTTAGTCGTCGGTAAACTATCAAAGCACAGGTACAAGGAGATACTTCAAGACTTAATTCATGATCAAAATGATGACTTAGCTGTCATCACAGAGACTGTGGGATATGCTGCACATCTGACACAGACACAGAAGATCACAATTTGTTCAGGGAGACAAACCAGGGAAAATGTAGGAAATGTGTTTTGTATCAAAGGTGTAAATATTGGTTTAGATGCTACATGAGAATAGACTGATTGAAAATCTGTGCCTAATGTTAAAATGAAAGAAGAAAAGGAAACTCCTATGACTGGGGATTACTCTAAGCCACCAAATGGATACAATGAGTAAAACTCCAGAGAGAAATCTTTTTGTGACTATGAGAAGAATAAGTGAAGTATCTTAATTAGTAATAAGGGGAATATTTAGCTATCAAGGGGCCTGTTGAGAGCAGGGAAAAGGAAAATGGATGGTTCAGGAAGATTTTCGAATTAGTTTAGAAGTTATTTAAACTGAAGACAGAGACATACATTAGACAGGCAAGTTCTTCTGTACCAATTCTATTAAAATGGGAAGAAGTGACTCAAATGAAGGTGTGAGTGACAATAATATGATGTGATCCTTAACAAAACATCAGATAGAGAGCAGCAAAGTAAGAGCAAGGGATTCTAAGGAAAATAACTCTCAGAGACAGTAAGGAAGAAAAGTACATATAATTATGTATGTGTGCGTGTATGTAAAGATTGGGGGGAAATCACTTCAGAAGAGCTGATAGCTTTTAAAAGAAAACTTCAAATTATTCCATTCAAATCATTCATTTCAGATGCTGGCTTAGGGGAAGCATCAATAGATTATCTCACCTAAATCAAGTTATCTTTGCTGTCCTCAAATTCAACAGGAAAGTTCATAAAATGCTAACATGAACAAATACTGAGAAGTATTAAGGGAAGCATTCATGTGGGACTGTAGGCCTTGATGAGAAAAGAGATGTAACTATAAAGCGATTTCTAAGAAAACTCCACTCTATCAGTACATTAACAGTACCAGGAAAGAGGGTGTTATTTGTTAGAGAGTGGAGACAAATTTGATGTGCTAACAAATAAATGTGTTTGCAGCCTTGTTTGTAACACTCCTACTGGGAAGATTCAGCCCACATCCCAAATCCCACCGTGTACTTGGAGAAGCTTACATTCCACATGATCCTTTGCATTCCATTTTACTTCAGTCCTGAGATGAAACCACAGATGGACTTCTCCATTGACATGCATGAAGTTCAAAATGTGAAGTCTGTTTATTACACAGAGTGCTATCTCAAAATTTAAGGTGCCAGTGTCACTGCTCATTATGTTACTTGCTACAGCCTTTATCCACTAGAAACTAATACAGAAATTAATTAGGAAAAGAAATAGTTGCCTACTTTCTACTCATGTATCAGCTATATCAAGGTAAAAATATTCTGATTTATAACTCTGAAGGAGTATGAGGGAGGATTTGATTTTTTTGTGGGTTAGTCAGTTTCTTTCCCCAATTCGTCTTACGTCATGCTTCAGGATTTTACAGAAAATGTCAAAATATCCATCTTCAGTTTTGAGATCTTCTTACTTTATCTGTCCTGTGGTAACATTCAGAAGTTGAAGAAATTACAGTAAAAGTACATAAGGCAGCAAAGAGTGCAAGAAAGCCTAGCAGCATTCCTCTGAAGTACATATTTTTTACTCATATTGCCTGTCCACACTCTCTACTGCAACTGTGCCAGGGGATGAATAAAGAAGCACAGAAGAAATAGTCATCTTGACATGCAGGGGAGGATTTCAGACACTCAGCAGCACCAATTCATAATTATCTATGAGAGGGGAGATAGTATATATTACATGCATAAACTTGTAATTGTATTTCATCAGGCACTCCCAGCCACTGCGAGGTGAGGGGTGTATCTGGGTACATCAATCTAATGGGCTGGGAGAAAAAAATCTTTCTACTATGTCCATATTATCTTAAAAGAGCAGTGACTGCTTCTCCTCTTTGCTCCCCTCATTGACACGTAGTTTTGTACACAGTGTGCTGTTGCTGACTCCATGATGTACACTGGCCCCTGCCTGCTCTATTTGTTTATTTTATTACTCACCTTCTGCAGCAAGATCAAGAGAATGGAGCTCGATATAGAGTGCAGGGCAAGGGCACTTGGGTTGCACAGGATTGACCATGAGGTGTTTAGGGACAAAGCAAGGGTGGGGAACAGGAGGAATCAAGGTATCTTGGGGAAGAAGTCGGAAAATAGAAGTATAAGTAGATAGATGAGCCAGTTATGTGCAAGCAGGCACTGGTTAGTGCATCTGCTTGGCTGTGCCCTGTTCTGATCATTGTTGTGTGTTTTAGCTAAACCCCATTTCCTAAGCCATTTTCCTGAATGGGGGTCTCCACCCTATGTGCAAAAGTGTGTGTGTGGGGCTCAGTGGTGGCCCTGGGGCTGGGACCAGGGGTCAGAGCAGTCCCTGTGTCCGTGGTGCCAGTGACAGGAATGAGCATGGCAATAACAGTGAGTGAAGGTTCTTCCAGGTACTACAGAGAGTAGGTGATGTGGGCTGGGGCAGGGGGCAGGATGTGTGTGCCTCTGAAGCTGCAACCATAGGAGGAGGTGGCAGACAAAGGTGCCAGCCTAGGGCATCTGGAGTCCAGGCCAGCTGCTAGAGGGACAGTAGGATCTGGGGGTGCACTGAGAGATATTTTTGTGCGTGTGTGTGTGCATGCAAGGGTGTCTGTACTGGCAGCTAATGTGGGACTATGCCCTTGAGGGTTTGTATGTCCATATGCCAGCAAATGGAGAGACTGGGAGACAGCTCCTGGTCTGACTGACTGTCAGCATGGAGCTGCTGCAGCCTCCTCCCAGCAGGCTTCTGCATTTGGAACCTCTGTAGCATCTATATACCACAGAATTCATTATTTTACCCAAACCAAGAGCTACATGTCAAGCTAAGGAGCCTTACTTGGTTCTGTACTCCCTGAAATGATTTTAGAGCATACAAACATTTATTGACATATATAAAATATAGCCTTATTAAAATTAAGACTAGGTTTATGTGCCTCTTCTCTATCTGTTTGCATGTATTTGCACAGACTGTAAACTTAAACTACAACCTACATTATTTAAAGAAAGGACTAATGTATAACAAGATTCTCCAGGGCATGGAAGCTAAAAAGTTTTAGCAGTTCAGCTTGTAAATCTATTATAATGTACAGATAAAATCCCAGAGTCATAATCCTTATTCTTCTCGGTCAATGGCCATTTTGCCAGCATCAGACCTTCTGTTCTTTCTCCTCTCTTTTTTTATTACTTTCTTCCTTAGGGATGTTAAGCAAAAATAAATGGTAAAGGAAAGAAAAAAAAAATTTCCTCTCCCCCTCACCCCCAAATCCTTCCTCAGTGTTTAAATAACCTTTAAAATCTTGCTGTAGAAATGACTTTCCCATTGATAATAATAAAATCATTGAATTCAGAAGACTTCTAATTTACTTTGTAAAGTCAAATTCCATGCAAATATTCATATTATATGAAGATCAAATGTAGTCTGAAATTACATTTTTCACAGCTCAAGAAAATTTCCACTCAAAACACCCAAAATCTAATGTCATAGCCTGAGTGCCATGTCTTGGAGATAAGCTATATTTATTGCATGCCAGCACTCTCCTGTCTTTCAAAAGCTCCATAGGAAGAGAAGAAAAAGGAAGCACAAGTTTTAAGCACTTTGATGACATGCTTGGCATTTGATCTCTCAGCTAAGTAAGAGTTTTATTACTTTCACGGGCTTTCTGAAAAATAGGACCCTGCCTTTATTCCATGGGAGTCCATTGAAAAGGGTCTTGGTAAAAAGTATATTTTCATGGCTTATAATGGTGGTGTGCATATTGGGAGAAATATTTATGTATAGAAGACCAACATAGACTTTAGGGAAAATAACATCCTTTCTAAAATAAAGCAAAAAAGAGCAAGAGAAATTCATCAGATGATTAAGCTGAGGAGAAACCAAAGCAACAGAAACCAGATGACAACCCTGGTCCTTCTGCTGCATACTTGGTACTGGGTACTTTTTCTTGATTCACAGTTGGAAAGGCAACCAGCACAGAGCATTTAGCTTAGGTAGATCAATTTCAATGCTATCTAGCACATTTTTTGATGTCTGCTTTTCTTGTCTGTGTGTAGTTCATCACAAAGAATAATTTCATGTAGACATTCATAATTTGTTTGCAGAATCTCATTTTTCAGCTGTGAATATATTATTCTAGTGATTTTTTGGGACTGGTTTACCCAAGCAGGCAATTAAGCACCATGCAGCTGCTCACTCCCTGCATCTCCTCCACAGTGGAATGGGGAGGAGAATCAGGAAAAGAGTGAAACTCATGGGTTGAGATAAGAACAGTTTAATAATTGAAACAAAGCAAAACAAAACACACATGATGATGATAAGGAGAAAGATAATGATAAGGTTGACAATAAGAATAATTAATAGTAAATGTAAAAAAAAAGCAAGGGAGAGAAATAGAGCTGAGAGAAACAAGTGATCACAATACAATTCTTGCCACCAGCTCAGCCTATCTCCAAGTCATGATTGACCCCTGCAAGGTAACTCCCCCCAGTTTATTTACTGGGTTGGAGGTTCTGCAGTACAGAATACCACATGGCTACTTTGGGTCACCTGTTTCAGCCATGCACTCTCTGAGCTTCTTGTGCACTTCCTTACTGGCAGACCACAAGACACTGAAAAGTCCTTGACAGGATAAGCATGACTAAGCAACCACCAAAACATCACTCTGTTATCAACATTATTCTCCTACTGAATCTAAAACACAGCAATGTACAGCTACTAAGAAGAAAATTAATTTTATCCCAGTTAAAACTGGGAGATGGACTTCCAAAACTCTATTTTTTTTTTCTTCTATGATTACTTTCATAACTTATAAACATCTTCACAGCATGTAGGCTGTTTTTATAGTTGGCAGCTACACTTTCCAAATAAGTCAACCTTTGTCTGTCATGTAAAATCTAAAACATGCTATTAAGCAATACGATGTACACAGTGGCCAGCTTGGCTGGTCATGTACTGCACTGTGATTAGTGAAGGCTCTTAGCAACAGAGCCCTGAAAACCAAAAGAGCATCTAAAAAAATATGGAAACATCTGTAAGATTTCTTGTCTGGACTTTTCCTGGTATTTTCAACATTTCAGTGAGAAGAAAAGAAACCATGAAGAAGAATTAATGAAATCATAATTTCATTTAGAGATGTTTTCTTCCCATTTTTAGATATAATTTGCTTATTACTAACTTAAAATTTAAGGCTAGATTCTGAAAATATCTTATTCTTTACTCTGTTTCATAGAAATCAAGGCATTGTTCAATAAGAATGAATTTATCACAAATTAGCCATGCTGGAGAAACCAAACCTTAGGCAAACCATTCATTAAATGACTGTGAATAATGAAGAAACTAATAAAAATTGCTTTCTATTCACAGACAATTCAGTAACCGGCTGGATTTGACAAACTGCTTGTTACAAATAATTCACACCAGCAATGAATATGATCTCCAGCTGTATGTCTGTTTGGGATTAATAGAGGTTCTTTCAGACCCATTTTTTCCCCTACATCATCTGTTTGTTTTGTTCTGTTTGTACAGTTTGCACAAAATTGCTCAGCTTGTGGTATATAGCCAGCAATTAACACCACTTAGCAGCTGTTAAAAAGGGTAATCGCCTGTTGTTATCCTCATTCAGGAACTAATTGCTCTCAGTGCACCACTCATAAACCCACCAGAGCACCAGGTACGATCTGATGAAGATGATCTGATGTGAAAGGGGCTTTACTTTCCCTCCTCAAGGATCAGTTCCTCTAGCTACTTGCACCTGCAGAGTGGAAGGACACAGAAGCGCCAGTAAGGATTTCCTTTCATAGAAATTGGGGTTGGTGAGCCCATGGGTGTCTGGGTTTGGTGGATAAGAGGAACTGCAGGTAAAATCACACACAGGATTGAGTGCTAGTGTGAATAGCAGGGGTTCTATTGCTGCCCTAGCTTGAGCAGAACAAACAGCACAGTGCAGCATCTTCAGCACAGTTTCTGAATGGATAGTTAATGTTTTGCTGTTTCTTTTTCTGACTACTGTCCTGAAGACATTTTTAAAGCAGTTGAAACAGGTTTTCTTTTTTTCCCATTAAAACTGACCGCTCAAAACCAAAACAATGCTAATGGCAGAAAGAAATAGAATGAAATTAATAAATTATAAAATTATCAGAATTAACTAATGTGATTTTGTTCCATTATTTTCATATGGAATTTACATATACATTTAATATGCTCTTTTTGGCGACGTAATCTTGAAACACCGGTAATCAATAATGTGAACGTATTTCAAATATATGCGCATCTTCTCTTGATCTGCAGCTGTATATAGAAAGGAAGTGTGCCTCCTAATACAAATGAAATATGCTTTGTAATAAATGGGGAACTTACAAGAGCAGCAATTGGAAACAGAAAATTTGGGTTTTATTGCCTGCACATATCTCTTTGCAGCATACTGAATGCGGTTCTAGAATAAATAACGTGAAGTGAATCATGGTGTCTTGAATGTACCTCAAACATCCTTCAAGACCCTTGTGTTTGTCACTTATGCTGAATACTTTAGAAACTCGGGTTGATTTCATGTTTCCTCTATTTTAAAAGCTTCTAGTTTTCTAATTAGAAAATGTAGCAGTAAGTTGTACCTCCTTAAGAGCTGGATAAGGACTCTAGGCCTCCCATACTATTGGAAGACAGTTTTATCCATGCTCTTCAAGGAAACGTGCTATCAGAAATAAAATAAAAAAAAAAAACAACAAAACAGGTCACCCCAGTAAAAATCTCTCTGTACTTCCTTCGTATTAAATCACACACTTGCCAGATAATAGGTGCATTGGAAGGAAACAATTTTTGATAGTCTGCAAAGTGCTAAAGTAGGATATTACTCAACTTTCCCTTCAAGATTATTTAAATAGACTTAGTTAAAGGTCCAGGTAAATATCTGGACCGGAGGGCTGAGGTTTATTGACTCTGTTATGAGCTAACATCAAAAACAAGACAGAAAGTTTTTGTTTACACTAATAATTGCTTTTCTTTATTGCCTTTCTGTTAATCTGACACAGTTTATGAATAACGTTTGTGTGTGCATGTAGTAGGGTCAAGCACCAGTTCCAGGAGCTATAACCTTTGCATATAATTCATATTAACACAGAAAAATACAAAAACATAAAGCCGAAAGCCAACAAGTCCCAAACAAGAGTAAAGGTGAAGCAGTGTAAATGGCTTGTAAGTTGAAATTCTCAAATACTGAATGAAATTTAAATGCATCTATTACAAGTCAATCTCTTTTACTGTATGAATTTATACTATGACTATAGGTTTGTTTCTGTTAAAATGTTCTGCATCAGTAGGAGAGAAATACAGAAGTTTAACATGAATTCACTGTTTTGACTGTGAAAATGATGTGTCCAAGCATAATGCTTCTTTCTGCAATCCTAGTTCCCAGATATTGCAAATCCATGCTGGTCCTTTTGCTCTCATACAGGAAAGGGAACAAATTACAGCTTTAATAACAACCAGCCTGCCGATCAAGAGACCTATACTGCTTTCAACAGCTCATACTCAAAAAAGTCTGAAACCTGGGTTTTGTCCCATATTATGTGTGCATACTTCAGAATTAGGTATACATATAAACATATAATATGGTGATTTCCAGAAGGAAACACCTTGATGAACCTGCCTTGATCATTTGTTTACAGATGACTCACACCCACTATTGCTGTTGCCCAGTACTACCTACTAGTTTGATTATTAGAGTAATAATCCAGAGAGGAGAATGGGACTTGAAAGTTTTTCCCTGTACAAGAAGGGTCAGATTTACGACTTTATCCCTTGGCAAAGGCTGAGTAGTTTGATGAGAGTTCTTCAGGGTTCACAGAACATCTGAAGAACTCCCTTGTTCTAGAATTTCCACATAACATGTTCACATCCTCATCATTCTTCCCTGGCTCCTTCCAGCAAGGTTCAGTACTTTCAGCTTGCTGTCTCTCCACATTTCTCTGACTTCTTCAGGAACATAGTCCAGCAGATACTCTCTCTCAGAGGTATCAACATAATATTATCTAGTAGGATGAAAACCACATTCAAACTTTTCCAGGAGCTGTTACAACCAAAATACAAAGAGCAGCTTTTCTGAAGCTATAATTCATCACACAATCTATTGCTCTAGTCAAATGCCTTATATTCCTATAGCTGTGGGTATTATAAATAATCTCAAAGGGAAACATGCCAAAGATTTTCCACTAAATAGACTGCCTGAAACCCCATGAACTTTTAAATTAAAAAAATCCAGTAATCAGCTTAGTTTTGGATAGAATACATAATTGAGAAAAAGAAAAGGCAACTATTGTAGATAAATTTTCTCATTTGATTTTGATTTTTTAAAGTGACCTCTTTTTTTTTAATGATCATTTAATGAAATTTTCAGATGTATTACAGCACTGTTTATGACATGTAAAGGCAAGAGACAGCTTTCCAAAACTCTATTTTTCACTCAACATCATAAATCTATTTCATTAAGAGCATTGAAATTACAGCAGTTATCAACAATTTGCATCCAAATGTTAATTTTATGTTTTTAATTGTCATTATTGGTCCTTCTTCCAAAGTACATCAAAGTTCAGCCCACTAGAGCAGGATCAGTATCCAGTAGACTAGCAGTAATGGGGACTTTCAACTTCTCTTAATGGTAAGTTAAAAATAAAACAAGATACTGTTTAAATAATTTTTCTGGCAACAACAAACATAAGAAAAGGGGCCAAAGGCAAAGTACAAATACCTTCAGTGAAATGCCATGTTTGTCTATGAGGGATTACTACCAGTGAGCAATAAATGACTAGCTGAGAAATTAAATTTTCTAAAAGAAACTTTAAAGTTTGGAAAATTTATCTTTTTTTTGGCTTATTGCTAAATCAAGAGTTTGTTAGAGATATAATTCAATTTTTCTCTAGACTAATCATTAAATAGGAAACATTTCAATACTCTTTCATTTTCTTTTTTAAAATTTCATAGGCACAATATATACAGAAAAAACGATGTTTCAGTTTAAATAATAAAAAGGTCATTAAACCCATACTACCTGCTAGTGTTGTACATTAAGGTTTGATTGGTGTTCTTAATCATACCATGTAGAAAAACAGAAATATATAAATCTAATTATCAACTGTTGAAATGTGTCCTACAGAGATATATCTGCCTTGCATTACAAAAGCTTCTTTTGGCATACCACGTGCAATGGAGACAATTATTCTGTGGTAAATATGGGCATTTCAGCTGATCACTAAACCCACCATGTTATTAAAGTTTAAATCCTCTACATCTTTTCTATCATGAAACAAAACTGAAGGGAGTTTCCATATGGATGGTGCCTGTGAGACATGAGACATGGACTTCTCTCTGTAACACCTTGTGGGAAGCAATCCTGGACCAGATTGTGGTTAAGGCTCATTAATATTCTCTGCTGCTGAAGAGCAAGGGCTGCTGGCATTTTAGCAGAAATCATGTCAGCCACTTGACACTGTTCTGGCCTTGAGATGCATAAATTGGTTACTGCTGTCTTATTTCCATAGCAAGTGAGCAGATGTAGGATGGGATGGTTGGGGTACGCTTTCACTTGCTTTCAGATGCCAGGCCTGCTAGCTCCAGGAATTTCTAGCTACCTTTTCTTATTCTTGCACTTCCCTTGCAGTCAGGTCGGTAATTGCAAAAACAGATTGGAAAAATCAAGTTGTTACCCCGCATCTGTTTACTGATCTCCTTAATTCCCCAGTTCTTAGAATATCTGTAAAATCTGAATGCAATACACTGTAGAAGTTCTTGTCATCATGAAATGTGTCTGGAACCAACATACCAAGCTGCAGTTTTAAAACATCTGTTTTGAATTCCAAAATGTGCTTTAGACAATGGAGAGAGAGCTGTTTTTCTGAAAAAGACGAGATCTTTGCTTTAATGAAAAAAGATTTTCAGGATACCTCCAAATCCTAAAGCACTTCCTTTCTGTTCAGTAGAAACAAACATGGCCCAAGAAATTTGTAATAGCTCTGCAAGTCTCTGAAGCAAGGTCTGTAGAAATCCATTGAAAGTATTTTGGTTGCTCAGCTGTAGAAGTATATGCAGTGCCTCCTACCACTCTCATTGCACTAAAAACATTATAGAATGATCAGTTTTTATTATTTTCCCATGAAGGATTTCCTCATTTATTCTCCTGGCTTGTCTTGCATCCAGTCCATGCTTTACACTCCCCAGATCTAGGAGATGTTAGAAAGGTGCTGAGAAGGAATTAAATTATTTTCCGCACAGAGCTCAATTAGAGCATGTAATTTATTGCCACAAGATATTATGAAAGCCAGAATACAAATGAGTTAAAAAAGGGACTGGACCATGCACAAAGAATAGGTCTTTAGTGGTTGCTAAACATGATCCTAAAGATGTAACCTCTGGCTTGGAAAAGTTACTGAACACTAATTATAGAAATTTGGGAACTCTATGAAGAAAAGAATTGATTGATCTAAGCCTTATCCTATTCAGGGATTTTTATTGGTTTGTTTTGTTTTGGGTTTTTTTGGCTTTTTTTTTTTCCTATTGGACTCTTTAGTAGGAATAAATGACATTTCTTTATGACTCTATATAGCTGCTCTCTGCTTCAGGTATTTCCTGCGCTAGATCCAACCTAGTTAATTTATAGCTGCAAGATCAAACTCTGAGTTAAAGAATGGGAAATATAAAGGAATGCAATGGTGTCAGTATACTCTTTGCAGTAAATTTTTGTTAAGCATGTCAGTAATTTTTTTCAGTCCCTTCTTTTTGAAGTCCTTTATGCATTAATCCAGTTGTTAAGCTAATACAGAAAGAAATAAATTTTGATTCTCTAATTATTATTATTTTCTGGTCAAAAACATTTTAACTGCTGATACTTGGTTTTGTGATACTGAAATGAAATGCAATTAGCATCTAGCAGAAAACACCTGAACAGACAAATTTGTTTGATTTGGGTTTTTTACTCCAATAGGATTGGGTATTTTCCTAACTAATTTTCTTTAAAAAGCATGAAATAAAGCACCTATTTTGAGATATTTTGTGCTGGCATTTACTTTATATTGTTTTTAATTTAGGGTCTGAATAACCTTTACCTAATATTCATGTTACTATTGCAAATATAAAAATATTAATAAAACAACTGTTTGGTGATGACTTACACATAAGATAACTTTGCAACTAATTGCAAGGAAGACAACATGGTATCAAATCACATCCTTATCACAGACATACACTTTGAAATACAGTACTGTGCATTAATAACTGTTAAATTTAAATGCTTATTATGTTCAGCTGTATTTTAAGGATTAAGTGGCACCTTTTTATTTTTCCCCCTGATTTTAGCCCAGGAGAATGAGATTCCTCCCACACGCATGTACTTGTAGTGGTGTATGCAGATGCACCTTATCAAAAATACTTCTGAAGAATCTGGAATGAGACAGAAGGTCCACTAAACACTTACAGAGAAGTAGCCTAAAGAGACTGATGTTTTAACCATTAGAATCTTGACTAATCTGAATGGTGAGATATCTGGATTTTTCAAAAAAGTACCAAGTAGCCATCAGCTTTTCTCTTCATCCCTATTAGTCAGATCACCTTCTTCAAAAAGGATCAACCTTATGCTTCCTTTACATCTCACTTGCTATTAATGCACTTTGAAAACTCTTTTTGTTGTAGGACACAGCAATGGTCAATTTCACTCTAATTGAGCTTTGACCTCTCGCATCTTCTTCTTGCATCTACAAAAGAGAGCTCTTCTTTTTGGAAAGCTTGACCTTGCTTCCAGAATTTATGCAATTTTTTTTCCTCTTGATGTCAACAGGGAGTTTCATATTCAGTTAAGCTGGTCTTTTACCCTGCTTGCTTGACTTATGACACAGTGGAATTGTTTCTCCTGTTGGTCTATAATGTGGTTCTCAAATACTTACCAGCACTCTTGAACTCCTAAGCCTTCAAAAGCAGATTCCTGGAGTACTCTGCTAAATAGCTTCTTAAACAGCTTAAGGTTTGCTCTCCTGAAGTCTAGGCTAACAACTCTGCTGTCCTTTTTTTTCTTATTAGCGGCAGCAATCTGCAACAGATTCCCAATAGACATCAGGAGTCTCTCTCACTGGAGATATTCTGCATAGTCTAGACACAATTATCTGCTATATGCTCTAAGATGACCTCGCTTGAGCAGGGGGTTGGACTGTGCTCCCTTCCCACCTCACCAATTCTGTGATTCTGTGATTTCACTGAAAATTTTAAATTTTACCATTTCATGGTCACCGTGGCCAAGGCACCTACCATCTTACCTCCCATGACTGGGTTTCAGATTCATTACAACTAGTACAATATAAGTTTAGATGGAATATCTTTTGTGGAAAAAGTCTCTGAAACACTTCTTAGCATGTCTATTTCTTACACAGGGTCAGTTCCCTGTTTTCCTACCAGGATCCCATGTTGTATCAGTTCTATAGCACTAGAAGGTTCTCCCTGATGGTTTCCTGTTTAAAAAACAGTGCTGTGTTTATAGCACAAGTGATCAGTGTTAATAGCTTTATTATTTCTAGCAAAACTACATAACCTAAAATTATGGTTATTCCAAGTTAGAAATGTAGTTCTGGGAGTAAATCAACCTTGCAATTTGACACAGAGATACAAAACTAGCCTGAAGAGTGCAAGTGTTCTACTGTGGTAGGAGAGAGTTCTCTGAAGGTTGGTATACCCCGTTGAGAGAAGGTGTTTCAAGTGTTGACTAACTCACTAGGCTTGTTTGGTCTTTGTATAACCTTCAGGTGCATTTTTTCTTTACTCAGTATGCATAGAACTTTGCAGAGAAAAGTGAAAAAGTACGTCTTCTGTCCTATTCTTCAGCATTAAAGCTTTTTATCTCATACTACCTATATTCAGAGATAAAAATCCTTTAAATGCTGCCCATTCTGCATCCTCAAACACAGTGGACACAGGCATGGAAATTCAGCATCAGTAAATGGCTTGCCTGTCCAGGGTCAGAACACCTTTTTATTGTGCTGTTTGTGAATTACCTGAATGGAGTGCAGAGCTTAAAAGACCACTATATACTGCCAATATAGAAGAGGACTAGAAAATAAATATTTTTCAGCGTTGTCAGTCAGTGTTTTGCCTGGTTCTTGCTAGGCAATGAAGTGTAAAAAGAGTAAGGTGAAATCACCTGTCTCTACATCTTTTCTTCATTACTCTTTGATGTTTGTCAGGAAAAAGCTGAGGTCTGTAGTCACTGCAATGCATTGTTCACTGTATTTGTAGAATGGATTCAGGTTGTAGCCACTTTTAAGTAATTTGTGAAAATGTTTTCCCTTCAAGATATTTCTCCAAGATTTCTAAGGACGATTTATTTTTTCTTAAGGAGTACTCACAAGGTCTAACTTCAGTGTTTAAGTACAGTAACTTCTGAGTCCTGCTGTCAAAGGAAAGAAACGAGTTCCACTTGCATGCAGCTGAGTTAGTTTCTAGCTTTAGCTCACCCTAGGAGAAGCCTTTTTCTCCGCTGACTGAAGAGGGAAACTGAAGCGACTCATCTGTTAACGTAGGGCTCTGATGGATGAGTGGTGAGAGCCTGCCTTAGAATGGTACACCCACCTCTCTATCTTGCTCTCACTTGATGGACTCTGGACCTGCTCATTAATCAATTTCTGAACCTCTCAGCTTCTTACAGTAAGATATCACTGATACCACCTTTCCTCAAGACATCCCGCTATAAACTACAGATGCTGATTGACAGGTGGAAATGGCTTAACTCAGATCAGTGGCCAGCCTCCATCTGTGTTCTGCCCTTGCTGCAGGGACATCTGAAATGGGCATTAATCAAATCTTGTGTAACAAGAGTTTATGCTGCAATTTTCGGAGGGAAGAAACCTAACTGAATTTAGCCCACAATCAGGAGCTGGTGGACCAAGGACTCAGAAATCTCTGCAGTAGTTAGTTAGAGTGGGCAGGAGAGGGTAGCAGCTTCATTGGCTGTTTCAAGAAACAACATTCTTGATTGCCAAGAAAACTTTTAGCTACCTAAGACAGATGTCTAACATCAGAGAGTGCAAATAGTTTCTTTAGCATCTCTCTAATAACTTTCTGTCTGAGATTGCATGCACATGTACTATCAGTTCCTGTCATGATGTACACTTGTTCTACAGGAGCAACACTGAGCTCTTTGATTTCTTATGCAGAGGTTATGAAAGAGTTATGAGACAACCATGACAATTCAGAGCATGGCTAAAGGACTACAAATTTTAAAAATCTTGTGCTTTGTATGCTTTCATTTGGTACTTTTAAACCAAACATTAAATATTACAAACATACATTTGCATACCTGATAAATAATTTTCAAGCTTCCAATTTTAAATTTAATTAAGTAAGCCATGAAATGTAGTGAATTGCAGTGAATAACATTTTGATATCAGTGTTTTTTTTAATATCAGCCAAAAAGTCACAATGGGGGAAAAACAAAGTTTTGCATCTGGTGACCTTGGTTCAGAATCAAACCTCAAAATTTCATTTTCTTTTTCTGAGGGTAAAATTATTTTTTCTGGGTAGTGTTTTACTCAAGCAAAGACCAGTAAAAGAATATATTAAAATAAAAAACTAAAATATAAAGAGAGAAAAATCTCATAAACATTATTTTGACCTTAGATAATTTTATAATATCTATACATGAAGAGGATTAAAATGGAGTTGCTTATGAACAAATGATTATGAGCTGTTAATTTAAAGGCAGGAATGTGAAATTGCCATTTTGATTTAATATTTTAAGAATGTGTTTTAAATGGATTCCATTAAGCCTTGTGCTCAGTCATCACTGAGCTGTATCACTTGTGCAGCTTGTTCTTTTTCTGTGAAATATTAAAGCAATTTGAAGACCCATTGTGCTGTGATTGATACTGATGTACATACATATGCTCATCTTTTAATGGTGGAATCACAGACTGGAGTATATTGAATAGAGAATTTAGAGGTAGCAGCTTGTTTATTGGTCTGATATCAGGAATCGGTACTGCGATGCAGAGTCTATCAAAAGATATGACAATTTAAAAATAAGGCAAAAAAAAGGCCAATGTTTCAGAGAAGTGATGAGATTTCATCTCACTTATTCACTTTTCTCAAGAGCTAGGTTAGTCATTGATGTATCTTTCCTATGCCCTAGCCATCTAACATTATTCATGTAAGCTGCTCATAGATGATGCCTGTTTCTTTTCTTTACTGTGGAAATGATCTAGATGACTAGATAAATTTGAAGATTAAGTTTTTTCCTCTTTTTTGTGGTTATAGCTAGATGATTAAATCCCACATTTCATGTTACATTCGATCTGAGAAATATTTGCTCTATTTAACTGTACCTCAGTCATTTACAAGTCATTTTTAATTCAATAAAAGCTACTTGAAGAAAAAAACAAAAGGAGAAAGAAAAGTAGGAGAAAGCTATTATCTATCTGTCTTTCCTCAGTGTGATGGGGTAAGTTTGAGTTTTTGTGGTTTTTTGTTTGGTGTTTCGGCTTCCTGAATTTCTGATTTTTTTAATTTCGTGTTGCCTTATTTAAACTATTTCACTATTTAGCTATATGTCAATGCTTCTGGAAAAAATGCATATTGAAAGTATTGTGTACCTGAAGAAAGGATACAAACCAAATACTTTCATTCTATTGTTTTAATTTTAACTTGACCAAAGTGTGAAATGACAAAACTAACAGCTCTTTCTAAAACGACATATTCAAGCTGTCATTTCTTTATCATAGCAGAAGGTGCTATGGCCTCATTTTTGGCTTCCACTGCTGGATCCAGGCTTACTCAAAAATGCCAAACTTTCTCAGTGAGCTGTCAACAGTTAGTCCTAACATCTGGGCAGTATTCAGAAAACCATATTTGCTGTCAGTAAAACCTCTAGAAAATCAAGGGGAAAAAAGAAGGAAATGTTGAATGCTCCTTAAAGTTGTTTTTTTTTCAGGCATTGAGTCCTATGATGAAAATGGTCAGTTTTATATTCATCTTGATGTCAGGAGACATAACATATATTCCCTACCATGGGTCAGTAGCAAGGTAGGTCTAAAATTCCCAAAACACCTTTTCTCTCAAGTTCTCCACTAGATTTGTGCCTCTATAAGTCAAATCAATACATAATTGACTAAAGGAGAGATAAAACACTCAAGTTCACATGCAAGAAAACTGGTAATGAAATGGCCAGGAAAAAAAAAGTGGTAGAAATGGAATGTAAATAACATATCACTGGTGAAGAATAGCCTACTGTAGTGTTCCTTCTGAACAGCTTTGTAATGGAGCTTCATAAATGTGTGTAGAGAATTATGTGATGCAACTCTGTTACTACCCTAGATGTGGTGTCTCCCTCAGTCCTCGTGTCATAAACATTTGAAAGTGCAGATTTGGGTCTAGTTCTAGAAGGAATATGGTAACATGTGGGTTTAGATTTCTGCTGGTTTGTTTGGGGTTTCTTCCAAGTGAGTGGTTTTTTTTGTATTGTTTTGTTTTGCTTTGCTTTTTTTTTTGCACTCCAAGAGGGGTGCATGTGCTGCCCCTCTCGCTGCTGGGTGAAGGGTCTGGGCAGCCACAGCCCTGGGGACCTGAAGGGCCTCCCAGCATGAACACTCCTGGCTCTCAGGCTGCCACATGTGACCAGCTCTGTACCATCCATCCACAACAGTCAAAGGACAGCCTGCCTCTCCAGCGTTTGTTGATCTGATCTTCATCCTTGCAGTGGTAAAATTTAACTGCCTACACTACTAAGAAATTCTGAAATAGCTCTTCTTATATCAGCATTGAAGATGTTCTTTAAAAATTCTTTGTGAATCATTCATTATACTAGGCTAAAATAAATTATTACCTTCCTTATTCTGTTTTTGGAGAAAATTATATAATGCGATTGATTACTTAAGATGTATTTATGCATACTGGTTCTGGACGTGGCGGAGTTAGCTTTCCTCATAGCAGCCCATAATAATAAACAAAAAAATTATAAATAAACTGGTTTTGTCTCATCTCCTGTGCTTTTCCATCATAGTTTCTTCCTGTGTCCCACTGAGAAGGGGGAGTGAGAAAGTCACTGGGTGGGGGTCTGACAGCCAGCCCAGGTCAAACTCCCTCGGTCTAGACTTTAACAACTGCAGAAAACTTTCAGGTGACTTACAGCTGTTCCATGTGCTGTATACATTAAAAACTTGATGCACATCTCTCTTTCCTGCCTGCTCTTATTTTGAATCTGAGTGGAAATTATATAATTTACTTTTCTGGATCATGCCTATGAAAAAACTTACAGGACATTAAGAAAATTATATAATTACAGAAAGCCTGTACACCATGATTGCTGATAAAATCACTATTGAATGTCCATTCAGTCATTTAGAAACCATCAAGAAAAATAGACATTTATAACAGAAAGAAGATAGACAAGCAGAGGTAACATTTAGCTCATAAGTTTCAGAAGACTAAGAGAGTCTACCATCTATGTCTTTATGAGGTTTCCTTGAATAGTTTATAGTAAAAATGAAGATTGATTTTCCTTTAGATTCTTTACTCACATTTTATCATTATTTTTATCAGATTTATGGTTATATATTTGAGGACTTGTTTTATTTATGTTGCATAGGAAAATCATTATTCTGTGTTTTAAGACTAATAAATCAGTTTTTAATTAATAGAATAAAATTGTAAAGATGCATGTCTACTTAAATGTTTTTCAGCATTTAAAAAACCTTGCTTAAAATCCACCGAATCTCATAAGTACATCTAAAAAGGGATTGGGAGCCTGAGGCAAAAACTGGGAGACTGAAAACTTCTATTTATCTGGAGGCATCCAAAATACACAAAGACTCTGATTGACCCCTGATCCCCAATTAAGAAGTGATTCAGTTTGCAAATTAGTCTTTGAGCACTCAGGTAACTCAGGAAGACGGAAAATTTCACTTTTGCACATAGTACAGTAGGTTAAGAGTAGCTCCTTACAGGTCACAATCAACTCTAGCAGAGCTATTGTGGATGTTGGGCAGTTCATAATTATGCTTTAGTTAAAACTCTGTTATTTTCTTTCTTTGACTGGATAACAGTAACATTTCTATGGTCTTTATGGTAGGTGCAAAGCAGATAAGAGCAATAATTTCCCATTTCAGAGGTGGAGGAAACAGTACCTTTAATTCATCTCTGGACTTCCACCACAGACTTCAACTGCACTTGTCTTTGGAGGTCAAGCTGCCAAAGTCTGCCTGCCCTTCACTCACACTGATAAAATTAACTTTATTGCTTTTAGTCTGCTGATGGCAGATGTTAAGAAAAAAGCATTTACATAGCAAGTCTGACTCCCCTTGCATTTTTCAGGGTATTTCATGTGAAAGGCTTTCAACCCTACCTGTGCCATGGCTGCAACAAGTAAGCAACCTGTAAAGCTTCAGGAAATCTCGTGGAACTTCTCTTTTCTTCCTCTGGCCCCTGACTGAGAGATGGAGCTCAGCCACCGTGCTGCACCACAGGCTGCTGAAAGCCTCAGGTGAAACTTTGTCTACACAGAGACCTTCAGCTTGGCACTACACTGGCCACTGGCAGCTGAAAGGAGTCCTTCAGGAGCAGGTCACACCTCAGCATCTCACTCCAGCTTCCTGTTTCCAGCAGGAGAGTGGTTTTTTTTTTGTTTTGTTTTTTTTAAAGTATTTAATCTGCTACTTATTTTCAATTGAACTGCAATCAGAAATGAAGGCACATTCTATTGTCTTTCTGACAAACTGAGCACCTCTTAATTTTCCAACTCTTCAGTTTGGCAGAGCAGACTACCATCAGGAGTGAGGGGAAATGGCCAGCCAGGACCTTACTGCAATTTGCTTTTACAGGTCAATATTTTGGAACAGGTTCTCTTACAATGTTAGGTTGCAAAATAAGATAGGAAGTAAACCCAAAGATTTTTAATATTGCTTTTCACAGTAAACCACATGCACCATCTGTTAACACACATTTTCAGTTGTTGCAATTCATGTAATTATGGTTAATTTGTTGTATAAATTATTAATGTAATAATCAATGCACAATACTAAAAACAACTAACTATTAACTCCTGTTTTTTATATTAAAACACCTACAAAATTATTAATGTTTTCTGGGATTTACAATAACATGAAAATTTAATAATTTTTGAATTTTTTTCTAATTAATAATTACTGTGTTGTTATTTAGGAGTGTTGAATTTGAGATTTGACAGGCCACGTTTTAGTTCCTATTTTCACGTTGTTTGCTTTATTTTATTACTGGAGAATAAGATATCTGGTGATTAACAGTCAAAACAATAAGTCTTCAGAAAAAACCCCAAAACAGATAATTGATTTTTTTAATGTATATGTGATACAAAATTCAATTGAAATCAGACACAAATTGTGGTTTTCTTCTAGAAATAGATGACCAGACAAAGAGCTGCTTTGAAAAAATGTTCATATAAGTAAGCCAAATGTGATCCAATTTTTGCAATAAAATGTATTTTTCATCTGAGGGCGTTGTAGAGTCCAGCATGAAGCAGTAGCATAATCTGGACTCCCAAAAATAACCAATATCCTCCTTTAGTCATAGCTTGGAACAAAAGGATCAGTGAGCGCTTCAGAGCACTGTGCTATGGTTCTGTTGGATTTTGTCACTTGACTCCTACTGACCCCAATGGGATTTGCAAAGTTGGGATTTGGAAGGTAAGAATGTCTGACAACACTTTTTCTTTATCTCAAAATAAAAACAAGTCTTCTTGGTTCTCTTTACAGCATTGTCGAACATTACATAAAGAAGGATGCATGTGGCAATTATGCTAATCCCCTTCTTCCTTCAAACACCTTTCTGAATCAATTCTTAGACAGTGTGATCTTACAGCAAAATGCCATTGCTTTTCTTATTTTCAGAATCATCCAAATTTCCTTTGAGAAAAATTTAAAACCACAAGAAAATAAAATTACGGTCATGTTTTGTTGTATATAGACTGTAAATATGAAGACATTTTCATCTAAATGTCATGACTGACCTTCTCAGAAAATGTTGTGCTTAACATGGCAACACTTTATTTTATTCTAGTGTCTGAAAACAGAAAGCATATAGAAGAACACATTTTCAAGCTTTCAGTTTAATAAAGAGAAAAAAAGGATTTTACCCAGTAGCAATTTAAAGTATAAGAAAAATAGAGCTATACACTTGCAGAGAGGATACTTCCTGGGTCTGGCACCAGCAATTTCAAGGACAGGTTTGAGCTGAATATCAAAATTACATGGATTCAGATGGTTAAAAAGTGAATATTGACTTGTTAGTAAGTTTTTATGAATTTATTAGATTGTGCAGCTTGATACTCTTTCCTCACATGCTCATAGAAAAAGGTGTGAATAGAAGTTTTACTACAGTGCTGACAATTTGTAGCAGATTTTGTGATAAAAATATCATCTCATTTACCAAGTACAAGTAGGATCTTAGAGATTATACTTATTAGTTCCTCTGCAATATTCAGGCCAGCCTGCTTAGTTCCCAATCTATGCACATATCTTACTGGCATTCAACAAAGATAGAAATTGCAATAGTGAGTTATGTCAGCAATTCCACGTGCAGAATAAATCTAGGAGTTTATTCTTCTAATTGTTTTCCAATTCCAACATTCAACTCTAAAACTAAATTACTAAAATTACCTTTTCATGCTGTATGCCTGTTTCCACCTTTCAGCCAAGGATCTCTGATTTGCAATACTATAGATTTAAATGGGGATCTCCATCCAGAAGAAAGAAACTTTATTTATTCCACCAGATGTGGGAAATAAAGTGTGCATCAAACTAGTGTAAACACAGAGGTTACTTCCTTAGAATTTCTTTTATTTAATGCATTGTGTGGGAAGTTATGTATTTCTGCAATCCATGATTGATGGTATTTCATAACCAATTTCACTCAAATTTGATACAGTTTGCACCATAAGGGAACATGCCAGTATTTAAAATGGACCATTTTACAAAGTACTTGTTTCCACAAGAATTCTTGCAAGGGGGCTTTCATTCTTCCACGGCTGTCATCTCTAATGATTTTATTATAGCTTCTGTGGATATTTGGTGCTATTCCTTGAAAGTTTTAGGTCTTGAAATACGTCATTATATATGACTTTCGACTTTTTTTTAAAAAGTTCAGCCTTAAGTATTCCAAATTTACAAGAGCTGTGAAATGCATGGTGGGTGGGAGGTCAGATCCCCCATACTTTCCTGGGACAGTGAATTCCCAAGTGCCACTTCACAGTCTTGTCTTCCTTCTCCTTGTTTTTCATATCTCACTCATAATACCCCTTCTAAAGCCATGGAGAACAAGGCAAAATCTCATGGAAGTAGCTGAGATGGATGAAGCTGATTATATGTCAGATTCAAGTGATAATTCAGAAGCAAAAGCAATGAGAAACTGTAAAATGAACATTGCAAAATAAGTTGTAACATGTGCTGATACTAGGAGTCTGACAGATCTAAGTCTGAACAAGAGGACAGCTTTAGCCAACACAGGATTTTGACAGGCTTTTAATGAAAATAATTTTGGTAACTTTGTATCATTAAGTCAATCAGGATAGAATTGATAGAGACAAAACACAATTTTTTTGTCAGTATTTTTCAGTAAAAGAACCCTTTATGAAGTTGGAGCATCTGTCAATAGACGTTGGCATTTAATTTACCAACCCTTTCCTGTCTTTCATCTTTAAATTTAACATCTGGAACTTTCATATTATTCAGCCATTCAGTATACTTACACATATTGTGAAACCTAGTGGCTGTTTAGTGGCAGAAGACAGAGAAGTGAGAAGAGAGTTGAAAAAGTGGCCCTTTGCCCTAAAATTGAGATACATTGAGGAAATCTAGAAATTTCCTAGGCTTCTGGATTTGTTTTATAATCTGGCTAGAAATACAGAAAACAATTTTGTGCTTCACTGCAAATGACTAGAACAGTAAGAATTTCCAGACAAGCCAGAGTTAAACAGAGTATCTAAAAGGAATATTAAGCAAGATTACTTTATGCCATGATCATTTCAGCTTCCCTGGTCATGCTGAATACCATCAGACAGTTCTGTCTGTTCTCTGCAATTTTCAAGGGGTTATGTATAAAATTTCTTGGGATAGCTTGCCATAGTACAAGTACTTATTTTTAGGAAAAAAAGCAATGCATTTTTATCTGAAACTGGAATTGTCAATGCCTTACATCGCACTTATGAAACATTGCACTGAGTGCTTGTGAATGGCGCTATTATTTCTTGCAAATGCATGATTTTTTTTTTAATGCTAAAATTGGAAAGTTTTATTATTATTTATGATTAGTAAAAGAATGAACATCCTTAAACTGATTCTGTCTAAGTATCTGACAGGTAATAATAAAAAAAATTTGAAACTGTCAGTATAAAAATCATTGTATAAATTTCTTTATTTTGAGAGTAGCTTGGACAAACAGTAAATATAATTTTCCTGAAATTGATCCTGGTCTTTTGTGAAATAAATGTATTCATTGTAACAGAATGATATAGCAACTTAAATTTTACTTCAAAAATATATGAATCCTGTAGGTCTGAACTTAGCTGGGTCTTCAAGTTCCACGGGATATGAGGGTAGAAAACACTGCTTATTTCTAACAGTATAAAAGCTAGGGATCATGAAAAGGCATCATCACTGAGCAGGTTGAAACAAGCAAACAAGAAATATATTTTTACCTGAATGCATAGACTGTGGAAACTGCCAAGCAGCATTCCAGATGTCAAAAGTGCAAATCAGTTCAAAAAGCAATATGACAAAGTCATGGAAGAGATACACATTGAGACTTTAGCAAACAAAAGTATTTCTGGCTCTAGAAATCCCTAGACAGTCTGCTGAAAGCTTGGAGTACGGTGGAAAAAACACAGGATAAACCTGTATCTTAAAGGCTTGCCTGATTCTCACAGGCTCTGTCCTTTCAGCTGTCACTTCTATTGCCAAAGACCATCCAGCAAACAGACCTTGGTCTGGCTCAGTGTGCTCTTCCTGTTTTCTTGTACGTTGTGCAACCCCCCAGAACCAAGCGAGTCTCCTATTCACTCATTTGATCTAGACATGCAGATTTGTTGACACAGACGCGTTTCACTTCCACAGTGGAGTTGATGAGCGGATCCTTGACTCGTACAGACAGGTGCGGGGGCTCTAAATTATTACCCAGTTAGTGAACCCACTTGTTATCATTTGCTTATAAGTACACCAAAGAAACAGCCTAGCTATGAGGGAAGCTATACTTTAAACCTGACTTTTCTTTTGCCATCTCACTCACTGAGGATCTTAAGGCTTCTGCCATTACAGTCAGCAGAGAAATAATTTATAAATTACCATTAAATGACTGGTAGACTCAGACTTGAGAGTGTACTAAAAAGACAGATGATTTAAAGAAGATGTGTACACTGAATGGAAGCTCTATTTACAGTCTACTTTAGACGTGGGCATACCTTCTGACATGTCCTCTAGCTATTGAGACCTTTTTCCATAAATAAGGCAGGCTGCCAGGGTATTCCAATGCTCTACACTGCATCAAGTTATTTGTGTCTTTCTGAATCGAAATGCTCCATTATTTCTTGTGCATGTACTTAAACTTGCTCCAAGGAAAACTTCATCTCCAATTTCTTCTGCAGTATTGCAATGAATTTAGGGAGCAGGAATTGATATTTAATAAGTAAATTTGTAAAATAACTAACTTAGTCTATTTCTTGAAAGAATTGTTCTTTGCTTTTCCTTACAGAAACTGCATCTTAAATGTTGCTTTATTATCTGCTTAAATCCACCACTGAAAATTCTGTATATTAAGAAACAGTTTATATTTATCATTAGTTAATATGGCATGTGAGCCTTAATTTTTAAGTAGTTGAATATAATTGT
The DNA here is from genome assembly GCF_963513975.1 of Fringilla coelebs. Lineage (NCBI taxonomy): Eukaryota > Metazoa > Chordata > Aves > Passeriformes > Fringillidae > Fringilla > Fringilla coelebs. The sequence goes on along the minus strand of NC_140029.1, from coordinate 78,630,104 downwards.
TGTTTTTATGTAAATGGTCATTTGCAAAATTAAAGGCTGCAATTAACTGATGTGGAGATACCTAGTGTTCTTTCAGATTTAAAGCAAGAATCAGAAAACACAAGAGTCCAATGAAAGTAGAATTTCCCATTTTGTCTGGGAAATCTTTCAATTAAAAATACTATTTTGTAAAATATGAGTTTAAAATATTTTCTGTAGAGATTTTTGCTGGGTCTGGTTGGGATAGAATTAACTTCCCTCATAGCAGCCCACCCTGTGGGAAAGGGGACTGAATTGAGCTGCTGAATGAGAGTTCAGCTTTTGGCAAAGTTAATCCAGTACAATGTGACTCAGTTTCACTTCCATCAGTTACCTGATGGCTGCTCTCCTTTTTATCTAATTCACCAATAGTGATCAGCTGAAAATAAACTGATTTCTTTTTCTCACTCTCATCAATGTTCTTTTTATCTACTGCTTCATAGCCCTTTTTAAACCCCATTAATTCTGTAGATCTTTGCCTTCTGATACTACTTTAGCTGCTGCTCTATACAGTGTGAACAAGAGAAGCAAAGCCTGTGATATACACTTTTCAATACATAAATGAGATTTATCTTGGAAAAACAAATAGAAAACCCTAGAATAGCTATAACATATTGAAAAATATAATGAAAAAAAGCATGCCATGGCAAATTTTCAATACTTTACAATAATTTTTTTTAAGTCTATGCTTTGTGCCTACTCACTTCCTTCTGCTTTCCTCTCTTTTTGACAGTAAATACAATAGATTGAAGAATATCCACAATTCAGTTTTTCACTTAAATTTTTTAAGCTTGTTCAGATTTGAAATGACGCATAGTCTTCACTTTCTATTGCTTTAAGCTAGCTCTTCAAACTATAAACATGTTATAAAAAGAATAACTGAGTATCAAATTTATCAGAGGATTTCTCTTATTTCCCATGAATAAACAGAATTTGATATCAAGGAGTATTCCAGTCCCTTTTCCTGGTAAATATAAAAAAAAACCCCTCAAAATCAAAAGCAAAACAAAAACCAACAAACAAAACCCCCAAAACAAACAAACAAGCACAAAAATACAAACAACCCCCCTTCCCCACCAAACCCCAAACAGTTATAAAAAGACTCAGTGAAAACATGAACGGTCTATTGGGAAATAAAAACACATCTGGAAAAATCTCTTTATGTCATTAAAGCTCAGTGAAAATTACAGCATGGATGACACACTTGGTCCTGTTAATTAGATATGGCTCATTTTTGGAGGTTTGGTTCTATGCCCTAAAGTCTCTTCCTCCTTGCTGCTAAGGGGAGCCCAGGACAAGAAGCTCAGATATAAATACATGCCCTGGGGAGAGGGAGCCTGCTGCATACCCTGTATAAATACATTACCTTTGCAAATGCACCAGCATCTCATTGTTTTAATGGTGAAAAAATGCTAACTCTAAATTAATTTATTGCTTGTTTATATTCATTAATTCTAAGATGGTGTTCTCCCTGGGCAGTATCTGGTGAAGAACTCTGATGCTGTATATTAAGGAAGTCTTGGCTATATCATTTGAGAATGTCATACTTCCTTGTGGAATTTTTTTTTTCCTCTAACATTAGGACATCAAAATACGCCTATGCCAGGGCTTCAGAATGGTGACTTTGTTCCATCTTTTTTCTTCCAAACTAAGTTTGGACAAAGCAGATTATGTTTTATTGCTGTACTTGCTTAGGATTGAACTTGTTTTAGTCATTTGAAAAAAACTATGTAAGTTTGGTTTCTGACAACAGGTTAAGCAGAGATTGAACCGAAGCAATATTTGCAGCTGTCAGCAGGAACTCATGTACTCAATATGAAATTTTATTTATTTAAATTGTAAAGAAATGTTTCTACTTCTCAGCCTCTCAAACTGGATGAGTTAAATTTTTGACTACTAATCTTAAATCAGTTATCATTATTACTCTAATAACCTCCTGCTTATTTCTGTCTGTGGAAGAGATGTAGCCATAGTGGTTCCAAAACACTCCACAGTTAACTTTTTTTTCTACATAATTCTACATTATAATAATTACATACTAGGTTTTCCATGCTCCAGAATAAAAACTGAAGTTTTCCATCTTGAGTTTCTTAATTATTTAAAAAATAAATAAAACATGAATTAAAAGGTTCTCACAATGAGATTGGAGGGATAAAGTTGCAGAGTCATTTAAAAACACTATAATAAAAGATATATTATGACTGCTTGACAGGGAGGCAAGGTTTTCATGTTTTAACAGGGGGCATTATGGTTCTCCCTTCCAGGCTCTGTATGAAAGTAGACCAATGCCAAAATACACACAAAACTTACTCCAAGACAGCACTTTAGTGGAATCCTCAGGAGTGTTCATGGTTCATTTTTCAATTGAGATGAGGTCTGAGAGAAGGCAGGCTGCATAGAGGCTGCTGGAGCAGAAAGAAACAGCTAATCTACAGCTCAGAAGCAGAGGTGCAAGGACCAAGGCCCAGAAGAATGTGCAAACAAAATAAGGCAATAGCAAGGGAGGGAACTTGGATAAGAAAGGCAGAAACAGAGGGCTACAGAGACAAAGCAAGGGCAAGAGAGCCTGGTGGCAGCAGCAATAGCACCAAGCCTGGATTGCTGCCAGGCATCCTTAATCATCACTTTTCAACAACAAATATGTTGCTGAAAGCTCTCAGCGCTGATGTGTATTCCAGTTTCCAGTAACTGCCCTGTGTAGGGGTTACTAATGGTGCCAGGCCTGCCTGGAGTAGCTGGGTCATCCTGCAGCCTTCTGAATTGTGGTTCTGAAAGATTTGACTCTCAAAATGTCACAGCTCAGCTCCAGAGGAGAAGACTTCTTCTCCTTTTTTTCTTTTTTTTTCTGCCTCAGCAACAGTGTCTGTTTTTCATGTTTTTAAAAGCTAATTATAATTGATACATGTGGAGTACTGCGATTGCAAGGTCAATTACTCAGAAGTTAGAAAAATGTCAGAATTAAGGTTGCCTATACAGCCTTAATTAGTCTGTCTTAGATGTAAGAATTACCATCTATAATTACATTAGCACATGCAATTTTTTTCTTAGCATTCTCTCCTCATTCAGTTCACAGACTGCCAATCAAGTTTTATAATGAAAGATACTGTCAAATGTAGAATGCATTTTTTCCCCAGTAAATGAAAATAAACAGCTAATAAAGCAGGAGCTACATGTAAGAAGATTTAATAATTGTGATTGCTGGATATTTCCCAAAGAAACTGAACTTCATCACAGCATTCCACTCTGATTCTGGACAAGTCACACTCATGCAGTGTGGGCTTTTAATCTCTTCTGTGTCTGGTTGCTTTGACGTGGAGCTGGACAATAGCAAAATACAATGTGATCATGCAGAGGCTGTTCTCATAATGCATAAATGTAGAGTGTCAAATCGGGATTACATTTGAAACCTTGATTTATCAGTTTTGGAATACTCATCTGGAAGTATTTTCATTAAGTGCTTTTTCTTCAGCGCTTTGCTTGTGTGTATCTTAAATGTTAAATGTGACTGGGCTATTCAGACCTTGGTGCCAATCTTGATTTTTGTCATCTTGACAAAAGAGCCTAGACTTGAAACATTTTGAAACATTACTTTAACATTATGACTGTGTTTAAGTCCGAGTTGTGAGCAGAGGTGATTAAGTCTTACATTTCCTTACCCTTCTTTCTTTTCTTTGGCTAATTCCTATATTTCCTTATCCTTCTTCCTTTCTGTAAAACCTCAAATTTATTGCCATAATAAGAATAAAATTAATGTAAATTGTCTAAATTATCTCAGTTAGTTTTAACTATCTAGCCATGAAAGTCGCAAAGTTTTAGAAAATGCAGACATGATAAATCAAACCTGACATGATTTATGTACAGTTGCTTTTGCTGTGTGATGAAGAACCTTGGCTAATATATTCCAGACTCATTTCTCTTCATAATCAAACACCAATGCTTTTGTGTCACCAAAGTAAGCAGTTTGTGGGGAGGGGCAGGGTGTGTCTTGCACCATGTCACTCACCACTGGGGCATTCCTATGGAAAAGTACTGCTGAAGATGTGTTGAGATGCTTCACGTAGGATCAATTCCTAAGGTTCTCTCTTGCTCTGTCTTGCCTAATGTGCTCCTGCAAGAAGGCGTGCAGCTTCTGATAGTTGCATGATGAGGATGTTGTTTCTCATGGATTTCTGTGACATCAATGGCCGGTGAATGCTCACCTTGGGTGGCCAGAGCTGTCAGGAGAAAACCTGTGTGAACATCACCAGGGTGAAGCATCCTTGTACAGCTCTAGCTCTGGGTGCCTGAAGAAGGGAGCACGCAGCACCCATCTGCTTTGTCTTTTGGCTCAGCTCTCTTTTGGTAAGAATTGCAGTGAATTTCTGGCAATAGAGACAGGAACAGTAGCTATAAAAGATTCAGAATCTGGAGTTAGAATAAAAAGACATTAGTAGTCATGTCAAAATCCTTCCTCATTACAATAAATTGTTTTTTTTACACTGGTTTTTATCAACTGATCTCAGAATATTTACAAAATATTTTTAACCATATTTTCTTTAGTGTTTTGTCCAGTTTATGTTTAATGTTAGTGCTCAAAAATATGCTACAATTTCAGTACGTTTGAAAAGCCCCAACACAGAGAAAATCAAGGAGTATCTGCTTGTCTTATAAAACTTAATGATGAAACCATCAGAGGATAAGGATCAAGGCACACTGCATGTAGTTTCTCTTTGATAATCTCTTTTGCTATGTTAGAATCACTGGAAAACTAGCTTATGCAAAAGGAAGAAGTAAAGGACTGAAAATAAAAAATCTCTGCAAAACTTTTTCAAAATTAAACAGCCTTTCTGTGGACAAAAACCAGCACTACATTTCTGAAATTAATTTGAAAAAATGAAACATTAATTTTTTTAAATTACATAATGGGAACCATTAATATTATCAGTATATATTCTGTGCTAAACAAAGTCATGCAGTCAAAATCATCTGGGACCATGTCAGACAAGTTTATCTATCGACATATCTCATTCTCTTGCCATTATGATGCACAGTGGTATTTTGGCTAGAGTTCCACTCACCAGCCAGGTTGGCTTTAACAGCTGTGGATATGGGAATTAATTTTGTGTACAAGGATTTTTCTCATAGTGCGATAAAATTGTAGCCCAAAATAATTTTTTATTCCTCTGACTTATTTTATTCATATTAACCAACAGTGTAAATTGCTGACTGCTTGGGTCAAAAATGAAAAGTGAGTGTAGATTCATAATTTTCCAATTAATTATTTTTAAAGAAGGGTAAATTGTAAGAAAGAATTTGTTTTGAAAAAAAATGAACTAGTTCTTTTTACATTTCAAAAATGTTGATAAATTCTTTGCATCACCTTTGAAGTTTCATTAATTTCAATTTCAGCTTTAAAAGCTTTTTTTGAATAATTTATACATAAGCTTTCTAAATCATTAAAAATTAAATCAAATGTATTTTCAAGATAAAATGTTACTGTTTCTCTCATGCTGTACCTTTATCATTATATTAATAGAGATAAAATTTAGATAAAATTTTCATTTTTGTCTAAAAAAAAGTAGGCTGCTAATGAAACAAAACAAGATTTTACACACAGGTTTATTAAGCATGAATTTTGCCCTAGGCAAAATTTAGGCATGATCTATTTGATTGGCAAAATTAAATCAGATTTAGAACTCATGAATTTTGCCTTCCAAATCTATCACTTTTTTTTTTTTTATGCTATGCCACAACAATGCCCCAGCAAGCAGCCATGGTATCTAGAGATGGGCTGTATCAGTCATATTTCATATTTCAGCTTAAGTCATCTTAAAGTATCAGAATTCAGGTGGAATAAAACTTATGAAAATATTAAAGCATGTCATGATATCAACATAGCACAGTCAATTAAAATAACTACATTATCAGGTCAAATGTAAATGTTTATGCTTGATCATGCTTGCATGAGTTCCTAGCTAAAATTTTGTTTTAATGCTGACAAATGTTCTTTCCTTTTAAGAGACATTCCAACTCTTCTGTTTCTTGAAAAGACATCAAACCAAGACAGGAGAAGCAAAGGTACAGAAAAGAGCTTGTACCTACCTGGTTTCTGCACAGTTTACCCTTTATAGAAGGTTCTTCCTATTTCTTGATTGGAAACAGGGGTTTGAAGCTTACATCTCCGTGCAGTTGTTTTGCTCATTATTCTTTGAAAACTCCTTCTCTACTTTCTTTTATTGCCTTCTGGTTTTATATATGTCCATATGGTTTAAAAGACAAAAGAAAACCCTTATATCTTGGTGGATATTGCACCAGATGAGAGGATTATTTCCAGTCCATGCCTCAATTAGTATGTAGGCAATTATATAGTGATGTACAGACTAATAAAAACTGTAAGTTTATTATGTGCCTGAACTAACTGCTTAGTGTCTATTGCTGCTTTCTTAGAAGCTTTTAGAAACCTAAATGTGTGGTTTCAGATATAAAGGTGGATATGCTGATTTATCTATCATCTGTCGTGGAAGCAGCAGTGCTAAAAAAAAAAATCTGTTTCAATTTCAGTGTTATGCAAGTAGATCTAACGGAGATGCTGCATGTAAAGAAAGAATTTTAATTGTCCTTTAAATGTAGTTTGATGAGGACCAAGTAATCTCACTCGGCTCTTGTCTTAACAGTCTAAGATTATTGAAGGCAATCAGAGATTTAATTCATCAGAATTAGGCATCTGAATCAACATTCTTTTATCACTAAAATTAAAGTGTCTGTTTTCCAGTAGGGTTTCAGCTTGTTATCTTCTTTCCTTTTCACATGGCCTAGTAGAAGCAGGTGGTCTGGCATTAATAAAACCGCCCTGGGGAAAATTCTGAAGAATCACTCCTTTGAATATGCCTCATTTTGTCTACTTTACATACTCATTCTCAAAGATATCCTTTTACACATTGAGATCAATACATTAGAGTGTCTAATTCTTATTACCTACACAAATCACTCTTTTCATTAACATCACGCTTACATTAGCAATTATTAGCATATTACCATAATTACATCATTATTATAATTTAAACATGCAGATAATTTATTGCCCAAAACCAATTCTATTAAGGAACTCAGATGTTGAAACTTGTTATAAATAGCATGCCTCTGTTCTCCATTCCAGCCAACAAAGTTACTTTCTATTACGACCTACATGCTGAGCATCAGGACAGCTTTCTCTAATGCCATACCCTTTATTCAGTTTTTTCATATCAAACAAGGAGAAATTTTGTTCTACTAGGCAAACTTCTATTGTGCTAGAAGTATTCTGACCTGTTTCCTTCTGTAGCAGATGCATTTATTATACCAAAACCTTTTGAGGAAGATGGTGTTGCCACCTCAGCTGCAGTGACTCAGTCAAAGAAGAAAAGATCATATTAGGAAGAGGTATAATCAATCTGAACAAAAGAGGGAAAAAATTGTGACCAGCAAAGGAGACTCCCTCTCTGTAGGAAAACTAGACATGAGGTCTTCAAAATCAGGATTATCATAGTCCCTGGAAAAAAATATTAAGCCAATTTCTCTTTGAATTCAGTTCCAAAAGCATGAAGGAGGAAGCATCCATCAGGAATAATTAAATAAGAAAGAGGTCATTCATGCTTGTCCAATGTAAATGGCTAAAATGAAATTACTAGCTACATGTCCAGGTAAGAGTGATGTAAAATACATTTACTGAGGATGTGTATATAATTGAATTTACTAAAGCTTTGAACATCTCCTTCATCCCCTCATTTGGAAGTTGAGGAAGTGGTAAGTATACAGAAGAGTTTCTGGTCAGCTATATTCAAAGGGAAAAGCACATGCATTTCCAATCTGGCTTTCACTCTCTGATGAAAGTTTCAATTAACAACTCCAGGGACAGAAACTTGATAGAAACCTTAGGAAGTTCATCAAGCAGGGCCAAGTTCTGCACCTGGAGTGTAATAATTCTGTGGTATAGGATAGACTACTGGCAGGGAACAGCCATCATTAAAGGCTTCTGGGGGTCATGTAGATTTGTGCCAGTTTGGGCCGGGATAGGGTCGATTTTCTTCACAGTAACAATGTTATATTTTGGGGCTATATTTTGGAACTGTGCTGGAAACAGACTCGATAACATAGGGATGTTTCAGTCACTGCTGAGCCGAGCTTACGCAGGGCCAAGGGCTTTTCTGCTTCTCACCCACCCCACCAGAGAGGACAGTGGAGATGCACAAGGAGCTGGGACAGAGGACCCCAGCTGATCACAGGAATATTCTGTACCATACAGCATCATTATCATAATATAAACCTGGGGGTAGAAGAAAAAAGCCCAGGATCTCTCAGCTGGTGATGTCTGTCATCCCAAGTCACTGTCACATGAGATGAAACTGTCCTGGATATGGCTGTACACCTGCCTACTGGTAGCAAGTGCATTAATTTCGTGTTTTGATTTGTTGTGTGCACAGCTTTTGCTTAACCTATTAAACTGTCTTTATGGGCTTTCTTACTTTTACCTTGCTAATTGTGTTTCCTGTCCCAGTGGCGGGGGAGAGTGAGAGAGTGACTGTGTGGTGATTAGCTGGGGTTAAGCCACAACAAAATCCTGCTCTACAGTAAAATTCCATTGCAAATATCAATATAGTTCAAATATATTTGGCTATATTAGAAGAAATATGCTACTATATGGAGAGAATTTATGATTCACCAGTTGCTGACAGTGCTCAGGCCAAAACTGATCTACTGCAGACAGTATTGGTCCTCTTTTTCAACAGAAATGTGGAAAACCTGTTGGAGCATCAACAGAGAGTAGAAATGACAGAAACTTTGCACAGGGGAGAAATAAAAAGAGGCTCAAGGAACTGAGCTTCATTAATCTGGTATAGAGGTGATGAAGAGGTGACCTGAGAGGTGTCTGAAGTAAATCTTTATAACTGACACTTGAATGACAGTTATTAAGAAGATAAAATCAAATTATTTTTCTTAGTAGCAAACAATAGAAGAATGGACAAAGGTCACAAAATCTTAGGGGTTTATGTTGGGCATTCTGAAAAAAATATAGGAGCAGGGCAACACTGAGCCAAATTATTCAGAGAACTGATAGTATACTAAACATTGACAATCCCTATAACAGAAATTTTTACAAGACAGAGATAAAATTTTTGTTTTACTGATCATCACATCATCAAATTTGTGTTTTACTCCTACTAGTAAAGACACTGATGACCATTAGATAGTGAGATGTCATTCTAAACTCCTAGGTAAATTTCTACAAATAAATTTTACTGTGGAGAATTGAAAAGAACACTTATACTTTCAACAGGGAAATATGAAATTCTATCCAAAAACGCACTGTTTTAGAAAGCAAACATTACTTCAGTGCAAGATACTTAACTAGATATAATTTGGTTTGGTGCACTTAACTTTGGTTTGTTGTAAAATGCCAGATTATTGAAATGAGAAAGGAAAAATGTTCACAGCTTAAACAAAGAAAATAAAATTTAAAAACCCCAAACATTGAGACAACAAGGAATTTTTTTCATGCCTTTTTGATTTGCATTCAGTTGTTAGATTGTCTGTTTTCAGCAGTAAATGTAGAAATTTTTGTCACTGATAATTGGAATATAAACATAGGCTAGTCCTTTAGTTTGTCAATTAGCTGTATAAGAAGTCTTATTTTGCATTTAAAAAGTCCCAGAAAAATGAGAATCACATGCTCTTAGTTAATGACAGTCCAGTCCTCAGATGTTTTCAATTCAAATGTTTGTCAAGGTCATAAATCTGGTACCTAAGATTCTGGCCTAATGAAGCAGGTTGCCACTGCCTTCTATTTTTCACCTCCTCTGTGCAAAGCAAATACTGCCCTCTACATCCGTACTAGATTGGAAATATTAGCAGCACATTCTAAGATATCTGAGAAAAGTTCTCTTATGTCTTTTAGGCTACATTTAATTGTTCAGCTATAATGGAAAAGGTAATTTGGCATCACAGTCTTTAGGATACATACTTCCAACTAAAATATCCCACTGGGATCAAGAAATAATATAGCAGCTTTTAATTAGGATATTTTGCATGAAATATTTTGCATAGTTAACAGATATAAATAAGCCTTTATTGCATAAACTATGGAAATCAGAGTATTAATTCAATAAATGCATTAAAAATAGTATTTTGAAGGACACATTAGGAAAAGCCAAATAAGCATATAAAAACCTCAAAAGAAATATGACTTCCTTTCTCTTCCTTAAAAAAAAAGAAAAAAATCTGAAATTGTTCTATTTTCCATCTCCAGTATAGCCTGCAGCTGGATATCCCAAATCCAGCTCATTAAGACAATTGATATAATGAAACTGTGATGCTGTCCTCTATGTCAGAGATTAAACCATAGGACAGAATAATTTAAAATAGATACTAGAGCAATGGTCTTTCTGAAGGTGAGGTAATGAGAAGACAATAAAAAAGGAAAATAAACCCCAGGAAAGACAAGTGATGCGAATTGCTCCCCACCAACTGACTAATGCCCAGCCAGTCTCCAAGCAGCCTCTCCCTGCCACCTCCCATGTCATTTTATTGCTAATCATGGTGACCTGTGGTATGCAATATCTCTTGAGCCCCTACAGCTCTCCTGGCTGTATCTCATCCCCACTCCTTGTGCTCCCCCAGCCTCCTCACTGGTGACGTAGGGTGAGGAGCAGAAGAGACCCTGATGCTGTGCAAGCCCTGTTCAGCAGCCACCCAAACACCCCTGAATTAGCAACACTCTCTCCAGCACAGATCCAAAATTTAGCCCCACATTAGTGACTGTGAAGAAAATTAACTCTTACCCAGACAGAACCAGCACGGGGATATTGTCACATTCATATTCTGCATCCATTATTTCTTTTGCAGCAAAAGGAACCCTGGGTAATAGCAGTAGGCAGGAAACAGTATTCTACAATGGGCTCCAGTTTGGATATCTAGGGGCCAGGAACTGCAGGAACTGCAGGAATTGTTCATCATATACTTGCAGAGGGAGTAGTAAGTTACTGAAAATCTCTTTTCCAATGGTCAAGAACTCTCTTTTATTATCTTCAAACTGTCTCTGTATGTGTAAATTGTCTATTCATAGTCACATTTCCATTTGTATTTGAGATTACTTGCCGTCTTTTCATGAGATAAGTACATGTATTCAATAAAAACTCCCTTTCATATGCAGCATGACCAGTAAAAGAAATTTGCTTTGTTGTACAAATTCCATTCTCACTTTCACATTTACATTGATGTGGAAACATTTCAGCTAAATCAGTGTTTCAACTTCTACAGTATAACACTGTGACATATTGTTATTTAGTTTTTTATATCCTTGCAAATCAAATCTTCAGAATATCCTAAAGGCATAAGAAAGGGCATTCCAGATTGGGCCTGTGTCTCAGTGTTTTGTCTCCAAGGTTTGTGTGTGAAATACCAGATGCAGAAAATATGTACACACACACATACATATACATATATATATATATGTACATACACTCACATAAACTTCCAGAATATTTTTATTCTGCTGTTTCTTTTCCCTCAAAACTTTCACTGGGAACAGTTTGCATACATATATAGCATCGCAGAGCCATTAAGATTGGAAAACACCTTTAAGGTCATGGAGTTCAGCACTGCCAAATCCACTACTAAGCCATATTCTGTAGAGCCTGTCTTTTAAATACCTCCAGGGATGGGCACTCCACAGCTTCAGTTTTGGGTTTTTCACTATAAGAATAACACTGAGGGTCTGGAGCATCTGGATCATCATCAGAAAAGAGCATCGAACCTGATGAAGGGTCTGGAGCACAAGTCTTAAGAAGAACAGCTGAGGGAGCTGGGGCATTTAATCTGGAGAAAAGGAGAGTCTGGGCACACTTCCTCTGTCTTGTCAGCCAGCTCCAGTCATAAAACTATGTTTATAGGTCATGTTCCAGTTCAGTATTTAACTGTATTCCAGCAGATGATATGTTCACACCTAGAAATTCTCAACTGCAATTTGTTAGGAGTATGCAACAAAAGGATGATTAGATATTAAAAAAAAAAAAAGAATTGGGTAATAGAAGCTGGTCCTACAACACATTTCTATAATACAGAAGAACATTTGCTATTTTAAGAGGGTTGGCCTGCAGACAGAAAACTCTTTTCTTGTGAAAAGGTCATTGCATTTGATATATTTGAGTGGTGACATGAAGAAGCTCAGAGTATCAATGCAGCTCCCACAGCAAATTTCTTGTCTCTGTAGGACAGAGATAAAGCTTTGTCTTGGATTGGTAGAAATGAAAAATCAGACAAAGCATACACTGGATTGCCAGAAAATCTAATAAATATAATTTTCTATCTATATAGTTATCTAAAATGTATCTAATAGTGGAAATCTAGGCATACATAACCATTTGGGAACGTGCTATGAGAGAAACCCTATTTAGCAGAGAGATCATGTATCTACACTTAGTTTTTCTGTATTTTATCTATATATTAGATCTTTGGAAATGTTAAAAATATCTATAAATCTAGACAGCTGTTGTCAGTTACAACTCACAAAAAAATTATAACATCTGCAGATCTGCTTCATTTATTTAGAATTATGAATCCATGACTTAGATTTTAAGCTACATTTTTTTTCTTTTTTTTTCTTTTTTTTTTTTTTTAATTCCTGTGTAGGTTAGGAGTAACTACAACGAAGTAAAATGTCTCAATTCACACCTGGTTTAAATTATTGGAATGAATCTCTACCTATTTAACAAAGATACATGTATGGTAGATTTGAATCCCTGTTACACAGGCATGCTGGCAAGCTTCCAAGAAAGGTAATCATTATCTATAACAAAGCTATTATCATGGACTACAGTGCTAATGCTGTGACATTTCACAGTGTCTGATTTGTTAGGCTGAGATATTTTCTCTCAGGACCCATATTTCTTGGCCAATTGAGGAAGATCTTTGGAGGATATTACTTGTTTATGTGCCTTTGTTTTAAGAAGCAACTTTCAAAGCCCAAATGAATAGCGATGGTGCAGTTGGAACTTCTCTGTTGTAGGATGTGAAGGTTTAAAGATGAGTTTATAGAATGTCAAGGAATATTATCCACTACATGGGGATATGAGCTGATAGGCAGAAATCACATCTTCAAGTGTCATCCTGATACACTAGGGATTGAGAGCCACTACCCTACTTTATGTTTGTAGGGATACAAAAATTGCTTCCACTCTGGATACAAAAAGACTGTAGCTTGAAAGGTCAGGAAATTTGTAATAATTCTTAAATAGATCTTAAGCATGAAGTGCAATGCTTTTCAATTCCTTTTGTTTGTTCTGTTATACTAAACCTATTTTGCTGGGTTAGTAGGAGGGGCATTATTTCAATAATGACTTGAGGCTGCTTTTGCAAAGACAGCAGCAACATCAAACTTATAATTAAAGCCTCTGAGCTAAAAATCAAGGCATCTGAGTTCAGAAAACTTTCAGGTGGTGTTTGGGGGGGGAAACTGAGGGAGTGGGGTAAGGCATTGCTGTCACCCAGCTCCTGTTCTACATTTATCTGGTGGCTTTATTTTAGCTGTAGATTCTTCACCTTCACGTTCAAAAATGTAGTTCTATTCACACTAGTGCCTAATCTTGGAGGCACTTCAAGCATATAAAGGACTGCTGTCAACAGTGACATTTTCCAGGAAAGTGAAATTTGACATCTGAGCAGTCCTGGCTTCTTCTTCAGTTGTCCCCCTGGGGTTCACGATGTGTCTGTGAATCTGTCCGTGCTATTCATTTCACACTTCTTGTAGCAAGCCTTGCACACACCATACAGGACATTTGTACCACTGTGGTTCCCTGCTTAGAGACTTTATCCCAGGAATAAGAGGACCAGCTTCATTCCTTCCTTTCTTTGAAGGAATTACAGGTAATCTCCATTCTGATATGACTTTTGTCACTTTTCTTTGAAGTTCCCCTGCTTAGAACAAAATAGAACTGTCACACAACTGCTTTTTAAACAGTTTGAATTAAGAAGGATTTGGGTCAGAATGCTGTATTTTATGAGGGTTGTTTTTTTAATTAGTTTTTAATTCTGCATAGTAAATGCCACTAAAAAATCTGCAAAGGCCTGAAAACCCACACCCCCTCTCTCTGCCTTCACCACCCACTGCCCCTCTGAGTCATACCAGAAGCTCACCTTCAGTGGTGTTCAGCAGCAGATGTTCAGGGAATGAATATTAAGAGCAGGATATGCACAAAGTGGCAATTTCCTTGCTTCTCTTCTTGCAGCTTCTGGCTCTCTCTGGTTCAGAGACCTCCTGAACTAAAGCCAGAGGCTGTAATCAGACCCCCACGTTTAGCAGTCCTTGGTGAAGTTTTCCTCTATTACCTTGCCTAATCAACTTTTGAAGCCACTTATACTCTTGGCAACCAAAGCATGCTGTAGCCACATGTTCAACAATCCATTTAAGTATTGAATGACAAAGATATTTCCTTTGAGTATTTGATAAAATTTTCTTTTGCAAATTCATTTGATGTTCTCTCATTTCCATGTCATCAAAACCAAAATACAATTACCCATTCCATATTACTTATGTTTTTCCAGATCTCTATTATATCTTAGTCATCACTTGTCTGACTTGTAGTGTCTCAATCAGTTTAATATTTTTGTAGACATGCTTTAAATGTCTTTCAGTCTTTCAACACTATGTTTCTTTTTATGTTAGATAACCGGAGCACCATGAGGTTTTCAAAATATAAGTGCACCAGCAATTAGCATAAATTTATAGAATTATAAAGTTTTCCTTTCTGCTCACTGTCCTGTTCTTGTCATCATCTTTTGCACCACAGTTAAGTATTGGACCTTCAGAAAGTTATTAACAATAATTTTTAGTTTCTGTGATTTTTTTTTTAATCTGGAAAGTTTATATGGACTTCATTGCATACAAAACTTAATGCCTAATTAAATTAATACATTTCAGTGGGACATATGAAATAAGTTATTATAAAATGTTCACATGAACTAAACTGAATTTGATTCGTTTGCTTGTATCTGTTTCATTTGTTTCCAACTCAGGTGAAATCATGCCAGGTATCAGAAGATACTTTCTTGCAAGACTCTGGAGCAGAAGCTAAGACAAATATACCCACCTGGAACTTAGGAGAAATGTGTTGATGACTGGAAGCAAACATTCTAGAGAATCTGGAGCAAATTCACTAGTGTTATAGAATTTTCTATGGGAGCTTTGCAGGCCACAACATCAGGGGGATTCATCTTCGGGGATTTTCTCTGGGGGAAAAAAATCGCTGACAATGTCACCTGTAGCACTCCATACCATGGCACCAGGATGGGACACAGGGTTATTTTTGATTTGTGGTGCAAGATTACTGCTCTCTAAAATGCTAACACTCTTACCTGCATTCTTTATATACCTTTGGAGGACACATTTCTGTCCTAGTCATAATATCTGCAAATGTCATAAACCAGGGCAAAAATTCTACCAAAAACATTTACAACTTCATTAGACTTTGTGGAAAGATTTATGCCATTGTATATTTTTCTTGCCGTTAAATTTATCCTACTTTCTTTGTCTCTCACTCCCACATTTCACATGCAATATTGGAAGTATGCCAGTTCTGTGAGGTTTTATTTTCCTCTTCCTGATTGACACATATACTCAGTTTGAAGAGCAAACAGCCCAAAAGGTAATTTTGGGATCAATATAAATAAAACTGACACTTTTCTGATGGCAAGTGATTTGTTATTGCTCTGGGTAGAAGCAGTAGTGGACAGGCTTGGAACGTGGTGTGCCATATGATGAATCACTTCTTCTGTGACAATGTTTTCTTTGTGTTATTTATTGTATTGCTAAGATTAAGATATAGTTGTTTTTTGTAATATGTTGCTCTTTGTATATGGATGCAAAAGCATGACGTAGAAAATCCATTTATAGCTCACTTCTGACTTTTAGGCCACATGCTCTCTTCCATAAATTCATCAACTCCAGACTTATTCTACTATTATGAAACAATGAAAAGTCACCATTCTCAGGGAGCAGTCAAATACCTTGTTTTCTTCTCAGATGTAGAATTCTCCGCTTTATAAAGCACACCAGGTTTATGATGGAAAAGGCAGAGGAGAATATTAATTAATTTGGCCTGGTATAAAAATGAAATTTTTACATTTTCACATTTAAGAAATGTGAAATTTCTGAGATGACCTAGTTTTAGGCAGACAACACTGATTATCATGGAAGGGTTTTTTTGTTTTTAAAGATGAAGGTAGATTGAGGTCATTCTGCTAATCCTTGAAGCTGGCAGTGCAAGATCCAAACTCAGTCTGAAACTCAAATCTGTGTGGCTGACAAGCTGAAGCCAATGAACCCCATCTCTCAGTGGGACTGTGCTCTGTGTCATACTGCATGTGGATATGCATTCCTGATTTTCTGCTAAGAGGGTGACCATGTCCATGTGAAACATTCTCCATACATTCTAAACAGATCAAGTACCAAAGAAAAACATAGAATAGTAGAGAGAGCAAGTTAAATAAAGGCTTAGTTAGTGGAAATGAGAACTACATTGTGATAAAGGAAAAAGGTGTTGCTACAAAATATGGATTTTCAAGATCTTGAGAAGAAGGAGAAAACCGCTTTTTGCAGTTGTGCTTGTGCAAGTGACATAGAGAACCTGCATTTCCAATAATCAGCTGGGGACTGAGGAAGATGCTAGAGTCGAAAGCGGAAGCACTGTAATATTCTTACCAAGAAATATTAAATGTTTGTGCTTTTAGTTTACTTATCACCACCTAACTTCAAGGCAATTCTCAGGGTGTTGGTCACTAATTTTGCAGAGCTGTGGTGGAACTTTTCCTCTAAAAAAAGCATACTAGAGACACTGGGTTCCTCTAGGAGGCTGCTAAGATCATTCAGACCTCAGACAACAAGAAGGAATTAGCAGTTTTATGAGGATTCTCTTGAGCAAGCTATAACAGTTTAATTGACATTTATAGCCAATTATTATTAGATATAAAGGGTATCTAAAATTTCTTCTTCTACTACTCAGTAGTATTTCTTGTTTGCATTTCTGCCAAGAGATTCTTCCTATGTTGTGCTCAATTTAAAAAAAAAAAAAAAAAGCCAAGATGATGAGACAGCTTTGCTGGACAACTGTAAAAAAACCTCTATACATTGAATTCTTTCTCTGTGCCTAGTAGACCTTGACAGGACCTAACATTTCCTAGGCATCATTGTCTCCTCAGAGAGTAAAAAATTTCTGGCATAAATAAAATCCTAATTTTCCTACACACTAGTTGTATGAAAGCTATATGAAAAATCCTGAAGTTGATGGAAACAAACAGGACTAAGACATAGAATGGTGGATATGTGGGGCTGTCCAAAAACAGCTAGAGAAAAAGCCAACAACTCAAAAAAAGCATAAATTCTGCACAGACAGGAAAAATTTCACTGGTTAAATTTGGTAAAAGTTAAGCAGAAGTTGTAGAAGATGAAAGCAGAATAAGCAGTCACACAAACACACGCACATTTATTCACAGCCACATTATGTATCTGCAGAGTTCCACAGGCTAATAAATAGCACAATGAGTTTATTCATTTTGAATCATTGATGTAATATACTTGTTGTTTTGGTGGTGTGAATTGCTAGCAGATACATCAGGGCTTCCATGATTTTGTTTTTGTTATTCAAAATAATTCACTGAATATCTAGAACAAATAGTATTTTAGTGTACAGATTTTCATATTTATGAATATTCATGTATCATTTACTGTTTTCTAGCTTATTTGGAAATTCAAATTTCATCTGTTTTTTGACATGTTAATATATCCCTACACCCTGTCTAATATTGGCAATACTTACAATTGGATTTTTGGAGCAAATATTTGTGTTATTATTGTATTCTGTGCATTATTATTCTGAAAAAACATACTTAAAATTCTCTGGATACTGTTGTCAGAATATATATTTGAGTAATTTTGTCTTTTCCTGGTTCATTTATAGAAGATAAGTAGAAGTGCTCCAAGTAAAACTGGATGGAAACTTTCCCACCATATCTCTCTTCAGCAGTCTTATTCAAAGGTTATCAGCACATGCAGGGCATTATGGATGGATTGTTTAAGGACTTTCATTACATGTATTTTTTTTATTTAATTTTATTACATTAACATGTAGTTAAGAAACCAAAATGAATAATCAAGCTTCAATATAAATTACATAGCTTCCCCTTGAAAATGTTTTCTTTGAGCTTTTTCCATATACCATTTCATACTTTAAATTAGTATTTTTATCTATTCACTCTACTCAATTCATCCAGTGCTTAAGAACTTTGGGATCCATTCTCTTAAAATTTCTGGTAATTACCCTTAATTCAACATTGATCACTGTGCTGTGACCATAGACTTTACTGATATGGGCAGAATAAAGAGAAGAGAGAGAAACTCTTATATTTAAGTTTTCAACACATTCAGATCAGGGAAGAAGAATTCTCAAAGGTGTATATATTGTTATAAGTGGGGAAAAGTAGATACAATTAATCTGCTAATAATCTACATGTTGACATTTTATCAGAGGATAAAATTGCACCAAGTAACACTTGGGAAGGCATGTCTCAGGCACTGTTGTCCAACAAACCTTGGGTAACGCCATGGGGTTTCATGTTTGCCTTTTCTATGTCAAACATTTGTCTAAACCCCTTTTACTTTTTTGCAGTATTGCAGTACTATAAGTAAGAAAAACTAGAGAAACCAAGAGCCAGAATTCTGGCACAGGAGTTTACTTTTGTAGAAGTGTGGTAGCCTCTTTACAAATCTTCAAGGAAAGCTTAATCCAAGTATCACAATAGGAAAATTTGTATTTCCGAGAAGCTTCTGATCTGGCTTTTGGTCTTATGCGTTGAAGAAAGATGTGTTAATGAAAGGAAGATGAAATTCAAAAAAGCTGAAAGTTGTATATAATATTATGGATCATATATTATCAGCTGTCAGCCCAACACCTGATTACCTGACAGGTACAGAAGTCTTAAAAACGGGGAATTCCCAAATGGTTAGGGTTGGGTCTTGAGACTGGAATGATTTTTGGCCAAGAGGGCGCAATTGTCCCAAATCCCAAATGAGAACCACCCCTTTTCAGATACCATCTGTCTTCATATCAAAATATATTTAAGAGAACTTTTTGCAATTTATCCCAAAAACTGTCACACTGATTGTCTTGTTTAGGGGTGTTTTCTTCTCTTCTGACAGTGCCATGCTCAGCTGAAGCATTGGCTCACAAAATACTAGGATGGGTAATAGATTTTTTGCATTTATAATAATAAATATTATTATAGTTGTACATGTTGTTTTACTTTGTGATTTGTGTTTTCATAGACCTTTTCCTCTCATAGTCTCATCTACATTTATCTTCCTGTCATTTAGTCCACTTATCTTTACAGAAACAGTTGTTTACATTGGGTTTTTTTCCATTTTTTCTGTAGAATTATTCTTGGTGTAAATGCTTTTAATTTTTTAACTAACATTTGTGTTGTTTTATAAATGTCTTTTGCATTTATGATTTCCTTTATAGCAGTTCTGTTTTACATACTCCCACTTTTGAGCAGATGACAGCTTATCAGGAGACAAAACCTTCTTGCCCCTTCTTTTTGATACCAGTATCAAGTCAGTGTTAGCCTTATGCTTTTCTTTTTTATCGCCTTGTCCTTTTCAACTGCCTTCCTCCCTCACTTCATAAATCTTTTTCTGGTACATTATCTAAATTTTCTAAGCCAATGGACCTTAGAATTGAGTACGGGAAAAGGTAAAAACCCAGCCCCAAAAGTTCCAAGTGTGTATCATAAGAAGAAAGTGTTTAAAAGTATAGGTATAAGTAATCAAATTAAAAGAAAAAATTTTTTGTCTATATTGGCCTATTTTAAGACAGCTAACTACAAAGCCAAACCTGTGTAAACAGAATATATAAATAATAAACATTTTCAATTGTGTTTAAGAAAAAACAGCTCTGAAAAGGATTTCTTTTGTGGATAACTATTATATCTCAGCTTCTGTATTATACCATAGCTAAGAGAAAAAATGCCTGTGGGCAGAATGATGTGACCTCCTGGTTTTCAGTCCAAATTTTGGCCAAATTTCAGAAAATAGTGTGGAGAAAAAGAATTTTTAAATTTATTTACTTATTTACTTATTTATTTTTAAATATAAATTCTCCAGGAAAGCAATCATGTTCATCTGGAAAAGACTCTCAATAGCAGGTTTAGATTTGTGTAACCTTTCAAGAGTTTAAAAATTGAAATATAATCATTATTTCATATTAATAATTATATCTTCCAATTTGTGCTGGTTATCAAAATTGATCCCAAGTTCTGAATGGTTGCAACAGAAAGGAAATTAGGCTCCTCAATAAGCAAATTATTGCTCAGATATTTTGTTCTGGTCTTTCCACAGACATAAAATCCAAGAACATCTCCAATAACAGACCATTATGTAATTAAAAAAAAGAAAAAAAAGAAAAAAAGGAGGGATAATGATATCCACTGGATGGGAATTGTAACTAGGCAAATTAAATCCAGGAAATAACCTTCCTTTCCTCTTTTTCTTCTTTCCTTCTCTTCTTATGTCAATTAAATATCAGAATAGCGAATCTCAAAAAAATCAGAGGTGCAGGAAGGTGCTCTGAGGTCTCCTCAGAACTTTGTTTTCTCCAGGTTAAGCAACCCCAACTCTCTTGGCTTATCTTCATTGGAGAGGTGCTCCTGCCCTCTGATTGTCTTCATGGCCCTGCCTTTATCTCACTCCACCAGGGCTTTGTCCTCCTTATGTTGGGGACCCGAGAGCTGGACCCAGAACTCCAGCTGGGGTCTCACAAGGGCAGAGCAGAGGGACAGAATCCCCTCCCTGCCCTGCTGCCCACGCTGCTTTGGATGCAGCCCAGGACACGTGTGCCTGTCTGGGCTGTGGGTGCCCGTGGCTGGGTCATGTCCAGCCTCTCATCAGCAAGTTGTTTGTTACTTACAGTGTGACTGCATGGAAGAAACACAGAAAGGAAAAACAATTTAGATATAAAGCTAGAATGATATGCCGTGGAGAGAGAGATCAGAGATGCAAAAAGATAAGAGGGAACCTCTGTCTGAGTGATGAGGCTCAGAGTGGGAACTCTTGCTTTCAAAGCTCCTGATGGAGCTTAGGGGTGGCTAGATCCAATCTTTATTTCAGACTTGAACAACACTTTGCACCTAACAGAATCTGGTATATGGATTTAACTAGTACTAATTCAACTTTCTACCAGTTACTTATCAAGGACCTACTGTGATTAAGAGATCTGCCTGTCCTGGGTAAAGAAGGCTTTCCTAGTAAGATTTTCAAGGAAGGAATCTCAAAACTTGAGAGGCATCTGTGCTCAAGGGAAGAGTCACTTAGTACACAGCCCAGATGCAATTTAGGGAGAACACAAATTAGACTCATCCAAAGACTGTCATTAGTAGAAGGTCTTCCTGCCTTGAGAAGCAACTTTGAGAGGCGTCCCACCTCAAGAGGAGATCATTTCTGTATCAGCCACACTAACTAGCAGGAAGGGCTCAAAGAAGGCTCACTTTGTCATATTTATGGAATAAAGTGCTTGGCTCAGTCAAATTGCACACAATGGCAATGCATGAATGACACCCCTGGTAGCCACAACTTCCTGTGTTTCTTGATAAATAAATCTTGAAAAAGTACATGGCTGGTGTTCCCAGCTCACATGCATCAATGTCCACTGGGTCACATTTCTCCTCTGGAGATTTCCTGGAGCAGTGTGACCCTGTGGGCATTGACGCATGTTTTCCCTGGCCCAGCTATGGCTCAGACCTATACCGACTTTGAAGCCTGAACCACAGAACTGCTGGCTGGGTTAGAGAACTGCATCCATCACAAAGCTTCACAAAATCATTAATTTCTCAGTCCTTTTTACACTGAAAGTAATGGAAATTTTATACTAATGACAATCTGTTCTGATAAATCATATTTAAGATTTTATGACACATAACTTAAAAGCTTGTCTCATCATATTTTGCAGCTTTCTCTCCTAAATATACTTTTGTTCTGCCTTTGCAGAATCTTACTGGCAGATGCTTTTTTTTAATCCCCCAGAAAAATCCTGCAAAACCCCAGAAAATCTCACCACAACTGTCAAGTGGTACTCCGGCTGTCATTAACATAACTGCATGTGGCAGAACATTGTGTAGGTGGCAATGGGACTGTGCCACATATAAGTGCCCCTTTTCTAGAACAGGCAATATCTACACTAGTGAGTAGTGTAGAGCAGTCAGAACAGTTCCAAAGTTCTCTGAGGAGTCAGTATTGATTCAATTTTACTTCACACTAGCTCCTCTCTAGCACAGCGGACTAAACGCCTGGTAGGTGTTTGATGTAGATGTAATTCCAGAGTGATTCTTCTAGGTTAGTCTTATTATAAATAAATCTAATTTATTAGCTCAAAGATTACTTGAAGATATAAATTGTAACATTATAAATGAATATCATCAGGAGATTTCTTTCAAAAATTTTATACTACTCTGATCTAAAATTCTGACATAAATGTACTCTGCAACATACCTTTTTTTTCCCTCCTACCCTTTTAGCAGAAGATTGGGAGTTCAGAGATCTGTTTTAAAGACTTAACTTCAGACTTCTTTCCTTTAAGAAACAAGCAAGCAATGCAATCCTCTGAAGCAACTTCAACCTGTTAGGATTTCAAAATTAGAGCTGAAAGGAACACACCTTTCCCCCTTTTTGAGATATTAACACTGGCAGTGTTCAAGATGGTAATAAGAGAACTGCTTTTGTTCACTTGCTGCTGCAGAATACAGCAGTGAAAGAAGCAGATTAATTGCACACTCTGCACTTTCACAGCTCTTCCAGAAGCTGGTAGACATTTCCCTGTGAAATGTCAGAGATTCTTAAATTATGTCTATTTTTCTTTCATATAAAATATTATTTTAATAGGCAGTATTAAAAACTGGGAGTGTTCAGTACAGAGCTGTCTCTTGAGGCAGATCAAAACTATAGATTACCACAAGTTAAACCCTTTTACCCTTCAAAAACAATTCCATGCATAACAAAGTAAACAAGCATAAAAAAATTAAAAAGAGGTGTCAACCAAAAGCACCTCAAACTCCCAAATAGATGGGTTAGGGGTATTTCAATTCCTTACAGATTGTGAGATATTTTCACATTTTCCTCAGAGACACTTTCACCTCTTCATTTATAGTTGCCTTGATTCCAAGTTTGACTGGAATTTTACCTCCTTTCTATAAAAAACTCTTCTGGCTTTCTACCCTTTGGTCCTATCTTTAGTAAAGGGTTGTCTGAAGCCATTGTGGTGCCTACTGCCAGAAGCATTTCTGCATTTATTTAAGAGCAGAACTGTACTATATATGGTATGTGCACTATATAATTCATGTAACTTGCACCCATCTCCGTAGTCTTGTTTTTTCCAGGTGTCCCTCAAGTGTAAGCATGCATATTTAATAGCATAGAGGCAGTCAGTGTCTGAAACACGGTCGTGTTCAACAGTGTAGCAGGGTGAACAACAACTGCTCCCTGAGCTGTGTGATGGTGTCATGACAAGCGTACAGATGGTGACATGATAGGAGGGGACTGGAGTGTAAGGTCTTATGTGGCTATATTAGGCCCACTCCAGGAAATATGGGGCTTTAAAAATAACTGCACAGTGTCACCAGCAGAAGAACAAAACCTCCATAATCCTATATAAATCCCTGTAACACAAGGGTCCTCGTTCATTCCTCCAGTACTCCCTTCTTTCTCCTACTGTGAATTCAAAAACAAGGAGAGAGGAGAGTGACGCTTTCTGACAAGGCTACTTACAAAATCAAAAAATTCCAGAAGAGCTGAGTGACTTCTGGAAATTGTCTAGTCTAACCTGTGCTGATGTGTTTAGGTCCATAACCAGCTGGATTTTGAACAGCTTTTAGATGGGGACTCCACAACCTACCTGCTGCAATGTTTGACCACCCTCATAGTAATTTTTCCTTTTCTTTAAGTAGAATTTCTAGTTCTAGAATTTCAGTTTATGTTCACATCATTGTCTAGGTACAATTGATTGCATTGATCAGCTTTACAGTGACTGAAACAAGAGCTTAGTTATTCATTAGTTATTCATTGCACAAAAAGACACCTACATATGAACATCTAAATTCAAATTCTAATCTTGAATTGATTACCATTTCATATATCTGTTATTTAAGATCTGTAAAGCTTAAGGGCATGAAACTTTAACAGCTTGGGAAAATCAAACAAGTAGGTAAACAAAAATATGGCACAGTGCACAGGAGAACATATTAGCAATGGTTACTTAGCAATGTTACTTGTTAACTGCTTAAATAGAAAACCCATATTAAGCCTTAATTGGAACTTTAACTGGAAGACTGTCATGTTACTGCTAGTTATTCACTAAAGCAAAAGAAATGGGTTTATTACCAAAATTATAAATGTAAGGTAGTTTTTCAGAACTCGCTCTGAGAGATTTCCAGATGGTGTATTTCTTCAGGTAGTAAAAGACACCATATGTTTTCTGTCTAAACTGCTTTCTACTTTAAACAAAAGAAAATAATAAAAGAATATAACGCAATTAAAGGGACAGGTCTTCACCTTCATCAGTTTTTATGCAATATAAGGACGCACATGGGTTGCCAGGGACTCACCACATTCTTCTAAATAGACAAATCAAATAAAACTGTGTTTCACCTTTGCATCTCTTGACAGTTTGAGTGATTAGGGACCCCAGTTCCAGCAGAAGCCGTTGGAGGCTGGGTGGGTATTTCTGACAAAGCAGTAAGTTTTCTGACTAAGACATTAATTGGTGTATTGGGTTTTTATTGCCAAACTTTAGTAGTGGAGAGCTACAGGGGTGGCTTCTGTGAGAAGCCGCCAGAAGCTTCCTCCCTGTCCAGCAGAGAAAATGCCAGGGGGCTCCAAGACAGATGTGCCACTGGCCAGGGCTGGGCCAATTAGAAATTATGGTAAACATTCTGTGATAACAGATTTAAGAAGAAAAAGAGAAAAAAGTCATTGCACAGATGTGATAGTGTGAGAAGAACAGGGTGAGACTATCGGAGAGGAGTAGCTCTGCAGACATTGAGGTCAGCGCAGAAGGAGCGGCAGGAGGTGTCCCAGGAGCCAGAGCAGAGATTCCCCTGCAGTCCGTGGTGCAGGCCACCATGGGGCAGCTGTGCTCCTGCAGTCCATGGAGGTCCACAGGAATGCAGAGATCCCCCTGCAGCCCCTGGAGGAGCTGGACCCCACACTGGAGCAGGTGGATGCCTGAAAGGAGGCTGTGAGCTCCTGGGAGGCGCCTGCTGGAGCAGGGTCCTGGCAGGGACCTTCAGACCTGTGGAGAGAGAAGAGCAGTGATGAAGCAGGTTTCCTGATAGGACTTGTGATCCAATGGGGAACACACGCTGGAGTAGCCTGTCCTTGAAAGAATGCACCCCATAAAAAGTGACCCACATTGGAGCATTTCCTGGAGAGCTGCTCCCATGGGATTGACTCATGTTGGAAAAGTTCATGGAGAATTGTCTCCCAGGAAGGGACCCCATGCTGGAGCAGGGGAAGGACTCCTCTCTCTGAGCAGCAGCAGCAGAAACAACATGCTATGAACAGATTTCAACCCCCTTTCCCCACCTGCCTGCATCTCTGGGGGTGAGGAGATAGAGCTGGGAAGGAGAAGAGCAGAGAAGGTGATCTGTTTTTATTTCTCATTATCCTGTTCTGATTTTGATAGTAATAAATCCAATTAGTATCTCTAATTTGAGCCTGTTTTCCCCATGACAGTATTAAGTCAGTGATCTCTTCCAGTCCTTATCTCAGCTCATGAATCCTTCATTACGTTTTCTCTCCCCTGTCCAGCTGCAGAGGGGAGTGATAGAGAGGCTTTGGTGGGTGCCAGGCATCCAGCCAGGGTTAAGCCACTACAATTGGGTTGTATCTTCATTGCTCAGGATTAGTTTCACTTAGAGTAGATTTTTCTCAGAGAGCTGCAGTGGTCCAAAATAGTGTGAGGGAGAAAGATTATGATTAAGTATAATTATCAATCGGGTCCTGATTTTACTCCTTGAAGCCTTTTTATTCAAAGATGTAGATTTTATGACCTTTTTTCGCAGCTCAGTTGGTACTTAAGGAACAGCAGTAAGAATGAGAATATGGTTCATTATCACCTTTAGAGGTGTTAGGATTTTTTTTGGACATAATGCAATCCACCAATATTAGAGATTCCCAAGCAGTCTCTGAGTGAGATACCAGGTCTCTGCAGAGATATTAGCTTGAGGAGTATAGTCATTTTAGAGCAGTGATTTGTCCATTCTAATTAGCCCTGCTTAAGCAAATGAATCCAGTAATTCAGTTATACTTCTTCTAATAGTGATACTTTGTTCAAATTATTCCATTCAGATTTCATTGCTGGTAACATTTTAGTAAAATATGTGATGTATGTGGGGACAACTTCTCAGTAGGTTATAGTAAGTCTAAAACCAAAAATGGAGACTTTTCCATGTGAAGTAAATCATTTTGCAAACGGTCATCAAAGAAAGCACCATTTTAAACCCCAATTAGCACAAAATTTCACAGAAATGAGACCATACTTTGCATCCTGCAGAGATATAAAACTCAGATCCATTCCAATTATAAAACACTATGATCGGTATCTTTGCAGGGCAGCACACATCCAATGACTATGTGATAATACTGTCACTAGGAACCCAAAACAGACCAAACATCTGTCTCTTGTCCAAAAACCCCTATAAAACCTACTCCCGAAAAACCAAATAATTATTCCATAAATAATATTTTTAGATAATTTTTAATGCATCAGATTTAGGAGCCATGTATGAAACTCTACCTCAGTGACCAGATCCATTGTCAAATTCTATAGCTGATTCCAAAATGGTGTGGGTGACTTGTTCTGCTGAAGCTTGACCCATTTGTATTCATTTAGCAGCAGCTGCCAAAGGGAATCCACAGGTAATACAGTACAGCCATAAGCTGTAATTAACCTCCCATGGCAGCTCCGCAGACACAGAGAGTCTCGTGCTTCATTCCTATTCTGTGCCACCGTCAAAGACCCTGTCCAAAATGACCTAGACACAGGAACATGTGATGAAAAGGGTACCTAGAATCAGAATGTGGTATAAGCAGCCTGCTTGCTACTGCTATTGTAATGGGCCCTGAGGCACACCAAAAAGTCACTTGTCTTCTCAAAAGAAGACAAATGTAAGATTCTATTTAAATTCTTGCTTCAGTTTCCATTTTGCCTTCAGTGATATCTTTTACAAAAGATAATTAGTGCCATGAATGAGCCATCTGCATCACTCATGTTGATTTTCTACTCCTGCTGGAGCTGAACCTTTAGCCTTTAGCTTAGCCATTTGGTGCCTGTGAGACTAGCCGTATGTCATGGTCATTGACAAAGATAAATAATGATGCCTTCCTGAAGTAAAGAGAAGCTATTAATAAAAGTAATGTGAAATGGGCTGATCTTAATGCTTCTAAATGGTAACATGCTTAAACAAAAGCTTTGTCTTCTATTTGCACCAAAACTTCATCTATAGCATCTTATAAATCAAAAGAGGAAAAAAAAAACAGAAAGAAATTATTTAAATATTACATAATGTGCTTCTATCTCTGCATAGACTTTAGCTACAGCATCCATGACAAGATGTGTAGCCAGATTAAGAGAATGTTGCTGAATTTTTCATTATGTCAGTCAGGGTGCAAACTTTTTCTTTACTGACTTCAGAGAAAAATGCCAGCCAAATGAGAAGAGCTTTTCTTGTTTTCTGCCACTTTGACAAACCATACAGAAAAGGTTTCAAAACAACCCCTCTGCCAAGTCTGTTTTCAGCTCCCTTTTAGTCAGAAGAGAGAAACATCAAAAACATCATTCAAAGATGATTCTGCATCAACATGCCTTGTCATCCAATAATTTTGTTCACTTACTTTATACCTTTTACAAGGCTCCAAGATTTCATCACCTGAAGTTTATATCAGAAATTCTCCTGAAATCTTTCGCAGGGTGCTCTGGTCTGTATATGCATTTTCTTTCCCAAACAGTCTGGAGAACTGATAGCTGTTAACCCCTCAAGGTCCAGTGCAACCCATAGTAGGTTCTTGATTTAATGGGAGACAACTGCATGAATGTCACTAGAGTTTGACACAAAATTAAAAAAAAGAAAAAAAAAGAAAAATCACACTGTTGCCTAATATTCTTTACTGGAAGAGAATAGCAATTGGATGGTTATGGAGATGTGTTGAGCTTTATCACAATATTATCACAAAAGAGATTTTCTCAGTGGGAAAATAGAGTTTGGATGAAAAGAATGACAATAAATTTCTGATCACTGAGAAAAAAACAAATCTTGTGGAACCCGATGCTGAAGTTTGTTCTTACACTGATGTTGTCTGACAGGCAATGTCAACATCTAATCTTTTGTATTTAATAAAGAAGAAAGAAGATACTCATCCAACAATATTTTAATTCATATTTATTTTTCAGATGTATTAAATCCATGTAACTTACTTGGTTACAGCTGCTGTTGCATCTGAAGTCAGTAGATCAGTGAACAACTTAAAACACTTGACATTTGAGGCTGCCAGAGTGGTGTTCAACCCAATCAGTAGGTGCAATCAGTCACTGCTTGGAAAATAGAAAGCCAAGATTTTGGAACTAGCATAAATTCTGTCTCACCATAGACAAACTACTGCAGTGGTTATTTTCCTGCTAATAACGTTCTTATGACTCCAAGGTGAACCACTCAGACCTTTACTGTGAAGCAGGTTTAAATTTCCATTCATGTTTTTCTTTTATTTGGTTACTCTTTGTGGCTGTTGAAATGTCAACTATCAGAAGAAGCATTCAAATGTGTTGTTTTTTAAGTCAAATTCAGTAGCTCTTGTATACAAACTGCAGTTTTGGGAGATCTAAGACACATTGAAACTGAAGCCTGCAATACTTAAATAAATAAAGTGTCAAGATGTCTGGTTTAGGATATAAGTTAATAAAAGAACAAGGAAAGAAGTGCTACCATTTCTGACAGTTCCAGCCCCAGCATCCTCATTAACAGAGCAGAGGATGATTTTTTTAAACACATTCATAATCATCTCTGAACTCCTCTCTGAAACTGAAACTGTTTTTCTTCCTCTGTGGTTGACATTACCTTCCTGGATGTTTTGATGCCTCACAGTAGAGACTTTGTGATGTGCCTTGGGTTTAGGCTTTATGTTTTTTGTGAAAGGCACATCCAAATACATAAAACAAAATCAAAGTGTCAGAACATCAGAAACATATTACCTGATACTTTAATTAATGTGACAGCGTAGAGAGGGAACTAAAGTCTAGAATATTTTCCTGACGGAAGGCTAATTTAGTCCACATTATTTATTTATTTTATTTTGGAATCTTCAGAAAGCATGTCTTATGCAAAACATATAAGCAGCCAGGGAAACATCTGAGCAGATATTTTAAAAATTGTGTTCATTTTCCTGAGTACATAAAAACCTTAGCCTTTCTTCAAAAGGTAATAGGGTACAAGGACAAATTCAGAGTTAAAGCTTACTTAACAAAGCTTGAAAAATTAGCATGCTCTTGTTGGAATTAAAGGGATGGCAAGTCTGTAGGACTGAAACAGCATTTCATTGAAATGGGAAATATCTCCAAGTATGTCCTAAGTAGAGTAGAATATGTTATTAAAATATATAACAATAAATGCATTGCGCTAACACCTTATGAAAAGCCTGGAAATCTGGCAACTTTATTGTATCCATCACTGAATCACAATAAAAAGAAATAAATGAGATTTGTGTGTGTACCTAAATCATCTCTCTATCAAATCCAGATTATTTTAAACAGATCATTGTCTAGTTCACTTTACAGTGACTCACACAATATGTTGTCCAAAAATAAGTCACAGAGACAGTTTCATGAAATAGTAAATCATATGGGACTGCTTTAGGATATTTCATTCCACTGTTAAATAGAAATTTGGACACAATTCAATCCATTAACAGAGTTTTTCTCTACAAATTCTTTCATTATTTTCCTGTTTTGTTAAGTGACGACTTAATGCCTCATCACTACTGCATTTCATTACTCCTTCCTTTGTATTCCCTCCGAACTAAAAGTCATTGTATTCATTGTTATACCCTTCATTAATGTCATTCAGTATTTCTGCATATTTTTTAGTTCAAACTGACCTTTAAATATGTTTCTGTTTTTGAATAATTTATTCTACCCACTTCTAGAAGTTTAACATCCTAAGAAAAAATGTTTTGTGGGAAAAGTTTTGTTTAGTTATGTTTTGGGAGAGCTTACGACAAAAAAAAAAAAAAAGAAAGAAAATAAATCATACCACAAACCAACAAATAAACAAAAACCTTAAAACCTTAGAAAGAGCCTGGATTATTTTCTGTCAGATTTCCAGGCTTTGCAGATAGAAGTAAGATATGTAAATTTGAATATCATATTTTGTTTATCTTCATATGGTTTGGATGAAATTCCTCTTTTTGAATTTGTTGTACAACTTTGTAAAATTTTTTCTTGTTCAAATCTTAGTTATATCAAGGATTATTATTATAATCTTATTATATAATTATATAATGTTATATTATGTTATGTTATATTATCTTGTTATATTATGTTATGTTATATTATGTTATATTCATTATATTTTTCCCTTCCTTTTTCAATACTAAAACTGTGCTTCAGAATCTCCAATTAAAATTTGGTATATCTTTATGCTTCCGAGTCTTTCCAGATTTACATTGGACGAGTATATCTAAAACTAGTGGAACAGGAATTTTGAATTAATTTTATAATATCTTCAAGTCTTAAATACTTGTGTAAACCACATCATTATCATTACATATTTGATCAGTAACAACTGGCTGCTCACTGCTTAGTTTACCTACGCATCTATTATTCTATGGATGTTTTGTATCATAGATTACATAAACTCATTACATAATGATTCATGCTATTGATTATCTAATCCATGCAGTAATTGTCTGAATGGATAATCTAAGTTTCTTAAACAGGAAGAACTTTTTTCCCTACTTCACTGAGCCTTGGAATACTCGAGACTAATTTGTGCAGATTGAAAAAACGTTGTGCTTTTTTTTCCCTATACGTTCCAACAGAAATTCCATCAGTGGTAATCCACAAGCCTTCAGGTAGCTCCGGAAACTTTGACTCAGTTAGCCAACTGGAATTTACATGTGCTAAGGCTTATTTGTCACATACATAAGGCTTTATTTATTGAGTTTGAGGGTTTGTTAGTGACGAGAAATGCCCTTATCTTGTTGGGAAAACAAACCTTGAGACACATAACATATTCAGGCTGCCATATGCAGTCTTGGACAACCTGCTGGCAGATCAAAAGAGTGTTGGGGCTGCTGATGCAGCTGGAAGGAACTGATTCTCATTCTGACAGCAATCCTTCCTTCCTTCCTTCCTTCCTTCCTTCCTTCCTTCCTTCCTTCCTTCCTTCCTTCCTTCCTTCCTTCCTTCCTTCCTTCCTTCCTTCCTTCCTTCCTTCCTTCCTTCCTTCCTTCCTTCCTTCCTTCCTTCCTTCCTTCCTTCCTTCCTTCCTTCCTTCCTTCCTTCCTTCCTTCCTTCCTTCCATTATAAACGACCAAGATCCTAAGTGGGAATGAGTTATAGAAGTTTTTCTGGGAACAATAAAAAAAATAAATTCACAAAGCAAAAGGGACAGCTCTGGGAGCATGGCCAAACGCCAGATGCTCATGCACAAAATGGTGGCCCCACCTTTTATACCCCTGGTATTACATCATCTTTATGCAAATTTATTTAGATTTTACATAGTCTTGCCCCATGTCACTCTTTTCAGTGTCCACATAGTTTTGTCACTTTGGTTGCCAGGATTATCATTGGATGAAGTTCTGCTCCTTTTAATGTTGTGTCTCACAGGTTTGGCTAGCAACAGTCTATCTGATGTGGACTCATAAACCCACATTACAACATACAAAACCATCCTTATGAAAACCAACCTCACAACTAAGCCATTGTCACGACATCAACCACTTTAAAACACATATCTTTATCTTAACAATAACAACATTATAATATTTAATTAATAACATAATAATATAATATCAATCCATAAAATACCCAGCTAAAGCCAATTTCCATTAACTTGTTTCTCACACTTCCTTCCTCTTTATTATATATATGGCATGTTTTTCCAGCTCGAGGTTGTACATTTTCAGTGATCAGTAACTGAGTAACTAAGTCCTCTGAAAATCAAACTCCCTTAAACCTCACATTGTAACAAGAGACAATAGATACCCAGTCCCTCTTACTTGATTCCCACAGTAAATTCTAACAAGTGTTCTTCATAACAAATCAAATAGTGTCTAACCCTGATGCCTTGTAAAATTAAGGTGAGGAAAAGTAGTGTAATGCCTGTAGCCTTTTACTTGCAATGGCTACCTGGTATTTATTGAGCCATAACAAGACAAAATCTGAACATGATGGAAGCTTGAGTACTACATGGAAACAGTGGGCAACACAGTGCCTGCAGTTGCATGCAACAAGAGCAGTGAGTTCCCTAACAGGACCTGTCAAGTTCTATATTCCCAGATTAATATATAGATTTTGATTAAATTTTGCTGTACAATTCCATTGTCTCCCTAGCATAAAACTCAGCTTTGATAAAAATGTTTTCTCTCCTGTTTCTCTAGATCTGTATATCTCAAAACAGAGGATTATTGAAGTTTTTAAGTTGTTAAACTTTTGATAGACATTGAACTGTAGCAATTAAGCTTTTTGTTCAAAATCAAAATTTTCTGTTGTAGTACTTACACAAACTGTATTAAGTCTTTGCAATGATCATTCCAGAAAGATTAATGCCAGAGGGATAAGGTATGTGAAAGTCTAACTCAGATGGTAAAGCTTTTAATTGGTAATTACTGCCCTTTCTTATCTTCATAATATGCTTTAAAGCCTGTTGACTTTTAAGTCTTCTCTCGCTTTACTTCTTGGTTTGATACTTAGCCTGAGTCTGTCTCCTGACTTCCTAAGAGTTATTCCAAGAAGTTATTATACAAATTATTCCTACTTTGACCTTTATTAAAGCACTGTGATAACTGCCTGTTTTCCTACAGTAAATCCTCATCTAAACCAGTGTCCTCTGCAGCAATTAAGAAATAGCTCTTCACGGGGAGGCATGGACACTTTAGTGTCCACCATATGCAATTTAACTTGAGTGTCACTCACATGAAAAGAATTCACATTTTGGCTCCATTAAAGAGCGGAGGTTTGAAGCCTGGGCCACTGTGCCTGTACCAGAGCCACTGAACTACAGGATGTTCCAGTGCAGCAGTGTTGTTTCTACCAAAATTCTATCCCCTTTGTCCAGAAACCTGGAATTCTTCACCAAAATTTATATTTGCTATGAAATGTTCCAAATAAGGTGAGAAAGATGTTTTTTCCAGAATTTTTATATTTTTAATGGAAAACCATTGGTAGAATTTTGTATTTAAATTTGTTGTGTCAAAAATGGGATTGAAGGGTGCCATGCAATTAAAAAAGATAATAAAATGATCTGTAAAACTGATTCCTAAATCAATAGATAAAGTTTTTTGCTAGAGGTACACCTGCAAAGGCAATTATGATACCTGTTGAGCATGTGGTTTACCAAAGGTAAGTGCAAAGAATCAAGAAGTTTGAGGGCCCCAAGTCAATCAACCTTATGATTTAAGGAATTTATGATCCTGGTCTCTCATATTGAAGAATGTTTTCTGCTTGCAACAAAATACCTGAAGATAATATTCAACTCCAAAACTATAATCACAAGTGCAAAAAGAAAAGGACAGGATTGAAATTGGTGGCATATGCTGGCACTGTGTGGGTTGGGCTTTGTTTGTCTGTTTGGTTGGGGTTTTTTTTGGTTTTTTTAACTCACTTTGGAGAAAGATTTTATGCATATAACCATTTTCACTATCAACCCCAAGAATGTTAAGTGGCTGTATTCCTATGCATACATGAGCATGAAGAAAACTGTTTCTAGATCTGCATAGCACAATGCACAATAAAAATTGAGTCAAACACTTACTGATGTCCACAAAGATTTTCATGTAATGTTCATTGGGTTGCCTTGAGCTTGTCAGCATTAGAGATTTTCTACTTCTACAAAAGTTGAGCCACATTGTGTGGGACACCATGGATGGCAGTGAGGAGGCAGAGGGTGGCACCTGTGATCAGGTGAGTGAGGGGAGAATTGAGCAATCATCTGCATGGTGCTTAATTTCCATCTTAAAAGTAGAAGTGGCTTTAACCATGAGAATTATACATTCTGTATTATATTTTGACTCAAGCAGTATTTCTTCCACATAAACTAGATGTTTACTTCCACAAACACATGGCCAAATCAAAAAGTTTCCAGTAGAAATACTGCTGTCTGACTGTCCCCTAGCAATAAGGAAGGAAATAATATACTGTTTTAAAACTTCTAATTATAGATTTCTTTTGTCCTTGGAAAATCTGTCAGGCATTTTACTAGAAGTTACACCGGCACTGTAAATGAGACAGCAAGGGGTCATACATGAATTATGAGTTTCAGAATAATTTCCATAGCCCAATATGCTATGTTAGTTGAAAAAATGTGTTTGCTCCTTCATTTTCTTGCACCTTTTGTATCCATTTTCACCCTTGTATAGGAAATCTAGTTGTATTAGTAACACTTTATATTCTCTGTACACAAGAGAAATAGGAAACCAAAAATTTTTGACTACTTAATTTTCATTTTAGTAAGTCTAAATTTGGTGGGGTTTTTTTAATAATAAACAAGGGAACCTAAAGTCACATCAAATTAAAATAGTTCTTCAGCTATTTCTACTTGATGACCAACTTATTGTGAATCTAAAAACTGCTTTACTATCCTTATAACATGTTATTTGTACCCAGAAAAGCTCCAGCCGATTGTCTCCTAAAAAGGTGTTATTTCACTAATCTTCTACTAATCTAAAAAGGTGTTACTTCACTAATCTTCTTGAATGTATAGCCCTAATATAGTACCAAGAAGAGAAATTTCATTTTTATCTTAGCCTGTGATTTTATTCTTCTGCGTAAAGATGAATAGCACTCTTGATTTTGGTATGATGAGTGTAACAGCCAACTCCAAGTGTACTCCAACTTACAAATTACTCTAGACATATAATTGAAAAGCAGTTTGCATAGAAATCAAGAGTGGAGGACGCTTATTAGAATGAAGGTTGACAAAAATCAACAGCATACAACACCATTCCTTTCAAAACAAAAATTGCTGATTTGTGTCTTCATCATAAGCTACATTTACATGGCAAAGGTATTTAGGGTGCTAACATTCTTTGGTGTTTCCAAGTTTTGTAGCCACAGGACATTGCCTTCACAACAAATAATTTGGCTCCACCTTGCGTGCAGGGTCACAGAGGGTTAGTCTCATGCCAAAGATATAGTACAAATTAATCTGCTCTTCCTATGTCTTCTGTTTTCATGAAAGTTTTGTCACAGGCTGACTCATAGTAACTGTACTTTTTGGAGTATTTTGTGGTATAAGGGTTGTGCCAAAGAGAGTAGGTGTATTTCGTGTGAGAAAACAGAGAGGTGGCATGGTAAACACAGTGGAAAGATCAAAGCAGTTTTCAATGCAAAGGGAAAAAACAAAAACATTCTAATAGAAACTTGGGAGACTTACAAATAATGTATTAATAAAAGAGTGAGATAAAGTAGCAAAGGAGAAGCAGGAATGAATCAGCTCAAATCTCATGTTCTTCTTTTAACAAACTCAAGAAGAAAAGCACATAAGGAGCACAGTTGAATCCATCACCGAAGAAAACACATAAAAAGAAAGCAGTGAGTGCAGTAAAAAATAGTGTGATCATAGAAGAATAATATTATTTCAGTTCTGAATATTGACAGACCATTATGATGAAGTCCACTCTGAGATGCATTTAGTCAAAGATACACACTGCAACAAAAAAGTCAGTGTAATTCCCTAATCTTTAAGCCACACAGGATTTTTGATCACCTGAAAAGTGAAAAAACCCAAAGCCCAAAAAATCTGTGAATCAATGAGGTTGTTGAAGCATAAGGATTCCGTATAGAGTGCCTAGGTTGGAGACAAGAGCATTTTTTATTGTCTGTGTGTTGTGTCTCATGGCAACAGACATGACAGAAAACAAGGTAAAATGATTTGAATGATTCAGTAGGCTCTATTTGTGTCTAGACTTGGTGCTGAATCTCAGAGCCATGACCTCAAAGTCAGAGTCTGCAGTAATTACTCATTGATCCAAACATTTTAAGACTATGCTGTTGTCTGAACATCTGCAAATAGAGACCAAGATGTCTTGTCAAGTACTTGTTTTTAACAATCCTGTAACTTCCAATTGTACTACAAGAGGACTGGTAATAACAAAGAGCTTCTTGAATCCCTTTTGTAAAATACAGGTCTTTGTTATTTAGGAGGTTTTTTTTTTCTGCTTATGAATCGTTTCAGGTCAGTAGGTAAACACTGATTTCCTGTTTCAATCAAAACATTCTATAGAATCACCTAAAAATGTCAGTAGTAATGGTTTAAAGTTTTCTTTTAGGGAACTGATAAAACCAGAAGCAGCTTAGGAGCAGATAGACAAAGAATTTATTACTTCACAAAGGGTTGAAAATTGTGTTCAAAAATATACCAACTATTAGAAGCATTGGGACAGTCATCAAAGCAAAAGCCTTAAAATGCAGCATCTCATATGTGATGATGGCTAATAATAGATGCATAGGTGAATGTGTGAAGAAAAACCTAGCAAAAGCAAAAGATTTTCCTGAAATGGTCTCCAGACCACCCATGAATTTGCAGACCCTGAACTTTTTGAAGAAGCGGTGTATTTTCATGTATAATAGCACTCAATGGAGCAGTTTCCTATTAATTTCTGTGAGTTTCAAATTGCTTTCAGAATCCTTTGGTGTCTTTGAAATTCAAAGTAAGTTGTGCAAGACAGCTCCACTGTCAGTTTAATCTGATGCTCCCAAATGTTTATATTTGAAAAGACAGTGACAAATATTTCCCCATTCATAATCTCCATGTCATTTAGGATTTTGTATATCTCTGCTGCATCTCCTTGTCCATTTCCTCCCTGTATCAATTCAGCAGACTGAATAATGTCATTTTCTTTAGTGGTTCCTTGCACGGGGAATGTTCCTTACTGTCAAAAACTAAATCATTCCTGTCACTTGTCTTCCTGCCTTTTTGTTCTAAAACTACTGTATCCTTTCCTTAATAGGGCAGTCAGATGTCTAAATATCTTTCAAGGAGAGGGCCTTTGAATTGAATAGTGGGACAAGTTTTTTTTCTCTAAAAAAAAAAAATCCAAATCACCCCACTCTGTTCTTTTAATTCTTCTTAAGAATTCCTAGCATTTTTAGTTTTGTCTTGCTGCTGATCATTGAGCTGACATTTTCACACGATGAAATCAAGATCTCTTTCCTGAGTCCTAATTGCTCACTTAGAGCCATGAATGTGAATGCAAAGTTTGGATTATTTTTTTCCCTAAGGGAATTGTTTTAGGTATACATGCATTGAATTGCTCTGTGTAGATATTCAGTGATATTAGCAGACTTTACCACCTCACTGTCTCTTCTTCTTGGAGTGTGTATGAATAGCACAGGCACCAGCACAGATCTCTGGATCTCTGTGGAACCTTTCTCCATTAGTGATCACTGTACATTGGGAAAATGGGAAAATAAAATATTTCCTCTTACTTTTGTGTTTGTTTTTTTTTTTTAAGAAGCATTCCTCCATGCAATGGTCTCCCCTTTTATACCATGATAGGTTACTTTCTTGAAAAATGGCTGCAGAGGAATCTTGTCAAATATCTTTTAGGAATCAAGAAAACCAGATGATTTTTTCTGTGTGCTGACTCTCACAACAAGACTAATGAGTTTGTCAAGAAGGATAGCCCTCTGCAAAGAGGGGGAAGACTATTTCCTTTAATTTCACATTTATCCTCTAATCTTGTTTTACAATCTCTTTTACCAATCAGAAAACTACAGACAAAATATGTAATTGTTCACAGCTCTTGGGATTCACCATGGACACCCCTAGCAAAAGTGGTAGAAGTAACTAAAGAAGTCAAATCAGTCCTTGGCATCCTAGGAGCAAGTCAGCTGCCTGCCAATAGATAAGATAGAAAGTGCTTCTAGAAGGGGGGGGTAAATATCTTGCTTTATGTATAGACATCTCCTATTGATACCTACTTTTAGGAGACTAAATCTGGAGCTGAATCTCACCCCTTAAGCTGTCAAACTCTAATATCTTTGGCTAATGTCATTGCTGGGCTACTTTTGTAGTTTTCAAAAGGTTGTGAGGATCATGCCAGGTCCCTGGTGGCTGAAGAAAGGTCATCTCTATCTCCAAAAAAGGTGGGAGGGAAAATCAATGGAGCTATATGTTGCTCAGCCCCAGATGGGTCCCAAGGAAAATCAAGAAGTTAGTCCTCTTCACAACCCTTATGTAAACAAAAAGGTGGAGAAGATAAATGGGAACAGTACACAGAGATTTAAGCAGAAGTCTGGACTAAAGACTTACTGAAGTCCTTTCCAGTCTGAGGAAGTTCACAATACTGTAGTTCTGTGGTTGAAATCCTTTATTGCACATAGTGATCTTATTCAGGGATTGTTGCAATGACATTTCAGAGATTTCTACTATTGGAGCTAGATCACTGGAATATGATGTATCACAGGCTTACAGTGTCTAAAGTGTTCTAGAAATTTTATAGTATAACAGAATTCTTGCTTTTCAGGGCTGAAAAACAGGTAGAAAAAGAAAAAGCACAATACATTAAAGAAACTGGGAAAAATGTGAAATAGTTGAAGTTTGGTCATGTTTCCAGCTAATAGATATCCCATTGTTATATCATAATCAAGTGAAATAAACAGAGCACATATCTAATATTTTAATGAATCCAATTTTATTTTGTTGAATTACTCATTTAATTCTCAGATTAGGCATGCAGCTGTAAAGCTAGATGACCAAGAAGGTTCTGTACTTTACAAAACTGGACACAAACAGATTATAGAAAATTTCAGTATGACAAATGGTTATAATATCTCCAAAAGAAATCAGTGCCATACATTTTTTTCAGAATAATATTATCCTAAGAAATGAGGATACAAGAAACTAAGATAAAAGAAAGACTTAAAAACCTTGATGATGTTTACTCATCATATTGAGTCTTGATAATAGTAACTTTTTTTCAGGACAGGTAGTCAGAGTACTAAAGGATAATACAGTATTTACATACTTGCTGAAGGAAAATATTTTTGTAGTAAATACCTGTTCAATTCAACATTAAAATTTACAAGTGTCACACATAAAAATGGCATTCCATTGAAAAGTGATGAGTTCTGGCAATATTTCAGCAATATGTCTAAATTAAATATAGTTTGTAAAAGTTTTCCAATCTCACCTACTTACACTCTGACAGATAACATAAGAAGAATTTTTTTCTAATTAAATATACATGAGATGAGAAGACAACATCCATTTCATCCAGACACCTTAAATATTCAGAGGGAGTTACCAAAAATCCCTAGGAAATGTTGTTTTGGGGGGAAGCAGGTAAATCACAGGCTGACAAAATTACTTACAGAAGTTTTCTGGTTTCTTCCATCCTGTGTCAGAAGACAGTGCATCTGAACTGTTCTAGTCTGATGCCTGTCTAATCTGTATTTATCTTCATGATGTGGATTTTACAGCACCCATCCCTTAGAGCTCAACTTCACTCATAGAGTGAAAAAAATGCTAAAAACTTTATTTGGCTGAAATTTGAGATGTTAATTTCTCATATTGTTTTAAAAAGACACATAGAAGAAGAAACCTTCATGGGTTCACAAATGGAAGATTTAATTCCATGAATGGTTAATCCTCAGCATGTCTGTCAATGGTAAATTCTCAGCATGTCCTTCCTCAGTTGACAAAAACCCGTCTGTCAGCATTACCAACTTTTTCTTTCTCTTAGTTTTGTAAAGGTCATAGTTTTATTTGCTGATCTGTCCTGGTCTATAATATTATGCATGTTTTGTAACATGTTCTGTTTAAAACTTGTCATTCTGTTTCCTGAAGTCTGCTACAAGAAGAAGCAGCACTAAGAAATCGTCTCTGATGTCCCTCTCTGCTGTTTATCGATCCCTTCCAAGGGATGGGCACTGTCTCTCTCCTTCTCATGTTTACTGATTTATTTAAAGATTTCACTAACAATGAAAGTTTTATTTAATAAAACATTGGCTATTATAGAACTTATGACACTTGAATATTTCTGAAAAATGTTAAATAAGTACTACATCTTTCTAAATATTCTTTTCCAATTTGTCTGTTGTCACTCTGTTGTAATATGGTCATCTCTGTTACAATTTCCCATTCAAGCCATACAAATCAGTGTAAAAATGCTTATCAGATTTTAAATCAGAATTCTAAGTTCTTGATTTTCTACATCAGTGACTACTTCAAGGAGGTCTGACAATATGCTTTGATACAAATGTCTTTCAAGATGTTTATTCTATTATCATCTTGCTACTTCTTAAATGCTTACAGATTACTCAGTACTTTCCCTGATATATTTATAGGATCCAGAATTATAATGTATATGGTTCTGTTCTCAAAGATTTACTTTGCAAGGCAATTGCACTCATCTATGCTCTCAGATTATGTGGGAGTTCTTATAGATAATTCCTAATGGGCTAGAAATTGATTGGCACATTTTTTGAGTACTTTCGTGTGGTCTCATAGAAGTTGTGGCCTGTGGACTATTGGAGGTCTGTAAGACACCAGATAATAGTTACTTATTTATTTGTTAGGCAGAATAAGCTTAAAAACAGAAGAGAACAGGAAAGAAGAAAATTCATCCAGCAAAGTTTCTATTAAAGGCTTACCCCCACCCCAACCAAAAAAAAACAAACCCAAAACCAAAAAAAAACCCAACAAAAAACCAAAAAGAGTACATAAATAAAATGTATAAGAAGCAAGAGATAAATACCCACACCATAGCGGCAATATGTGCTATGAATGTTTTTTCAGAAGCATTGGGAGGGGTAAGGGAGGCCAGAAATATCTTCCAACTATGCCTGGTAGTATTGGTAACAATAACTTAGAGGACTGAAAACCATAGCTGAGGAAGTTTACTGATACTAAAAACAGGTTGCTGGTGGATGACTTCACATTGTTTGCTCAGCACAGTGAATCACTTCATCTGATTCAACACAAGAAATTTAAACAAAGGAATTCTGAAATGAAACAGCAGTTGACAATGGTACATTTCCAGAGGTTTAAGATTGTAGGGCAAAGAATCTACCACATAAAACAACATTAAAAATCTGTCAGTCATTTATTCATCTGCCAGCTCTCTTCATGGTGCATGGTGGGATTAGATAATTTTCCTTTCAGAGACAAATATATATCTGCAGATAATTATGTTGACAGAGGAAAATGTGCAAGAGGATAAGATATAGAGCCAAGTGCCACTGTTCTCCTGTCTGCTACCTTGGCCAGAATTCAAATTTAAGCAGAGGAATAAAAAATAAATGCACACTACCACTCAGCTGAGAGAGAGCAGAGGAAACCAAGAAAAGCAGTTTCATTTTATTTCCTTTGTTCTTATTAATAATATATTTGTATCAAGGAGAATGAAGACTTCTTAAGAATCTATGTTTAATCCCTCTATGCTCTTTCTCCAAATATCTGTAAGACTTCCTTCATCAGATTTCTGCTAATATGAAATACATGAATAGCTAATTTAGCTGTCAATGGGATAATTTCATTACTTTTGCTCTTCTGCCCATTTTCTCAGCTATTTAGGGATCTAGGAAAAAAAAGAAAACAAAACAACACCCAAACCTTTTCTAAGTGTTCTATATGTTATGTTGTATTTGTGAAGGATTATGAATTATTTAACACAAAAACTTGAAATGCCATCAACATATTGACCAGCCTGAAATGAGAATTGATGTTATGCACTCCAACTGCTATGAATAGTTTCGAAAAACTGAAATAACTCTCATTAACTGACGTCTAAATTTCCCACAGTATATTCTTATTTGATGCCAAATAAAGGCATCAACAATTTTGTTTAAGAACATATCCAGGACACGGATATATTCTTAACAAAATGTGGAATTTGATGATCCATATCCTGTGCAGAGTTTCCAAGTCCCTTGAAGATTCTGTTTCAGTACACCTACAGAATTACCTGCATAACTACAGGAGTGAGTTACACAGGTAATTCTGCTTTAATATAGAGCTAAGAATTATGGTGACTTGAACTAATTTAATTCTAATTTACTTTCACATAGTGGCTTGGATGTTAGATGAAGATGAAAATCCAGTTTCAGGTTTCTCTTTAGCTGAAAAAGTTCAGGCTGAAAACATTACAAAAGGGTGAACTAATAACTCTGACATACATTTAGGTATCAAAGAAAACCGACAGCACCTATACCAGTTCTCACTGTGAAGCAAATACAAGTTTCATTGAAGAAAAGAAGAAAAATCATGCAGTGTGAACTTATGCTAGTTTAACCATTCTGCAAGGAAAAGAGCCTTTGCTTCCTAAAGTTTGTATTTTATATTTAATAGGCCTCTTGACCACTTTGATACCACAATCTGTCTGAGAGACAAATCAAGGAGAGCTCAGGCTCTCTGAACAGATAAGATGTGGTTTTTAATTTCAGCAGAGAGAAGACTGGATGCCTGTTCTACCTCTTTAATGAAGAGAAACATATTACTTTGCTTCAGACTGGTATTATTTGTTGCACTTAACTTTAGGCAGAAAAAAAAATAAAGGGAGAATATCACAAATTGTATTCATGACATTATAGTAAAATCAAATATGATAAGATACGGTGGAAAGACAGTGAAATTGCCACAGGCTCTGATCATATAAAGGGTGCTTAGCAGGAATAGCAGTGCAGCCATGCATAACATTTCCTTGGAGTACTTGGCCAGGATGAAGTAATTGTGCTTTTTCCCAGAAATCAAGAAATCCCAAAATATTTTCACAGAATACCATTTTTTTTTTCTTTCTTATTCCTGGACTGCCAAGATCATGAAAACCATGCCAACATGAAAAAAAACTTTAAAAGAGGCGCTATTTCATCTCACTTCCCTATCCTTTCCCTGAAATTAATACTTATTTCTTTCAAGGCACACAGATCTGATGCTCAGATTTCTGGGACAGAATTTTCCTTTTTTTGTGTGTGTTTGTTGATCATCTTGCATAGTAGGGAGCTAGTCAGTCTTTTGGATCCTACAGCTTTAGTTCTTTGCAAGTTTTTTTCCACATAGTTGGATGTCTATCCTTATTCCTTTTCCATATGACAAGAGCAGCAAAAGCATCATTTTTCTGGACCCTACAGGTAAAGAAAGCCAGAAATGACTGACAACTTGTCATAAAATACATCATACAGGAGAATGAAGATGTAAAAATACATAGGCTTTACCAAAGAGAAGTAGTAGTACATACCTTGAAAAAACTTCATTTAGAAAATTCATTTTATAATAGTATTTAATTCCAGCAAATCTTCTGAAGGATGACATAGAAGAGAGGAATGAAACAAACAATAAAATGACTGATCATGGTCTACAGTTGGCTTTTCCAAGCATTATTTCCGTAGCATTGTGTTGATATGAGGGAAAACAAACACAATTATCATAATTTGATGTGTGTTTATTTGGAAGATTCAGAATTCTAAAGTAGTTACATGGCTTTCTCTTCAATATGTAAATTAATTCCTTATGCCTTGGAAAGTCTAATGTTACTAAAGAATGACGAAACAAAAACCCACTACGTTCAAACGGTGGTCTTTTACTAATTAGCAGGTATATATATTAAAAAACTCCCCTCACCCAAAATGAACAGCTTGTTTCATTACTTGAAATTTTCATGCCTAATTTTTCCTGAGATCTAGAATGTTATATGTTAAAATCAGTCTTTTTTAGTGATGTCCCCCTGTTGAGGGCAGTCTCTACATACCTAAGTTGATTAAAAGCTTTAGTTGCAGTGAGATAGATATTATTCGTGCATCTGGTCCAATTGACTGGGACCTGACTGAATCTTCATTCTACTAGAAAACACATATGATGGTTTAAGATGCATAAGTTTCATATTAAATTACCCACAATTGTGCAACATTTAATTCAAGAAGAAGAAAAATGTCAAGATTTCTTTTTTCTCATTAAAATGCGGCTTATGTTTCTGATAATTCCATACTCAATATATAGACGAAAAAGAAATAATCCATGAAAACAAATTAGATTGACATCAGCAGGACAGATTTTTTCTATACACAATAATATTTATAACTTGTTTAGTGTTTGGAAGCAAGTAATGATAAGGCATGTGTTGCCTGGACATATATTAGGTAATGGTATATGAAGCAGTCACACGACTGCTCCTATTTAGAGCAGTTAAGCATGATAAGCTAGGCAAAAGATATTTGATGGAAACTGACAAATAGGGAAATATCTAACTAGCCTGAGGAATTCACTGCTACCTCATTTTATTCTTCCCAGTGTAGAA
Source organism: Fringilla coelebs (assembly GCF_963513975.1). Lineage (NCBI taxonomy): Eukaryota > Metazoa > Chordata > Aves > Passeriformes > Fringillidae > Fringilla > Fringilla coelebs. The sequence goes on along the minus strand of NC_140029.1, from coordinate 78,585,535 downwards.
GGCTACATAGAAGAGAGTGTAATGAGTGTTAGAGATGCAATATTCTCCTACTTTTGCATATACAGTTAGAGTTTGCCTGAGCTTAGAAAAAAACCATAATTTATTTTGAAATTATTTTAGAAGAAATTCTTATATGAAAATCATAGGGGAACTTCTGACTGTCTAAGAAATTTCCAACGCCTGACTACTGTCGCAGAATAAACAGTCTGAATCCTTAAAACTCTTTCATCACTGAAAAAGGATGTGGTGAAACCAAACTGAAGTGTTCAAGACAACTGCATGTCCATGGGCTGAAGGGATTTCACTTTACAGTATGAGCCAGATCGAACTCTAAAAACTGACCTTGCATGGTGTGAAGAAACTTTTCTTGACTGTGTCAACCAGAATAAACAACTGTCATGATACAGATTTTTCTCAAAATTTATGGAATGTACAAAGTTACCATTTTGTAACTTCACATCTTCATTCATCTTACACAGCTAAAAGGAATATTCTTCCTCCCCTGTATTATGAGCTCCTCTTTATTACATTTAGTCCCAAATGACTACTTATACAGTAAAATATTTTTAATCAGATAGTGTCTAGCCAAAAGTGACTCTCTATTTCCCTCCCCTTGAAAACCTTTTGCAGGCCAGTGTTGCAGTATATATGACAATGAATAAAGTAATTTCATCTTCAGTATCATTAGTCAAGTATCTTTCAAGAGTAATAAATTCACTCAGAATAAAAAAAGTGATATTCTTGGTGACATCACAAGGATCTCAAGGCTATTTCCTAAAATTGACATATTTCAGGAAAGTGTTTATAATATTTATGTGGTTGAAGAACATTTTTTGCTTTCTGTCTCTGAACTTGTCTGGAAGGCAAGAATTTTAATGCAGTTGTACAGAAAACACAAATAAAATGTTAAAGTCAATGACAAATAATTCACAATTTCTTTTTCTTGGTAATTATAAGCACAGAAACAAAACAGAGGTAAAGACACAAGATTTAACTGGTTATTATTCTTCAACAACAAACTATACTTTATTTGCATTCTTTTTTTTAAACAAAAAAATTCTTTCTGATTTACAAAAATTCTGTAACACAAGCTCACAATAAGACATATATACACATAAGAAGAGATTTTAAAAGTAATTTTTCTACTTAATTGCCAATGTTTTATGACATCTCATGATTTCTAGATCTGAAACATGAAATAGGATGATTAATTTAAAGTCATGAGTTCTTAAACTAAAATAAGTACCTAAAAATAGCTAAAATTACAGTTCCTGGAAGTTTAAAAATAACTTTAAAGTCTGAGAATTAATGAGCTCTAGTTGTTTAAGCTTTCAGCTGTAGATCACTGATTTTTAACTTAGTTTAATGGTGTCCAGTGCCTCAAACTTGTTACCATTTGAAGGCTCCTTGGCAGTTCAGTTGAGGCCATCTGTTGGACACATATTTTTAAAGAAAATTTGTTGACGTAAAGAAAATCTGTAGAACAAAAAGAAACCTTGTTTCTTCAACTAAGGTCATGGAATAAAATAGCATGAAGATCATCAAGGGATTGTTTACCTTGATGAGATTAAATCCATCAAGGTGTTCATAGACAAAGGAAAGGAAAAAGTAAGATGGAGGAAAAGAAGAGGAAATATTCCACAAAACACAGTTTACAGCCTTAGAAAGAAACCTTCCCCAGAACAATTTTAGCAATATAAGATTTGTTACCAAAACATATGGAAGAGGTACTATATATGAAGCTACAATAAAGTATTTTTACGTATCTTGATTGACTTAGCCCACTCAGATGTTTCCTGGAATGTCTCCAGCAGCACACTGTAGGTAAATAGCAGAGATATTGGTTTTGTTACTGATATCACCACGACAAAGAAAGCTTACTCTCTTCCTGGATTTGGAAGGATTTCCCTCTGAATGACACCTCTGGCAAATCTTCCATCCCTAGAACATTAACTTAGAGCGAAAAAAGCCATGCCTTGCTACTTCCCACACCATGAAGTACTAATGAAAAGCCTGCAGAGCTCTTAACGCTTAAGGCCAGTTCCAAATTGCTCAGTGATTTCCAAGCAGCTTCCTGGTATTACTGTGATTAGATTTAGGAATATTGAATTAACATGAGTGGAAAAAAACACGTCTCTTGCTGGTTGTGTGCTTCATGCAGAACAGAGATCTTAGGGGCCACTAACTTCACAAGAAAAAAAGAAAGAAAGGAAGACAGGAACACAGAGAAGAAGGAAGGAAGGAAGGAAGGAAGGAAGGAAGGAAGGAAGGAAGGAAGGAAGGAAGGAAGGAAGGAAGGAAGGAAGGAAGGAAGGAAGGAAGGAAGGAAGGAAGGAAGGAAGGAAGGAAGGAAGGAAGGAAGGAAGGAAGGAAGAAAGAAAGAAAGAAAGAAAGAAAGAAAGAAAGAAAGAAAGAAAGAAAGAAAGAAAGAAAGAAAGAAAGAAAGAAAGAAAGAAAGAAAGAAAGAAAGAAAGAAAGAAAGAAAGAAAGAAAGAAAGAAAGAAAGAAAGAAAGAAAGAAAGAAAGAAAGAAAGAAAGAAAGAAAGAAAAAGAAAGAGAAAGAAAGAAAGAAAGAAAGAAAGAAAAGGAAAGAAAGAAAGAGGAAAAAGGACCAAACTTTTCTCGATCTCATTTTCTTAGTGCAATGAAGGTAGGGGGATTCTTTATTCTATTCTGCACAAAGTCTTAACAGAATTTGCAGTAATTCAAAGCTATTCCCCAGCACAACTTTAATCCTTCTCATTTCCTTCCTGTGAGTCCTGTTCCTTACCACAATTATTTCATCAGCATATAGGTTTGACTTAACCCTCCTTTGTGCCCATTCTTGGTTTGTAAAAGAAGAGATGATGTATTTAATTATTATACTCATTCAATCACACTTTTCTTCAGGTAGATACCATTCATTCTTTGAATCAGAAACCCTTGCTATCCTTATTCTTAAATCCCCACTTTCTGTGATGGACTATCAAAGAGTCTTCATTCGATACTTTAAAACCTCTTCATAGAGCTGAAAAAAGGCAAAAATCTGAGAAATAAGGCTGGAACATTCCCATATTTGCATTAAACTATTAGGTACTAGAGAAGAAAAAGAAGAACCTCAACTTTGAGTCAGAAATTAAAATTACTGGTCAGCTTTTTCTTACAGATGCTTTGAAATAACAGAAGAAAAGAATTAATGAATAAGATCTTGTATTCTTAGACACTTTCAGTAGTAGCTATTCTAAATTTGTGGTATCCATACTACATTTGTTGGTTTTATGGGATATAGCAGAAAAATTAACAAATTTCTGCAACAAAGATTAATTTCTAAAACTCATAAAATGTTCCTCTGTTGTGTTTTATTTCATTTAGTATATTGGATCTCTGTGCTTTTTAAGTTACAATTTACTTTTCTGACTATGGGGGAATCTGATGAACAAATGGCTTAGGATTTCCTCTATGGAGTGACAGTGAATCCGTACTGAGAATCACAGTTCCAAATAGATCAGTTGTTTGTTTAATTCATGATCTTTTTCCAGCAGAGGCTCCGACAACACAGCCTCATGCTCAGCCAATTTATGTCTGGGTATTCTTTACATTCAGGTAGCATTCACTTCTAATCAAGATCAGAATCTCTTTTCTCTGGAATCAAACTTTTGATGCAATAGAGCTCTGCAGTTGTTGACCTTGAGTTACTGACACCAGATAACAACATAACAAATCTACTTTTTCCATTTCCTTCATTTCAGTGGTTCTACTGTTATCCCCATCTGAATCTTCGCAGAAAAAACAGAAATGCCACAAGATGCTGTTTCTCTCTTATTAAAATGCACTGATCTCATTAGATATTATGATATTATGTCATGTAGATATCAGTCCTGCTGTCTACCCAAGAGAGAGACACCTACACAACTGTTGCTAACATGTTATTGGCCAATGACTAGTTAAATTTATGTTTTGTCGTTAAATCAATCCATTCAATAACAGTGCTTAACAACTGTTTTGAAAAAGAGCATGCTGCAAGAAAGAGGAATAAGTTCATTTAAGATTGGAGTCTTTGCAGCAGTTAACCTAAATTCAGACTCAGTAAAGAGCAGAGAGCACACTTGTTATCTAATCCAGGTGTGCAGATTTGAAGTCCATGACACTTTCACTTGGACTTGCATGCAGGAAACAGAGTAAACATAAAGTGATTTAGGAAGGCAATCTTAATTGTGCTCTTGGTTTCTATTTCAAGTCAATACAAACAAAGCTAAGTGAAATATTATTCCACTTGTGCTAAACTTTCTGAGTTTCCAGTTTTGAACTGTAGAAATTCTGAAATGAAACCTTCCTGAGGACAGACCAGATTCCAAACCAGTTTGCTAGCTATGGCTCATTTCTGGAAGAGCCATAATGAGCCTGTTTACATTTATAGTAAGAGTCCAACAGAATAGAAAATTGAGCTTCAATCTTCTGCAAAGCCGACAAATATACTTAGCACCATGCAGTTACTCTCTGTGAGTGTAATAGATAATAGTGCACCTTAAAGTGTGCACAGACAGCTGTGTGAGCAAAAATCTGCCATTAAACTCTGACACCTCCCCCAGAAATTCAGAACTTCATTAAAATATGTCTAATAGCTATTATTCATCCCTCTCTAAGGGATACTAGCTTTCTTGCAGGGCAGAGATATTAAAGACAGAACTTCCACACCAGACAAGAAATTAGACATGTGCAGACAGCTAGCTGCTCATTTATTCTTTAATTGATTTGAGTTAAATAGATATTTTTAAAAGGACCTAGTAACTGAGAGAAATAGTCTGAGTTTATAGAAGGACCTGGAATTTTGTCTTTCTTCCTATACTCTCATCCCAGATGAGTAGAAACAATAATGCATATAGTTTCAATCTAGTGTTTTAAATCCATGTGGGCTTGTAGCTTTGCATCTAGATATTAGTCCTACACACATAATAATTTGGAAAACCACATAGTATAGAATGACCACAGGGAATAAAGTAAAAGTGTCCTATGTTGTCTACTTATCCAGCATGTTTAGGGAATCAAAATAATAAGAAATTGAAGAACACACTCTAATAAGGAAGGAGTTTAGCCTCATGATGATACTAAAGGGTAGTAGTAGCTATTCTGAATCAATGCCACTTATTATTTTACATTTACATTTTCTTAAGTGCAGTTTCTATTTTTTTCATATCACTAGGATTATTTTTTTCCCAAATGCTGTCCTGTCCTATCAAAGCAAGGATAATGCCATACAATTTTATTTTAAAACAGAGTACAGCCTTCTAATGTAGATTTTACAAAATGTTTAAAGTCGGCAGTCTTTGAAAATTTCATTGTCTAAAGGTTTCCCCTCCATATTCAGACAGCCATCTTACTGTGCCATCAAAAATTTATTGACAACTAGATTCATGAAACTTTTAACCTTGATGAAAATTCCTTAAATTTCACTGTAATATGAATTAACATTAATTCTGTAACTCAGAAATTCAATTTACCCAGACTCCTTTTCATATGGTATATGTATGGTGAAATCTGGGTTCAGGAAAAAATCTGTGGTAGTGGTATCATTCCTTCACTTATACGTCAAAGAAATCTGAACATTTTCTTTCCTTTTAGCAAAGTTTTTCAAATTGATGATAGATGACATAGTGAAAAGTTATATCCACCAGAATTTATTGCTGTTATCCAAGTAGTGATATTGCTCAGTCTTTTTCACAGATTATCCTTTAACAGATGGAATTCAAAATGGTTCCTATTACTCATCTGAGTGGATGGGCCCTTTCATCCACACATCAGTGCATTGAATATCTAAGTTGGGCTCTGGCTCCTTAATTTACAGTACTGGTATTTTTTTGCCAGCTGCATATGGAAGCAGAAACGTGTATGACATACAAAGTAAAACAAGTAATTTTTTTTGTTTGTGCATGAAACTGGGTCTGATAGTCAGAAAAAAAAAAAACTGAAGGAAGGAAGTTGTTTAATAACATCCTTGCTTTCTGTGGTACTTTAACTAGGAATTCCCTGGAGTAATGCCCGTGATCATTTAACATTGAATCATTGGGCAATACCTGAGGATGATTTGTTAGCAGTTGACAACAAACCACAACACAAACGGACACTTATGTAAAGGGTGAAGTACATCAAGCAAAATAAAAAAGGGCAACGTTTAGCTTCAGCACATGGTGTTTTCTATTATGCAAGGATTGGTTTTAGAAGATATTTGGGGAAGCTCTTTTAACTGTAATTTGTGCTTTTTGATACCTTCAATCATAGTCATATAAAATAAAAAGTCCTTTGTTAGTTTGTGTTGGAATTCCAATGAGCCTCATGACAGATCTCCAAAAACTTGTAATTGCTCACCATAAAACTATGTTCCTAAGCTTGTGACCAAAGTAATCAGATACCAAACCACTTTAATAAAGTTTTTCCTAATTGTTCAATTAAAAAAAAAATGCACCAGCTTAAATCTGTCTCTGTTGAAAACAGTGTTATTACTCATGAGCTGGAGTGATACTATGATCCTAGACTGAATTAATCTGCAAAGTACCCTGGGAAAAGTGGGCTCAAGACAGAATCAGGTTATCTCACAGGTAAAGAGATACGTCCTCTGGTTTTCTGATAATGTAATTACCCATGTTGAGGGCCTGTTTGTGCCTTCTTGTTGACCAGATTTCCTCTTAGTGTTGTCATTTTGGTCTGGATTTATACCAGGGAATTACTTGGGAAGCTACCATGCTTTAGATATAATGTGAATGTTTACAGCAGCATCGTATGCTAGGCTAGATGATTAACAGAATCCAGCTATCCTGAATCCATACTACACTGGATCTGTTACAGCCATGGTAGCCTTGATAGTCTAATCATAAGGGTAATCTCTCTGGGAAAAATATGTCCATAAACCTAGAATATTCTCAAACAAAACATCTGAACGTACCTAAGGCCAGATTTCAGAAAAAGTGGCAGTATCTATACCAGTGAAATGAATAATCTTCTAAGTGGTACAAACCTGACATCTTAAACCAGACAGGTCAGGATCTTCTAGAGAGCTGAACTATCGGTACACTCCCTGGTGTAGTTTTGGCCCAGTCTTGAATGACACAGTTTGGAGCCTGCAACAGGAAGTGTGAAGACAAACACCTATTTTAGCTCTATGGGCACAGGCTATGTTGTACCAGGTAGCCTCAAGATCTAGTAGCAATTCTGATTTTTTGTGCTGTAGTAACCACATCAGGGTGGCTATTATTCATTTCCTAAATCCAAATTCATACATCTATTTAATAGACATAAATTTTCAGAAGAAACTATGTTTCTGTAGGTTCTAGCTAAAGTTTGACCTATTTTTCACTGATTTTCAGAAACAGATAAATAAGTTTAGTACAAACTGATTCAATATATGGTCACTAAATTGCTGAGCTAAAATGACCACCCATGTATAAACTCTTTGCCTAAAGTAAATATATCATATTGGATAATATCCATAATTTGGATCAATTTTAGCCTCTGTTTTTGTGAGTTATGTTGTAAGTTAACTTCCTTGTGTTTTTATTAAGCTAAGATTAAAAATGCATATGGTTAAAAGGAATCTGCTGAGGAATCATTGTTTTTCTTCACTGAAGGTCTCTTGAAAATATTCCTTAGCACTCTGTCTTAATGTTATTCTCAAAAGATTTTGGATTTTCTCTAACTGAGTCATTAGTTATTGGTGGTATTGTATGTGTCTGCTATAGGAATTTTTAGAATCATAAATGGGTTCCATTAACGAATTCTGGTTGATTACATCTGTCTCTGTTTTTATGGTAAAGAAGGGCGGAGAATGTGGTGAAGTAGTACAATTACTAGTAAAAAGCTTCTATATGGCAGAAGTAATGGAGATTTTGCAAACAAAACCAAATGTTTTACTTAGTCATATTTAGTCACACTAAATTCAAGCATACTGAACATAATGAAAAATCAAAATTTCAACCAATAGAAATCACCATTATGTACTTTTCTGATATTTTAATTTAAAAAGGATATGTATGAACTGATTTTCATAATCCTATGGTTTTTTTGTGGTCAGATAATAATAATTTTATAACCATTTCTTCTTATAAAATAAGAAGAAACTTATGTTATAAAACTTAGTTTTGCACCTAATCCTTTAAATTACCCTGGTTATTCTTTCATTATCCTTCTCCATGTGTGTTACTGCTCATTCACTCAACAATCTCATCTTTAATATTTAATATTTATGTCCCATTTTCCATTTGTATCTTGTTTCCATTCTTTATTATAATTTTTTTTCAAACTGACCAGTACGACTAGAGAGCAATTTGTACTCTAATCATCCAGATTAAGTACTATGAGTCTAATGGTGCTCATGAGCATGAAAAACCAGCCATGAGTGAATGGAATTAGTAGATGTGAAGATGTATGTCCATTCAGAATTTAACAAAATTTTTACTGCAGAACTACTGAGCATTTTAGTAGGGAACCCTATTTTATATATATGCTTCATAGATATATATGTTTCATATATAAATATATGAATGTGTGCGCACACTTACTCTAAATTTTAGAGGTTTTGAAACTTTTTTAAACTTTTCCAAAACAAATAAGACAGCTGAAGACTGAGACAAGTGTACCAGTTTTCTTAATGTAGGATTTCTGCTTCAAACTTGTTCACTTGTAAAGCAATTTAATTTATGTCAATGTTCTCTCATGGGGTAGATATGCAGAGGCACATATTTTGCTTTGCTCATTGTTGTAGTTGGTTGTCTCAACATTTCATTTTGCTGCCCAACTTGTTTTGTGCTTCTGGTTTCACCATGAAAAGATATGAATTTTAGAACAAGCTGACAGTTATTTGCAGCCTTGTAATCACTGTTTGGAGCAACTCTTGACATAGCTTTTTCTCGAAGCAGGGTATTGCAAGGAGGATAACGTTTAAATGTAACACCCAGGGGCTGGTTTTGGATTATGGACATAATCAGTGGAATTAACAGCATATATAAATTGTCAGTACTTTTTTATGTTTTATTATGCCATGGAGTTCTGCTCACTTAGACCATTTAGAGAGAATTTTCAGCTTAGAAATTTTCATGTAAGGTTCCCAGTTAAGGATGGTTTAATACATGGAAAATAAACCATTGGATGGAAAAATTTAATGCCAAACATATATGTCTATACTAAAATAAACTTTATCCTTAGGGGTAACATGAAAGTAAAATGCAATGCTAGTTATCCTTTTATTTTCCCTTCTTGAATTCCTTGTGTTTATAACATTCCCAATTCCTTGTGACATGCATCAATCCTGAAACACTTCTACACAGGCTACTTACATGACGACTGTTTACCTAGTATTGAAAAAGGCACCGTGCATTTAGTCTCATGGCATACCTCTGAATCACAAGATGATAATACTCCTGTCTAAATAAATGTGTGTGGTGGTGGGGTGGGGGAAGTAAAGACAAGGAAA